>NC_134279.1:46756098-47425681 GCF_949628215.1 Phalacrocorax aristotelis | reverse complement strand
TTAACAGATGGGAATTTATTTCAGCCGAAGAAGTTGCATTAGGTCTAACTGAAGGCAGGGAGCAAACCAACACTAGTATTCAGAGTGAACTATGGTCAGTGACTTCAGGTGAGATCAAGTGCCTATTGTAACACTTGGGGAGAAATCCCTTTTGTATTTGAGCTTTTTTTATTTGGTCTCATCTATGTTTATTGCCTTTTAATTTGTGAAAGGCTTGACAAATAGACATAATTTTGTCAATAAAACCCATTTATGATACCATAATGCACGTGTACCTGCCCTAATAGAAAAGCATTTAGCCTGGCAACAGAAGACATGCACCTATATCTTTGTAACCAACCTGCTAAAACATCTCTCTCTGAATATTCAAAGGGACAAAAAACTTTGCCAAAACTGAGGTGAAAAATAAAGATTTTGGTTTCTCTTATAGTTTGCAACAGTCTTCTGTTATGCAGTCTGAAGCTCATTGTTCTCCCTGCCAGAAAACAGATGATACTATATAAACTAGTATGAGGAATCCTGTAGAAGTTATGTCTTGTCAAAAAGCAACAACAGCAAATATGTTTCTTATATCCTCTTCACCACAGTGAAGCATGAACATTAAACCCTAACCAGGATATTTTTAATACCAACATTACAACTGAGGATTTTCTTGTCTTTCCTATATTATCTTTTTTAAAAAAGAAAATATTCAAGCAAAATGCTATGCAATCATAAGATTGTACCTAAACAAAACAAGAAGTAACAAGAGCCACTCTGAGTAGAGTCAATACAGCCACACAGCAGAACCTGTATAGTTTAAATCCAGCTTTTCTCTTGGGAACACTTCTAGCAAGAAAAAAAAACAGATTAGAAGGTAGCATATTAATGCTACTCAACCAAGTTACACAAGCACTCTAATGCAAATTGATTAGCTTAAAAAAAGCAGTCAAGCTTCATTGTTTAGCGCATGTACCTTCCTTTCAGTATCAAAGTACAAGATATTTATAAAAAAGGCAAGTCTGATAAACCACTTATACTGGTATTATATAACCACTTATAGATTTTCCGTGGAAAGACTCGCATTATTTCTCAAACCTACTGTTTCACAGAAGCTTCATATACACCACTATCTCCAGCTACAGACTCATCAGACACGGCAGCAGATACACAAGCTGTTTTCTCCTCAAGCAGGTGACTAGCTGTTCTTCTCGGTAAGTCACCACCTACAAAAAGAAAGAAGAATGAAAATTAGTCCAAGAGATTAATAGTCAGAGAGAGAGACACGCATAGCTTAGAAAGTTGTCAAGTTGAAAGCAGTGACCCTTAACTGAGTATCACAGAGTAGTTTTGTTCCACATCATTAAACATTCTGAGACTGTACTGCAGTTATCACATATTCTGGCTAGGGATATATGCAAACTGATGAACTTGAAAATGTAAAACTATTATTCCTTCCCAAAGATACAAGCTCCAGTCATCACCCATATCAGTTGAGCTAGTTATTATCCTTCATTATCTTCATTATTGACTCTCATTATCCTGATCTTTAAACCTGTATTTGCCATGTTCACATTCTACGCTGTAGTAACACTTCAGCTACATGCAAAGTGATTGCCGACTGTTTATTAAATATTCACACCCTCTCCCCAGTGATATAACTGCTAGAAATGAAAAATCCCCTCTGGTTTACTATCATCAAAAACTTTTTATGCTACAGTCTCTTTACTATCAACTGCTACTTAGCTTTGATCTTCAACTTGCATTCATATGCTAGCGTCATGCAGTGAAGAAGCAGCATTCACTGAAAGCCACGTTCTGCAGGATAGTAAGTTGAGGGCTTATGCAGTTCTTTTATCTGCCAAGGGGTGAGGATATTGGTATGCATTATCATCCCCACCTGAATCATGACTTTACATCTTGTTAAGATGTTTAAAACTTAAGGCTTCAGATTAGATGATTGATTGCCGCATTTGTGCTTTTATTTATGGCAGTAGGAATGCTTTTTCCCTGATGATGAAGTGCTCTTTCCCTTCCCCTCCACCATGTGAGGGGTGAAGGTGATGACATGATTTATTGATTACCCTTAGGAATTACCACAGCAGCCTGAATTGACTTTGACAATGACAGAGACTGACTGTGGAAGAACTACATGATATTCCAGCTTGGTTTCTGACAGCAGGGACATGTGCAGAGGAGCAAGTATCTGTATGGTTCACCTGTACAGAAAAGTCAGAGACAGAGAAGCAGGTGAGCACTGCATCTGAAGAGCCAATGCAGATTATTACAAGAAAATACTAGCTATACTGTCTTCAGGTGTGTTCACCTACCCCCAGGTTAAGATTCAGCAGTATTCAGATTTGTAGTCTTGTAAAAAACTTAAATGTGCAGGCTGAAATTTTCCATGCAGGTTTTATGCCTCCAGCTGAGTTTGTTGAAAACCTTCCCATTCATTCCAAGAATGAAATTAGAGTAGAAACACTGAACCAAGCCCAGGTCTGTGCCTCACTTCTAATGTACCAAAGCCTTACCATGAGGCCTGTTTTACTGTGGAAACTAGTAGTACTGAAGCACAATTAATTAATATCTGGCTTTTCAAAACCTGAGCGCTTGTTTGGCAGTCTTAATATAGATTTAAAGGTAATTTGTATCATAGATATGACGCTACATGAGGAAGTATCAGCATGAAGAACCACAGATTAATTTTTTAAAAAATGTAACTGATTATAGACTTAAGACACCCTGACACTCTCCAGAACAACAGGTCCTCAAAAAAGCTCAAAAATATTAGACAACCACATGACACCTTTGCAAATAACGATCTAAAGATTTAAAAAAATAATTCTGATTCCTCACAGCCCTATGTGCTCCCAAATTCCAAACCATCTTAAATTCAGTTCTCAGACTAGATGAGTTGCAGCTAGATTCCAAAGACAGATCGATCAAAAGTTGTTGTTAATTTGGAAGGGATATGCTGCTTAAATATGAGCAGCAAAATGAATTGATTTTTCCACCTTTTATAATATGGCTGTAAAGCAAAATAACTACTGTGTTTCACACCTGGAGTACTGTGCACAATTCTGGTCCCCCCCCTATACAAAAAAAGATGTGGACAGGCTGGAAGGGGTGCAGAGAAGGGCCACCAATAAGCCTGCCATACGAGGATAGGCTGGGAGAACTGGGTTTGTTCAGCCTTGAGAAAAGGAGGCTCAGAGGGGATCTCATCACCATGTACCAGTACTTGAGGGGCAGCCACAAAGAAGATGGAGACTCCCTTTTCACAAGGAGTCACATGGAGCGGACAAGGCGGAATGGACACAAGTTGCTCTTGGGGAGATCCCGATTGGACACCAGAGGAAAATTTTTCACAGTGAGAACAGTCACCCATTGGAATAATCTCCCCAGGGAAGTGGTTGACTCGGCCACATTGGACACCTTTAAGATTCGGCTGGACAGGGTGCTGGGCTGTCTTGTCTAGACTGTGCTCTTCCTAGAGAGGTTGGACTAGATGATCCCTGAGGTCCCTTCCAGCCTGTGATTCTGCTGTACTGAAAAGACAAAAGGACAAAATGACCCCCTCCCCCCCAGTCCCTTGCAGTGTTTTTTCCACTTTGCATTTCACAGGTTTAGACCTTAGGACAATAGTCAATTTCTTTTCTTTCTTTCTACACAGCTGAATGGAGGACAACTCCCAGCTTGTACCATGCACACCATACATTGCTCTTCTCATACCACATTGCTCTGTTCAATATTGACATTACTACAGTACTGCGCTAAGCTAAGCTAATTAACCAACAGATGTTACACCAGTTCTTCGAGAGATATACATGGACATACCCACATATATAAAGCAATTTTCTCATTAAAATACATGCCTGTATCTACACATCCAGGTATTTTTATTAAAAACTGTCAAACTCCAGGCACAAGGATTCAAGCTTGGCAACAAACCAGGACAATGCATTCTCTATAGCTGGGCTGTATTTATTCTAAGACACCCAAAGTCCTTAGTTAGCTGCTTCACTATCAACTCAGGCCCAGAAATGTGGAGCCGGGAATGCTAGGCACTGCTCAGATTTCAAACAGGGCTGCCAGTGCTCAGCACTAGTGGAAATCTGGCTCCCTCAGTTCTTCTTTGGGAAAACAGAGCCACTGTGCAACGTAAACACACAAATGGTTTGCAAGATACTTAAAAGACAATGACACAGAATGACACTAGAAAAAGTCAATAAATGTGCAGAGAAAGCACAACATACTGTCAACCCTAACAAAAGGCAGCCAAGTCAAGGACAAGCCATCAATTCTTGACAGCTGGGATTTTTGAAGTTCTGACTCTGCCAAAGGCTTTGACAATATAAGACAACTAAGTATGTTGCATGGCTGTTACTGCAGACTAGAAGTGGAATTCATTACACCTAATTCAGACATCTCAAAGTTAAAGTTAACTGGTAACTAAGGATACCTCCATAACTCTCAGGGTCATTCATCCCATCTTCCCTAAAGGGAAGTATGTTTTAGGATGAGATGACTCATCCTTTCGGAAGTTAGCCACTGAGTGCAGGGGGAGCCTAGGCTAGCTTAGGAGCTCTATCCTAACTCAGATAAAAAGCTAAAAGCTATGAAATCCAAGGTAAAAATGGGGAGAGTCTCACTGTAACTTACACGGCATGCGGTCACTTATCTTTCTCCATTCACATTAAAGAAAATGAACTGCAGATCTTTCAGTGACACCAGGTTCAAATAACTAGATGTACACATACCCACAAATGTTCTGACTCTTAAATCCAGGAATCTGTTTTACTGAGGATGTGTGTTTGTAACTTATTCTTCAGTGAGAAACAAAGTATCTGATTTCAAGTGACCAAAACCAAGCCGAGGGTACATTTTTGCTCTATCCCCGTACATCCTGACAATGCCTAGGAACACCATGCATCCTCCCTGTCTTCAAGATTCAGCTTCAAGTTTTCTGTTATTTTTTCACAAGTCTGCAAGACCTGAACCTTCCTTCTGAGATAGCTACTGAAAAACATAGGTGGAATCGGGGTCACCTTAAACTCTCTGCACCCAACACTAGACATAAAATCCCTCAGAATTACTGACTGCCCAGCATGGCAAATGTATGCTGATCAAGATACTCTTCAGTTACATGAGGTACCTCCTCATTCAAAGGCCATCTGTTCATTCAAAATTTTCGTGTAATGTACATGTTTGACGTTAGATTTTTTTATTACCTGAACTTCTTTCATGTAGAGAAGGCAGAGGCTGCCTAATGCCTTCATTAAGATCTTTATCACCTGTAGGAATCTGAGATCCTGCTCTGGCTTCAGAGTCCAATAATATTTGGTTCTCACAGAGACTAATGCCTGCAAAATCACCTGAAAGGTCACAGTCTTCAAAGTCCGTAGTGAGGTGATGCAGAGGGGAATTTTGAGCTGACACTGAAAATGCAGCTTCTAAAACCAAAGGGGAGCCTGGGGGTGACAAGGAGGACAGTGAGGATCTGGAAGACAGTGATGTCACAGATTTGGGAGGTTCAGTCAATTTGGGATGGTCTGCAGCTGAAGGAGAGTCACTGTAGCCCAGTCTCCCATGGGAACTGACCACTTCATTTTCATGAATAGTAGTGATAGGCCCCGAAGGAATGTAACCACTTTTTTCTTGCAATATGAAGTCAAGTTTATACTGATAGTCCAAATCAGTTATTTGATCGCCTTGGTTATAGTAGAGATCCGTGGAGCTGAGTGAGTTTAGCGACCCTCTGCTTGAGGTGTTCAGAGATCCCCGGCTGGATGCCAGAGATCCCAAACTGCTCCCTGAAGACACAGATAAGGTACTAGCTGAAAGGCTGCAAAGAAAGCACAAACACATACACTGATGTCACTAAACTAAAACAGCACAGAACAGTACAAGGAGAGATAAGATTGACTGGGAGCTGCACTAACAATTTACAGTTGAACCCTGCTTGGGGTATAAGCTCATTGTTTTTTAAGCACCCATTCCTGGCTTAGATCAGTGTGCCTAACCTGTACCCATCAGGGCAGTTTATCCAGTTTATGACCTGTTGCCAAAGCCCCTTTTCTCCTGGAGAAGGCTGCAGATTTGACAAACTGGTCCAGCAGTAACAGCAGCCTTCTCAGCTGCTATATTCCTTCAAAGGCCTGCTCCACTCTGATGTGGGTGCTCATGGGGTCAATGTGACAGGAAAGGGATCACCAGGAAGGTTATGGCAGCAGAGGAGTGCTGCCACCTCTAAAGCAATTTATACAGCCTGCCCTCTGCCCAAGAGCCTAGGAAAGATGGCTGCTAGAAGCAGATGACATAGCAGAACTGCTTCGCAGCTATAAGACAACACACACTCTACATGCCTGGTAAATCCAACTATAAACATGGCAAGGGCCATAACATGCAATCTTTTCCTGTTAAGAATAGAACACAAGGAGCCTTGCCAGGCTGGAGAAACTGAGTGTCACTGCCTTGGCTCAGGAAGACTCTACTGGGAAAAAATGTCAGGAAAAATAATTCAAGGCAGCCCCTTCTAAACATTTAAGAGACGTTTACTGAACAATAAATAACAAGGCTATCAACTTTAAAAACTTTGCCCACTGGACTAGAAAACTGCCTTTAACAAGATAGAGAGGCCCACAAGTCCAAACAAACAAGATCACAAAAAAAATATTTAAAGACTCTTTCCCTAACTAATCACCAATCAAGATGCAGTTTATGGGATCTGGCTCAGATGTTGGCTTGGCATGATGGCATAGTTTAATGTGAGAGGACTGATACAGAACATTTAAAACATTTTTCCTCTTAAAGCCCCATTTTGATTCATAAGAGAATCGGTAAACATTAATGCAGTGTCTGATTGGTGTGTCCCACTGTGATACGCAAGGAGCTTGACCAAATTCAGGATTTTCTAAATAAATATAATGGGCACATGGTTTGGCAGCCCAGGGTACAGCCCAAAACTGAAAGATACTCTTCCCTAGCAGCAGTTCATGAAATATCAGTATCATTAAATATCAGAATTCCCATCAGAGCAATGAGTTTGAGTTCACAGTTGCTGTAACTCATTACTTTGTTGTTATCACTATGAATATCATAAAGCCAGAATCAGATTTTGAATCAATTACTTTCAGGAAAAATTATTCTGGTGAGGGTACTTCTCTGCCTACAGAAAGCATAGGTCAGTGTTGAAGAATTAAACCAGAGTCAACTATTCATTTAAGTTTTTACATGCCTACATGTGTTCATTGAGCCTCTCCAGTTATTACACAAAATAAAGGCTACAGTTTTAATTAAGTTATTTTAGGCAGAACTTTGAGAAACCATTTGGGCTCTTCAATGACAGCATTTGGAGATATGACCAATTAGAGAATTCCTGATTGATTTATTTACACAGAAGCAAAATAATGTCCCCCTGCTTAATCATAAAAGCTGCACAAGAAATCCATTCGATCCAGACTCCAGTGCTTACTGAAATTATAAAAGGACACCAGGTTCATATGCTGGCAGAATGCTTGAAGCTACTAGACTTGTATTTTCTTACTTAAATAGTTAATATTAAACAAATGTTGTTCAGCTTCCAGCTAAGAGAAAAAACTAAGAATGAAGTCTAGGCATCCAGGTTCATTAGACTGTTGCTGAAAACAGGCTTTATGTTATGCAGTACAGCCTCACCTCCTAAGCTGTGAATGCAAATAAGTAGTTAACTTCGTAGTTTCTTCAAGTTTCTGTACCAATTCTTTTCTTCTCTCCTCCAATTTCAGTCTGGAAGGACAGGAACATATAAGTATAGGAAAGCGTTACAAAATAATCCAGAGACTAAAATACTTCATAGATAAGACAGAAACAAAATGAAGATCCCTCATATGTTCAGCTGATTGCCATCTACTAAAAGCCAAGAGACTGTTGCCTCTCAGTCCTACCGTAAAACCCTAACCACTTCAGCAGAGTGACTTTACCTGCAGAATACTAAGCATTGTAACAAACCTGCTGAGTGTACAAGCAGAGCATTGGTACATTCACACTGTACCAAGGGGAATGTGCACCCAATAAAAGAATAACAGATGAGCACTGGGAAAATAGCTGCAACCTCAGGAAAATAAGATCTGCCCTAATACAATTTGAAAAAGCAGTGCTGTTGACCGGCTCCTCACTTAATATAGTTTCAGGAAAAAAACCCAAACCAAACCAACACTAATACCAGTATTAGTTCTGATAATGCAAGAACTTGGGGTAGCACCACAGGAAGTTTAAAATTAAAGCACTCCCTTTGATTTTAGAGTCTTCATAGACAAAACACAGTAAATCAAAGCAGCATTCAAGCGCAAGGTTCTGAGATGATGGACCATATTTAGGAGTCCTTGGTAAAGAATTCTACATCCCCAACAGCTTTGTCATCACCCCAGAGCCACACAGCATTGTAATGCTCATTATCAAGGTTCACCTTTATGAAAAAGAAGGATTTATTGCCTCTTGCACTGTTATACAGCCTAGCTCTAAAACCACAAATGGTATAACTCTCCCATTTCTTTTAGCTAGCTGCTAGCAGAAAGGATTCTCTAACCTTTACAGTGATTTTTTTCCTTTTACAATTCCCTTTTATCACTCCATTTACAACACCAAATAAATTACTTTCCCTCAGTGGATTCAACTAAAACTCTCCCGTAATTGTCGATTAGTATATTCTCCTCCAGCCCTTGCTTAGTGAACTGACATGTCACAAGTTCTCAAGCAACAAATCTGAGGGACAAGAAATTACCTCCCCTCTTTTAAAAAAAAAAAAAAATTGATGTTCATTCTCAGAAACCTTTCCTTTGGCCTTTCTGGCATCTCAAGGATGTATGAATTAAAATTCAAATGCAGAGAACACTTCAAAGAACAAAACCCAAAAATCAACCATTGCTTTCTTATGCAAACTAAATGAAATACTCCAGGGTTCCCAGAACTCACTCTCTTTGAGTGTCAGATACCAGTAAAAAGACATTAAGTCCTCAATTCAGCAAACCATGAAAAGCACTTGCTGACACCCACGCTTATTCAGGGAGCAAATCTGGGTTATGCAAAGGTGAATAAGTTACCCCGAGGTCAGCCAGGGTGTGAACTTCCACTCCACTGCCTACTCTGCGTGCGCTCTTACACCGCAATAACATGCTCATCTGCCAGTAACTGCTAAGACTGTTAAAAGCATACAAGGTCTTTCATTCTTAGCTCAGGAAGACAGGCACATGGGTTTCCAAACCAAGAATTATGCTCCTCTGTGGTATCAGACACTCTTTTCCACCATTTTACTATTTATCAATGCCTTCTTTTAAAGCCTGATCTATCCTGCTTTTCCCAAGCAAGAGTGCTCTTCACTAACTCTTTTGTGACTTTTCAATAGTGAACTACTATTTTATCCTCAAGGAAGAGACACAAAAGTTGCTGTACGTGTTCAACCACTAATGGCAGAAGGCAAGAAATAAAATTAAGAGCTTAGGAACTTCTCTGACTGGAGTCCTCAAAACAGACACCTATAGTTGTTCTACTGAATATGTATTATTAAACTAAAAAGGTTTGTTTGTGGTTTTTTTCCTCCAAGGCACAAGCACAAGCTTGTTTTCCTTTATTACCTTAAGGAGATTGATATAATATAATTTATCCCATAGAAATTATACCCTGAAAAAAAAAAATTCTTTCCTAGATGTAATTCAACTTACTAGTAACTAAGGGAGTAGCATTAGTACCTGTAGGTAAATTTCAGGAAGATGTTAGCCACATGTCACAAACACAAGTTAGATGATGAAATCGCTCCTGGAAGTTCCAAGACACACAGGAAATAATTTTACTATTGAGATTCAATGAATTTTCTTCCGTTCCACATCAGGGCAAATTTAAAAAAAAAACAAAACCAAACAACACACAAAGCAAAACAAAAACCCACCCAACAAAAAAAAACCCAACAAAACCAAAGGTAACCAAAAATAACCAACTTTCAAAAAAAATGAACCTTCCTTTCTTAGAGCACAAACAGGAATTTTAACATCCATGTAAACACCATGTAAACACCTAAGCGACCATCGTGTTATCTCTTCTGACAGAGGCCTCTCTCACTCTCTCCTGTTTGCACCCCTCCTATCTAAATTGACCTGGTAACTCATTGCAGTAGAGACTTGAGTGTTAGCGAGACGTCTTTCTCCAGTTTTGATCACGGATTGTAAAATTGCTGAGAGCCATAGACTCTTAAAAAAAATACATTAAAGGTTAAAGATCACATACCTCACCTTTCAATGCAAAGTTATGTGGACATCTTTGTTTATGACAGACACTAGATCGGGGCCAGTTTTGCAGGCAACAGCACAATCAAGTAGTTAAACCATGCATCTCTTTAAATACCTGTGATTACTTAGAAGATTTTGCCAAGGATTAAAGTAGTAATGGAATCTCACTGACATGAATGCAGAGGCAAGAAAGCAGCAAATAGTTCTCAGCAGTTCCACAACCCAGATATTTCTATACAGTTGCTGGAAGGCTTCTTAAAGCAGTCAGAGTATGCCCTATCTCTGCTTTTTTGAAGCCGATATGTTATGATTTATACCCTCCTTCTGTAAATTGATTCTGAGTACATCTACTAGGGCAATTTCAGCATCCTACTCCAAAATAACCCACGGCTATGCTATAATGTTTTTGTTTTAAGTCACAGCAAGTCTTCTGTTTCTTATCCCTTTAGGAAAAAAAAAAACACCCCAAAACAAAAAAAACAACCCAAAACAAAACAAAAAACCCACAAAAAACCAGAAGCTGCACAAGAACAAACGCTTGTCACATCAAGCTCTGACACAATCCATAGCTTCTTACACTGTTGCTTCATTGTCAATACCTGTGAAGACACTGGAAACCTAAGGCATTCATGACCTTCATGAAAGAAATTAGTAATGCAACAACAGTGCAGCACTTTGAAGACGGTGTGGCTCCTCCACTGATAATGGAGAGGAGAATATTCCTCATCTCCAAGAATTAAAATGCTGATGGTTGATGAGATAAAATTAAGCATATCCTTTTCTCAAATTAACATTTCAGGAGAAGTTTCACCACCTGAATCCTTCTACAAAATGAAGGTTTTCTTTATGTTTATAGTGGGCGCAACAGAAATAATCCCCAAAATAGCTTAATGTGAAAGAACTGATGTGCTCTTAAGTCATCAAGGGGGACGGTTTTAATATCATAGAGAGTTGCACGTAGAAATTCACTGGAGTGGCAAAAAACCTAAACCAGAAGCCACCATGAATAACTACCTCAACCAGCAGTGTATGACATGAAATTTTACAGTAACCTCAGGAAAAAATTCCACATTTTCAGGAATGAAAACCAAAAAGAAAAACAGAGGAAAAAAAATTTTAAGCTGTAATGATTAGTTGTGTCACTGTACATGCAAAAAAATATCTGCCATTTCATTTCTTCTTGACAATTTGACTTGCCCTTGGTACTCCAAGTTTGGCATCTGACATGTATGGGAAAATGGTCAGGTGCAGAATTTTCTTTGGCACTAAACACACAAATCCAAAACACAAGACTAAAACCAGCTACCAATTTACAACCTGAGTCAAGATTTATCTATTACTTACAACAGCATATTATCAAAGTATTCTATTCAAAGTATTTATTTGTGAATGTGATTTTATTATTGACCCCTTATTCTTCACTTACTAATGGAAGTCAGAAAGCAACAGCTCCATGGTAATTTAGGTACTACTAACACAGACAGGTAATTTCTCCTGTAAAAATATAGTTCCAGTAGGACATAAACCTTCTTCTAAGCCACGCTTGGATTATCAATGCAATGCAGTTTAAACTATTATAAAGTGTACAAATATGTTTAAAAATCATTCCTAATACACACATCTGTACTTTGTAAACAAAAAAATTCCTCACTACTCAGCAATAATTTAGGACCCAACTTCTAATGCCACTAACAGGAATTTTGCCATTCAGTGAAACTGGAGCAGCAGCAGGTGTTTCCTAGCAGAGGCAAGCAGGGAAGGCTTACAATGTATTAATTCAATAAGGCATACTACACTGATACCTACAATGACATTTTGTGTTTATTGCATTTTATGTGTGCTAGAGGTGCCATAAATTTATTTCCACTTACAGCTGATGAAAAGTCCATTTGTGACAGTCATGTTTGATTTCCTCAAACTCTGAATCTGGCTAAAACAATTTATTATGGGTCTTGGTTCAGATATCAGTTAGGCAGCAGCAAGTTAGGAAACTTGCAACAATTGTACTTCTCTTCTGAACTTCCCCACCCCCCACCCCCTTCAGTTGCATTTTTGTACAGAATAAAACTTACAACGAAAGGCTTCAGATGTTGCAACAATCAAGCTAATCTTTGTAACCTGAGTTCAAATAGTTTACAGCTATTATCAGAAATGAGTGAATGATGTATTGCCCTCCCGCTGGTATGTTGACGCTCCTCAGTTATTTAACATCTGTTGCAGGCATTTTCATGCTGGTAACAAACGCAGAGTAACTGATATTGCAGAGCACATACAGGGTGTTCGTATTCTCTCACAATACAGAAGACTTTGTGTTTCTGCCCAGTGGGCTAATAATAAATTTAATTAAGATCTCCACAGAACAGTTACTGAAAGAAAACAGCCCATCAAGGCATAGTTCAGGGTCTGTAATGAGTACAAAGGTTAGATTGCAGAAAGCAGCATTTAATATTAGCAACAGACAACCCCTTACCTTTCAGCAAGTGCTTGACTGGGTGTGCTTTTTACAGACAGCAGCTCTTCTTCAAGCCTTTTCCTTTCTGCTTCTAGCTGCTCTAGCTCATCTTGAGTACGTTTGCGTGGTGTAATAAACTGCAGTTCCTTCAAAAGCTCTTCTTTTTCATTGATTAACATCAGTTTTTCCTTTTCCACATCCAGTGCCCCAGGCCAGGCTTCACTATCTAGCTTGGAAAGTTCGATCTTCAAATTAGCCATACTAAAATAAAACATAGCAGATTTGTCTGAGTCCAGCATAGCACACAAATCCCAGGAAAGAGACAAATGATACAATATTTCGAAAGGTATCAGGATATAACATTTTCTACTCAAAGCCATACTTTTAATTAGTTTTCCTTCAGAAGAATGCAGACTATGCCAGAAAAGCAAGCCACTTATCCAGGCCAACAGCAATGTGCATGTGCATTAAAAATGAGTTGCTCCTGTTGAAATGCCAAGTTGAAGTAAAAATCACAACATTAATAAAAGCTGTATTGAAAGTGAGCTGTCTGGTAACATAGTAGTGGTACACTCATCTCGGAGTATGATACGTTTCTCCTAAGCTGTTGGAAGCTGTCTGCTCCTCAGAAACAGCAACGACCGTGGTGAAAGAATGTGGCACCATAGCATGGTGCTCACTTCAGCAGCATGCGTGTATGTGAATCTTAAAAGGCAAAAGCATTGCTCTTTTATGGGGCTAAATAAAAGGTAATAGGACAGCAGCCATCTACAGAGAAAGGAGATTATTAACTCAAAAGTTTGAGTTTGTGCAACTGCTGTTCCCATTGCAGATGTCAAATCAGAGTTAAGACACCCAAGGCTTGGTTACCTATACCTGTTGTGCAGATACACACATATAATGGAAGCAGAAACTTCCCTACATTTTTATTGTAGTACAGCTCAGTCCTGATCAAGACAGGTTATTTCTAGTGTTCAGTCTCCATAACCATTCTGTCTATAGGCTCAGCAGCATAGCTTTGCAATAAAGACTCATTGTCCACTGGGAAAGCTTAAAAATTTCTCTTATAGGTACTACATATCTAGTAAGATGATAACTTTCAGTCACTTCCAGCTTTAGCCACACCTGAACCAGCTGCATAGCTAAAGATACAGACGTTCTGAACTACATAACAGCTCCTAGTCTTCTGCATCTCGTTCAGGTAGGCTAGGAAAAAGGCAGAGAAAGGAGAAGTCAAAATTTAAAGATGTTCCCATACAATCTAGGGCAAGAGGAACTGATCAGTTACTTTTATTAATTGCCATAGTTAAAACACACCTAAATCAGCTCAACAACTGATAGAAGTCTGTGCAACTTTAGTGTTACTGGGCTCTACCTAAGGTAATGACCCATGCCACACTTCATAAATACACACAGATAATTTGGTATGTATAATCTTTCTGTAATTCTGACAGATTTCTGGGAAAATGTTTTTCTTGTGTCCAGTTTGTTTTCTGCGATTAACAAAACTAGTAATATCATGCTTATTTTGTATCTCTGGTATATAAATTTTACAAGTACATTAAGGCATTTGTTTATAGTCAAAGCTAAGAATAGTTATTGCTGAATCTAACTACCCCATTGCTGCTGTTCTAAGAAGCTTAAGGGGAACTTCCCTCCCTTTCTTTTTCCATAGATAATGCTTCCTTCTCATCTGCACCTCAATGAAAAAAACAAAAGCTTAAAAAAATGAAAGCAACACATACTTCCACTAAATCCCTGCAAGAACAGGTTTGACTCAGGGTATTTTCACAGGAAAAACAATGAAAAATGAAAAGAAATACTATCAGTAGTGAAATTAAATGAAGCTTTTAAACATATTTTGCAGCTGTTATTGATATAATTTATATTCAACAGTCCTTTAGAAGAGCAATATTCAGAGGGAAAACAACCAAATAATTTCAGATGGATAATGAAATGTTAATACTTTCATATCCAGGTCACTGGTTCTAGCTAACCTTGTTCTGAAAGTAGCTGCTACTGACAGCTGTTTGATGGCTTATGGGATGGGATGGTGGTCTCCAAACAGTTCTTGTGCTCTCCCTGCTACAGACAACACTCTGCTACCGTAACTGACACTCTTTTCAGCTGCCTCATTAGACAGACAAAGGACTAGAAGGATATGAAAACTGAACTGGTCTCATGCTTTTGAGGAAGTCCTTGCTCAACAGGTCAACAAGGAGTATTAGCCAGATCTTCACTACATCAGGATAGGATTGTCAGCAGGCTATATCAGAGCCTTTTGAATAACAATTGCAACTGAATTTAGCATAGTTAACATCAGCATTCCACCTCCTCAAGACATTCTGCTGGCTAAGCAACATAAAATATGCAACAGACAAAACTATCTGATAATTTTCAAGTAGAGAAGTTCACTTACAAGATCCTCTCTTTCTCTTAGTTGTTTTAACACAAAAACAACTAAGAATCTGCACTTTAATATTTCAGAAAAGATCATCAATACTTATTAAATTATAGTGATGATTACAATGGCCATAATAATTAGGGGGTGTAATTAGGTACCGAACTTTATGTGCAAACTGGGATATATCTTCATTATTCCAAGATATATACACTTTATTAAGTTCACCCTGTAGTCACTGATAAAACCAGTAGTATGTGCAAACACTTTAAAGACTAACGGTGTCTTCAAGGCATACGGTCATCTTATTTAAAGCTGAAAAGATTATTCATTACTGGGCAGTTTGACAAAACTGAATAATGATACAATTTAAAAGGAAATAATTTAACCCTGAAACATACTAATGTCATATAGAACAAAGAGGTAGTTATGCAAAGGTAAGTACATGAGCTACTAAAATTTCAATCCACGTTCTTGGCCGACTAATTTGTGAGAAAGTAACATCTTGTGCTGCAGTACTCCACACTCTGAACATTAATAGTGTTTTGGTTTGTTTTTTTTTAAATGGTAGAAGTGGTAAACTGACTTACTGCCAGGAGTTTTTTTTGTTTCTACGAAGGAGAGAGAAAAAACAATGCTGGGACTTCTTGGTATCAAGACATAGTCAAAACAGAGGATGATCTGGTTTTGGATCAATTACACCTGAGAAAAAAATGCCACCTATCTGCATCTAAAACACCATCTGACAATTAATATTATGTCCATGGAGATTCTGAGCCAGAATAATACATGTTCAATACTGAACAAAAACAATAGTGTTAGCACTCTTTATTATATAATCAATGCATTTAACAAAGTTCTACAATCCGTAATGATGATATAAAGGAGTACTGTTGTTACTGACAAGGATGGTAGCTACTGCTTTGTATGAGGAGGGTATATATTTGAAATTAGGCAAAAAATGTTAGTTGTGCAGCCTCCTGCCTTTAAAACATAAAAGCTAACTATGTCTTTATTTTGCACTTAGAAGTAGCAAATTCCTTTTCCTAGTTTTCTAATTCACCATGCCACAGTATTCCAACTGAAATACTGAAATCTCAGGTTAAATGGCATTTTAGGCAGTTTTCATCTGAGGAAAAGTGCTGGTTTTTATTTTATTGCCTTGTTTAGGTCTTTACAGGAAAAAAGGAACTTTGGGTGTGGGACAACTTTTTACTCCCCTTAAATTACAGAGCACCTCCATAACAAAAACTGTAAGGTTTCCGAATAGCTGACACCTAATTTTGTGCAAAGTATTAGCAAATAATACTGCACAATTAATACATAATTAATAGAGAGATATCCCCCACACATTTTTTAATAGTAGATCCTCCCCCAGTATTATGCAGCATTTCTGGTGCGCCAGAAGACATTTCACTAACCCTGAACATTCTGCTTGCTGATGCCCACTCATCAGTGCCATGGCAATTCATCAGAATGGCACTGCTTTCATGAGCAACCAGTGCAGAACTTTATTTGAAAGGCATTCCACATTCATCAGTGGAGCAGCTCCTGATTTCTTTTCTCCTCAGGTTAAACTCATTTAGAAAACCCAGCCCCACAGTGATAACAAGTGTTCAAATTATCCAAAGTCCCAGGGAAAAAATAAATAATTAAGCCTACTAAATCTGCACTCAGACATTAGTCTGAAGCAACTCTAAAACTGAAGAGCCTTCAGTGGCGTAGTAAACTGAAATGATGATCCCAAAGAAGGTATAATGGGACATAAAAAACCTGGCAACCCTTTTCAGGGGAAAGCCAGCTCACTCTATTCCCTTAATCCTGGAACGACTGTTGATTTGTCACTGTCTGCATTTTCTTTCTTAACACGTCCAACTTTGCATTAAATGTAAAACCTACTGTTCAAAGCACCGACTGCTCCTGAAAGTCTGCTTTCATTCTGAAGGAAAAGAAACACTTTGCAGTAATGCCCACAGTGCCTCCAGAGAGCCGTCCACTAGATGTCACTGCGAGCACAGTGTTAGTGCTGTAGAGCTCACACTCCTCCTAGCTCCACACTCTAACTTACAAAGCAACCAACCCTATTACCTTCTTTTTGCCTCTTCATATTGAAGACTTAGTCTGACCTTCTCTGCCAAATTTGATCTACTTCTTGGTCCAACCTGTTAAGGAAAAAAAAAAAATTTGCCTTATTTCTGTGTAAAGCTGTTAAATGAATCAACAAAACCTATGCACAGGCTAGAAAAATCACAACTGAAAAAAAACCCACACTTGCAGCCACACACTTGCTGTTAAATGCCTCGTTAGGGATCTACTCAGATGTACAAAACAGTGCTGTTCTCTTCTGATGCAGTTCATCTATTTTTAACTACTGTACTACCAATTGGCCATACTCCATCAGAATAAAGCAAGCGCATTTTCGAAGAAGTCCTGCGGTGATTGCACCCAAAATTTTGATCTCCTACTTTGAACTCCACTGAACTCAGAATTTAGAACTAAGTCAGTGCATTTGAAGTAAGATTTCAATAAAATTCCTACAAAACATAGATAAGCTTAGCTCTTTGTCTGGAAAACCTTGTACAGGCTCTTCCTCAAACTTAGCTACCAGAACTTCAAAAAGGGTACCAAAATTAACCACAGCATTCTATGTAAATAAATATACCGTCAGTGAAACAGTGAAGTTTTTAATGAATCACTGAACAAGTAGTTCCACTAACAGTTTTTCAGCTGCATGACATGAAATTGCACATTTAAATTCTGAAGTCTTGTTTCTGTAAATTAAAAACATCTTCATATTGAATTAATTCTGTAAGGTGAAACATACCCTATAGACAGATACAAAAAATACTGTCTGCTTATGCTGATCTTCACTGTACTGGAACTACCTGATTAAATCAAATTGTCATAAAAGTTTTGTGCCAAATGTATAAAGTTCATCTGAATCCTGATTTAAGATTTAAGAAGAAAAAAATCATAACTGACGCTAAGTAATTCTCTCTCAAACACGTATCATACACCTATCAGCAACAGTAAACAACCATTTGATTCTAATTCCATTAACCGCAGCATTCTGATTCAATTTCTCTTTACATCTGACAAAATGGAAAAAAGCTCACCTCACCGGACACATCAGTCTGAGACCCTGTATCCAGAGTTTGTCTAGAAAAACACATCTGGGAGTTTACAGAGCTGGAACTCAAGTCTGGTTCAGATGTCCCAATGGTCTGGTCAAGATTGAATTTCTCTCTCAGCTTTGCAAGACTCTGTCCAGGAAACAGAGAAGGAGGTGGTGTTAAAGTACCTTTGTACCAGCATATCTCCAAAATATGTTTACATAAAAGACTCCAATTCTCCAAATTCACAAAGAAAACTATAATTTTAATCAAGCAGTTGGTAAGTGACACTAAGGGTGACCAACACCTGTGACAATACAAAAACTACTTGTGGTTTTGCCTCTCTTGGTTTTGGTTGGTTTTTGGTTGTACGTTTTGTTTTGGTTTTTTTTCAAAAAAATCCTTGTCAACCAACTAAATACTTGACTGATTAAAAAAAACAAGAGAGATCTGCTTTCAGAAAAGGAAATAGGGCGATTTAGAGTTGGAAAATTTTCACTGAGTTAGAAAATGTCCACCTCTTAATTTTGTTCACTTAATATTTTAAACTGTGGTTTAGAGATAACCTCTGCATTATACGTTACGTACAAGTTCAGAAATCTATATTCTCTGAATAACATACAGTGGCTTTTTGAATTAGGAAAGCCACAGGCTTCTGTTTCTGCATTTGAAAATTGATTTAATACTAGCTTGGCTCAAAGAATTTTGAGAATCCCTTAAAAAGTATAAAATGCAAAGTATTTATAATCAGGTAAGTTACTCATGTTAAAACAAATGCACACAAAACTGAGGTCAACCATTCAAAATACCTTCATTAAATCTTGTTTCTCTCTCTCCCCTGAACTTATTGCCTTTCTGATAGACTTCAGTTCACTCAGGATGGCTTTGGCCTCACATAGTTCATACCCACTCTGTCCTCCAGACATTTTTTGGTCAATTCTGTGGAAAGAGAGAATATTAATACTAGATACAGAAAATAATAGTAACATCTCTGCTGTTCTGCTTCAGGCAGAAGCACAGTCAGAGAACAGAAGGGAAGAAGATAAGAGACACTATTTCCTGTAACAGACATGCAAAGACAAAAAAGGACATTGAAGTCTCCATTAAAATACCTACTACTTAATCCTTGGCAAAAATGTCAAGCTAACACATACGCAGCGCCCAGTGGATGGGTTTTGCTGACATGAAATTTAATGGAAAAATACTTCCGCTGGCTTTAAAACCTCAGCTAAACTACTGGGGCCTTACCAAGGGCAGAGACTCCACAAGCAATTCTAGTTGATCCAGTCTTAAAGACATAAGGGGCACAGAGCACTAAAGACTCCTACACATGCTACTAGCAGTACAGCAGTATTGCTGACAACGCTGTCAAATTTCCCATCCCCCCCATAACTCTCTGGAGCATAGAAACAGCTTTTGGGAACACCTTTCATGCTCTTTATTGTTTGTGGCCCTTACAGAAGCAGAATTTCTTATTAGTAGCATTCCTCTACCCAGACCCACGTCGTGACAGGGGCAGACAGGCAAGCTTCTTGGTACTAATCAGCCTTACATAGAAGAAAGGTAACCAGCTCTATTCTTGTCTCAGCTTCCCTCTCATTCACCCTAATCCTAGGCATTAACAGTCTAGAACAGCTGTTCTGCTCAGCCAGTCACCAGGCTCTCTTTATTCACAAAATCTCTGGGTAATTAACACCATATGTCATACATCAGACGATTTATTAAATTCCCTGACTAATAATGACTTTAAAAACTGTAAATTGAAAATAACAAAACAAAAAAGCCTGCAAACTTAGAGATAAAGAGATATTTCATTTTAGTATTTCCTTATTTACTTCAGGAAGTACAGTTCGTAAACACACTTCTCCAACCACTAATTTAACTGATTTCATAGCATCATAGACATGACTGCAGCTGTGCTTCGCAAAATGAAAAACAGCCATCTTCACAAAAGTCAAGCATCTAGTAGAGGATACATTCTTTTATAATGCAATTGGTTTTCTGTTTTTATAATCATCCATCATCTTTGCTAGAAGATATTAACCTCGTGAGCGAGGAATGAACAAACGTTTTAATGAGCAGAAGTGATCTCAAGCATCCTCTGCAAGAACAGAAACTCACACAAAACACCTGTAACTGTATTCTATTTTACTTCCAGTTTTGTGCACAAAGATATCAAGGTTCTAAAGTGGTCTTTAAAGCCATGAGCACGTCTGTTTTCCTTTCTCCACATTTCAGTTTTTGTGCAAACTAGAACTGCGTCTGTGTAAGAAAATTACCTGTGTGACTCAGCACTCAGATTCCTATTCAAGGATGTATTTCTTTCAGCTTGAAAGTTTCTCAAACTCTTTCAGGGGTAGGCATGCACTTACTATCTGACAACACTCAATTTTTGATAGCTTATTAGGTTACTAAGGTCAAATAGATACAGGATATGCCAACAATTGCAATCATGAATGAACAGTTGGGTAATACACCACATGCTACCTAGTAATATGATGTGCCACATTCAAATCACAACTGCTTTATTCTCTATATAATTAAGATGGACAAGAAGGATCTCTGACATATAAGATATTCCATCTTCCTGTTTTAAATTAATGGGATCAGTACTGTTTGAAAGTGGCTGGCTGAATTTTAAAAACAAATGTCCATTGTGTTTCTGTGGAATGCTGTTGACAGTTTCTGAAACATGCTTTGGATTCCTATCAAAATGGCTTGTGAGCAAGCTGCTTTAAAACAATACTTCATTGTTGAATTAATATAATAAAAGCAGCATGATTGGCTAACCTTTAATCCTGGGACAGCAGCATGAGTTTTTATTACCTTAAGCTTTAGAATCAATATGTCTGTCTTCTAAATTTTGCTTCAAATGAAATCTGATTTATGGTTAAATAAATTCAATCAATGATCCTTTTCTCCCTTCACTCCTCACTAGTCTTTATATATTTAAATAACAAACAAATCTTACATATCTGTTTTAGTCAAAATGAGAGAGGATAGAGACTTGACTGACACCCTCCTAAGGTGCTGAGGGTTTTCGGTTCCCCACTGACTTCAAAATCTTGATACCAGAAAAACATTTTTTTTTATCCATTTTGACATGTTTTAATTATGACTGGTTATTTCCTGGACCAGAATCTTTCTCCCACTTAAGAAATTCCTACTGTATAGAACTGATCTATTAAAATACACAGGCAATAGCCTACAAAATGTTTTGGTTAGAACTGGCAACTGAACTCCAATCTCTCAGCTCCAAACACAGATGCTCTGTCATCCTTTGCAAATTACCTCCCTGCATTTTGGAACCCCACCTGGAAGATGGAAATGCACTTCCCTTCTCCCACCTTTTGTCCATTTTCTGTTTATATTCTGCAAGCTCTCCAGGATAGAGATTATTACTTATCTGACAGTGCACTGGAGGCCCTGAGAAAAAAGGTAAATGAATCCAGACAATACTACATTAACACTGCAACACTGCTTCTGCTACTGGAACTAGTATACTAAGAGCACAGAGCTCAGCTTTTTACTGTGTAAATATATCTTTAATGTATGAGTACATACCACAATACAGAAAACAACTAGCATTAATAAATTTCTGTTCATACTAGTCAAGAAAACACACTTGTTAGCAAGGCTTCCTCTGCAGCAAGTTCTCTGCGGTGACAGTTCCAGTAATGTTTAATATTTTAGGGCGCAACTTTGTAAGTCAGGAGCAACAGGGAGTGCTCAGACTGAAAAAAATTCACTCCCCTAATAATCCAACTGGTTAAATACCAGAATGCCCACCCAGTTTCAGCATCAGCCCTTTGGACACCAGTCATCCCAGCAACTGGAACAAAGAAAGTCAGGTCTCTAATCCTCAAATTGTGACTCAATTCAAACTCTGAAGTGTTGTGCACCATTTATACATCCAAGAACAGCACCCTTCTCTCTTTCTCTCAAATTCAGAGGTGGGGAAGGAGGAAAGACAGACCTAATTACTTTTTTTTTTTTAATATCAGGATATGCAAAGCAGCTAAATTCTTCCTTGGGACCCTTAACCACTGCCCTGTTTCTGCCTCTCTGCAACACAAGCTATGTCATGGGGAAAAAAAAAAACAAACACAGGAGGGGGAACAGATTTCTCATGTTAACGCTTGCACTATAGGTTTGCCATCTCTACAGATTTCCTGCTTCCAAGCTACAACAAAAAGAGTTATTAGATTCTCATTTTTCCCCCATGATTCTCTTACATTCAGATGATGGATTCAATTCCATGCCAAAAAAAATCAGGCGACTAAGTCAGTTTCAACTATTTTCTTTTACTCACTGTTGCAGTGTTTCAAAGCCCTGTTCTTTGTACAGCAGCTCTTGCTTCATCTGAGAGAGCTCCCTCTTCAGCTTCTTAACCTTGTGTATTAAATCAAAGCAAGAGTTAGAAAATTCCTCTTGTTAAATGGCGTAACACATGGCTTTGAACAATTAATGTATTCTCTACATCAGATCAGACCAAAAAAAGTAAATTGCTCTACTGACACATATTAAAAACAAAAGGATCTGTTCTCTTCCTGATGTCTATGGGCAACATGCTTTAGTATTAAAGGAACACAAAGCAGATTAAATCACATTCCTTATTTGTATTGATACCACACTGTGTTATTAAACCTGAGAGAACTTTAACAAGTAATTTACTTCTCACTTGTTAAGCATGCATTCCAACTGTCCTACAGGGACATGCCTGTTTATTTTTAGGCTTATTATATTTTCACTTTTTCATTCCAGGAATCTCTCAAGTAATTTGCACTGTAAAACACCAAGTGTAGACTCTCCCCCCAACATGAACTATCCTTTCATATGAAGCTTTACAGATACTGGATCCCTAAGTATATAATTCACATTCATTTAATTCAAAGACAACAATCACTAAACACATTTGGATCGTAAATATATGCATCTATTTAATAGAAATGTCTTTGGCAAAACATTCCCTACTTTCCCTAAATTTGCATGCTCAATTGCTTTTTAGTCTTAATATTGCTACTTCAGATATTAGGAGATATGAGGACACTACAAAATATTTATGAGTCAAGATTAAATTTAAAAATCCTCCATTTAATTTTTTTATGCCATACTTCCCAAACATACTAAAAGCTTCTGGACCACCAGAAGTGTACTTTAATACAAGTTAAAATTAATCTTCAGCATACACAGGGACAGAAATGCCTCCTTGAAATGTGGAGTACCACATTTTGGTATTTATACATCTATACCTGGCTCATTTGAACTCTACATACTATTCAGATATTGTTAGGCTTTTTAACCTTCCAATCAGTAAGGTGAAAGAAGGAAAAACCTGCTGCAAGTCCCCTGCTCTCACCTACCAATGTGAAATTCTTGCTTGGGTTCATATAGGTCCTCAGATAGTCAACTCTTTTGAAAAATGGATCATATTAAAATGAAGAATTTTGACCACTTTAACTGAAATTAATTTCAAGATGTCTCCAAGACTTCTTTATCCAAATCCCCTTAGACTTCCTACTTGGAGCTATTCTTCTTAAAAAAGATTCCAAACATGCCAGATGACTAAAAGTACCAAGCATCAGCAGCTGCTGTAGCTTTCCAAGAGACCTAAAATGCTTTGTAGATCTAAAATAACCAGTGATTTGCAGGGTTCTTCATAGGGGTTTGTGAATGATTCTTTGGCATTCAAGTTTGTCGGTCCTGGCTAATGAATTTTCTGTGACAGAAATAAAATGCTTTCAATCTCCATTTTCTCCAAAGCAAAATCTGTTCTCTAGATGAGAGGTTAGGTTCAGACTTTTGAAAACTGTCATCACTAGTTGTTCTACTTGACAGAAAACTGTTTTTACTTTGACCATAATGAATAGTTAGCATAATAAATAGGCAACGTCTCTAAGTACACATTCAGCACTCTGTAACTATTTCTTCCCTGAGTAGCATGAAAATCCCAGCAATAAGCTCTCAAGTGTTCTGATCAAGGTTGTAGAAAATGAACAGGTATTACCTCTATGTTCCAGGTAAAGCAATGTGTAAAACATGAAAGAAGTCTCAACTTTCCCGAGAAATGCAGAATGGCTAAATATTTTTTTTTTAATCAGAAATGTGAATTTATAGTAATAGCAGAAGGCACACTTGATTTCAACTTAGAGGATTGGATCTCTCAGAAACCTTTACATTTTTCTCAGATCATCTTCTGAGTGTCCTCTGCTGTAATGCACCATCATTTCATTATCAAGAAATGTCAGTTAAGCACATTATCCTAGAAGGATGTGGCCTACATTATAATACAGACTCTGTGTTTACTGCATCATACTTGCATTAAACTATTCTTGTGCTCCTTGTCTTCTCCTTCAAAACTTTCATGTAATTCCACTTTTTCACAGCTCTTCACTTTTTATCCTTCACCCCCTTCCTACTGCTTCTGCACATCATCTTAAGCCACCTGACAGGCTTCTTGCTTCCCCTTCCTAACTGCATCTTCAAGCAGGCTCCTGTACTAATCTCCTCCTATTCCCAGCACTCAAGAACTAATGGAACAACTACTGCAAAAAAACCCTCTTGTTATTGTATAGAGGTGCACTCCCTACTCACTGCATATGCATAAAACACACTGTGATCACATATGCTTTCATATGCTTTGTATTGTTTGAATTATCTTACTGATTACTAATTAAGACCCCAAATAGCCTTACTCAGAGTCCACTGCAGGATCAGATCTTTCAATTTTAATCATGTGAGAAAGGTCTGTCTTCTCCTGCTTATTTCATTTAACAGCTGTCTGATTTCAGTCATATTTTCTCCACAACCTGTTGCACAATAGCCAGTTCATGTGTGCAAAAAACTCCACGTGCATGTATTAAGCACAGCTAACCAGGAAAAGCCCAAAGGCCAATTCAGAACTTCCTCGAATGCTGAGTTTCCCCCTCCAGCACCACTAACCTGATGATACCAGTAAGCCTCAGCCAGTGTGAGAGGGAAACAGGTTTAGTACATCTGACCTATCAGTTCACTAAACAACACAAATTCTAACCAGCTGGCTAGCAGCTTACTGATTACTTTGTTTCCCATTAATTCCATGCATGCATGTAATGTAAAATACGAAAAGGTGCCATATTAGCAAAGCATCTTCAAACATTCAGATAAACTATGATAATAGTCATACCTCTCTTGCCATCTTCCATGAAAACCACTTTCCAGTCCTAGCATCACAGAGCTCCGCTTTTTCTTAACCCAATGATTTTCATACCCAGTGGCTTTGGATGACAACATGCTACAACACACTTTATGCTGATACAGATAGATATTCTTGGACTTGCACCTTCTAAACTCTGCAGACAGGATTCAGGTCACCTATTTTAGGCACACATGCAACTTGGACCTTACAATGACCAGATGTTGGGAACCAGCAGGATGTTAGGCTCTTTGACTCCAAGAAACAAGGAAGGGAGAAAGCATCTCTAAAAATTGAATTACTGTGATTAACACATCTGCCTCTCTCCTCAGTGAGCAGGGAAACTGTAGCTCTGCAGCCAAGAGGTGATTCAGTGCTTCTGCATCTTGAGCTGGGAGGTGGTTAGAGCTAGGGAAAAACTGAGCACAGAACCATGTCTGAATTTTCCCCTCTCTGACTTGTAGGTGACTATCTTTAAATTTGGTCATGTGTTTTGTCCTTCAACAACACTGTTAATTTCTCAAATATACTAGCGATCCCCTGGCCAAAGGGAATATCTGTTACTGCTCCACTCATTTTAAAAAGAAGCTCTCGTCTTGTTTTTTCATTCTTGTTTCTGACAGAGTCCTTGCTGCTGTTGATTCTCCCTACATAACTTAAACTTACAAAATATTTTTCTCCCATCTCGTCTGGTGTTAAAATAAATTCTCTCACTAACCACCTCCCCTTCTCCTTAAAGGATAAAGGACTACAAATTGAGATCGGTAAGGACGAACATGTGTAGAAGCAGTCAGTAGGGCAACATCCGGACACCAGTTTTACAGTGCATTCCATCCCTGATTTATACTGTGTTTTAAAAATGTAGTGAGCTATTCCACAGTTCCTTTTAAACATTAATTGTTTAGACTCCTAATCATAGCTCTTACTCCAGGTGAAGGAGGCTGTTACTCTCCCAGGCTTCTATGAGTGCTTCTCTGTGCAGAAACCAGGAGGGGGCAATGGAAGAGCCAAGTAACTGCTGTCGCTTGCGCTGCTTCTGCTCCCACGACAGTCTCTATTCCAGCCCTCACTGAAGAGGACTATGCTGTGTGGTGATGTCTTTTTAACCTGCATGGTTTGATCTAATTTTTTTCATTACTAACTACAGAAAGCCTAGGCTATCCATTGGGCATTATATGCCACAGCTTAAATAAATGAACTCCCTATAGAGATTTTAAATGTCTTCCATGCCATTTCCCCCGTATTCAAGATAAATTCACTAGAGACTAACCTGTGAATTAAAGTTCTTTATATGGAGTCTGTTAGTGACCATACTGAACACAGCTGACCAAATTTTTGTTCATCAGCAATTTCAAAATGCGAACACAAACTTTCACTCTTGATCTAAACTGTTCCATTTTGACAAAACACAGTGAAGTTTCACACCATTATTGAAGTGTTTTTTAAACCAACAGAAATTTGTGAGGCAGTTCATGTAGCTAATGGTGCATTTCTCACAGAAGAAAGATTGTGTAAAAGCAGTCACCTAGCTGCAGCTCACCTTGACCTACTACTTTTCTATTTTCACCCGAAGAAGTTTACTCTTCCTTTTAAAAACAAATGCATACAACTGAAAATAGTTATCGGTTTTATTTACACCCGTATCTAATTAGAATATCTGTCAAAGTTTCCCCAAAATGAGTTATCTGAAAGTAAGAGAGACAGCTTTAAAAATTTGCTAAAAACCCCTGAATGGTATTTAATGAGAATATTAGGAAGTGCCCTGGTACTGAAGCAAGATACGTCTCCTAGTTCAAAGCTTTGGTTATTCTATAAGCACACAGAATACAAATGAATAAGAGTTAAGCACTCTCACCCTTAATCTTGTAGTGGAGATTTCAGCCTTCAGAATGTCAGGGTCATACTTTGTGCTTGATGAGGAGCCTGAGAACACTTTTTTAAAAAAAGACAAAAATGGACAAATATTTAAGTACTTTTAAATCATTAATTAGTCTCTTCCTCAATTAATCCACATTGATGTAAAACTACATATGCAGAAAAACACACAATACTTTTAAAAAACATACCTTATTATAGAGTAGTCAGCATTGCAGGATGGCAATTAAAGAATAACCAAAATTTTGCCCTTTTTTCCCCTACCACTATTTGGTATCTCTCCTCTCCTCCCTTGCCTCTCCCAGTATTCTAAAGTAGCACCTTATTCTCCCTGGCTTTCTATCCCTTGCTTTCTGTTCCCATTCTTCTAGCTGAGCCCATTCTTCTAGCTCAGCCATCTTGCTATCACCTCTTCCTGGAAGCTGTAATTTCTACAGAGATTTCTGGAGAGCAGAAGATTTAGAAGCGTCAGTGGTCTGCCACTCAATTCTTCCACAGCTATACATGTTACTTTTATCACACTATCTATTTCTAAGAGAGATGTTTGCCAACAACAGGCCTCTGACAGCACTTCACTACATGCCAACTCCTTGCCCAACATCGGAACATGTAGCTCTACTGCACCTCTGACCACAGCAGAGTCTGCAGAATTATTGCATGCTATTCTTATAAAGCAGCAACAAATTCCCTTCTTGGTCTACTGCAGACACCTGCCAACACAACAGGGTCATTCGGTATGCAGCCATGAAGTGCATGAGATCCCATTTACTTTGAACCTAGATTTGGCAGAATTTTGTTCTGACAAACTGCATGACAAAATAGATTTCAGAGCCAACTGCTCTAAACCACAGCTCAAAGGCATTCAATTCTATCAGAGAAGAGGGTTCTCTCCAGCAGAATGTCTTTATATTAAATAAAATTATTTAAAAAAAGTAGGGATGCTATGTCTAAAAAAAAAAAAACCAGAGTACAAGGTGTTCATAGCAAACCTTGAAAACTCATCCTGAGGAGAAACAGGATGCCCTGCAAGGCACAGATCAAAGAAGTTACATTGTATTCTCTACTGTACTTACAGCTTGTATGAGAGCTTGATTTTTCTTTGTAGGCGTCATTCAACCGTACATACTCATCCAGTGCCAGTGCTAGCCTCTGTTCTTTCACCTGGTACAGTTCTTTCTGAGTACTGAGAGCATCCTGGGCTACCATAAGATAATCTTTTAACATTCTCTCTTGTTCTTGCCGCCATTGTTTCCTGGGATCTTCTATTTGTGTTGTTTCTTTATAGGAGAAAAAGAAAGGATTTGAAGAGACCTTTGCTGAAATCTGTTCACAATTAAATTGTTTCTTTGCCTGTAATCCACAGTTACGGGAGTATAAACCATAGCTTGTCTTTGGTTACTAAGCAGATGCTCAATTTTAAGTTTTTCTTTGCCACAATAGTGTGTGTAAGAAACAGTATTTAAAGAATCAATCACAAAATTAGGAATTAGGGTACAATAGATAAATGGTTACGTAGATAATTCCCACATCTTCAACCTTTAATTAATATCCTAAAACTCAAGAAAAAACCACCTTTTTTTTGCAGAGTATTCTGAAATAATCGGATCAATAAAGTCTTTCAATGACATCTTAAAATTTAATGAATTTCTGAACAAAAATGTAGTCTTAGCTATTACATTTTTTCAAACACCCTCCTTCTCATTAATTTTTACAGCCATATGTTATTCATGTTTTATAGTGGTTATCTCTCTCCTTTCCCTCTACAAAACCAGTCTTATCTCCTCCCCTGTAACTCAACTAAGAGAACATTAACCCTCCAGATCATCTCACTTAACTCCACCCCTATCCCTGCTAGGCATCTGAATGAAGATACAACTTTCTTTTATGATAAATAGACAGAGAGGGACGCCCTCAGAGGGCACTTGGCTCCATCAAAGACAGGTGCCCAAGATACATGGGACCGAACTGCCTTTCTGAGGGTCTACTTCTTTCTGCTGATGACCCAAGCAATATAAATGAGTAGGTTGGATAGGCCCTTTAATTCCTAAGGGCTTCAGGTCAACCATTTTAACTCCAGCAGCCACACAGAAGACAGACTTGCATAGATGTGTAGGCAAGAGGATTAGACATAACATAGTGGTATATATTAAGAAAGTATGTGATGAGATCAATCTAAATTTAATAATAAAAAAAATCTTAAAACCTACAATTAAATATGCAAACAGGAAGAGTCAAGGCTGCATGTTCAATCTTATCATTAATATTTCCTGCCTTAGTTCAGCACTTTTTGAAGCTGTACAATGAATATTCTTCCTTTAAAGCTGTACTAAGTACAGAAACATTCTTATAAGATATATCCATGAAAAGTTGGAAATCTAAATGCAAACATGCACCACACTGCGTTTTCTTTGTAAGTTACGTACTATAAAGCTACATAGATCTACAGAGATAAAAAGTAACATTCCATACCAAAGTATTTAAGTGTAAGGTATTTACTTCAGAATTTTTCTGCAAAAAGGAGGAGGGAAGTTTATTCTCTAGGTTAGGTTTCTGCCACTTTAGTTCTTGGAACTGCTTTACTGTGAGAACGAATGCAAGAGGATGAAAAACAGGAGCATGGGGCTGAAGATATTGTGGGAAGAAAACTGCAACAGAACCAACCTGATTCCTCTGAACTGTAGCTGAAGTGCACTCTTGGGGAGAAGGCACTGTTTCGACTCCATAAATGAAAACAGATCTTGTAACAGCAAAAGCTGTTAAGGACAGGTTCTGTTTAATAGCAATTTCTCATACTGACTAAATACCCGGTTTTCAAAGGTCTTTTTTGGTGTATCACATAAACCAAAACATTTGCAAATATAAAGAAGCATCCCATAAAGCTAACCCTGTGGAATCCTTAACTGACAATGTCTATGGAACTGATGCTTTTAAAAACAAATAATAAATACAATAAATAAATACACACACCCCCATGCTAGTGACACCCCCCCACCCCCCATTTACAAACATAACAAGCTTTTGTACTTCTACTTGGGAAAAGTATTTCTTAGATGTACACAGTGGATGCAGAGAGTATAAATCATGTAAACCCAAGTATGGTCCATAAAAGATTAAAGCAAAGAAGCTTTATATCAGTTGGTTTTCCAATAATCCCAACAGAAACACTCTCTCCAAAAAAGTAACTATAGCTACGGGGACACACACAATACATATCAATGTTTATAGCCACCTGCTCTTTTCCACAAAGATATCAGGCACACAAAGAAGCAAATCGATACCTTTTCTCTCCTAAACGGTCAACACACGTCCCTATCTGTGGCCACTTATTGCTGTTGTGCTTTAACACACCTCCACATTCACAGTTATTTACACAAGATAAGAAGTGCTGGTTTCCAGAGCTGTCCTTTTTTGTGAAGCAGGATGAAGAGCATGAAGCAGGATTCTCATGGGTCAATGATCAAATAGGATAAATGCAGTTATGTTGGTTTTTTAGAAGAATGTAATGATGTGATTGTGTTTTAAGAGTGCAACCAGCAGCCACCAAATAATCTTACAAGATTGGAAGGTCTCATCTTCGAGCACGTTGTAGGTAATTGCCTTACAGGTTTTAAGTGAGGATTGCTCAACATGCAGCCCAAAGACCAAATGTAGCCTGCAGAGTCCTAAAACATGTCCTACAGATGCCCTGTCCTTGTGACTACAGGAGAAGGACAAAGCTGATCAACAGCAGATTATTTTGTATTGCTGACAAAGACAATCAAACATTTTCTTTTTGCCTCTCCTAGCTGCATGTGCAAAACAATGTTATGATTATGTGAGCCAACATCTTTTATACTGACAGTCAAAAACAAGTTAAAGGTAACTCTGCATTTTAAAAATTGCACACACTAACTTCAGCATACTGCAGGGTTTGGGTATTTGCCTGTGTAGGTACGCTGACTGGCCAAACTATACTCAGCCAATTCTATCTGCATGTATTTTATTCCAGAATTAATGCTCAGTTTGAAAAATACATAATCCTGGAAAAAGCAAAGCAGTACTTTTCACTCTATGTCTTCTTAAATATTATGAAGATATAGATATATAAACGTGCGCCTGAGTAGCAGCACCATATGTTTGTTCATCTATAATTTTCAGTTTTCTCAGTTTTAATCAATAGGTTTACCCCACGAGGAAAAAGATCGAAGATAGAACTAGGGATAATATTTCTGGTACCGCGGTCCTGCATTTTGAAGAGTATGTTCATTTGAGCATGAGCCAATAAATTTTTTTAAAAAACTGAGTTCTCCTTTCAAAAAAAAAAATGTAATTCTCAGAGTAAAGCCTCACAATGATAAGGATTTTTTTCCTTGGACAAGAATGTTTTAAGCACCTGCTGTTAAGGTCAAACTTGTATACACAAGAATATTTTGGGGATAGTTTCATGCATGTCACTGTGGGAACTGCTTGCTGAACATTTCAAATGAGATGTGAAGCCCTTCATGCTTAAATCAAAGAGTGAGATTTAAAACACAAGGAACATCCAAACATTTTCCTAGCCTTATTATTCAACAGCTGATATAAAATAAACTTGGGACATCTCATTCCTTTTTAGGGCAGATAAGTGTTTCCACTGGTGAGTGCAACAGGATGCCTTACAACCTTGTCTGCAGCAGATACAAGTCATACAGCAAACAGATTACTAGCTAGACAGATGGGGAGATATTATTTCTGCTGGTCAGACGAGAAGCAAGCACTGGTTTGAACACTAGACAGAGCTGTAGGGTTGTATCTGTTCTAGAAAACACTAACTGGACTTCAGTCATCCACAGTGGAGAACAAACAAACCATCCCCCTGAGCATGACCTCTCCAACACCTTCTGCATCACCAGGTAGTTAAATTCAAGAGTTCAGCTGTTTCTTCTAGAGATAATGAAGAAGATATATCTTCTAGCCCTTCTATGCCATCCTTTTCTGTGGCACAAACTTAGATATGAATTAAAAGATCAATTTTATGGAGATTCCTTAAGAGTTGTACATCAGGCTCTATCAAGAGCACTGCTTAGATTTTAAAAAAACCCAAATCTTTATGCATCAACTTCCTCTGTCCAATCATAATGCAAAATAATGAACCACAGTAACAGAACGAGGAGGGTGGTGGTGCACCCGACACCAATGGTGGTGGCCACCTTCAATGCATGGAGGTTACTTGGTTTTAGCATAATTTGGCAAAGCCACTTGCAAATCAAAATTGCTCAATTCTTTTAAAAGATCTTGATTTAAAACAGATTAACTTTAAACAAATTCCTGTGAGTACCTAGCCAATACATTAATAAAAATTATAAACAAGCAATTTATTTCCTACTATTTTTAAAGATCCGAGTGACTACTCACACTGGGGGGATATTCTGGGAGACAAAAAACACTTGAGGTCTCGCTCAGTAGAACCACACAAGCGGCAGGACAGCACGCTCCACCCAAGGATGTTCCTGTGCACTGAAATGATCACAGCCCTGTAACGCAGAAGAGCAAGCTGCGCTGGCTTTAATCATACTGCTATTCATGAAATGCACTCTTCCTGGCTCACTGTCAGCCAGGTTTGATGCACTTAAACTCAGCAAAGAATTTGGCCCAAAGAATAATTCAAAACCAAAATGCCAGGACTGACTTTATGCCTTGAAAGTTTTGTTTATTCCTTTGCCTAAATCTTGTTTCAAGGGCAGCAATGTTATGCACGCTCTGTGTAATTATAAGATATACATTATACATAGGATACGGGCGATAGTCAGGCATGCCATTTTTTAAAGTGAGATATTTTCATATGCTATGTTCCTGTCTGCTATCAAGAAGCTCTGCCAAATTTTTACAGTCTACTTGAACAGAAGGAAACTATTACCTTATCAGCAGTAGATCATATTTCCCTAAAATACATGAAATTAAAATCCCACTAGAAAATCCCACAGGGAAGAGAATGGCTCCCTGACGCCCTACTGCTAGACATGAGAGAATTTGATGTTTTACTACAGGATTAACAATATGTGGAAGTAATAGTTTTCCAACATCTCCCTTTGCCAAACAAAATAAAAGCATCAACTGGCTCTAGAATGACCCACACATAAGCTGTCTTCAGACAGACACGTTGCATTTAGGCAACACAGAGAACAAGTACTCTCAAGGGGTCCCACTAAAAAAATGCTGGAGATGCTGGATTGCTACTTGATAAGGACACATACATAGCAAGAGGAGACAAAATCATGGCATTATACTTTTCATCCTGAAGAGAGAACTCTCATCTGTTTAAAGACATGCCCATGTTATTCCAGTTTGTAAACATAGCAGAATCACCATCTCAGAAGAGAGGCTATTCCAAGGGAAACTAGTTGACCTTGCTAGAAATGAGGACCAGAGATCTAGGATCTGTATGGAAGGGAGCTGAGGTAGGGGTTGCTTGCCACAGCTGGAGCTGTTGTAATAGCCCTCCTTTTTGGCAGCAATGGTTTCCACCATGTCACTTCAACCCATACTCCCATATTCACATTCTCACTTGCACAGTCTCTGGTGCTCACTCAACCTACCACAAAGCCTATGCAATGCAGTAAACTCACCCAAATACTCACTGGCTCCAGAAAATGATGTGAAGGAAGATACATCATGTTTTGGCAGGTTAGGCGAGTTGGGCCATGTTACCAATGGTCTGATGAGCCAGTATAAAGAAGGAAGAACCACCCAGCTGGGGAAGGAACTATACTTTTTTTTTTTTGGCAGCAGCTAGCCTACTTATGGATCTATTAAGCCATTAGAGTCTTAAGTATGGATCTACTCATCAATACCATGCACCTTAGCCCTCATATACCAACTTACAGGAAACATTCCAGACCTGAAGTCCAGAACTATAAGACAAGACAGGAGGTGGCAAAAATGCAGTCGCTGAACCCTGAAAAGAGGGTGGTTCTGACTGACGCAGAGGCGTGCCACACGCAGGCAGCTGTGCTCTGGGCTGTACCATGTCACCACTCAGGTAGATACCCTGTGTCAAGGTGGCAATTTCTCTGCCTGAAACAGTAAGTTATGAAAAGATAATTTCATTACACCTGACATGTCTGGTTATCTTGCCTAGTAATTGCAAGACTACTACCTCCAACCAACGAGAACCCCACCTTCAAGAGAGTAACACAGGCCTCAAAACCCCCAAACCCAATAGCTGACTATGTTTGGGATCCCTCACCACCAGTGCTTCTCCTGAACCCTAGAAGCTAAAGAAGTGCTCAAGCTAAATCCAGATTGGGGCTGTTAAAAAACCAATGCCTTTGATGTGGTAGGATTACATCCCACTCCACAGAGTTGGTTTGAGAAGGAGGGGATACTTGGTAGGCAGCCTATTGCATGTTGATGGCAAGCCCCTGGAAAAGGGCTGCAGGCAAGCCAAACTGGGGCCAGCCGCAGCAAAGGAGAGTCAAGATTTCAATGGTATCTCGCACAAAAATGTCTCAAGACAGCACAAACAAAATCAACAACCGTTGACATATAACACCAGAAGAAAAATGGTGTTTGATATCAACCATCACAGGATAACATGAGTTAGCTTAGCAGTGGGTGGGGAAAGCAATTTTATCAACAACATTACGTAACCACTATGGATATGTTTATTTTACAAGTATATCCCACATTTCTTGATAAACAAACTGGCTTTCAAATCTCCAGTACTTTTGCCTGCAATCAGGCAAAAATACACTTAGAAAAAAAGGAGTGCAAATATTTCATTGTACTTCAACTGGCATAACAAGTATTGCAGGCAACCCAGGTGCAAGTCTTAATGAACAGCAAAGTAGCAAATATACTAGCACTAGTTTCAGAGAGAATAACCAAGTGTTAATAGACTGGCTTAAGTAATGCACTTTATTGTTTACATACTAGAGGCTTTCCGAATACTTTTTTTCTTATCCTATTTTCCCCTGCTTTTAAAAATACTTACAGTTCAAACCCAAGCAGTAAGAAACGCAATTCATATCCAAAAATCTGAGGAAAAATTCACAAACAAATATTGTATCATTTCACACTGATGTATTTGTCCAATAGGTACATAAAAATAAAGAATAGCACATTACAGGGACAGCAGTTTCAATAAGACCATGCAGCCCAACAAAGATGACATATGCAGGGTCTTAAAAATGATCTAAAACATTGCTGGATACTCGAAGAAAATCACATTCTCCCACATAATAAGATGGAATATGGGTTCTAAAGAGAGACATGAAGGAAAATTAGGTTATTCAGAGCATGCTCTGAACCGAGCTCTCTACAGTTTGTTTCCTGCCATAGAACTCGCACACAAAAAAGTCTCCTCTCTCCCAGACACCTTCTTCACTTTTCCATAGAATAATTCTGTGCTTGAATTTGAGTAATGAGATAAAATGAGAATGTTTTCCAGCTATACTGTGCAAGCATGAACACATTTCCAAGAGATATTTATGAAGAAATACTGAACATGTTATCCTTATGGCACATTAGTTTCCTCTAGATATTGGGTAGCATATGCTTATATATCTCAGAGTCAAACACGGTAGAAACTCTGAGCATTTTGCTCTGTATTATCCAGTAAGTAGGTAATGTTCTACCGCTATGGCTACCAGAACAAAGACATAAGAAAAACATGCAAGTATGATCTTTACAGAGAATCAGTGGCTAAAATCATCTTTAATCCAGAGCCTTCACTGTTCGAGCCCTCCTGTAGCCAGCATGCACTAGGTTACTCTAATCCCTTCCTATAGCCAGGGGGCAGCGAAGATACCTATGAAGAAGATTCAAGATATACTGCGCTTGGGTTTTCACCATGTGTGTTTGCTGACAGTAAAGAGTCTTCACAATTGTTTCCCAAATGCTTGCATGTCACTACTTGCTTAGATGATGGTGATGGGTTGTGGGAACAAGCAGTGCAGATCTATGATCACGATACACCAACTGACTCCCTCAAGCTAATAGTAATTGCGGACTCATGGTGGGATTTTCAGATTTCTTCCTTGTCTGAAAATACAGTCTGGCACACTTTCAAAGATGGAGATGTACTAGAGTCCCAGGCTGCAGCAGAGAGGAGTCAGTCTATACACAAAAATCCCTGTGTTAGACAAACCAGTTGCACAGGCATAAATTGGCACGAAAGCCTTTAAGATTACAAGAAGAAATAGAATACCTGTAGTTAAAATATTGTGTTATAAGTGTCAAACAGTGTAGGCAAATAGCTAGGCTTTGAAATTTTATGAAGGAATGAACCCAAGCAGGGGAAATAGAGACCTCCAATGAATTCTATTCTTGAGCTAAGCAGACACAAATCCCTCTAACCCTTATGCTTCCTGATGTTTTAGCATCACTCTGACTCAATTTACTTTTTCTTTGTGGAAGAAACAGTAGTGGAAAGCAGCCTCTGGGAAAGGTGCACTCGTGCTTCTGAAATGGACAATTAAAACTCAGTAGGGAGGAGCCGCAGCAGCAGAGAAGGTAGATGTCCAACTCCATTTTGAAGGAAAGTGCTGGGGGTGGAGAGCACAGAGAAAAATCATCGTACTGAATACAAAGTACAGAGTGGCTGGAAGAAAGTGATGTGATGGTCTGAAATACTATTCTGCTAGGAATAGCTACTCCTTCCCATCCTTATCTATTAAATACTGTCATTCAGTTCCTTTCCGTTACCTTTGCCACTAAACATTACTAACAGCAGAGCACGTGTTTTATAGGTTAACTAGATCAATGCAATGAAGAAAACAACCACTTGCCTGGTTATTCCTGAGCCTGAAAATTAGAACTGGAAGTAATGGAGATATTCCTAAATAACTTATGTAGGGTGCCGAAAGTAAGGCAGAACTTGTCCCATCCCAGGATTCCCTCACACTATTCATGATCAAGCCAGAAGTAGTTGTCCTTTCTTGCTCCCATTACCTCCACAGCTGTTCACCTACACACATCCCATGCAACGATCCAGATCGGAAAACCTGAGCGGCTGTGGGAAGGACAAGGAGGTGGGGAACAACAACTCTCACACCTCAGGAAGCAGAGCACTTCCCCATTGTGTTTACTATGTATCCTCACACTGGCACAATGTGGGAGCAGGAACCACAGCAACCAATGACTGCTACTTCAGCTGCCACCACCTCTCGAGAAGTGCACTTGGAAGTCACAGCCTCAGAGTCAAAACTGCTTCCTGGCAAGCCTGTACAAGGCATGGAACAGATGAAAGTTCAAGGGTGTCATTTCAAAATACCTTTAATCAGAGTTACCATGAAAAGCAGCTGTCCCCGGTCTCTTCCACCTGACTGTTCATTCATATCCCCAGGTCACCTTCCCTCTCTTGCTTGCATAAATAGGGGTGTGGAAAGGAGAACAAATAGCAACTTTTTTCCCATACCAGATTAGTTTCAACTCGAATCAGCTCCCTGATCTGACACTATCTGGCCATGAAAGTGTTCTTACCAGTATAAGCAAAAACATTGCAGGGACAGAACAAAAGGCCAGAGGTAGCAAAAGCATGCCCAATTCTTTCAGAAATTACATCAGCTTAAAAGTGTTTGCAAATCCAAGCTCTTAGAGCATAAATGTTTGCATCTCAGACACTTAACCTGATGTTGAAAACCCTGCAGAAGAATTGGAAAAATGTGAAAGTGATAACTGTGCCTGTAGGTATATGAAACAAAGTGGAGTAGTAGGTTTGTGTTATTCTTGGAATTGCCTTGAGTTACTAACTCTGTTATTTAGCAAATTTAGTAAATGTTAGCAAATTAGACAGCTGAAGCAGATGAATACACAAGTACATCTATGCAATAATGGTAAGAGCAAACAGCATAAACTAAAATCTTTGGATTCTCCCAAACCACAGTAAGAAGGATCCTGCAAGAAATGAACTCCTCAGCCCCTGACCACCAAGTAATATCCCTTCAGTCATCCCTTTAACAAAGGGTGCTACTGAACCACAGGGTAAGCATTTAAGTTCTTATGGTATTAGCTACCCACATCATATGCATGTTCTGCCTTGCCAGATGGCCTGTAATCTGGTCTCCCTTGAAGCTGAAAGCCTCACATTAAAAATCCTAATTGGGGTAATATATTCATGAAGTAATGACCTCAGTCAGTATTTCTCAAAGTGGGTTACATCATCGAAAAGGATCATGAGAAAGCTCTAAGGCAATCAGCAAGTGCTAGGAAAAAACCTCACGTTTAAAAAAACTCAAAAATATACAAAATTATAGAAAATGTGTGATGATAATAAAACCAAATTATACTAAAACATATTGACACCAAAAGAAAGTTCCTCAAGTCTGAGGGAGTGTTTTACAATTGCAGACTGCTCACGCCAACTCTTACCCCTCTGTGGAGGAGAAATTGAGTTTCCACCAGCAGCTCAGTAAAGCAGGTTTTTCTCAGGTTTGTGTGGGAGAAGGGAAGGTAAAGGACTAAGATAAGACAGATAGGGAAAATACTAAAATATATATTGATTTATATAATTCTTGAAGAATTTAACCTTTCATTATAGAAATTTGGTAGAATTTTTAGAACTTTGCAAGCTCCAGTCTAGTACTGCTTTCCTAAAATCAGTGGGAGTTTTGCCAATATACACCTTCTAGAGGAGCAGAATAAGTCCCACACTGAACATTAATGGAAATTCCACCCTTAACATTTTCAAACTTCAGTTTTTAACAGAAAAGGAGGGAACAACCATGAGTAAGACCATCCGAATTTACAGTCTGTTGTGCTAAGTTCTAGCCTGCTGCTCATTGTTTATTGGGTTGATTTGAGAAATCTAACAGGATTGGCCAGTTCTACTACAACAGCTCCAAGTCCTGTGGACAATGTTAAACTTCACAGTTGTATCAAATGTAGCTTTGTACAAAGGCACAGAGTAGGATCAATACTACAAAAAGAAAACAAAAAGAGGACAGATAACAGAGAAGCTCTTCAGAATAATTAATTATGGGCTGCAAGAGGGGAGAATCAACAGGCCTTCCCTCAAACATTCTGCTGAAATACATCCAGCCAGAAGGCACTGACATGAAACGTATTTAGTTACCTCTCCCTACTTAATACATGGGAGCAGATTTCTTCCCAAGGCACTATCCTTCAAGCTGCCATTTACAGCTCCTGAAATACCACTTTATCCAACCTGTTTTTCAGGCATCTATCCATTTGGTCCTCCTCCTAGCAGCGGGTGCAGTTTTTCTTTGTCCAGTAAAAGAGAGAATTAACAAAATTAGAATCCATAGAGGTGAAAGAGTAAAGGAGTCTTCCTTGTTCTAACATAATCCCTGTCCTGACAGAGAATTTTAACAGTTCAAATCCAGAAAGCATAATTAACACATCTGAATTATTACACTGCTAATAAAGCAGTAAATAGGCAGAAAAATTGCTTTCTAGAAATGTTCTTCCCCCCCAGTTATTAGCGAACCTCATACTAGAGATTTCAATAGCATCAAAATAAGACGTGCACCCCAGTTGTATGAAGTAAAAGTTATAATCTCCACATTTGGTGTGTCAGACAAATGACCTGCTTATAAGACACTTAGGCAGTTTACCTCCTGGCAACTCAAGAGTACTGTCATCAAAACACTGTGCAAAATACAGTGTACAAAACTAAAATACACCACTTTACAAAATAAGAAGTTTCACTGAAATTGCTACAAAGCAACACATACATTACTATAACAGAAACACTGGATGGAAACCACTTCAAGTACACCAAAGTACACCACTTTGTCATCCATCATATGCATTAACATAATGCAAAGAAACCTAGCTACGCATATTTATTTGTCCTGCCTACAGAAAGACACATGTAGGATGGATATACACAAATATTCTCTATTAGGTGAAGCCTTAAAGTTTGCAGTATATTAACAATTGTCAAGAGAATTCCAAGCAATGCTGTCCAAGCCTCAACATTTTACATGTGCATGAAGAACTTCAACCAACGAACAGCTTATAATATGCAGGAATTCACATTCAGTGCACAGAAATAGCATTTAAACACATGGAAAATATTTAATACCTCTCAAAAAAATGCAACAAAACTAAAAGGCTGAGATTTTTAGAACTAATTAAAAATTTTCAGTGTATGTGGAATAAAAGAGCACAATTATCAGAGCAGTAATCTGAAAGCACTTTCAAAATGCCCAGAAACACTGATTACCTGCTCAAATTTTTTTAGCTTTAAGTTTTATAGTTTTGGCCAAAGCAAAAGTTAAAGACAAATTCCCTCTTATAATAGGATTCAGATTCAGAAGCAAATCCTTTTCTTTTTTCACTTTTTGAATTCAGTCAGGTACGTCCCTATTTTTTGAGGTTCAGAAATGTTTAACGCCTGTCATGGTTTAACCCCAGCCAGCAACTAAGCCCCACACAGCCACTCTCTCCCTCCCCCCTGGTGGGATGGGGTGAGAATTAGAGAAGTGAGAAAACTTGTGGGCTGAGATAAGGACAGTTTAATAGGTAAAGCAAAAGCCACGTGCACCAGAGAGCAAAACAAGGAATTAATTCACTACTTCCCATTGGCAGGCAGGTGTTCAGCCATCTCCTGGACAGCAGGGCTCCATCTCACATAAAGGTGACTTGGGAAGACAGAATGTCATCACTCCAAATGTGTTCCCCCCCTTCTTTCTTCTTCCCCCAGCGTTATATGCTGAGCATGACGTCATATGGTGTGGAATATCCCTCTGGTCAGTTGGGGTCAGCTGTCCCAGCCGTGTCCCCTCCCAGCTTCTTGTGCACCCCCAGCCCACTCGCTGGTGGGGTGGGGTGAGGAACAGAAAAGGCCCTGACTCTGTGTAAGCGCTGCTCAGCAGTAATGAAAATGCCCCTGTGTTATCAACACTGTTTCCAGCACAAATTCAAAACATAGCCCCATACCAGCTACTGTGAGGAAAACTAGCTCTATCCCAGCCAAAACCAGCACACATCATACATCAGATCTGAGGACTCTCATTGTTATTCCAATAAAACAGGGCTATAAAACCCCAGTTGAGGTTACTGGATGGGATTCAGTTCAAGATTAGGTGCTTATCTCTAGGTGTTTAATAAGCACAGTAGACATCTAACATCTCATTCTAGTTATCAGAGTTCCAGTCCAGCCCAACCAAAGGAGCTTAAATCAGTCCATCTTCAAAGCAGACACCCAACCAGGCAGCTATATCACACTTCACATTACATTGGCTGTACTGACTAGACAGCTATTGACTACAAAAACATTTAAGCATTTAAGACGCCATAGGGTAACGAGCCTCATCTCCACCTTTGTTCCAGAGACCACTGGTCTCTTACCATCCATGCTGTATTTACTGACCTTGTGCAGTTGTCTCTGCTAATCTAAAGCATCTCAAATGGCCACAGACACCTTACTATTCTTTAAGTAAGTACACAGCACTGGTAGCACAGATGTAGGCGCCTATATTCAGGTGTTGATCGCAAATGGAATAGCCTCTATTATGTTATTTAAAATAATTTCCGAGAAAAACATAAAAAACTATCAATTAACATGGAGTAATGAACACAAAAAGAAGATAGAAAGGCTTTCAGGAATATATTAATTTCAAATTTTGCTATAGTTTTGTTGCATTCCCATGCAATTGAAAATATATGTAGAAACAGATGTCATCACTTTGTATCAGCAGATTTTCTTGTAAGCCTTTTAAAGCCAATAATGTTATACCAAAAGGCAATTTTTCCCAGCATTTTGATTCCATTTCCTTTCCAATTAGTATGAAATATAGTATTTATAGCTTGAAATGTATTCTACGACATGCTTAGAACTAGAGTACATTTTCCAGACCTCATATACAAATACCTCCCCCACACTCCATACTACCTTATCTACAACAGTTCCTTTCAGTAGTTAGACTGAAGCCAGTTTTTGTTACTTGTATCAGACTATCCCCGCCAGTGTGCATTGCTGAGTATTTAATAGCCAAACATCATACACTTTACAGGTACCAACAGATGTAAGTCATCTTTATTTACTACACATTACATGGACTTCTCCCACAGCAAAAGATGAAGTCATATGAATAATTTTGAGCCAGCTGCAATACATCTGCAACTATCCCCAACAAACACATGCACACAAATGGGATAATCTGTCTACTGGGAAAAAAAAAATCAGAAATGGTTACTTTAACTATACTTCTCTCTCAAGAAATCTTTCCCTACTCCCAGTCATGCTTTAAAAGCTTCTTAAGAAAGTCTAATCATGATGAGCCTTCTTATATAATCAATATGGCAAATTGAAAAATACTTACGGTTGATGTGATCAATATAGTATACACCAATCTGAGGATCATATGCAGCCTCCCATCCCCATGGTAGTTCATCCCCAACACAATCCGCAAATGACAAGGGCTTTGTTAATCTAAAAACAAACAAACAAGTTAGTGGTATAGCTTTTCTCTCTTCCATACATATGTTTATTATTCATATTACTTCCTATTATGACAGAAGTTAAAGAAAGATAGCAGGGAGGAAAGAGAGCAAATTGTTTTCTCCCTCAAAGTTCCCCTACTCCATCCTTCTGAATTAATTAACTCCAAGAACATAATATAAGTTATTGCAAACGTTTTTCAGTACAGGCACTCAAGTGAGAAATTCACTGCAACATCTTTCACATTTAACAGTTTAAAATTAAACAATAACCAACAGCTTGTAAAAAAAAAAAAAAAAAAAGATCTACACTCCTGTGTGTCCCCAGAAGAACTGGGCCCTTCAACCTTGAGTCTGTGACGAGAGCACAAGACTTCAAGGTCATCTTCTCTAATGACCACGGACAGGAAACTCAGAAAAGAGAATACAACGACCTAAGATGCAGTTAGCAGCAACTTACCAATCCACGTACTTGAATAAAATAAGCAGCAGCATGCACAGGGTAGATATTTTGTAAGTAACATTTAATGGGCCTTAGATGTTCACACAGTGCTTTTTTAGGAAGATAGACAATTAAAGTTTTTCATTTTAATAATGGAGCACCTATTTGTTACAAGAAATAGATTGATAGCAATGATACATGGGCTTTTTTCCAACTGAGGCTGAACAGAGCTTTACGTCATCATCTTTTTGTCTTTTTTTCCTTAAAAAAAAAAGTTTCCTGTTGATAAACCCATAGATAAATGCCATGTCTGATACACTGATATATTTAATAAGAACAAGAGATTTAAGGTTTTATTGTCACCACAGTGACAATAAGATTAGTACATATCCACAGTTCAAAAAAAATCCTCAGAGCAAGATTATCAGAGTAGTTTGTGGGACCCACAAGCAGAGGCAGTCCTTTGCTCACTGCCACTTCAGGGCTCTCACCCAAGACTGTTTCTTCATCTCATTATTAAAATTCTATCCAAAGAAAAAAGCTAATGGTCTAATTCACATATGCTTTTCTGTGTTTCAGTATTTTTTCTTCCATTAGTTTCTGACCAAAAGAAACTGGTTTATTGACATTTTTGTGAGGAATGGAAGAGAAAAGCATAGTACATTTTACTTTCTACAAAATGAATTGGCTATTTTTGTGTAGAAAGCACCAGATAGAAAATACTTTACAAAACTATTGAATTAAATTCTTCATGCAGCTGAGAAAATAGAAATTTGAGCACAGGTTTGACTTAGAAATCATTGTCCCACAAATATATTATTATTATTGATTGATCTGACCTACCAATTCTTTAAGTAGGGCAACACTTTATTCATCCAAACTAGAGTTGCAGAAATTACAAAGAACCAAGCTCTTAGGACACAAACCCTTTTGAACTGTGGTGGTTTTTTTCAATTTACTTTTTAAAATTGTAAGCATGAATCCACTTCCTCATATTTCTCCATATTAATGCTTAATTTGAGGTCCCGAACATATTCACATGTATAAGGCAAATTCTCTGATTTATTGCCACTGACAAACTGCTATGCAAAACCACTAAACACACTGAAAACTATTACAAAATTCAGGTGAGATTACTGATGTGGAATTACATCTGGATCACTAGGATATAAAATATGGATTATAAGCAGCACAAGCAAGTTGTGAGAAATCCTGTTTGCTGGGAGAGATTCTCCATGAGAATGGCCAGCCACAAGCACTTTTCTCAGTTGAGTGACAAGGTGTAGCTACCTGTTCTCCTTCTCCACCTTAACCCACTATATGCTGCCTCACTGTCCAACAGCTCCTTTTCTAAAGGAAATCCTAAATGGATGTGACCCATCCTCTTTATTACAATGCAGGAGAGGACATCCCACTGAAGCTGACTGGGATAAACTCCCTGACAATCTCCAGGGAGAGACTAGGTCTGTAGTAAGCCAAGCCTACCTGTTGTATCCTCTCCCGCCACTGATACACATTTTTAAATCCAGTCACGGCACTGCTCTGAGTGAGGCTGCTCAGACAAGGAGCTCTCCATAAACCCCAACTCAGACCTGCCACTTTGCTCCTCACCCTCCTCCTCCTTCTCTCAGGGCAGCAGAAGCTGTGCTGCCATGACCAGGATGGCAGCTATGCATCTTAGCAGGCTAACAGTTGGACCACAAAGCTGCAGCTGCCTAGCACTGCCATATCAAATACATCTGCCCAAATGTTACCTACTAAAAATTACCAGCATCGCTTCACCTTTGTTTGCAAAGAATAACAGCTAGACAGCAAGTGATGGCTTTTAGGGAAGCAGAAGCCTTTTAAAGCCAGGATAACACACAGAATCACAGCTTCAGCCAGGCTGTCCATAGCAGGCAGCAGACTGAACACAGGGTGCCCATGTCAGAGAGTTCCCAGGCCACTACTGCTCAGGGGAAGCATCAATCACATAAAAGCAACAGCCCTTTGGTAAGTTTAGTCAGTCATGTGAGCCTGTGCCAACTACTAGGGCTCATCTTGCTGTGGCGAAAGTCCTGCCTCAAATTAGATCACAAACATAGATTTTTTCCAAAAACATTTCTTAAACCGAATAAAAATAAAAGTTCAACACCATCCTTAGCCTTAATGTTATAATATTAACTTAAAACCCAAGTCTTGTAGTTCAAGTAGTAAAAATATTTGGAACACCATATAGCAGAATAGGGATCATAACAAACTAGTATAAACATGCCCAGATGGTGTCTAATAAATTCATTTAGAACTCTGCATAAGCATTTAATACTCTCAAAGATACACACCACAGTTAGCAACAATCACAAGATGTGATTTCTAAACCACCTCTTGAGGAAGGATATAATCCTAGGACCATCCTGGCTTTTCATCTGCACTCCACACCAATTTTATTTTTAATCAAATACTGACTACTTACTATTATAATTCATTCTGTAGGTTAGACTGCAGACCAATCAGATGTTCTGCCCAGGTGTTATTGCCTGCCAGAAACTGGACTCCATGAGAATGAATGGCAGCCACTCTCTCATCCCAGACACTCCATAAATTAAAGTGACACTAAAGAAATGTGGGAAAAGTACTTGAGTGACCCACCCTAGACCTTAACCAAAGAAGAAGAGGGAGACAGAGGCCCCAAAGTACAGGCAGTCCTGGACAAATTCTGCTCTGCTGGATCATGCTTGGACTTTGCAGCCTTAAGATCTGAACTATGTCGGGAGAACTGCTTCTAGGTAGATTTTTAAGAAAGGGGAAAGGTTTCTACGTAAAAAGATCAATATTACTTACGAGAGTTACATCCCCATGACCCTTTTTTGTTCCAGTGTCTTTTAATAGGACAAGATTTTTAAGCCCACCACAGACTTTTACAATTGAGCAGCAATCAGCACAAGGTGATATGAGACTGCTTTGGGCCCTCAGAACTGTCTCAACAAACAGTATTTACTTTCAAAATACATATAGCAAATGGATGAGATTAACATGACGAAGACAAGTAAAATGCAAAAGAAAATCTGCAAGTCCAAAGTTGAAGGCAGAGAGAGTTATGAGATGTAATTGGAAGTAATACCTAGGAGCAAAGACTGAAGGAATCTTGCCTGTGTGAAGATCATTATCTGTGATATAACCTATGATAGACAGACTGCCATTACATTCATTAACCGTGACCCAAGAGAAATGAGGTTTACTGCTCCATAATAGACGATTAAGTGCTGTATCTCAGTGCACTGATATTCTGAGGTAGTTTATAATAATTTTTAAGTTTGTAGTCAATTTATGTGCTCTTAAGAGAATGCCGATACTCTGAAAAGGATGACTTAAAGTCCACATTTAGTATGCTATGAAGTTTAATTAGTTAACAAAAAGGGGGGGGGGGTGTTTAATGCATATCATTAAGCTCAAGCATTCTCACCTATAAGCATTTTTTTTAACCTTATAGAACTTCTTCCAAGTGAAGACTAATTCATTAGCCTTTAGCTCATATATAACGTTTTTATCTATTCAACCCTATATGGCTGCAACACTCCCAATTCAGCATATGGATTGAAGTGTACCCACTGGGCCAAGAGAGTAAGAAGCAGGTGCATGTAATGAGAAGTGGCTACTCTTAAGAAAACAAGGAAGCATTCTGTAATTCCATTATGTAAACAGGATATAATTATGTTATTGCCAATCACTTCACAGATGCCCAGGAAACCTAGGAGACAAACACAGTTTACAAATTGAGAAGCTGTGTTACCACCTCAAATTGACATTTTTCTTGATTTTCAAAATAATGTTAGCTAAGACCTTAAAATGTAGATTATATAATGATATATGTGTTATTAACAGTTGCTATTGCACCTGCAGCCATGCCTATAATTCTGTATATGCATCTAAAGTTAATAAAGAGGCTGATGATACTGTAAAATGGAAACATAACTACAGACTGATGGATTGTCGGTGCAATATTGATCCATTTGGACAACACTGTGCACTTTCTTGCTTCATGTACTCCCTAGACCACAAAAACACATACAAGAAAGGCTTCTTCCTAAATTCACAAAAAATGAGAAATTTACTACATATACTAGTGAATGCTGTCACTCTGTCAAGTTACAGACAACCCATGGTATTTCATACTTCTGTGATCTAAGATTATCAATGTGCATGTTCTTAAAAACATGTATATACATACCTATACACACACACACGTATATACATACCTATACACACACACACGTATATACATACCTATACACACACACACGTATATACATACCTATACACACACACACGTATATACATACCTATACACACACACACGTATATACATACCTATACACACACAATTTTCAACACATTGTTCTATGAGAGTAATGCTACATTCTGCTGTATTCCTTCTCTGACTCCTTTTTCTCCAAAATCTGTTCAGGATGAAATAAATTATAACACTGAAGCAGAGGTTACCCATATTGCGATTAGGACCCTATTTATCAACAGGAAACTCTGGACTTTGGTCTTTGTTCTGTTCTAAACTCAGCTGATACCAGCATCACTGACCTCCTTAGCATACTCCAAGACTTGATTTTATCCACACTCGGAAATGCCATCGGAGTACATCTTGAGATGTTTTGCTTGGACAGAACTATTTGCGTCAGTTTTCTAAGACTCCTTTACTGTGATTTATGATATATGTGATGGAGGGCGTGGGGAAGAGAGAAAGACTACAGTAGGCAGATCTGAGAAAACAGTGGGGTGGGAAGCCAGGGGGGAAGACACAGACCAGAAGAACCCCACAACAAATCTGAAACTCTTCTATTCCTCAATTAGAAGGGAAGAAAACACAGGTTGGCAAGAGGTACATTAACAATACCTGCAAATTATGAACAGGTTAATCTCTTTCAAAATTACTTCCAAGAATACCTCCTTTGCTGTGTAGTGCTTGACATACAGTCAAGACTTGGGTTTTGAATTCAACTGAATTCAGTGAATTATAACTAGGGTCAATGTTCAATTTCAACATGCATTTCAAGACTTTCTCCAAAACCCAATTATCCCCTACTCAGAATGACCCTGTGTGAAACTTAGATGAAGTGTTGTACAGATTTGGCTTCACACCCACTCATTCTTGTGCACAGAATCATATATAATGATGTACATTTCATATTATTTATTTACTCTTACAATGCAGCACTTGCTATCACTTTTTTTAAACAGACTCACAACCATTCTGAAAAATATATCTCTTCTCCAGACTCTAGAAATTGAGAAGACGAAACACAAGTTACTCTTCAGATATGCAGGAATGAGCACCTATTAAAACACAACTGAAGAAACCCAATGATGGAAGGCCCACACACACACCTACACAGAGCCTGACTCATTTAACTACATACACAATTTCAGAAGGGTATACAGACAACTTACAAATAACACAATACAACAATAACACAACTTCTTCCTCTGAGCACTTCCCCACAAATATTTTCTGTTAGCACAGTAACACAGAATAGGAACATATCATCAATGTCAGCCAATTTCTTATTTTATTTTGCAAACAGACAACTGAAAATATTTATTTCAATCCAGTAGCTCAAGACCAGCAAATATAAAAATGTTAACTGAACAGGTAAAGGAATGTGTAATTGGAAGAAAAATGTTCTGAATTCTTCACTAGAAGTTCCAAATTCAGTGTTCCAGTTGCCTCTTAAAAATCAATTCAACTCTTACCCAACTTTCTAATGGTATAGGCATTGTGACTTTGAAGGATCTATAAAAATGTCCTCTAATCTCATCCCAAATACCATCCCAAATGTGGGTTTTACTCACTTCAAGCACCCAAGATGGATTTCCTATATAAAACTTGGGGGTGCAGTTCATCTCATTAACTTCAAAAGTTAGTTATCTAACCTGAATTACTCCTTTAGGTTCCCTAGAGAGACTGGTTCAGCACATCTATTTAGACTGAAGATGAATCACACTGAAGGTTTCACAATGAAGATTTCCCTCTTTTTCTACCAACTACAGGAGGAGTCTGAACGCAAGGCTCCTTAGCCTATACAACGTAACTAAATTTAAGCAGGACGAATACTACACCAGGCAGCAGACAGAGCTCACATAGTATGGCAAAAAAGGTGAAGCTGTAGCTCCCCATTGCCGGTCAGAGTTAGAGAGGCATTGCCACTCCCTATAGCCGAGTTCAGTGTCCATTAACAGCAAGAAAGTTATGTTACATCAGGAGAATAATTTTCTCTTCTACAAATTACAGCGGCTGAAGCTGCAACAAAATGCACTTTCTATTAATAATACTGCTGTCACTTTCCTAATGTTAAAAAGTGGTAACTGGGCTCTTCACCTGTACAAAGGGGAAGAATTTGCATGCCCATAAAATACCTTTTTGCCATAGTCTTTGTTCATTCAAGTCTATAAACTAGCAAATCCCATGCACAATTTCTCTCTCAGAAAGCTCATTCATGAGTCTGTTGACAGACAGGATTTGAGCTTCTAAACACCATGTTCTTAACACAGTAGTGCCTCCTGTTCAGATACCAGTCCAAGACATTATGTACTACCTTTGTATTGCTTAGGTACATTCTCTTTTAATAAGGGTATTATTAAGATATACTGCTGCTTTATTACAGGCATTATTTTGAAAAAGTACCTAAGTGGACACCAGTACCGCATTAGAACATATCAAACAAGGCATGATGGCAGCCCGTTTTAGTATAGTGGTATAAAAACAAACAAGCATGGTAAGGTCATTAATCTGTTTACCTCGTCCACAAGATTTGTGCAACCAAACATTAACAAATGCCTATATCTAAAAGACAGCAAACACGCATGTTACCTTTTCTACAGCAATACTGAATTACTAGTAGTTCAAATTGAATGTCACCCCAATAACATTAAATTATACTGCTTTAAGCCTATAGTCACTAGCATGCCCACCATTGATCTGTTGATTTCATATACACACACATCACACAACAGTATAGGTTTACAGGCAAACATTCCTAGCCATGCTCCTAGCGTTTAGACACAGCAATAGCGCCTCAACTGGATACTCAAGAACTTAACTGCAGAGAATAAAGTCACAGTGGAGTTATACGCTTTTAGAAGACAAAGATTTATTAACTCCATCAGCAAGTATTTCCTGGAGCTACTGAATGAGTTTTCACTTGTTTTCCAGATATCAGAAATTTTGCTCCTGGTAGTAAAAAGATGGGTAAAACAGTCAAATTTGTAAAAGAATGGAGACCTGAGATATGGGGGCACTGATTCTAGTTTTCTAAAAACCATACAAGTATAGTATCACTTTTAATAGCTTGCAATCTCTGTCCTACGACTCTTAAGCCCTTGAATACTTATGACAGACAGCAAGCCTTAAAGAAATTTATTTCTTGGGTTTTAGAGGGTTTTCCTGGTAAACAAAACTGTACACATATAAAGATAGGGGGTTATACTAAGGAACATGTAAGTAAGTTCACCACCTTCACAGCAACAGAGAATGGATGGACATTATTTGGGTACTGTGATAATGGGCTCTTGCAACTGTTTTACAAGCTCAAAAGCTTGGTTTCCAGCACTGAACTCATATTGACAGTAGTTTACATCTCCCATATTATTAATGAGCTGTAGGTTCATGTAGATAGGACTAGACCACATTCAATGATGTTTCAGGGAACATTTAAGACTTTGAAAAATACAATTTCCATTAAAAGAATTTTATCTAGCTAGCCAGCAGACCAGGTGATCACAATATTGTGTTCAGAAAGCACACAAAGATCAAGCAGAAACTAAAATCTAATCTTTTTTTCTGTTCTCATAGGGTTTGGGGGTTTGTTAAGACCTTTTTTGAGTACTGAATGAGCTGTTTCTTCTTTTTAATTTAGGCAAAGTACTCAAGGCTGTTTTGAAATGCTTTGCTGAAAAGGGCAGCGTGCTGAATGGTGCCTTAGTATTAATGCAGTCGTCTTTCTGGAGGGCTTTTGCTGGGACCTACCATGTGAACTGGGAGTATCAGCCTGTTATGGGTTCTGACTGCTACTGCCAAAAGGCCTTCTTGAAGATGAAGTCGGTTTCATACACTGAGCACAACTGCTCACCACATTCAGCAAGTACTGCTTAGAAATAACAAGCTGATACCTCACCAATGACCGGTTTTGGAGACAAGCAATAACTACAGTAGAAAACTCTACTCCATTCCCCAAATGTTTTCCAAGAACTACTCTTCTTGATTTAGTTAAACATTTAACTGCCAGGACAAAGCTGAAAACAAACCAACTAACCTTTCTCCAACAACAAAAAAATCCTAAATTCAATATATTCATCCAATACTTATGAAGCTTGTACAACACCAAAAAACAGAAATCTGACAAAACCGCTTAGCTTCCAGATCTGTTACAAACAACCATTTTAAGCCAGTACAGCCATGTATTTAAAAAAGATGCACTATACATCAAGAGCAACAAGTTCTTTAAAACAGAAATCTACTTATGTCTGCAAAGAATTTAAGTCCCCTTATTTTAAGAGCAGCACAAGTCAGTCTTCAAAACACAACCTGATAATAAAAATAGGTGAAGAAAAACAATGACTGACTGAATGCTATCCCTTTAGACAAGTAAAGGGCATAAATTTGGGTGGGTTTTTTTGCCTCAGAAGAGCCAGTATATCTGCATAAGTGGTAAACCAAAGCAAAAAACAGGAAACCCACCAAGCAACTTGGGGAGGGGGCAGGGAAAGGAGAGGGTGGAACACTGAAACAAATTAGAAAAAAAAAAAAAACCATTAAATATAAAAATTGCCGTTCTTATACGACGGAACACAGAGAGTCTTCCTAAAAGACACCTTTCTTCACTTAGCAGTTTTGCAAATGTCCTGTAAAAACATCAGCAATTAGGTGCTTGCAATATATTAACAAAAATTACTATCCTTTTTATGTCTTTACTTTAAAAGACTTATCTTCATTGCTCAAAAATCATACACATCCCCAAACTCCCTAAGTTTTACACAATACAGGGAAATTAAGGACGAACATCTTCAGGACCTCTAAAGATCTTGGCTGGCTCCTCCACAGAAAAAACACTAAACAGGGAACTGAGGTCCTTCTCACATGCACACAGACAAAAGGAAGTGCGCAAACAGAGAACACACAACACAAGATTTCAGTACAGGAGGCAGAAGATAGGGGGATATGAGTGGAGAGGGAATATGCTGCCTTCCAGCTTACTATAAAATGCCATGTGCACGTTAATGACTGCCATAAAAACACATTATAACAGCAACAAAGCACAGCGTAGCTGCCTCTTCCCAGTTACAAAGGGGTTAACATTAGCTCAATGTCAGCTCACTCTGTCCCTTCACAGGTGCTTCTGAAAAGGCACATAAACTGAATAGCTGAGACCCAGAAGGGGAAGAATGGTTTTGGGAAGGAAAGGACCCACACCCACTGGTTGCAGGACCAGGTCAAACTGCCTGCTGGCATGTGGTTTTTTTGTTTCCTTTTCCTTTTGATTATGATAAACTGTTTTGGCTTTCCCCTTAACAATTACCATCAGTGAAGAAAAAAACCCACGCTGAACACAGCTATACGTTTTGCTACATCATTTTATCATTGAAAGCATTGAAAGAAACCAAATATTTAAGTGAAAAGGAGAACCAATATTTTCCAGCTCAGCATACTAGCTATTTGGTTTTGTAGGGCAAAAATCCCCAACTAAATTACTACGTGTAATTTGTTTACCCCGTTAACATTGCCAAGTTCAATGCAAAGATGACATTTTGAAAAAGTGGGTGGGCAGAAGAGTAGAAATGGGTAATGCCATGAATGTTTTCTTCTGTGTTTTTTTTTGACACAGCAGTTGGTCCTGCACTGGCATGTAAGCACTATAATATTAGACACCTGGAATGTGAGGAATGTCTGATAACCATACCCTAGCACAAGGATAATTCCACAGCCATCAACCAACGATACGACCTTTGAGCTTTGCAGTGACATTATGAAAAGGCTATTATATGCAGTGTTACTATAGGTTATTTGTATATACATGACAGTATACTGTTGCTAGAGGGAAACCATGTTGTCATCGATTAAGAACACTGTTAAGAAACTTAGCTGTTAGTTTTAATTTAAGTCCGTAAACACCATGATACTTTTCCAGTAATTTTAAGTGTTCCCAATCCAACAATCTCTACCTGCAAATTTGACTTGGAAATGTTTCCTCTACCTGTCTTGTACCACTCTGCTTCTCATTTCATACATTTATCATAAAATCTGGAGTACTGCGTCCAGCTCTGGGGCCCCCAACATAAGGACATGGACCTGTTGGAGCAAGTCCAGAGGAGGGCCACAAAAATTATCAGAGGGCTGGAGCACCTCTCCTATAAAGACAGGCTGAGAGAGTTGGGGTGGTTCAGCCTGGAGGAGAGAAGGCTCAGGGGAGACCATACAGCAGCCTTCCAGGATCTGAAGGGGTCCTACAAGACAGCCAAGGGGGACCTCTTTACAAGGGCCTGTAGAAAAAGGCCAAGGGCTAATGGCTTTAAACTGAAAAATGGTTGATTTAGATTAGATAAGGAAGAAATTCTTCACTATGAGGGTGGTGAGGCACTGGAACAGGTTGCCCAGAGAAGCTGTGGATGCCCCCTCCCTGGAAGTGTTCAAGGCCAGGTTGGATGGGGCCTTGAGCAACCTGGTCTAGTGGAAGGTGTCCCAGCCCATGGCAGTGGGGTTGGAACTAGATGATCTTTAAGGTCCCTTCCAACCCAACCCATTCTATGATACAATAGGAAGATGTACCCGTAGAAATACACATGTTAAAAAAAGGAAAAAAAAAACAAAAAACCAAACAAACAAAAACCCCAACCCAGTCAAGCATTGGTTTGTGAAATTTCAAAAAAGGCACAAACTCTGCAAGAATTTCCATATGCAAACAGGAACAACATCTGTCCCCAAGAGCTTACATTTAATTGAAGCATGATATAACAAACAATGGGAGGAAAATGTCCATAGGTTGGAATACTTTATTAGAATAAATCAGAACAGATACACTTATAAATAAAGGATTAAACTATTTGTTCTATTATTTTGGCTAATTTGTCAGCTTAGCTTGGCTATCTGTCAGGCACTAAGTATCAAAAGCACGCTTCCTGGCAGACAGTTAACTACTGAAGGGTTAAATTTAGGATCTCTGTAGTGTGAAAATTACCTCTGGGAAAGAGAAATGCATTTCAGAGAAAGAACACATTCAAAACCAGAAAGCAATCATGATAGTTAGTGTCAGCATTAAAAGATCTTTCCTATCCCTAACCTCTCACCTTCCTCCTTTCTGTTATTTCATACACACGCTAGTCCAAATCACCCTACTACTCACCTCATCAGCTACAGAAAATGATTTTGAAAATTTTGTTCTGTGAACTCCCCTTCACTCCTCCTGCAAAAACAAACGCTTGGATTGCAAGGAACCTTTGGATTTATAGAGAGGATATTTAAAGACTCTCCTCACCTAACTCTGCTCCCACTGAAGTCAGCAGGAGTGTTACCAATTTCAGTAGCTGGAAACTTAAATCTGTGACAAGCACTTCTGAAAAGTACCATCCATCTGAACATCTCAAATAACCTCACAAACATTCAACTTCAGCGCTGTAAAGCACTCCAGCAAAGTACACCAATCATTCCAGAAGCAGGGAAGAGCAAACTTGAGTTAACTGTCCAAGGTCACTGCAATTCAGTTACAAGCCTAAAAACTACACCCAAGGGGAGACAGCACCCCACTCTTAACTGTTGTTGATACTGAGCTCTTCATGTCCCGATTTCTAGCTTCTCATCCAATGACTTGTTTTGTAACAATTTAATGCATACTTCATTAAATCATTATGTGTTTTGCAGTACACTGCAGTTTTTGTTGCAAAAAGACTGAGCTACATCAGAGCTCAAATGCTACACAACCACTTGGCCGACCTCTTGTCATGGGTGAACCCTGTTTCCAGATGCTACAGGAGTGGGAGAGATCTTTAAAATGTATTAACTGTTTTTTCCATGGAAAAGGAACAAATACATCACTGATTTAATGCAACTACAAGCAGCATAATTTTTTTTAAAAAGGGGAAATATATTTATATTTTAATAAGAGACCATAAAAAAAGTCCTGGTGCAAATAGTTCAGAAAGTTCCCTCAAATCATTTCAGTTATGGTTTCATAGAAGACAGCCTTTAGAAAAATCTTTAAGTTTTTGAGAGCAGAGCGATGGAAGCCACAGCCTAACTATATTTGTAAAACTGCGCAAAACTGAAATAATGAGTAAGGGCTGTAGCAAATAAGTTTGCTTCATACAAATCTAACATTGAACTTAAGAGTGCAAGGTGCTGAAGTGTCAGGGTACAGTAAAATTACAGTCCTGTAAAATTACAATTATAAGAAGATTTCAGATATATGTTCTGGCCTACATTTAATCCCTCCCTCCAGTTATGTTACTAGGTAGAACTGTAATTCACAATAGTATTCTATTAAATAAAATCAATGCAGAGTTTCCCTCAGCAGCTCTACTGTTTTTACATTCTTTATTGACAATATTAATTGAATTCAAGTTTTAGATTAAATTTATGCCCAGTGGCAGTAAAGTTTGAGGAATGGGAAATATGCAACAATTATACAACAGGAAACATCTAAGTGTTCTGCTGTAACTTCCTTTCCACACACCCACTGCCAGAAACTGCCTTATAAAAAAGAAAAAAGCACACCAAAACTTGTAATGAAAGCAGCAAATTTTCTAGTAGTCACTAGCAGGAATACAGCATATACAGAGTCTATTGCAGCATGACTTTCTATAAAAAAAAAAAGAAACCAGCTTTTGCCTCTCATATCCAATTGTCTAAACATCTTTCAGGTCAGATATGCTTTTTAGTTCCTAGAAGGGTGAAGTTCAAAGAAGAAAACTGAACCCTTATAAGTCTTTTCTCTACCCTTAGCATACAATTGCTTATCATATACCCATCTTTACCGAGTACATATGGCACAAACAGTTGTTCAGAGCAGGGGAAATACTTCCAAGGCAGCAATTTGCAAAGATTGCTGAGGAATTCTGTGAGACACTGCAAAAGGGAACGTGGAGCTGCCAGATGAGCTAATGTTCTACTTACCAGACTGGAATAGGGCTATCTACCTTTCCCACATGTGGGAATGCACTCCGTTCAGGTTTATTAGCAGTTTGCATCACTGGTTTAAAAAGATTATTCTAATGCAGGTTAAAGAAATACTTCAGAGAACATAGTACATATTAAAACCTAGTCCCTGGCTGTGGTTGCTAATAGCACAGAGTAACATATCATTTCTTCAAGTAAGCGTACAAGCACCAAAACAATATTCACAATACTCCCATGAGTAGGTAAAGCAGTATTTTACCAGTCCTCTCTTTCAAGGTGAAAGCAGATGTGAGAGGGGGAAGGAAGATGAGAACACAGGAACGATGTTATTTTGCACATTTTCCACTTTAATTGCTTAAGCTAACACTTAGAAACTCAAAATTTAAAAAGTAATGAGGTTATGCACAAAAATATGTGAAGAGATTTTGTACCACTGAATCACTTTTACCTGGAGCAAGAGACATTAAGTATTTTTGCCAACACCACTGAAGAAGTAATTCAACTCCTTGTGGATGGGCTCTTTGAATCAGCTCAGCATTTAGCAGAAGCCACAATGCCAAACAGCTTCTTTACAAGTTATGAAGAAATAAATACAAAACAGAAAACATCACCATAATTTCTATACACCTATTGTGTGTAATTACATTTTAATACTGCATTCAGCTCTGACAGCCCGGTACTTCCACACCACAATATCCAGGAAGTAAAACCACTGACCAAGATACAGAGCAAAGCGGACAATGGTGATCAGGGAATAGAATGAATAATCTTGATCTGTTCAGTTACATATACATCTTGGAAGTTGCTTACAGAGTGGAAATACCATATATACAAGGAAAGGAACAGGTAGCACTTCTTCTCTAGTTCTCACACTATGAGGAGGCACACGCAGAAAGTACAGAAGAGCAGGCTCAAAACAAAGTTCTGTACAACCCACGATCATATCCAGACCTCACTGCCACAGCATTTTGAGATCAAAAGCTGTAATTCTTTCCAAAAACATAACTGAAAAAAATACAAAGAATAGATCCATAGTGACAGTAAACATGGTATTCTAGGTGCAACCATTTTCCTATTAGAGTTTCTATTCTAAATTCACTCTTCTTCTAGCACATGCAAAAAGATTAACTAAATCTGGAACTCCTTCCTGTCCCAAAGCTGATATGACTGGAAATTGGAATTCCAAAGACAGAAATCATGTCAGATACAGACTTAAAGTAAATTTAAGGAAAACTCTAGTTACGTATAAGCTGCTGACCTTTACATTAATGATTAAAAGGACAACAACAACAAAAAAAAGAAGCGATACTTTTCAAGACAGCTATTAAAATAGCAGCATAGCTAAACAGAATACCACAATCTCTTTTTTGGCAACAGAAAGGAACACATAATAGACAAATACTAAGAGTTAATTTACAATTAGGAAAGTGAAGAGGATGCTTCCCAGTGGGGGGGGGGGAGGGGGGGGAAGGACTGGCCTTGTGCACACACTTCAAACCAGACCCTTGTTAGAAAAAGTTCTTAGAACTGCCTCACTACAGTGAACATTATGGAGCTACTGCAACTCATAAGCAAAGATATCTTTGAAGTTCCTTTTATGTATTCTTATTTAATAAACATTTAGTTATTTAATATTTTATAATGAGCCACTAGAGTTTTTTCCCTTTTTTTTTTGCTTCTGTTGAGTTATAGTCACAAAGGATTTTAAGTAATACTTCGTTTTGAAAAAAGTTGACGTTTCTTAGATTTGCATTAATCCCATTTACGGCAAGTTACATACAGTCAATATTGAATTTTAGTAAAAATAGAAAGCTAACCTAGTTGTGACAGTAACAAGTTACTTCAGCAGTTCAGCTCCCACAACACTCAGCACCAGGTTCCATCTTGAGTTGAAAGAAAGAAGTAATATCTAGTCTATACCTTTGACTAAAAAGGTGGTATTAATTCTCTTCACCTGTCCTAGTACTGTAACAGCAGCCTGCAGCCTGGACTTGCCTTATTTTGGGCTAGTGGTCAACAGCTTGTGTTCTACCTGGAAGCCAGTACGAAGCAGATTATTGGAGGAAACTCTCCTGTTTAACATCTGCATCAATGATTTGGAGGAGGCATCAGAGGGCGCTCTCATCAGACATGCAGATGACACCAAACAGAAAGGGGAACAATCAACACTGTCAAGGACATGACCACCATTCAGGAGGACTTAGGCTACAGGAATGGGCCAACAGCAACCTTCAAATTCAGCAACAACAAATGCAAAGTCCTGCATCTAGAAAATAAATGCCCCTTACAGTGATACAGGCTGGGGACTGGTCAGCTGTGGAGCATCTCTGGGGTCCTGGTGGGCAGTGAGCTGGCAGCCATCCAATGCCCTGGCTGCAGAGGCAGCCAACAGCCTCCTGTATCAGCAAGTGTGTGGCCAGCAGAGCAAGGGAAGAGATTACCCCTCTCAATTCTGCACTCATTAGACTGCATATCAAATACTGCATCCAGTTCTGGTCTCCTTAAGGTAAGGAAAACATTAAACTGGAGTGAGTCCAGGGGAAGGCCACCAGGATGGTTGGGAGCTGGAACGCCTGCCCTGTGAGGAAAGGCTGAGGGACTAGAATTTGTTCAGCCTGCAGAAGAGGCAGCTTCAGAGGGATGCAACAGCAGACTGCCCCTACCTACAAGGAAGTTTTCAAGATGACGGTGTCAGGCTCTTCGCAGGGGTGAGAATGGTGGGAGGATGAGAGAAAACAGGCAGAAGTTGAAACAAGTTCAGACTGGACATAAGGAAAAAAAAATTTCACCATGAGGACAGGCATGTGGTAGGACAAGCTAACCTGAGAAGTTGTACCTGAGTAACTCTGATCTCACAGCTGACCATGCTTTTTGCATACAATGTTTAAATCTTTGCTATCACCACGTTTCCAAACCATGTGCACACATATATATACATGTGTACTCACTCCTGCCTCGCCTTCATTTCTGGGAGCTTAGTACTCCCATCACTGTGTATCTTGACTACAGAAAAAACATCTTTGTTACTTACCTATATCCTACTAAATACTGAGGTTCCGTAACAATTTAAGTGGATCTAACCTGGCTACCACAGCTCTGCTCTTCCTCCGTGATACATGTTTATGTCCCTTCTCTTTTATTACTTGTGCTGTCACTCATCTGACTTCATAGTAAGTCAGTTCAAAGAACCAAACTAGTAGGAAAGATTGATTTTTTTATTAAACCAGTTTAGCTGCCTAAACAGTTCACTGCTGGTAGAAACGCCAATGCAAGTGAGAGGGTGGAATCATTTGCAGTCCCAATTCAGATTGGTATGAACTACTTATGGAAGAATAGAGTTCCTAACAGACACTAAAATCCTGGTTCTTGGTGGAGGTCACAGGCAGTACTGTAATATACATGATTACTACTACTATGGCTTACAATTAAGCTATTAAAACAGACAGATAAGACTAAACACGCAAAATTGGAGAGTTGCTTAACTACCCTGTGCAGTTTTCACGTGATGAAAATTAGAAGGCTCATTTTGGTAGGCTGAGGATTTTTGGACTAACAATGAACCCTACCTGGTTGCAAAGCCCTGCTTCTGAGAAAAGGGAAGAACTTGCAGAGAACAGCCTTCCACTCCTGTTGTATTATAAAATGCAAATGCTTGGGCAACAAGGAAAATTTTGATTTAGTGCAACACCTTGACTGGCTACTTGAATTTAGAAATAGAACAGTGTAAATCAGTGAAGTGCCTGATCCTGTGAAGGATACACAACTTCACAGAACAAGCCGAGGACACCTGCCATGTGCAGCCTCCTTCTACACCGAAGTCAAAGGCAGCCTTGCCATTGCCTTCAATAAGGCTAGAAGCAAATTTTGTATGTGATTAATACTTTATTTACCTGACTTTTGTCATGTTTGCCAAAATGAAACCTAAAAAAATATTTTGCCCTTCTGAGAAAGGCTTTACTTTTGCCGTTTTGACTTTTTTTAGCCAAAACTAGTTCCTTAATGAGGTTCTAGTATGGAGTTTAAAAACAATTACTAATGACACTGAAAACTACCATACTGTCTCAAATACCTAGCAGAGTCCCTTTCATAGAAAAACAACACCTAAGCATAAACAATGGATTAAACAGTAATCTCCCCCACTGTATATCTCTTTTGTACTGGAAGAGGCAAGTTATCATATAAGCCATGTTTCAATAAATTCAGCTGACTAGAAAGCTGCGATTTCACAGACTTCTAGAATGTCTTAAACACAGTATTTTTAAATGATTACTTCATAAAAATCACTTTAAGTATTTTGTTAGATGTAAAGTTTTTATACAGTTTGAGTAATGAAAAACCTCAACATTAGCTCACGCAGTGGAAATACGCAGTCATTCCTTGCCAAGATAAGCATTACATCTCCATTTGCCATTTATTATTCTTTTAAACTGAATAGAGAAGATTGCTCTTAAAAGACAGTCCAGATACAAACCTCTACTATCCAATTACTTATGTAATCTCTTTAAGCTTCTCAATGGAAGTCTCTTACTATCTCTCATAAATCAATCTACATCAGTTGCTTTTGTGAAAAATCTTTAACATAAATACCTTGAGATACTATTTTTCCTCCAATTCTACATGATATCCTTAGGTTCCTTTGGGAAATTACTTCATGTATCTTTCAACCTTTTAAAACAAAATGTATCTACTTGGAGGCTAGGCTTCTGACTCTCCTCCTATAAACATCAGTCAGCTAAAACAGTTTCCAGAAGTACTGGAAAGCTTAAAAGTAGGCACATTGTAATTAAATAGGAGTCAAACTTCTCATCTGTTGAAAATGCCATTAGGTGCCTCCATGCATTTCAATGATCTACAGGATACTAAATAAATCAATGAAAACAAATAAAAGGAAAATTAACATTCAGTCAGAATGCGTACAAGCAGAGTTTGACCTAACAAGATATTTCCAAGCTCACATTGGTCCATGCAATTCTTTTTTAGCTTACCTGCAGGCACTCAGCATGGCTAAAGTTCTATTTTAGAAAGTATGTAAAAAGGTTATGGAAGAAAGAGAGGATCACGATTATTCACAGTCCAGCAAAATCTGTTTTCTGTGTTTTAGACTCTGGGGATTCCATAGTAATTTTAAGAGAAGAAGCTGGAATTTCCTGATCTGGCAGATATAACCTAGGGTGGGGGAAGGATAATTCTCAAAAGAGCTTTCAAATGTGGGTTTGGAATTTTGCCGGACAGAACAATGATTGATTTAAATCAGCCATAAAAAGAGAGATTGGATCTTCTGACAAGTCTTTGAAATGGTAGAAGTTAAGAGGAATCATCAGCACTGCGTGCCTGTTTAATGAAAAATCCATTCTTTTACATTTACTTCTAAACATTTTCAACACACTTGTGGGCTGTTCATTTCATGCTTTCAATTGTCAGTATACCAAGCAACTCTTTTTGTGCCATGCTATGAAGAACAGAACTTTTACAGGCAAAAACAGTAAGGAAGAAAGGTAGGGTTGTACAATAAAATAAAGCACTTGCATTCCTTTCTAAAGGTGATCTGCATAGCTCTTCACTGACTTTTTTCAGTATATGGTAATTTTATTCTCTCCCAGCCCAACTCCCATTTTCAACAGTTTTTACACTGAAGAAATAATGGAAAAACTCTGCTCTTTATTGGAAATCCAGGTGAAAGGATCTAAGTTCTGTCTTTTTTGCTGACTTTACTGCTTCATGCCAAAAATACAAAAAGCATTTCATTTTGCCTATCAGATTTTTCTCTCCCTCACCTTACTACTGTCCCTGTGTATTTCTATCATTTGTATTTACGATAAACGGACTGTAACAAGGTCTCTGGTTTGGTTTACATAAGCTTACATAAATAGCACTATCACTTCAAAGAACTAGAGCCATACACCGACAGGTACCAGAGCAGTCACCCAGTACCAGTGGAGCAACAGTACTGCTTGTTTCTTAACATTACAGTATTTCAACCATTATTAGCATTTCTGCATCAAAACATACAAGACATTCTGTCTAGAAGTCATTTTTGTCTTTAAGAATCTAATCATAACAGCTGACATTTTATTTGGAATCTAGAATCCGTAACTGGGAAAAAAAACTAAAAACCTAAAAACAAACACTGCCACATTTAGTTTTTTATAACATCTGGCTTCATTTGACCAGAGCCTGCAGAAGAAATGCACGGCCTTGTGCAGAGACAGTTGGCAAAGTAACTATAAGTGCTGTCTCCTTGTTTTTCCATGCCTGGATTGCTCTTCCTGTTGTCCCTCTAGAGCCAGCTGCTGGGAGATACGCAAGGAAGCAGCAGTGCTTGGTGACCCTCACTGGCAGCCAAAGAATTAGCCCGGTTGATGGAGCATGGCAGTCCACTGTGCCAGCTGAAAAAAGCAGGCTAGAGCATTTTTTGATCCTTTCAGTGGACTTTGGGAAGACAAAATTTCTTCCTTTCACAAACTTGACTAGGAGGCTTAAGTGGTATCCAAAGGACCTTTACTGTACTGACACTTACTATGCTTAGGCTATAACCAAAGTCCGTTATGGTTGGCCCAAGTGCTTGTGATTGGGTTGTAACTGAGAGTGTGCTGCAGTATGGATAGCTGCTTCAGACAGTAAGGACACAGGCAGAATGATCCATGTGGCACGATGTTCCTGTGACGCTCACATTAGGCAGAAAGACTGTTATGTCTGACAATAGAGCAAGGTGGGACATAGTATAGCTTGCAGAGCACAATTTGCGGTCCCTAGGTGCAGAATGAGAGAGAAGGGTCAGAGAAATCCCTCAGCTGAGGAATGGGGGCCATCTGTACCCTGCAAATTCACCAGTAATACAATAAAAGGAGTTAAACACTCAAACCCCAACCTTCATGTCTTTGCTTTCCCCCTTCTGCTTTATTTTTTCGAAGGCATATAGCAGCTAAAGGAAGCAAAACAGAAACAATTTCCAAGAGCAAAGGTAGCCCAAAACACAAAGGCCTTCTGAATTCAGTTTTGGGGGATCTGCAGAAGGAAGGCCTGGCTAAGCATGGCTTTGTGGCCCAAGAAGCAGAACTAACACAACTATACAGAGCAAATCATGTTCCTCCTGCCAGTCACTAACAATCCTAGTTGCGTTGTTAAGCTGCCAACAAGCTTAAATGTATTGTGGACTTCAGGGCATTGAAAAATGTTGCATTCTCCTGCCGCCATCACCCTTACCTACCTTTTATTTATTCCATACTATTCATACAGATGGAGTGATACATTTGAACAGGCTAAGACTTACTCTTTCCATCACTCTCCTAGCTCGGGTGAATAACCAGAAGATATCTTCTGAATGAAAAGAGAAACAACCACATGCTAGGAACAGAGGGCACACAGGACATGGCAACTGAAGCTGGGAACTGCTATTAATAAAAATCTGAGAGGAATTTATGGAGATTACAGGCAGTCTTTGGTTAAATATTTCTAGTGATAGGCACACCTCTCTGATATCTAGAGGACAATTACATTTCACAGGAATTTCTACAGTACTTTTTTATTCGTCTGAAAATTTTCTGGGGGGAAAAGTAAAGTGTACCATTTTCAAAACAAACCTAGATTTTCCTGTTGCCTCGTGTTAGGGCAGTTCAGGAAATAGGCCTGGGATGTTCAGGTACCTTTTTGTCTCATTTATTCAGGAAAGATGGCTTTTCAATAGCACCAAGTCATTCAGAGCCAGGAAATGAACTGGAATCTGATTCTTTCACATTCCAGACCAGTACATCCTGACTAACAAGCTACAAAATCTTCCATCTTTTACACTCCCAAAAGGGCCTCTGACAAAAATTTTTCATCAAAACAGAAGAATGGAACATTTTATACAGACTTATCAACACAGCAACTTCCGAAGAAATCTTTTTATTCAAATATTCCAACCAACTTCATCTGTCGCTTTGTCTCATGACAGTCATTTTCTCTTTTCTTCTTGTTAGTGACAGACCAATGAATCGTCCACCTGTGGAAAACATGTAGCATGCTACTGCCATAATGATATTTTCAATAAAGTATTAAAGCAGTATTGCTTTTGTACACCACTGTTTCGGATGTCACTTGGAGCTTTTCCTGTGACAAATGCATTTCTTACAAATTAAACAGTTTCCAGTCTGTCAGCAACTATTAGCACAATAATTATTCATTACATAATTTACGGCTTCCCATGGAAGAATAAGGCAAAATAAACACCATCTTTAAAATTTTTAAAAGAAGCATCTCTGTATATCTTAGCTTGAAATGACTTATTTTTTAAAACAAGAAAAAAATTAAGAGGTAGAATTACTGTTCTTCCTAAAACTGAAAGAATCTAAGAGGGGGGAAAAAACCAAACCACAAACTATGCAATACAAAGAAGATTAGAAAATGCTAGGATCATCAAGAACCCCATGTAATTTAAAGGCAACTTCAAGATAGCCCCCAATCAAACCAAACATGCAGCCAGCAGGCCAATTCTTTCAAGTATTCATCCACAGGTAGTAATTTAAAAAACAATCACAGTGGTGAATAAAAGCTGTTATGATCTATAAGTACAGCATGGTGTCATTCAAGAGAGTTGTTTTCAATCATCCATCTCTGAAAGTGCCTTCCGGAACAAACTTTAAAACACCATCCCTTGCAAAGTCACATTTGAAGGAACAGACAAAATCACAAGTAGATGCTTCTAGTACATTTAGTAGTAGTAACTTTAACATTACACTGCAAATAACGTTGCCCACACCAGATGTGATATACATTTTCCCCATCAAATTTAAAAATTCAAGTTATTAGAAGTACATGCTAACTCCTGGGTATCTATTCCAATATCACACAGAGCAAAGTTGGTCTTCAGAGTCAGAAAGACATTTAGTTTCTATACTTTTGCTTGTACAACTGATAGCTAGAGCAAAATGAAGCTTTAGATAATTTTATAGACACCACTAAAGTGGAAAGTGGTTGACTTAATGTCATTATACTGAAAAACACCAGTAGTAACCTCTCACTACGTTCATAATTCCCATTCCAATACAGCACATTTTAGTCTCCTTGTCCTGCTGTTCCTTGGTCATCACTGATTTTTCCATTAACGACACAGGCATTTGGGATTAAAGACTTCATTTGAGGGTATGGTAGTAAGTCCTTTCTTTGAATTTAAAGAGATTACATCAACTCATTACTTCTCTGAAGCTAGTCTTTTTTTAAAAAAATAACACGTTTAGTTGATTGGATGATCTAATGCGGACAAAGCCATATTTACCCACATATGTCTTGTAAATAATGAATAAAAAAATCAGTGATAAAATCCTGAAATATTTGCTTTTAATTGTCGCAGGCCTGTCTTTCCCAGAAAATATTTTTTTCCTTTTCCCCACCCCCCCTTTTTTTTTTTTTTTAAAAGGTACAGAATCATGTACATGGGAATGAACCTCTGGAGGTCACTTGGTCTAATATCCTGCCCAATGCAGGGCAACTCTGAAATCAGACCATATTGCTCAGTCATGCCTACAACTACTCAGGGCAACTTGTTCTAGTGTTTGCCCACAAATCCTGGTCTATGCTGTCATGTTAAATTTTTTTTTTTCAGTAAATCATTGCAATTCCATTTGCAATTATTTTTAAAGGTCTTCTGGGATACAGATTATATATTGCCCCATCAGTTTCAACATAATGAACAGTATAAATTCTATCTCCATGTTAAAACACTCTGGTTTCTGTTTGAAGCATTAATTTTCCATCAGTTGCCTGCTGTTATTGTCACATACTTCCACATCTGCATGGACAACCAAAATCAGTATTCATTCAGTACACATTCTGCACCCGATTTATCCTTACTCTCCACACCATCCAGAGGTTGTGCTTTCTCAAGATGAAGTATTCAGTACCAAAGCTAGTTTAAGGAATACCTGTTCAAAATTTAAAAAAAAAAGCTAAATTCACTTTTCACTGGTGCATTAGTACTATAAGCTTTTGTTAGGATATAACCTTTAATGGGATATTTTTTTCATCTTTAGTCTTGCTGCTTTTAAGCCTTTCTACTCTGGTTCACAGCAAAGTTGCACGAACAGTGGTGTAGCACAACTGTAGGGAGAGCTGCCAAACAAAAAGGTGGAGAGGGAAACACCTTCAGCCTTTACTAGCACAAAATTTCCTTCCTGAAATCAAAACTTCAGTGTCTGCTAGTCTCATTTCTCCCTTTTCATAAATTCATCTGAGCAACAGACCACCCAAACTGAGATGTGTCAACTAAATACTGCCCCAATGGTATTATGTCATGAACCATTTTATTCTCTGAAAGAAACTTTAAAATGTTTTCACATGAAAATCCAGTACATCTCAACCAGATAGCAGAATGGAAACACAGTAATGCACCAATTTGTTTCTCTGAAACAGAACAGTAAACATGGATTTTGTAAAATTCTGTGTTTGCTTCTTTTTATCTTAAAAAAAAAATCAAAAGAAACAGACTGTTAATTATAATACAGATTCTCTGCCCACTCTCCTTTCTTCCAATGTAATATCTGATCTCCATTACCTGGTATATCCTTAGGATCTCTCTACAGCAGACCCAAAGGTCTCAACACTACGCATAAAAAACCTGTCCCTAAATTGTCTAGCTTGGACCTTGATGAGTTTGTCCACAGCAGCAGGAACTTCATTTACCCTCCTTCTTGATTAGCTCAGAATTCTAGGGCTTCAATGTAGACATTCTTGAAAAGAGACCAGATCGCCCAGTATAGGAGTGGGCAGTTTCAAAGATTTTGCCACCCCAATATTCCTTTTTTACCTTCGTCAAGCAATGTCCGGCTGACTGACAGTCAAAGGAGATATCATGGGGAGAGAAAGGTAGCCCTCTTTGGCTACAACTCAACTGGGAAAGGTGGTGTTTGGGATTGCTTCCAATCGGCATTGGGTTACACAGCAGTGTAACCAATTAACAACTCCTTCGCAAACCTCAAACTCTAGTGAACTGAAGTCTTTCTCTCAAAGAGTAGATATAAGAAGAGAGCCTAGGGATTATAAATAACAGAGGAAAAGTAAAGGGCATACAAAGCTCAAACTTGAACAAATCATCTGTTTACTGCATAGGTTCCTGCATATTAAGCCTTACTTACTGCAGTAGTAAACCACTGACAGCACTAGCCTGACTAAAAGGCTTACAGTGTTTGTGTGCTTTGCTGCATCCCATAATTTCTGTAGTCATCTGAACACTATTTCAGGAATGTCCTGTAGAGGTCTCAGATGATTATTCACATCCATAGCATTCTGCTATTCACCAGAATGACTGTAAGTGTGGTAGAGTTCATTTCAAACATTGCAATACTCAGAACATGACAGAAAGAGGTCTCCACTCCTCATCAGACTGCTATCTTGAATCATAACCTCTTATGTACAATCATTCATTTACTACTCAATGCTTCAGCAAAAACATATTTTAAATATTTAATATTTCCATTCCAAATGATCCTTCTTCACGCTGTAACCCACTACAGCACCACCTCAGCCTGCCACTTCTGTGCAAAACAAAGCTGGCAACTGCAAAAGAATGAGGGAAATACAAAAAACTTTGGCAAGACTCCTCATGACCGAGAATATTAAGAAACAGAAACACAGAAGAAAAGACCTCGATTTCTGGGGCTCCTCTACAGGTCTACATTCCAATCCAGTAAATTAAAGGAAACACTATTATTTACTTCAGAAGGCTGAAATTCAAGTTAGACCCTCAGATCACAAAACCTGAGCAGTATCTTGTTTTCTCTATTTCACTCCAACTGTATGGACATTCCAATTCCAGTTTTGGCAGTTTGTCACTGTTCACTCTGGAATTTACCACTGAATAGGTTTGTGCCTTAAACTTGTACCATAGCTTAGTTTGCAAATCTCTGAGAGAAGTGCATAGCACTCCAAGCTAGAATTGTTCACCACTGTACAACTCCATCTAAACCATAAGGGGGGTGGGTAGAATATGGTGTAAGTGCAAGTCTCTGCATTTTGCACTAAAAGTCTCAAGCAACAACAACAAAAACTTAGGTCAGATCCTGCAGACAGTAAAACTGTCCATTACTGGTAATGTGATTAAAAATTAATGCAATGCCCCAGAAAAAATACAATCATATGTAGTATTTGCAAGGTCATACTTGCAAATTTATCATTAATTGCTATACAAGATGGCATGCATTATAAGATTAAGACAGCCACTGACAGAATGAGCTGAAAAGAACTTGATTTTCCTTTTGATTGTTGGAATATGAGGAATATGAGGGTCAGATATGGATGGACAGTAGGCTTAGGTATGCCTGGGAATACATCCCCAAGAGTACACAAAAAGCATAACTAAGTCCCACACAGTCCTTAAAGCAGAATCATAACCTAACTTCTGACAAAGTTTTAACAACAAATTAAGACCAGAAGGAACGTGTTAATATGTTCCTACCCAGCCATCACTTCCTAAAGAAAATAAGCTACTAAGCTCCTAAACTTCTGAAGGCTCTTGAGTTTCTCACAGGATGCTTGCTGTATCTTTTTAATTAAAAAAAAATTGAATTCCATTATTTGGTGCTGCACCAAGAAACAATGTATACAAAGATACCTCAAGCTGGGTATTCACAGTGTAACTCAAGACAGCCAAAATGTTTTAAAATTTAAACCAAACTCCAATTAACAACACACATTTGACAGGAGAAGTGCAAGTATACTTGAGTGGTGGATGATTTATAGAACAGAAAAGTCACTTAGCTCACGAGGAGTATTGTACGCATCTCAGACAAAAACACCAGAGATTATAAAGCTCTTTTGACCTATATTTAAGCAACAGTAACCACAGACTATTTCACAGGAGATTCCATTACATGTCCCACTTTCCCCAACTGTCAGAAGCAAGAAAAAACATTCAAATGTTCCCTCCCTAGTTCAGCTCCCAGCTACTCCAGCCTTACTGTACTATAAACCTTTCTCCATGACAACTGGTTTCCACCGTATCTCTGTGGAACAGAAGCCAAAACCAGCAGCCCCTTATCAGGCTCTGCGTCAGTCAGGCTACGATGAGGACAGCAGCACACACCTAGAGGACCTACACAGCCAGAACGGCTCGTGAACGTGAATCAAATCACCGGATGAGACTGTAATCATTTGCTAGACAACAGCATTTTTAAAAACTAGTTCGTAAGTCTGAATCACATCTTTCTCTGATGCACAGTAACTCTTTATTAACCAACTGAAATTTTGCACAGGGTTATTTCTAATAGGAATTAAGAGTCTTCAGAGACGTTTTGTTAACATGGGTGATGAGGCAGAAAGTTGCAAGTCTACATAAACATTTTTAGCATAATCAAAGAAATCTGAATTAAGTATGAAGGGACTAGGCTTTGAATAAGAGTACTCTTTCCTGGTCAGATCATTAGGCCATGAGACAGGCATTTCTGGATGGGACTACAGTTTAACAATTGTCAGTATCAAACAAAGGAGAAAACCCACCCTATTGTTTCCTCATCAAGAACAAACAAATGCCTTCCCTGACAGTTTTTTTGCAGTCCACCCAGACAGTGAGCAAGATTACAACGCCCACTTTTCCAGCTGAAGTGGGCCATACTTCATCTTCTGGAAGCATTAGAGAACAACACAGCAAGTCACCCTGTCCTCTGATGACTGGAAGTGTCCCAGAGAGTGACAGGCAGAAGTGACCAGAACCACAGCATGATCCAAAGGAACACATTTCCATGCAGCTATATGACAGGGGACACCTGCGCTTTGGTCAAACCCTGTTACGTGACAAGATGCTAAGATACACATCTGCCACATAGCTAAAAGGTAGGCACCATTCATCCTGTGTTGGGCTATTTACTGCCATGTGGCATGATGTGCTTGTACACAACCTGCAGAATATCAAAAGTGCATCTGCCACACGATTAAAAATACCTGCCTCTTTGTCAGACATTCCCAGCTCTGTGAGGAAGGTAAGTTCTTGAGAGCAAAGGGCAAGGCATCGAATCAGAGTAAGAATTCTTCACAGGTCAGATCTGTAGCTCCTAAGATATGCTTATCTGGACAAGACTGCAGTTTAGCACTTAAAAGTACTTTAAAAAGAAACAATAGGCGTGTAAAGTACTGTTCCTTCATTAACACTCGAGAAAGTTGCTAATACAAAGACAGTATCCTAGTAGGATTTAGTTAAAATAGATTCTTCTAGATCTTTTTCTCTATACCAAAACCAAAAATAAATTAGTATTTCTAGACACTGAAAGCATGATTCACAGAACAAACAGCATATTATGGAAGGCATGCCAGTATGGTTTTTCTTTTTGTTTTTCAAGTCAAGATTGAAGTTCGATTTAACAAATTAAGAAAAATAGTACAGACATAGCAAAGCACGTCCAACATACAGTATTGTACAGCATGCAGCAAAAGTATGCAGAAATTTGAGTTTGCTGTCCCAGGACAATACATCTTTACATACCCAAATAATTACTTTGAATACAAAACGCATTCAGAGTTGATGAGATAAAGTTGCCTTTCTTCAAGTACAAACAGTATCCAAGTTCAAAGGATAGCATCTGATCTTGTTCTATGAGATGCAAACGATTGTTTCAGTTGACAGAATACATTCATAGGACTGACAGACTGCCTCTAGCCCAGAAGTTCTAACCAACCAAAAAATTCCAAAAGCAAAACAGCCTTAAAGTACACAGGGGGGAGGGGGAAGGGAGCACAGAAAGCAATCTCTCCCCCAGGAAGCCCTTTCATTACCTTTCAAAAACAAGAGCCAGCAATTGAATTCACCAGGTAGGAACTTCACCATCACTAATGGTTTTGCACAGAAAAAGGCAGTGGGAAGAGCAATAGTATTCAGCAACACTCAAAATGTGCTATTTAAGACGACCCAAACCCTACCCCCACAAAAAGCAAAACCCTACAAAATATTCAAGGGACACAAAAGGGAAACCATAACTACTGTATCGCTCCCCTTTTCAGCCACTAGCTGCTCCTTCCAAATGAAGGACAAGTCAATTTGTCCATACAGATTACTCCCTCAAATATATGAAGACAAATGGCTCCAGTTACTTCACAGAAAACATTAAAAGTCTTGAATTACACCATCATTCTGCTGAGATACTTTGCAGCAGAGTCTAAAATGTGTTTTATGAATAATTGGGAAAAAAATGCATCAAATTTAAAGAATTTCTGTTCTACTTTCATACACTGTAGAAATTAGCTATTCAAAAGCATATTGTCAACAGCAGCACATTCCCAGAAAACAGGATCTAATTCTGCAACCATGCAATGATAAAATTTCTCTCCAACAAACGCTTCAGAGCAACAAACATTTTAAAAGTCAGTAAAAAGTTTGTAACTTCATAAAGGTTTCTTGGTGACAGAAAGCACATTTAGAATCAAGATATCTGTGACAGTTGTCCTGCTGGCTCACAGCAAAGCAAAGGTGAACGCAAGGGCATGCACAAGAAAACAATGGAGAAACCCAACAAAAGAAATGTACACCTAATACAACAGTTCCATGGCAGATAGGATTGGTCTGCATCTTGGTTTCTACAGCACCTCTCTTCTCTTTTGCTCCCAGCTCTGGACTTGCCTCCTGCCACACACCAGCACTAGTACCCATCCACTGACACAACAAGCCAATTATGCTGGAAAACAACCCTAGAAACAAGGGGGTTCATTTTAGCCAAGTCATCTCCTGGGATGAGTTTACCATTTGGTGGCAGGGGAGGGACAGGTAAACAGAACCATGGCAGTCCAGACTCAGCAGGCTGCATTACCCCACCACAACCCTTTTCCACTTCCCTTGCAGGTTGCTGTAATAAGAATTTACACATCCCGGCATAACAGTTTTGGGCTCTCAAGTGTTGTTTCTATTTATGCCTTTCTGAAAATCTGTCACCATGGAGCTATTACTGTATGTTGGTCCATTTTCAATCTTTTCCATTAATTCCATGAGTATTATTCTAGTTTAAGTCATCTGTGTGATATAAAAATTGTGAAATCTAATATCTATAATATTTTTTAGGCTAAAAAAAGTAGCAAGAAAACAAAAATAAAACCTATTTCACAAAATTCAACTTGTCTCTAGAGGTAACAAACATTAGTAAGTGGAATTAGAGAAAACCTCTTACTCTAGTAAGTTTAATAACATGTTCAAAGTATAAAATTTTAACTGAGGGGTTGAACACAAGTTATTTAACTGGAGGAAAACAAGACCTGTACATAAGCTGTAGAGATCTCTAAAGCTGCAAATTATTTGTCCTGTTTGATCTTTACATTGACCTTTACCTGTAAAAACAACAACTTCTTTCACAGCCATTATTTCCAAAGAAAAGGCAGTTCTCATCTAAAAATCTAAGGTAGTTCTGAAGGATTCCTTCATTTAATCATATTGTAGTAGGACAACATCTCTAGCAAACAGCTCGACTCCATTCATTTGAGAAAAGGTCTATTTTGCTTCATGTGTACAACTTCTCATTAAGGCTTATGTTGTGCATAAGTACAGGAATGCTATCTTGAAAGTCAAGATAGGGTTTAATCAAAACAGCCCCAGTAGGCAAGTACCGCAGACACAGGTCTGAATAAACCACAGTCTAGACCACTTGCCCCACTTTACATACCAGGTCACAGTCTTTGGCATTAACTAGTGGTACATACTTTGCACAAGTAAGCAAATACTCCGTAGCATTTCCTGACTTGTTAACTTCACATGCTCCAAGATGAAAGATATAGTGCAGGCCTATCACTCCCAGAGAAATAAAGAATAAAAGCATTATCTCAGAGTTACCATAGTAATTTTCACTAATACTAAAATCAACAACACATAGCCCGAAGCAAATGACAGACTGGTTAAAAATCCCACATACACAATCACTATGTATTTTAACACTGATGCTATCACAGCTATATTAGCACTATAGTACTAGAATTCTACTTTACACTGGATAAACAAACGAAAGTGTCATAAGTTCAGACACAGCTAGTCTCTCATTGCAAGTTCAGTACTTGCATCACAGGTTTTATTTTGAATAAATATACATCAATTAAGTAAAAGCAGTTCCCAACCTGTCACTGAAACCAGAATGAGGTACCAGACAGTTTCACAGGGCATATGCACATTCCTGAGCACACAAGGAGACAGGAACAAATTAATGTGGAGCTAGGATAAAAATCAGCAAATGATACTACAGGATGAAACAAGGCAGAAAAATGTTTGGTGGAAAAAAGGAAATCATTGTCCTATCTCACAACAGGATTATTGCAAGTTGTACACCTTGGAGTGTCAAAGGATCGTCTACTGATTTTTCAAAATAGGCAGGTGACTATTTCTTAATAAGGTTAGAATTCATAAGGTATCTTGAGGCAATCATTTAACAGCTCCATGCTACCACAAACATAAAAGCCCCATTCCCTCCTCAGCTACTAGCAAACAAGGGGAGATGCAAGGGAAAATAGAAAGGGAATGAAAAAAGGAAGCTTTCACTGATGGTTTGCCATTAAATTCACTCTTAGCAAGCAGCAGCCTAAAGAAGAAATTTATCAGGTAGTTGCTCTAGTTATACCTCAAATCAGCAATGTTAATATTTGCAATTAGAAGAGAATTAAGATCCATCCCTTTCAAAATGTAATGACTAACACTTCAATTTAACATCATTATTCTTCAAAGGACTGATGAATCATACTCCTGTTTCTTGCCTAAACTTTGTTCCCTCCCAGCCATCCAGAAGTTAACATAAGTTTTTCCTATTTTACCTGAAGTCCTTCAATCACCAATTTCACACAAAACTGTACTTGCCTCAAACACCAAACACTTCAGACAGTAAAAGTTATTCCATTCGTCTGTCACAACGCAGCTTACTTCTGTGCAGAAAAGCATTGATTCAAATGTATTTTCCAATATCTTATGATCACGTTATTCCCTTTTCTGCTTGCCTCTTATTTGCTAACTTCAACTTTAACCTGCGCAGTCTCTTACATGCTTCATATTTCTCCAAGTCTCCATCACAACTAGAAGCCTTCTACCAAGAACCTCTGAGCTACAGCAGTGCCCAGGAAAGAGACAGGATGAAAAGTCCCCCCTGCTCAAGTAACTACACCCTCAGTATCTTCCCTCCTCACAGCCTCTGCTGTTCACAGGACAAGAGAGCACCAGTTCCAGTGAAGGAACAAAGTGCCCTTCTTTTCTAAGGGAAAAAGGCACACAATGTTTAATTGCTGAAACCTAATAAAGGTTCTAATTCAGACAAATCTCGCACGAGTTGCAGAACTCCATGATAAAAACTGTAGTGTTTTCACCTCCCCAAAAGATGAAAGCAGCAATGGAAACTGCATTCCCTCTCCACATCAGCACAAAGAAAAAACTTTCACAATCTCCTAAAGTTGTCTAGTTTCTACACATTCGATGTTTCTCAAGCACTTCCTTGGTTATATAGTTAGCAGGTACCCTAGAAACATTCTAGCAAAAGTATACTACGAATGATTTCAAATGTACAAATATTTTGAACAGATTTGTCTCCTCAGTGGAATGAGAAGTCAAAAGGGGACAGAAAGAAAGGATAGTTATGTTTTCATAGCAGCTCACTCCTTGCCACTCTGACAAGAGTGCAGATAAACATTTAAATAGAGATCACTTGCAGCTTCAGAATTTGTGATATGGAAGTCATTTTAGGCAAGCTATTAAAAAAATCTGTTTTGAGTCAGTGGTGATCAATAGTGGAGCACAGACAATTTACTGTGTAGAAACCAAGATATGAGAAGCCCTGCATTCCTGGTGAGAAACCCAACATCATCCAGCTGCCTAAGATTTGAGGGTGGTGAGATTCCTATCTCCTATGCCACTCTACTCTGTTGGTTCCATTAAGGAATATAACAAACATGAGGCCTACTTAAAAATGTGCTGAATGATAAAAAACCAAAATTTGCTTCAAATTTTTGTCTCCAGCCCAAGCCCCTCTTAATTCCCTATCAGAGAAAAACCACAGCAACACCATACTGTAACTCAGTATCCCAGGAACTTGAAAGACTTTCAAGGGAACTTCAAAGATAAGTATGAATTCTTCTAACCCTTTCTCACCTTTTCATCTCGCTCATCCTCTTCAGTCCATAGTTGTCTTTTTATAACTCGATCAAGTAGTAGCAGGATACGACTGATATTTTGGGCTATTTCCCTTCTTACAACAAACTAGTTTCAGACTAACTGTCAAGATCAGTGAGTTCTCAGTTTGCTGTAGCTTGGAGTGATAAACAAAGAAATAACATCTACATATTTAGCAAGTGAAAATGTTACTACAAATCCCAAATTCTTGCCTTTATGTTTCTTTCTCACACTTCATATCTTAAAGTGCCCTCTCTTTCGGGCCACCAGTCTTCAAAACAAATCAACACAGTACCCTAAGTGTTTGGAGAGAAAAATCACTGTTGAATAGTGCAAAACATTAAAAACCCCCCAAGAACACAGCAGTTCAAATAGCTTCCACAACACTCCTAAAACACAAGCCAAGTCACTCTTGCCCTTACAGTGTCAGCTTCTCTAACGTCAATGGGATTACTCAGATAAATGAAGTGGGCAAAACTAAAACCTGAGCCCTAAGCCTGAAGCTGACGTGAGGTTTTCTTCACAGATGTACACAAGGCTATCATTAACAGACCTGCACCACATAAGCAGTAACAAATACATGTACTATCAGAACAGTCCAGAAAAGCACAAGAAAAAAGCACCACTAAATTAAAAAAGAAAGCACACAGATTTTTCCAAGAAGCTTTGAAATACAGCATTTTCAACTGTCAGCTTATTTCTAGGCATGAATATTTTAAACCTGTAAAAAAGAGGCTCCCAATTGTGTTCAAATACACCTGGCAAGCCACAGACATATGGCTGATGTCGCACAGCACTTGTCTTCAGTATTTGTATCTTCTGAATCAAAGAGGATAAAAATTATTTTAAAACATCAAACGTGACTTTTCTATGTAATCATGTAGGGAATGCAGTGTAACAACAGCAGAAGGAATATTGTCCATAAAAACTTATCTATTGTACACTTGCTTTACCAATGAAAGATTTTAGGAGCCCATGTATTACAATATTCCACAAGTAAATTGTGAAGACTTTATGACCTCCATCAGAGAAAATAGTTGGGGGGGAAAAAAAAAAGCCTTAAAAGTATCCTCAAATGAGGGAATGTGTTTTCAGTCTTTCTGTAGAACCCATTATCTTCATTTTGACAATTTAAGATCAGTTTTAGAGACAGCACGAATCCAGATTTTCTTGTATTGACAAACTTGGAAGATCACTTTTCATTTTTTCTGACAGCAAGCCCTAATTATATCCTGTACGGTTTCCAAGCATATATTCTCTAAATACCTGGAAGATACAATGGAATCTAGAGCAAAGTCATTACAGGACTTCCACACATTTCTCATGCACTTCTCCAAACCAGGTCACCAACACAAATACAGGTTGTAAATACAGATATTGTACATATAAATACCGTAAGCTGCACATTAAATGGGCTTGTCAGTCTCTCTTCTGTGCAGGCAATTCAGCTTCACAGTTGAGCCACGTACACTAAAGCATGGGTTCTCTCAAGCTCCTACAGCAAAACCTCTCTTTCTGTTTGTTTTGCGTGCCTGACATAGGTTAACAATTATTTCCAACACCACTCTTTCTAAGAAAGGTCTTTACTTCCTTAGTTCTCATTACAGATTGAGTCTCAGGGCGACTTCTCTTCCACCTGTAATCAAGATATTAATGAAACAGTATTTCTCCTATCTCTGTAGGATGGCAAACATACAAGTGTTATTCACTTAGCTGTCTACTCTGCTAATAATAGTGAAGACTCAAATTTTACCAAACATTACTACTCTTGAACATTTTAGGGCTACAGAATGTGTAAAATTTTTTAATTAGTACACTAATGAGGCCGTATTACGAGTACACTCCAATGTCACGTTTTGCTTTACCTCAATCATACCTTCTTGTATTCTGCTTTGCAAGCACAAGTTAAAAGTTTAAAACCAAACAAAACTTCAAACCCACTCTTTCTAGAGACAGTAAAAACATACGTTTTTGTTTTCTGCGGTAACAAAAGAAGTACTCAATCACCTGAGAAGGCCAAGTATAAGAAAAAACACTGTCCGTATACCTTACCACTTCGCTAATATTTACAAGGTATTTAACATGTTTTTGAAGCACAAAGGAATTTAAGTATTAAGTTTGCCACTACTGGAATTTGCTGTAATAGCAAGTAGGACAGAGAAGCAGGCCTAACACAGCATATGATGCTTGTCAAAACTTTCCCTATGCAGCTTACAGCCAGCAAGTTTCGTCAGAACTACCTTTTCTAGTTTTATCAGAGAAATACAAACCAAGGCCTTCATTTATAATTCAGTGCCGCTTGTTCCATACATTTATAATGTCTTTTAAAAGTTTTTGATAGTTAGACCTCACTGTTTTCGATAGCAACATTCTGTTTTGTAATACACACAAAGTTTTGTTCTTTAATTGCTTTTCAAGACCGCTTTGGACAAAATACACGTTTTACAAGAGGTATCTCGGCCGTCTATCACCCAGCTGTTAAAAATAGCCACGGAACCCTACCCAAAGGGCCAGGATCCCTCCCCAGCGGAGACCTGCCCCGGTGATCCCGGGGGAGAAGCCTTCCAGCCGGTTACCTCGCTGACTGAAGCGCTCGCTAAGGAGGTTTGCCCATTTACAGTGCTTAGACCTGGAACGGGCAGCAAACGCCCGGGGCTCCGGCCGGCGGGGCTCTGAGAGGATTTGGGCTTGCTGAGGCCTAGCGAGCACACCAGGCCTCCGGCAGCCCCGGCTCCTTCTCCGCCGGCAGCGCGGACCTCTGCGGGCGGCCAGGCGGGCCGGGGGGCAGGCGGTCCCCGGGGAGGGGGGCCACGGGAGGGACAGGCGACCGGGACGCTCCGCCGGCCGGGAGGGAGGGAGGCGGCCCCGCACCGCGGCGCCCCGAGGAGAGGGATGGCGGAGAGCCAGCGCCTCTGGTTTGGGAGGGACTCGCAAACTTCGGTACCTGTCGGGAACTCCACAAACGCCAGCGACCGCCGTCGCCTCCGCGAAGAGCTCTACAGGCTTCCCCCCAACATGAACTCACGCAATGGGCTGCAAACCGGGGCTCCTCCTGCCCTCCCGCGTCCCGAGGCGGGCACCCCACCCCCCCGCTCCCCCTCCCGCGACTGAGCTGCCCCAGCGGCGGGGGGCCCGGCACCGCCGCTCCCACCCCCGGGCCTCGCCACCTCCCTGCCCGCGCACCCACCTGTCCCGGGGGTCGATCCAGCTGGTTTGCCTGGTGTTGTGGTCGATGTAGAAGACTTTGCCGTCGTAATCCCTCGCCTCCTCCCAACCATCGGGTAAGGGGAGCTGCCCATTCCCCGCTTTTCTAGGCATGGTCGGGCGGCGGGGGTAGCTGCTCCATAGGGACAGAAAGAAAGACGGGAAGCGGGAAAAGCCCCCACCCGAGGAGGGAGGACGGGGAAGGGGCCGGGGGCCGCGCAGCGGACCGCTCGCGGAAGCCCAGGAAAGCCCTCCTCGGCGGCCCGGTCTCAGTCCACCATGCCGGGGCTGCCGCCCTGGCCGCGCCGCGGCAGCCCGGGTCAGGGTTGCCGGCGGAGCCCAGCTGCCGTCTGGGCGCGGGGAGCCCGGCTGAGCCCCGGGCGGCCGCGGCCGCCGCTCATTAGCATGAGATTAGCATCCGTCTCATCTGCATGCACATTCCTGCCGCCGCATTCCTCAGGGTTAACCCTGCCGCCGCCGCCGGGCTGGGCTGGGCAGGCCCGGCCGTGGCTCCGGGACGTGAAACGTCCAGCGGGGGAAGGCGCGGGGCAGGCCGGAGGGCAGGGGCCGGAGGGTGGGGGGGAACGCGTCCCCTCCTGCTCCCAAACGAGCTGTGCACGCCGCACGCAGAGGTTCGGCCGGCGCGGGGGTAGGGAACAACCACCTGAGGGGGACCGGCGGCCTCGCGGACCGGGGTACCGCCCGCGCCCCAGCGCCTGCACGTCCCGGGCGCTTGAGCGCTCCGGCCGCCTCCCCGCAGCCTTTTTGGGGAGGTGGGGGGGGCGCAGGAGCCCCCCTCCCCCAGCAGCTGAGAGCGGCGCGAATGGGCGGCAGACCCGCGGCCAGGGCTGCAGCACCCCGGCCTGAGGGCCGGCCACCGGCGCCTCCCTTTGTCTGCGAACGTGCTGCCGGCCCCGCGTCAGGTGGCGCGGGAGACTTTGGCCCGGGGGATGTCCTGGTCCTGGGGAGCCTGACCCGGGAAAAAGGCAGATTTAGCACTGCCTCCATGCCCTGGGTCATGGTGGTGTCGAGAGGGTTTCTAGTCCTTTCCATTTAGGTTCTGCTAACCTTGCTTCACGTCCTTGTGAACTCTTGCTAAACTCCAGCGAGGCTCAAGGGTTCCGAAAAAGGACCTTGCCATTTAAAATACCTAAGTTCAAAATTTAAATAAAAAAGGGAACTCTTCTTTAACCTTGGAAGTACCTAAACTTACCTTCCCCCCCCCCCCCCCCCGCCCCGGTTTTAACAGAAGCACCACACACCATTAGTGCCCTGAACTGTTCTGGCCTAAAAAGCAGGGGGCTAAGTGGCATTAAGTATAGAATCCAGGTGTGAATTACTGAGCATTTTATCTAACATTTGCCACGGGAGAAGAGTACTCCGGGCTGGTTACCATGGTTCAGCTGATAGAATGTAACTTAATGAGCTCTATTAATTTGCATGTGTATCTGATTCCCAAGATTTGGCACCAGAAGTAGAGCACCTATGGGGGAATATGACTCCCTAGTTTAGTGGCTAAGACTCCTAGGTAACCCAAGTTTTAGTCTCTGTTTCCTATAATGTTTTATTTATTTTCAGTTGAAGTTACTGGTTTAAAGTAACAAAAATTGCCTGGGAGAGGAAGTCTGGGATGCAGAGCTGTCCTTTTTCTTTCTTTTTTTTTTCTTTTTTTTTTTTTTAATCTGTTTATCTACTCCATTATAGCTACCTTTAGTGTTCAGCTCTGTGAATTATTCTTCTGAGACAATTTACACTTATTAAGTACTGGACTTGTTCAGTGCATAACAAGTTTTTGGATTCTACTTCAGGGGCCACATAGCTGATAATTAGGCATTGCAGTAACTAATTTACAGGTATCTAAGTCCCATTGTTGGATCTGCTCCTAAATAGAAATAAGTACCAGCAAGATATGTTTTTAATTTAGCTAAGACCTTTATTAGTCATATATTATTCTATAACACTATCTCTGCAAATGGCTTGTATGCCTCCCCAAAATGCTTGTACATTGAGCTCTAGACTATCTTGAAGATTTTATTTTACTTCTATTGCATTAAGGTAATTTGCAGTGAAACTACATTCATGAAGTAAGGCCCTGGTGGTTAACAGTGGAGAAAAACTGAGCCGTTCTAACTTTTGTATATCTGTAACAGTTCAGCCACTTACGGAAAGCAGCAGGATCATTGCCTATTAAAGTGACGGACTACTGTATTTTCATTGAGAATATTAAGTTTCAATGAGCTGATTGGTTTAGGAAGTCCAGTCTTGTTTTCCACCAGTGTAAAAAAGCACTTTTACTGTCCAATTGCATTTGTGTTGTTTTAAATAGTCTACTAATTTTATAAACTTGTTTATAGGTGACATCCTACAGTGAGAAAGTACATGTGGTAGTTGTGGGACAGGATAAACTTCATTTCCTTTTCCCTTTTAACATTCAGTTTGAGTTATCAATAAGATGTTTTGTCGCCTAAGTTGATGATAAGCTATAGAGGATATACTTTTCTTTCTGAAAATAGCTGCCAGTTACTTATCTTTGGCATTAACAAGGAGCTTTTATAATGATACAGCCTTTTTCATCCTGAAAAAGCAGGCCTGTTATACAGCAGCACTCCTATACTCCTACTCTCTAAATAATCTACAGAAAAGAAAACATGAGATTCAAAAGTCTGTAATACCAAGACAAAACTGAAACCTCATTTATGTCAATACTTTCCCTGAAGCTAATTATGGCACCCGAGATAATACCTAATTCCTATTCTATGTCACCACCAAGGCAGTCGGAACCACGTCTTTGGTTAGTAGTCAGATGAGATCCCCGTGGATGTGGATCTGATTTATAACCATCTTTACCCAGGTAAAACTTCTTGTCAGAAAACATCAGTATGTTCATTTCCACAAATAGATCGAAATTGCAGTTCTTAAATTTTGGAAATAAATATACTAAGATCATTGCATAGTTGTCTAATTTCTATACATATGCTTGTGTGTGTGTATACGGATGTGCTTAGACTTAAATATAAACTGTTGCATGGTAATCATTAGGCTCTCACCTTCCTCCCTCCATCTTCCACTGTTTGAGTACTTCATTGTGTTTGTATTTATAGTTAAGAGTCTAGAGTCCAGAATGCAAGGACTACTTAGGAATGGCAGTATTTGAAGGCAGACTGACTTCAAGTCAGTCACAAAGTAGGTAATATTTGTGTAAATAAATGCCAGACCTTTAATACTACCAGTGAGAACGTTTAGCTTTTTGAAGGACTGCTATTGTTGTACAAAACAGAATCCAATTATCCTCTCGGTTTTTGCTCTTTTGTAATTTGGACTGGTAGAAAATAATTTCTTCCACTATCCTTTAATATTTTATCATACACCTAATATAGGAAGGCAGAGCAGATGTTCATAATGATCCTGTTTAGCCTAAAATATGCTATAAATTCTAACTAAAAGTAGTTTTGCAAGTATACCTCCTACATCTCAACTGATAACCTGCCTAGCATTTCATGCTGACATTGTCAGCTGACAACATACCACAGATTGTTTGGCTTAATTGCATAAGACAGTATAGTTCAGAAGATGTAAGCATGCTTTATTCAAAACACAGAAGGGTGCATATGGAGGAGTTGTCCAAAAGCACAGAACAATGTAGCTATGGCATGACTTAAGTATTTATCAGTAAGTATGATAAATAACAAGATACGCTCAACGAAAAGGAGCTAATTGTTCCTCTCTTTTGCTTTGCATATGCATGTTTAACTGGTCTGGAGAAGTTCACGTTGTAAGTAGTACATAGTTAAAGGGCTGAGTTAAAGGGAATTATAATCATAACTGGTTTGTGCCCTTTCTACTTACTGTTACCAGCTAGGAGAAAAAATGTCTATGCGAAAATTTAAAACAAGTCTGGAAGTCGCTGAATCTGGAAAGCTGGTCTGCAAAGGCAAATGGTTGTGCCCCGTCACATAATGAGAAGCATACCCTGCTCCAGTGTGTACTAGTGGAGTTAATCTCCTGACACTCTCCGCTCACTACTTCACTACTTCTTTCACAGTAAATCTGTTCCTGGGACTGACTGTGATCAAAAAAGGCATATTTGTACTTTGTCCTTTCATAACAAGAGACTTCCTTAACATGATGATCCAGCAGAGTGACATCCCTGAAGAAATTTACAGCTGTTACAACTCTAACTTGTACTATGGCCACAAATGGCCCTGAATCAAGAGCCACAGCTGTCTCCCTGAAAATCTACATAGTTCAGCCTCCACTGCTTTCAAACAGGATTTGAGTGCAGAATGAATTACGAAGTCTGGTGACAGAATTAATTTCTAAAAACATCTGACAAAAATGTTTGAAAATGGATATTGGTTATGTTGAGTTTCTTTAGGCACTTAAACACAGTGTTTATTGTTGTCCAAATATTGACAAGTCTGACGTCCCTCACATATAACTACTGTAGAATGCTAAAAAATAGTATTTTCAGCTTTATAAATATTTAACAACAGTAAATTTAATCTGACAGCTATGTTTTTAAAAAAATAGAACTCCTTTATGCTGCAATGTTTTTAGTTTTGAAAAGGGGTTTAAAAGTCCTGTAAAGAAAAACAGTGTACATGGGTGAGGGAGGAAAGGAGGAGGAGTGCTACTTTTACTATCGTCAGCTTCTGATGCATGTATACATCTGATAGTAAAAGATCTTTGAATAATGTTGTTTCTGGTTGAATTTATAATGCGGCTCTGCAGAAGTGATGGAGCCAGAGAACAACTTTGATAGAGTTTATGCTCATTCAGCTTTTCTCTTTACTCCAAAACCTGCTCTTTCCACTGATATTCAATTGGACAATTTGCTGCTAAAATAGGATGTCCTACAAAGCCTTCTGAGAGTATCAGTGAAAAAGACCGTACCAGATTCTGATTCAAATGAATATATACTAGCTTTTTTTTTTTTTCCAGAATTTTGGCCTTATTTTTGCCTTCAGGCATGCATAGAAGAAAGTAATGAGCAATTACACAGTTCAAGTCCTTGCAGACATAATTCTAATCCCATAAATATAAAAATAAGTGCACAGAACAATTTTAACTGATTGTTAGTCTGATTAAAAGTTTAGTATAAGTAGAATGGAAATGATGTGGTAAGAGCTTTGCCTCAAACCTAACTACAGAAATGCGAGTAAGGTTTTCATGGTAGAATCTTCTCAAACTCACCCCAAGCCACTCATTAAACTAACTTAGCATTCAGTTTTCCTAACTCTGATTCATACTGCTGATATTTCTGTGGACAAAGAAAAAAGAAGATGGAGAATTTGGGTTGTTCCAGAAACACTAGGATTGATGAGGTCCAAATTAGCCTCTATCATATGGCTCTCTAGAGGCATATTCCCACAGAACTGATATGTTGTCTTAATGTTACATCTTCCACAGAAACAGCCTTGCTGTATTTTTTCAATATATCTCTCGATACTTGTACACACAAAATTTAACTTTCCTACGTTTTGTCTATGGATCTATGGAATTGTGGTGTTTATTCACTGCTGTGTGATGACTTTGGAGAACCACAAAAGCACACCTAGTCAGGCAAGAAGGTTCCCAAGAGCCCAGTCTTCTTTTTTGGCTGAGTGTAAGACAGAAGTAGGCCAGCAACAGAGGATTTCTGCTCATCGGCAGGGAGGGAAGAATGAAGGAGTTTCTTAATAACAGCTCCTTTGGTGGGGAACAGCAGTTAATTTCTTACAGTATTTAAGATACTCCATCAGGTAGTATACAAGTGCACAGGTTTACAGAGCTAATGCCTTTAACAGTCCCTCTCTACTGGTGCAAGGAGTGAGTGCTCCCACCACAGCCAGAAGAAAGGACTTATATCTGCTGTGTTGTCTCTAAGTGGGGCAACAGATGAAATACAAAAAGGAATGGTTTAGCAACGATATCATGAAGTACGTTTCTTCTCTGTATCATCCATGTACTTTCAGAAACACAGTGCAGTAAATGAAGTAGAGTGGACTTGTTGACTGAGTATTTTAACACCTGCATTACAAAAAAAACCCCTATTCTCTGACTGATGGGGAGGCTTAGGGAACCTTTCTTCTAACAAATGAAAAATCTTGTTTGAAACACAAAACAGGTATGAACCTGCCAAGCTATTAACATGAATAAAAAATACTTCATTTCTCTTTCACCCACTTTTCACCTCTTTTTTTACCCTCAAAAAATACAGTTTCTTTGCATGAATGCAAAGTACTTTTACTTCTGTCCTGGCCAACAACAAAGGAACTTCAATCCTATCTTATTGCTAACTGGCACTCAAAGCCATGCTGCACAAATAAAATCTGAGTCTGTGCAAATTCATAGCAAAAATGGGACTGATGCATCAATACCAAGATGTAGTGCTGCTAGACTGCTAGAGATGCAACTAAATTGTATGACTCGTCCCGTGGCAATTTTCATTCTAGTCTGTTTATCCAAAACCCAGAACCCAGTGTTTACACATATTGAAGGACTGAAAAAATTTAAAGAACACAGCATGATATTATTATGTTCACTTTGCAGTGGACATAAAAAAAATGTATTAAGTGACTTGATGAAGTAAAAAATACCTAAATGAAATAGGATAGGGATTAGAACATAGGATGCTTTCAGCTCCTGAGCTGAATCTGTTGAACTGCATTGTGTCATTTTTATTATTTCAATATGTGGTGTCAGAAATACTTGCAGTAAGCTTTCTTATCACAAGGAAAAGATTATCATTCATACAAAAATTCCTTTTATTCAGTATCTCATTCCCAGGTAAAATGTGATGTATAAAAGTTATCAATTCCGTATGGTCAAGCATATGTTATGAAATACTTGTGCCCACATATAAGAGACATGACAATATTTCAACAGCTCTCTTCTTTGAATTTCTTGGTGAAGAAATATAACAAAAGCATAAATTTTAGTTAGCTGTACTTGTGCTTATAAATGAAATACACTAATGAAGCAATAACCTCCCACAGCGTAAAAAGATTACACTGGACAATAATTCAAAGAAAATAATTCAAAGCTAGGCAAAGTCTGCAAAATTTAAGTATTAAAATGTAATCCTTGGGCTATGAAACGTCAGAGCTGTTGCCAATAATCAGCTGTTCTGTAAAGGGGTGATTGTAAAGCCAAAAGATATACGGTTGATGCTTATACCAAAGGAATCACAGAATCACAGGATGGTTCAGGTTGGAAGAGACCTCTTGAGATCATCTTGTTCATCCCTCCTGGTTAAGCAGGGCCACCTAGAGACGGTTGCCCAGGGCCATGTCCAGACAACTTTTTAATATCCCCCTAAGGTGGAGATTCCACAGCCTCTCAGGGCAACCTGTTCCAGTGCTCAGTCACCCTCACAGGAAAAAAATGTTTCCTGATGTTCAGAGGGAACCTCCTTGTTTAATTTTGTGCCTGTTGCCTCTGGTCGTGTCACTGTGCACCACTGAAAAGAGCCTGGGTCCATCTTCTTTGCACCCACCCTGCCATCAGGTATTTGTATACACTGATGAGATGCCCCTGCACCTTCTCTTCTCCACCGAATAGTCACAACTCTCACCAGGACCCCAAGACGTTTTCTGCAAAGCTGCTTTCTGCAAAGCAGCCAGTTGTCCTGGAGTATGTACTGGTACATGAGGTTATTCTTCCCCAGGTGCCAGTCATTGCATTTTTCTTCGCTGAATTTCATGAGATTCCTATTTGCCCACCTCTCCACTTCTTTAAAGAGGACCAAAGCGTGCCACATAATTAAAACATACCAAAACAAAGAAAATATTACACTGCAAACTGTCTTCCTGAATTCTAGACCAGAGGTGCCCCTGCAAGGAAGCAGCTGGGTGTTTAGAATCGGTGCTGCTTTCCCTTTAGTCTTGCTAGACAATCAGAACAGGAGGTAAACCTCAGGATTGCAATCTGCAGCCTTCAGCAATATCATCAATGTCATCACTCACAAATGACCTTGCTTCTTATATGGAAGCATTAATACATGTTTCTGCAACTCAACATGCCACCTTCAGCAATAGAAACACATAAAAGCATTCTTTTATATAAAGAAGAAAAATGGTGTTTTCAAGCACTAGCTCAGAAACTCTCTGATTACTTAATCATTGATACCATTTTTTCAGAATATAACAAATGTGGAAGAAGTACAATGCTCTTATGTGGCAGCCTGCTTCCCACTCAAGGAACTCAGAAACAATTGGTTTGGGCTTTTTTTCAGATCGCAGAATTAGACCTTTCAACCAAGGAAATAAAATGGAGTGTATCTTCAAAGTGTAGCGGAGCAAGTGTTGGTTGTTCTACAGCTTCCATCTAGATTCACCCCCATATACTTAAACCAAGATTCATGGTAGTTTTTCATATATCACTGATGGGGGTGGGGGTAGGAAAGGTAGTATCACCTTTTTCTGTGGCAGGTGCTCATGCCTTCTCTTTACTGTGCCTTCCCTTTCCCAACTCCTTTCTTCTTACACCTGCTCCCTCTGATGCTCCTATTGCTCTGCAGCCACCAGCTCTGACTTGCCAGGGCCGGGGCTGCAACAGAGCTAACGCTAATGGACCTGGCTTACTCCATGCAACTGGTGTCTCTGTGTGGTGCTCCCCAGTGTGTGCTGTCGTACCTGTATCAACCATGCTGCTCCCTTTTCTGGAGCATCCCACATCCCCACTCCTTGGAACAGTCTTGTCAGTGGCTGCAGTCACCACCATAGCTGTTGCTGTGAAGAGCTGGCAAAGGACCGCGCTGCCAACAGTGACATCTGCTGTTAGAATCAGTGGCTGGGGTTGCCACTCAAACCATCCCACTCTTGTAACACACAAAAATAGGGTCAAAGCCAGAAAAGGGGTGCTCACCCCTGGATTCTGCCCCGGAGGGGCTCTGAGTGGAGGTCCTTTGGTGGCCTTGAAACAGCACCAATGCCTGGCCTCCCCAGCAGCTTCATCTCGTGACAGCTGGAAGAAGAGGCAACTGGAGGTTGCAAGCCATTATCACCCCTGGAGTCGGTGTGCCTTCTACACTAGTTGCAGGGAAAGAGCAGTTCTCAAGTTATACATAACATCTCTAATCACAGGCTCTGAGGTGCTGTTAAGAGAAAGCAAAGATCTGACCAATTAAATACATGTTTTTAAAGGTTTAGGTTGTTTTTATAGATCATGAGCATGCTAACACAAGCCTTTGTTTTATTTCGGTAAGAGGTGGCAAGGAAATAACACTGGGGCAGGGGAGAAGAAGGTAAGGAGTTGTTCATGAAAAGAAGTTTTCTTGAATCAAAGAAATCCTTGAAGGAAATCATGTTTCAGAAAAAAAAAATCTCAGAAGGAACACAAAAAATTCTCAAAAGCATATACGTACACATTTTGTGTCCGTAATGCCACATGAAAGGTTAATGCATTTCTGTATATATCTTTAAGAGATCTTTTTCAGTGTATCACCATAAATGAAGAAAAGCTAAATACAGCAAAAGCTCCTCTGCTGTAGTGAACCTGTAGTACTACTCCTGCCCTTTATCCTATAAGGCAAGAAAGAAAAAGTAGTGTACGCTGCCTTTTAATGCAGCGGAGGCCTCTCGCTAGTCATTTTGTTTCATCTCTCTTCTCAGTATTCCACATCTGTGGAATATGCTTCTCCAGCAAACTCATTTTAATAACATATTCTAATCCATTAAACTCACTCTGGTGAGCTTGCAGTGAACCGTGACATTTCCAAATCAAAGTAAAATCAAAGGCCTTAAACCAGACTGCAGAGCTAAAATTCTCTTTCATATACCTTCACTTTATTTACAGAGGATTCATATGTTCAAATATACCAAATCATCATGACAGAATAATTATGATGTCTTGTCATGTCATATTTTTTGAAACAATGTCAAATACTGAAGGACCTGCAGAAAACTAAGAAATAGCAAAAAACCCCAAAGCCAAACAATGATGGATGAAAGACAACACATAATGAGCATGTCAAAACTTTCTGTTTTCTCTGCTGCTTTACCTGACAGTTGATACTTTTACAGCACCAAGTGAAGTCCAGTGATTTAAATCCTTAACATGTTCTCCTATTCCAAATGCCATCTAGCTGGGTACAGGGCAAACACTGTAAATTCCAGGGTATGATGAGGCTTCTTAACCTCTGCAAAGCCTTGCTTTTCCTGGGTTATAACTACATGGATTGTTGCACATGATTTCTGAGATACGATATTGTCCCAAACTGTAGCTAGGCTTATTCATATTTTTAATCTATGTACCTTTATAAGCAAATTGTTCTGGGGCAAGTCACAGGAGCAGACCTTCTTGAAAACAAATACGTAGCAGATAGGAAGAAAACTATATTGGTAAAGTAAGCAAGGATAATGGAATACCAAACCAAATAGAAAAAAAATAACTTTTAGGGTTGCCTTCAAATGATTGCAGGAAACCCAAAGATCTGAATGTTAGTAACTGTTAAATTTCTATTTGAAGCAAGTCAAGCAGGTGATTTTTGCATCCGCTTCAAATATTGGATTTTCATTTTAGTGCTCTATGTATAGCTACAGAAAAGAGATAAACATTTCCATGTCAGAATTCTTCACTGTTATATTTTATCAGATGTGTTTAAATCTCACCTTGCACAAGGGGAAATGACTATTTCTGTTTTTCAAATGTACATGATATGTTCAAATCACTTCTTAATCTTGGTAAGTTTTTGCTATAAAGCTTATTTTCCAGTCCCTTAATAATTTTCATTTCTCTTTTCTGCTCCAATTAAAGGAGATCTTTTTTCAGTTTGAAATACCAGAAATAGAACTTCCCAGCAATAGCCACACTTATGCAAAATACAGGTTATATGGCAACTATCCACTTCTATAGTTTCCACAGTTTTTTGGCCATAGATTGGATTAACTCCTTCTGTCACAACACTTCACTGGGACTCGTGTCCAAGGATTGCTGCTGTGACCTAAGCTCTTCTTCTATGACATGGACTCCCAGGACTAAGGCCATTGTCTTCTAAAGATAACCTGCATACTTGTTTCTCAGATACATGATTTTCTATTTTTCCTGTTGAAACCTGTATTATTTACTTTTGGCCATCATATTCCAAAGCTTTAATTCCAGTCCCAGAGCTATCACACCTATTTTTTCACAATTTACTGTCAGGGCAGGAAATATTTTATCAGCATCATTTATTAATACTTAATGTGCCTTTTCCCCTTCTACAAGACTGAAGTATTTCTTGAGCATGTCTGCTCTTTTCTGCATTATTTCTAATTCTATTGTTACCATCCGTGATGTTACCACTGGTGAATGTGAAAAGCTACACAAAGTCAAAATACAGGACTGAAAGTAGACCTGATGCCATCAAAATTATTCTATGGAAGTTGACATACATTTTAAGGTTTTCCAAACAATGATTTGTGTATACCTTTATTTTACCAGAGTCCATTTTGATTTAATTAATGTTGCATTAAAAAAGGGATTATTTTTCTTTTCTCACAATTTTTAGTGTAATCTTAGTACCATCCATTAATCTTAAAATCCATAAACTTTCTCCAGAAAGGCCACACAATTTAATATAATTTAAAAAAATAAAGGCTAATAGTTATAATAATAATAACAAAAATATTCAAGACCTTACTTCAGCACTACTGCTTTTGCTTTATGCCATTGGTACTTTATTTCACAATGTGTAATTTTAGACTAACTACAAAATAATTTGGGCTATCTGTTTATTATTTAGTCTGGAATTGTTTTGAAAAGATATACTAACTGTGGTTTTATAACGTAAATTTGCAATCTGAGGAAACACGCCTAAAAAATCCTAGGCTTAGAGAAGTTCAATAATCTTGAGTTTCTTCTGCTAAGGGCACCTTTGACATTTTAACAGTCTCCTGACAACTTTTAATTTACCATCTATTCCTAGACGGCCTTTCCTGTCCCCAGCCCTGAACCCTGCCCCCTGTCCAAAAAATCTCAGTTGTCTTTCCTTCAGGGACAGCTTGACAAATTGATGCAGGAATAAAGGTTTATCACTAGTACTGCTGCTCTGACTCTCCGTGTTTGCCTGGAAGAGCTATAGTAAGAGCACAGAAATGGACATAACCCCTTGCTGTAGCTTATCATCTTCTGGACGTTTTCCTGCCATACGAAATTGCGATTTATTGCTCAAATTAATGAACACATACTACGACCTCCCCCAGGGGGGTTTGAGAAGGACCTTTTGGAGCCACCAATCTGTGGCATCAGAAAGCAGCAGACCCCTTTGGTTTCTGTAGGAGCAACACCTGGACCTCCTCTCCTTCCTGCTGGGAGCACTAGGAACAGCACAAGGCATTTTGTCTCCTGGACCATGGAAACGGGCAGCTTCTGCCTCAGCAGCCAGGCTGCATTCCTTCACTGAGTTGCCCTGACTGATGGCATCCTCATCCTGCCACAGCACAGTTTTAAGTAGGGAGGATGCTGGCATGCCTCTTCCCTCTCAGCAAAGGAGATTAATAGGACTTTTCTTATTGCTCGAGGTTTCATGTTTTCTACAGCCGCAGGCAGGCACTACAACAGGTATTAAGCATATCAAGATTTACTTTCAAACTTCTTTTCAAACCACTAGCCTAGCCACTTGGCAAATGCTGATTACCATCTCATGATTTTAGAATCATATTATGACTCTGGAAGGCTCTAAAAGCAAGTTTATGTCCAAAACATATGTGGGAAGGAGATGAATCAGAATAAGTTATGTTAATGCATTAATTATTATAATATTAATAAATTGGTATGTTCATATTATATTAATACTCATAAATTAATATAATAATATATGAATACACAAAAAGTATATTCAAATTGCTCATATCATAACCAGTTTTATCTTATTAAATCCAGAGGGGGAATAAGTGTCACAAACAGGTGAACAAAAGGTTTCTCCTGGCAGGATGAAACCATGTGAACCTGAAGATCCATGGTGTTTGAGAAGCCTTGAGGCACTTTCTGAATTCAGTCTTTCTAACTGTCATTGTGTAAAAGATTCAAATCTGTTTGTATGCATAGATTTTAAGATAACATGTAGATAACAGGTCACATATGTGCAGACAGAGCTGAACCTTGTAAATAAGCAGAAGCTTGGAAGCTTAGGAAAATACAACTTTAAGTTAAATAGCAAAAATAATGGTATGTGTATATATGTATAATTTGACAATACGTTATGTTTTGCTATTCTCTGCTAAGAATGATGCCTTTAATCTCTTGCTGCATCTCAACATTTATTTGACAAACATAACCACAATTTTTTTCATCAATATTACAAAAATTGTGCCTCAAATAAAAATATTGCTGTCATGGGGCAAAACTTTAGAAAATACATGGAGAAGTTATAGTAGCATCCAGGAGTTCATATTTTGTAACCATTTTCATTAAGGGAAACCTTTATTAACAGTTAGCTTTTTTTTCCTCAGCAAAGTGCTTTCAAAACATTTGCTAATTAAAACCTTTATATCTTTTAGACAGTAAAAGTACCTTTTCCAACCTGCAACAGCTATGTAACTTATTTTATTAGTGGTTTAGCAATAAAGTCAGAGAAACCTTTGATTTAATAATTAGCATTTACAGAGTGCTTTCTGCCTTCAAAGCACTTTGCAAACATTAACTAATTAATTCTTGCAACTCCCCTGTAATTTGGGGAAGCAAGTATATTCATACACATTTCCATATGGTTTAGGGAAGAAAGTATTATCTGAGACATTTTATAAAACAGAGAATGAAGACATATAAATGAAGTTATTCACTTAAGTCCACAAAGATGTAACCATCAGAGTAGGAACTGGAACTAAGTTATTTTCCTCATCCTTTTCTGTACTCCAGCTGCCCGGCTCTTCCACTGATTTTCCCTGGAAAGGTCCAGCCAGGTCTGCCAAAGCAAAGCAAAGCTTTGGAAGCTAAGCAGGTCCCTCCATCTTCTCTTTACCCAGCGTCTCAGGCCACTTGCTCGTGGTGCACGCATACCAGAAGAACACGTGCAGTGGTTCACGCGTCAGGCTTGCCTGTGCATGCTGGCCATGGGCGTGTGGCCATCAGACAAGGAGGGGGCAGCAGCAGAGGGTTGCAGTGGGGCCCCTCCGTGGGGCTCCCAGCCCCTGCACCACACACAGGTGGTCACATCTGACAAAGCAGATGCATGGGGCCAGGAGCAGGGAACGGGTGATGCATGGGAGCCTCAGCGGCAGGGTGCGGCATGGGAACCAAGCATTGGACTTAATAGGTCTTGCCCAGGGATGCTCCTCTGGGCTCTCTGACCTCACTAATGAAATCTGCCCACTCTGGTCTGCCTGGTGCTATCTCTCCCTGGCCGCCACCAGAATACAAAAACAAAATTAAAAAAAAGAAGCAGTATTCTCCTGCTGACAGCTTGCATTATTTCTGCCTTGAGTACAACCTGCTACAAGTATTTATTATTGTGGAAGAGGAACACTGTTTGTTCCCTTATGGGTTTACTGATTTGGTACCAACAGTAACATAGCTTTCCTGTCTACTTCACCCCAGCTAGCTACGATGTTATACTGCATTTTAGTCCTGTGATAGATATGTACCTCTGCTCATGCTGCAGGCTGAATGAGGAGTCCACAAGCTGCAAGAAAGCTGCGCCGTGGACCTGATGGTATCAGAGGACAATGAGGAGTCACTTGCAGTGTTTCGACTCAACAGAGGAAGTAAGCTGTCTTGACTCACAGGCTTCAGGAAATTTCCTGAAATTAAGATACTTTTTTTACAGCAAATAAAGACCATTAATAAGATTTCAAAATGAGTAGTTTGTTTTCAGTGAATTTAGGAATTCCATCAGGTACAAAGGCCCAATTAATCATTCTTTGGTTTTGCTAAAACTTGGGAACTAATATTCATCCTTACATTCAGATAAACAATACCATTAAATAATGCAGGAGGTCTGTAAAGATTAGAGAATTAGGGACTAAGCATTCCTTGGTGATCAGCTATTCGTTAAGTATTGACAAGTAACTTTTTGTGTATCTGTTTCTGTAAGCCGAGTCTGTCAAGTGGAGACTACTAGAAAACAGAACAGTGCTGCGTTTTGTATTATTTGTTGTGCCAAGCACTATTTCTCTGTGGAGATGAACAGATTTTTTTTTAATTTGCTATTTTATTGTATTTATAATTAGCCGTCTGGAAAAAAAAGTTCTCTTTTAGCATCTGCAGTGATGCATTGATTCTTTCATTACAGCAAATACACATGACCCCCGGTGTTCAACTGTAAACAATAATAGTTACTGGCTTCATTAGGAAGCTAGCAGATGGCTTATAAGTTCTCATGGTAGCTTTTATCCATTTGAGGCTTGCAGTGTGCAAATGTTTGTCTTTTAAACAGGATAAAACAATGTAAAAGGGACTCTGTGCTTTGTTTTTATTAGTAGCAATTCATTTGTATTGCAGATTTGAACCTGAGTATCTGAGTGCACTGCCAGTTTTTCCTGGCTGCAGGTAAAATACCTCCTGGACCTTGCCTCTGCCTCTGTGACATTTTCTGTACCAGAAGAAACGAGGTCAAATACCACTTCTGGAGCTTTGACAGAGTTGTATTTTTCTTAGGCCTCATGTTATTAACCCAACCCTTCCCTTCCCAGATCAAGTGGTGCCCCCTTTCAGCAGAGAGGCAGCACTGCCTCTAGTTTACGTGGGCTGGGGGTCTGACATGGAAAGCATTAGTGCCGTTTTGCCATTCAAAAACATTATTTATACAGCCAAATTTTTCTGTACAGCTTTGGAATACCTGATGAATAGCAGCTCATTTGCTGTCATCACCAGTCAGGTGCCTGGAGTGTGATGAACTTCAGGATGCTTCCCAGATAGGCTGCAGGCAGTTGCAATGACTGTCAAACATAACTGCCGCATTTATTATCTAACTGGGCAGAGCTATCTGAAGACCAGTTATTCTTCAATAACATTTGGTAGAGCACAATAGCTCTTTTAAAGCAGAACAGTTTTATTTTAGTGTGTGAGTCTTTGATGGCTTTTCTCATACTTCTAATACACCCCAGGCGCTTGTTACTATTTTCATGTACTCAGTTTTGTTGGTAGCTGGAATCAAGCTACATTGTTGAGAAATAGAAGCAGGGGTTGTATATTAAATATGGTGTTAAATACCTCCAGTTATCATTGAAAGCACAGATACATGGCAGTGCAGACTCCCTCAAAGTGCTACACTGCTGTGTTTCAACTGGATGTGCACATGGAGGAGTCAATAGGCAGTTTGTAGTTCATGTTCGTTAAGTATTGGCTGCTCATGGTTCCTTCGCACTGAGGCATAAGCATTTGACTGGTTGATTTTACAATACAAATGCCTCTTCAGATAGAGATAAGACATTTGTTTCAGAAAGCACCATAAAAAATTAGAAACTTTTGTATAGAAGTCTTATTTTGAGGGATTAAATGAGCCTGAGTGCCTAAGCCTTGTGTTTCCTTATTGTACAGTAAGGGCATGACTATCAAATTAGGCATCTTTTTTGAGTAAACAGTGATCTAGTGAATCTTTAGGGTTTCATATTGTATTACATGTTCTATATTCAGTTTTAAAGTTCAAAATTACTTTTGTTTGGAGAGACATCTGTATCTCCCAGAAGAGATATTGGAATTTTGCTTTCAGAGCATGTATTTTCACTTTCTATCCTCCTGTTTTATTAAAAATAATATTTGCATAAAAAACTTACTTTCTTCTAAGCACATCTGCTCTTGCTTCTACCTCACCTGAAGTTCTAACCCATTGCATGTGACATCTTCAATGAAGAATAAGCAGCAGGAGCAGATGAGCTTTCAAGAAATAAAGATCCTATTCTCATGCAAATGTACAAGTAATTAAAAATGATGGAAGAAAAAAAAAAGGCAACTCAATGTGCAATACTTTCAAACTTAATTTGAAGTATAATAGTTTTAAACTTTTCCATAAGAACTCCCAGACTCTTTAAGTGGTTTAGTTTTGAGAACAGTAATAATTGTCATTCATATTAATGGGTTAGTTTTTTTATCAAAAGATACCTTTAAAATACATTTGGGGGTAATGGTAAGAATTTTTGAAGCTTTTTTTCCCTGTGGTTTGAAATAAAGTTAATTCCTAAGTAAACTGAACTTCCATTCAAGTCTGTGGGTGAAGTATAGCTGTACTGAAAAAGCCAGCCTAAGGCCTACTACAAGGCCCATGACTTCCACTATGGAAAGTGTGCCAAGCTGTAGCTTCAACATTTATTGTTGCTTCATTAACCATCTCACCCTTCCTGAAGGAAGCATTTTACTTAAAAACACTGTGTTTTTATTAAGTTTTACCATTCCTTATTAATCGCTTCAAAGCTTACAAAATCAGGAAGGGGAAGATACTTCGTGGTAGTAATGCGTCCCGCAATTCTATCCTTTTAAAACCACTGCAGAAACTGAGAGATTTAACTCTACCTTACTCTGCTCCATTCTCTACTCTTCTATCCTCTGTCTACAGTAAAATACAGTTTGAGATATTGAGCATTCTCAATTCTCATTACACATGAAGAGTGACAAGTGCACAATTCACAATAAAATAAAATAGTTGCCGAAGCATTGGACCTAGTTCTGTTCATTGTCAAAGTTGTAAACTTGCAGAGTTGGAATGCATAAACAACTGCTATTTTATCCTATGTTATTTAAATTCATTACTTGGTACATAGAAGTAGTCACAGCTCCCAAATGATAGGTGCACCTTTATTGATTAGAAATAAGTTTCTTTCTGATGGGTTTGGAAAGGCTATATACACATACACACATATACATTTCTATCTATAAAAACAATGGAAAGCTGCATAATTTACATCCCACAGAATAAAGAAGTGAGGTATTGATGATTTATTGATTACAGCTTACATTTAGATGAGGGGATGCAGGAGCTGGTAAATGATGTAAATATTTTAAAATTCTGTCAGTGATAATCTGAAGGGAATATTATGATTTGCAGTAATACTTGGAAAAATTCCTTCACTAATGCTTGCAACTAGAATTTCTTGTACTGCAGGCTGAGGTATGGCCGATGGACTTCACAGGGACTTGGTAATGCCCCATCCTAATAAATTCTTTCTTCCTCTGCATCTCTGGCTTGTTATTTGGGTTTTTGTTTTGTTTTGTTTTGTTTTCTTAGGGGAGGGAGGTAGATTGCAAGAATAAAGTGAGGCAGCTCTATGGAAAACCATTACTGTAAATGCTATGAATAGGACCTACCACTACATTTCAGTGCTTCAGATTTCAGTGGAATTAAGAAATGGAGGAGGTTAGTAGAGGTTGGGTGTAGCTATGATGGGTGTGACCACCCATGCTCTATTAATTTGTTCCTGGGTAAGATTTACTCAAATACTTTAGTTTCACTTTCATGCAAACTATTGGAATTTCATCATAGGTTTGCTTAGCTGGTGCCTTAGTGTATGAGTAGTGTATGATAATGAACAATTAAAGCTAACTGAAACCACCTATATTTTTATAATTGATTTAGCAGTTGATTGTCTCTCAAGATAAATGATTCCCCTGTGCTCAGAAAATAATGTTGTCAGTTGATGCCTGAAGCCATATAATTTTTATTGCAAGCATCACGGATGAAACATCATTTTTGTCAATTATGATTTGAGGGGATGAAACCGATTGTTCATAAAATTAGAGATTATAAAATACAATTTTCAAGACCACCATATAGATGGTAGCTGAAGACCATTTAGTTATAATAAATGAGCTACCAATAAGTACATTTGATATATTAATTCTTCTCCATATAATAGCATAAAGCAAGGAACTTGCAGTAAGTCCTTTTTTATAGTACAGTAGTAAGATTGCTTCCATTTCTGCTTCTACCCTCATTTCATTTTCATAGCTTCATTCACTATGTGCCTATTAAAAACATTATTATATTTCTTCCAACCTATTAGAAAGACTTATAAACATTTCTCGATGTCTTGAAAGCTTGGTAAAAGAAACAATTAAATAGAAAATTGTCCAGAACAGGGTCCCAAGAAACTATTCTCAAATGCATTTGGCCTATTTGTATTCATCCTTGTACTCACAAAGAGTAGGAATAATACCACTGATGCCAGTCGTGCTAACAGCAGATTGCTCTATTTTGCATATTCTACCAAAAATGGTGATTAGTATTGCAAAACTGAGCATTCAAAAGTTAGAAACTGACAATATTACAAAAAGAAGCATTAGGAGATTGCTTTAAGGAGGGAGAGTAGGGATAATTTGCATCTTAATGTGTGGATACAGAATCTGGAAATCTACCAAAGGTGGCTATCTGAATGGCTTTGAGGAAAAATTCTTTATGAAAATATTAGATATGAAGTATAGATTCATCAGAGAGTTTGACAGTGCCTTTGTATTACTGTCACCCAGTAAGATGATGAAAATATCTGAGATATGTTAAGAATTAAGCAAGAACAGCAATAGGCTAATTCAAGGGAATCATAAAAGAAAACCACAAACACTGTCCATACTGACTTAGAAAGACTTAATAAAGCAGAGGATCTATGAAGACCAACGTAGAACAGATCAGCATGTCAGAGATTAGTTCATTCCCTTGCTGTGAGGATTCAGATGGGGCAAGGAGAAGGTTTATTTTCTTCTCAGTACCCTGATTCGCAGCACAAAAATCTCTCAGAAAGCATCCATCACAATCACTGCTTTCAGTCCTGTTTTCTCCGTAGGTGTCTGACATCACTAGGAAGGCAGCTGTATTGCTCTACATGGTGAAGGTCAGAACTCACTGTGAAAAAAAGACCTATTACTTCTATTCTATTCTATTCTATTCTGTTCTATTCTATTCTATTCTATTCTATTCTATTCTATTCTATTCTATTCTATTCTAGGCTAGGCTAGGCTAGGCTAGGCTAGGCTAGGCTAGGCTAGGCTAGGCTATTTTTTATCCTATTCTATTAGTTTGCTTATGCTGCATTTACTATCTTACTATTTTAATTCCTTCCAATAACGAGGAGTGATGCCTATCCTTATTTAACCTCTGTCCTAAAAATACTAGGGAAACATACAGGCTTCTTTTGGTTTTGCTTTGTTGAGGGGGGTTCTGTTTTATGGTTTAGCTGGTCTTGCACATGAAATAGAAGGTAGTGACCCTGTGTGATAGTCTTTTCTTTCTGCAAGAACTGATTCAATATTTTCTTCTTTCCCCTACCCTCAGTGCCTCCAGAATTCTGCCTGTCATACAGGCAGATGTTATCCTGATAGAGGCTGTCAAAGAAGCAACTCTGTCAAGCCATAACCTCACATTCTTCATCCTCTAGCTTTCAGGTAGCTTGGATTGAGGCCGCAGAATACTGAGATCTCAGATCTTCAGACTTCAGATCTATGAAAAAGCAATATGGCGAGTGGTGACTGAGTTTTATGTGTCCAGAACTGACTCTGATTCTCAGAAGATGAGTAACAGGTTAGGGCTTCTGGACAGCTACAGTTTTCATACTGTTTTGCTATAATCTAGGTAACTGAAATATAAATAACGAAGCAAGATCATCATCTAGCTCAGTTCAACAAAGACAACTGCCTGAGAGCAAGCATTAGTCCCAGATGCAAATATGTAAGAATCCACAGACAGTCCCTAATTATGGACTGAGTTTGCCATTTACCATTTTGATTTTCAGTCAGAGTAGACTTAGTGCTTCCGTGAGCTCTTCAAGTAGCATCACTTATTTCTTTGCTTCAGCTTCAGCCAAATGTTTTCTGTGAGCTGCTGTTGTCAAAAGAATAAGCTATCTTGATGCTAATGGATATGGCCAGATGAAATGTAGCTTGCACTTTTTGTTGTCTTAATCTTGCCTAACTGGTTCTCCTAAAGGCTGCATTTGGAAACTGAAAAGGCAGGTGGGATACTAAACCTCCCTGTGACTTATGTAAATTGGGGATTTGGTAGCAATAGCACTGTTTCCACTCGCTGTTCTTGAGTATGCACCTTCGGGGGGAAGGGGCAGCTCACACTGTAACACTCAAAGTGCAAGGATATATACAGCAGTGATGAATTTAGCATATACTGCATTAGTTAGAGAGTATAGTAATGAAGAACATTACTTAGAGCTTAATATATGCATTTTTGAAATACAGTGCGCTAAATCCCTCTTTATTCCCGGAAGTATCACAGCAGTCTTCCAACAAGTACTGTCCTCTACCTGTATAACTTCCGATTTTCTGAGAATAACTTGAAAATTCTCAGAGAAAGAGGAAAATTCGTTCTGCAATTCTGTCAGTCACTGGTGTATCTGCTGGCATAATTACCAGTTCACTGCACAAAGACAGCGAAGCAAGTAAACCAATGGAAAGAACTGTTAATCTTTGTCTTCCAGAGACAGATTCAAACTAATTTCAATTCTTTTTACACCCCTTTGTACTATGAGTCTGGATTTAGCATTCTTCATCTTCTGCATATGATTTTTGTCCTTTCTAGCTGCTGCCAGATATTGAATGGCTAATTGTATTTATGCGGTATTTTACATTCTTACCAAATGGTTTGAACATAATTTAATATAATAATTTATCTAATAACCTGATGTTTTAAACTTTATGTTGAACACTGCCAGGTCTTTGACATGCTCAGTGCAGCCCATAATTCAGGGCATAATCTCTGATATTTTTTTAACTTTCTTATGCTTACTTTTATACATTTTAAATTTTCACTTCTATGGCATATACATAGCCACTTTTTTTCCATTTAGTTTGAACTATATTTTGCTCCTTTCTGTTCATGGCCAGCTGTTACCTGTATTCCTGAAACATCAAATTGCACACCTTGAAGCTCTGTCAGCTTTCCAGTTTATTAGTATGACGAAGATGAGGATCTAATGCTAAACTCTGTGGTGTGGCATTTGTCACCTTCCTTTTACATTCTTTTTGCATTCATGGTCATTTGTTGACTTTGTAAGCAAGCCAGTTTGTTATCCAGTTGAATATTACTTCCTTACCTTTTTACCCCATTCATTAATAATGTATTTGGTACAGGATTAAAAGCTTCCTTGGAATCCAAGTGAATAATGTATAATTCTTTACTCTTGTCTGCTTTTATTGTCCTTTCCTCAAAGAAATTAAGCTAGTTTGTTATGTGTGAATTCCATTTTGGTAATCTTCACACCGAAATATTAAAAATTCTGTTTGCATGGAAGGTCTGGGCAGTTTACCAAAATAGAAATGTTCCTCTTGTATTTTTAGATACCTGTCATCATGCCATGAGCAATATTTAACATTTTACTGACAGTACATAAAGCAATGTACCCAATGCAAAAATACATTTTCACATAGCAGAAAGGAACTACAGCCTAATAGAGAACAAAGTAGATTCCATCAAGAAATACTTTAAAATGTCATGAAACATCTATTTTACACACAAAAATCTGCCAATCAAGTTTTTACATCGGTTACAATTTCATAAAGTACCCTGGGGTGCGACTCTGTAGCAATGTGAAGACAAAAAAGGAAATACGAGTCTGCAAAAATGTCACAAACACATTACATCTAAAAAGTACCCATTAAATTTGATGGAAGAAGAATTACTGTTCCAACCTATTAGGCTGTTATATATTTAGAACTGGAATTCCTTTAAAACTCCTTGCCACTGAAACCTGTATGAATTCCACAGGGATTCACGGCGAAAACAAGTCTGATTTGAGACTTTTGCCATATGCTGTCCTTTTGACTTCACTGACAATTTTGTGGACACATTAAGGGCAATATAGACTTTTGTTAGCAACACTTCTTTTTTCCTTACCTCATATTTCATTTTTTTGTGCTTTATTAATTGATAGGGATTTTAAACAACGACAACAGAGAAACACAAAAATGTAAGCATCTTCTCTTTTGGCAGCATGAAATCAGAAGAACAAAGCCTGAGTTGGTGACTCTCCATGCAGAAAGAACACAGTTGTGTTCCATATGCAAAGCATGGTCCCATAAACTTGACCACTACAGCCAACTTCACAAACTGGTAGTCAGCCTCAGACTCTAGATTAGGGGACTGGTTCTCCAAGTCATTCATGTGACTTAATGCTTTTACCACACTGACTGACATGTCCTGCCGTTGCTTCTTGAGGTTTTCTGGCCCCTGGGTGGACAAACTGTCCATCATGACAATTGGTCTCTTGGACCATGCAAGCCCAAAGCCTCCTGAACCACACTAGATATAGTTGTAACTGTGGGGCCAAATAGTGAAGTGACAAGAGTTCACATCTCCCTCTACATGATCTTGGACCAGTGAGTATCCTTCCTAGCATATTCTTTTTCGCTCCTTTCAAAGTTGAGACATGGTTTGTATTATATGTTTAGGGACTTCAGCAGTCTCTGGGACTGCAGCAGTTCTCCACAACAAACCTTTGTCCCACTGACCATTAATCTTATGCTATCAGCAGCACACATTGTCATCTCATTATTGGTTCCCATTTCAAAGTAATTTATGAGTATGCTGAAGAACATATCTCAGGCAGACCACTGTGAATCTCCAGTAGCCTAATGTTGTTCCTAAGGAACTTCTTAAGGCTTGCCCTCCACTGCCATGGAGTGCCAGTTCTAATTCTAAGTTCCGCCATCCCTGTCAGGATTGCATTGAAACAAACCTTAGTCATATCCTAGCCATAGCTCAGGTTCAAATGCACCAAAAAGGATAATACAGCAGATATTGTCTTAGAATTTGCCTGTGATAGATCTTTTCTGCTCTTCTAGAGATTTTCTTCCACATTGAATCAAGAAGCACGCTCTTTTCAACCACCTTTTCTGAACTTTGTCAAAGGCTAATACTGGGCTTAGGCTAAAGCCTGGTAGTATGCCTAAGGCCCCTTGTATAACATTCTCCCTGGGAATCCCCTGGACACCTGCCCTGCACTTCCTTGGAGTCCCTTTTCTACCACCAGTCTCATCACCCCCTGTAACCTTTTTTTTCAAACCTTAACCCTAGCCCTTAGGACTAGCCCTAGCCTGAGGCTGTATTTGTGTTACATCCAAATCCTGTTATGGGCTAAAGGGATCATGCCTTAAAAGAGGAGGTAAGAATATAGTCTTCATCCCATTAGTGTTTTAATAATCTAATAGCACAAATTACCCCATTAATACAGAAAGAATATATTAACAATACAGTTAAAATTGTTGTATATAAACTTCTTTGTTTCTATGCAGTTGTTCTGGCGCTGGGCTCACGTTCTGCATGTCCCACTGTGTCCTAAGGTTGACAACTTCCATCTTCCTTAAAAAGATTACATCAGAAATGTAGGTGTTATTAGTCATTGGCCTCCTGTGTCCTTTGCTAGAAAGAGTTTGATGTTCACAGCAGGAGTTTCTTTCCCCTCTGTTTTGGGGTCTCCTTGGGTTTTCTTACTACAGTATGCATTCTTTATCATTGCTAAAGTCTGAAATTTGCCCCACAGCCTCCCACAGCCCCTTTCAATGTAAAAAACCACCGTTACACTGGGGTAGTTAGGCTTTTACCATATAGAGTATCCACAGACCAAGCTCAACCCAGTTAGGCAATACCTATTTGACCCCTAGATGACTGTCATACACTGAAGAAAAAAAAAATTAAAATCAGCTCAAGTCAAGACAAGCCCAGACAGCTCCTGAGACCTTGCGCTGTCAGGTCACTACAGAGTCCCTGGCCTTTTACTAATATTTACTAAGCTACACCTGAATGGACTGAAAAGATAATACAGCAAATAGTGTCTCATTTTACCAGCAAGAGGTATGTGCTTTCCACAGAATCACAGAATGGTAGGGGTTGGAAGGTGCCTCTGGAGATCATCTTGTCCAACCCCGCTGCTTGAGCAGGCACACCTAGAGCAGGGGGCACAGGAACGCGTCCAAGCGGGTTTTGAATGTCTCCAGGGAAGGGGACTCCACAACCTCCCTGGGCAGCCTGTTCCACTGCTAGGTCACCCTCACAATAAAGAAGTTTTTTCTCATACTGAGGTGGAACTTTGTGTGTTCCAACTTGTGCCCATCGCCCCTTGTCCTGACATTGGGCACTAATGAAAAGAGCCTAGTCCCATCATCCTGATACCCACCCTTTAGATATTTATAGGTATTGATGAAATCCCCCCATAGTCTTCTCTTCTCCAGGATAAACAAACCCAGGTCTCTCAGCCTTTCCTCATAAGGGAGATGCTCCGGTCCCCTGATCATCTTCGTAGCTCTCTGCTGGACTTGCTCAAGCTGTTCCACGTCCTTCTTAAACTGGGGGGGCCCAAAACTGGACACAGTACTCCAAATGTGGCCTCACTAGGGCAGAGTAGAGGGGGAGGATAACCTCTCTCGCCCTGCTTGCCACACTCCTTTTAATGCAGCCCAGAATATTGTTGGCCTTCTTGGCCACAAGGGCACATTGTTGGCTCATGGTCAGCTTGCTGTCCACCAGCACTCCCAGGTCTTTCTCAGCAGAGCCGCTTTCCAAGTAGTTCAGCCCCCAGCCTGTACTGGTGCGTGGGGTTGTTCTTCCCCAGGTGCAGGACCTTGCACTTGCTCCTGTTGAATTTCATGGGGTTCCCCTCGGCCCAGCTCTCCAGCCTGTCCAGGTCTCGCTGGATGGCAGCACAGCCTTCTGGTGTATCAGCCACTCCTCCCAGCTTGGCATCATCAGTGAACTTGCTGAGGTTACACACTATTCCATTATCATCCAGGTCATTGATGAATATGTTGAACATATTTTGTGGGCCTTTTCCTCCATCTTGGAGCATAAGCCCCACTCTTTCCAACTGCTTTTCCTTAGTCTTGTCCCAAGGCTAATGTCAAGCCAGGCTGAACACACTTAGGATGCCCTACCAAAATGTTGTCCCTCTAAACCCATGCCCCTGAGTCCTGCCTTGCACTTCCTCAGTGGTCTTTTTCTACCTTCAGTCTCACCATCCCTGTAGACAGTCCAGTTTAGCAAACCCTAATTCTAACCTGAACTCAAGTCTTTTGGAAATCAAAGTAGACTGTAATTGGCATCATCACCCCCATATTATCCATATCCTTTTGGCTCCTTTGAAAAACTTTTATCAGAATTGTAAAGCAGTATTTTCCTCAACGGAATGCTAACTCTTCCCAAACAAATCAGATCTATACAGGTGTCCACCTAATTCTGTTCCTTATCATGGTTTCTAATAATTTGCCCTGTACACATCAGATTTACATTCCTACCATTCCCCAGATTTTCTCTGGAACCTTTTTAAAGAATTGGTGTCACATCTGCTGCCTTCCAGAAGCAAGGCAATTTTAAGCAATAGGTTACACCCTGCTGTGAGTAATTCAGCTCTTTCGTCCTTGAGTTCCTTTAGAAATTTGGAGTGAATACTATACAGTCCTGGTGATTTTCACTTTATCTATTTATTCCATAATCTCTTCTACAGTAATTTCAATTTCAGACAGATCTTCAGATGGGTCCCCCACCAAGAAGGGTTCTGGTTTTGGAATCTTCCCAGTTCCTTCCACAGCTAACACCAATGCAAAGAGTTCACTTAGCTTCTCCGCAATGACCTTGTCTTCTCTGAGTACTCTTTTATGCCCTGAAAACCAACTGGCCTTACAGATTCTGGCAAACTTGCTGCTCCTGATGTGTTTTGTAGAGAAAGGATTATTAGTTTTGATTCCTTTGTTAGCTATTCTTCAGATACTTTTTGGTCTGCCTTATTATGTTTTCACATTTAACCTGCCAGAGTTTGTAACACTTTCTTCTTGTGTCATTTGAACATGACTTCAGCATTTTCAAAGATGTATTTTCGCTTCTAACAACCTCACTTACCCTGCTGGTTAGTTACACCAGCTTCCTTCTGCCCTTTCTGAAGTCTTTCTTCAGAGAAAGTATGTATTTCTACTACAATATTCTTAAATAGGTTCCTTTGTGCCTGTACAGAGTTGAAACTGTGAGCTGCCGTTCGCTTCCTTTTAACAAACTTCCTCTTTCTTAACTTCATTACTCTTTTTTGCATTAAAACAAAACTATAGAGAAGTACCTGGGTGTAAGCCCCTAGCTGTTCCTTGACCATGATCTATTCTAGATGTTGTTGAAGGAGATTCCTGGCAGGGTTCCCTTCCTCAGAGCTGGGTCTGTCAAGAACAAAGAAATAAAAATGTGGGGAGATGTGGTGGGATACGTGCATGTGCTGTTCTAGGACTTTCTGTGTTCTTACCTGCCCTTCCTTCTTCCCCTACTCCTATGGATAATTAATTCATGCAGCTGCCCTGTGCTTCTCTGCCCTCATACCACTTTCTGTTTTGGAAAACAGTTGTCCCTATCTGTATTTTTGCGGCACTCTTACTGACATTTTGGGTCCATGGCAGTGGGGAGTGACTGGACTTCTCTGGCATCATACCTGGAATATCAATGGTCATCAGAGTGATGCTCTGCACAGTAAGACTATAGATAGTAGCATGTGCCTTGAGCTTCCCTGCTAAAGCAACAGGGACAACTCTTCATGGTATCTGTTCAGTGACTCAGTGGTTTCGTGAGTCTCACACACATAGGATCAGTAGAACTAAACGGAATGGCTCAGTACCTAGACCTTTCTGCAGAAGTTTGTCGTGACAATTACAAGACTGTGCAGAAGGAAGGTGTAGGGCTCTTCTCTCATCAACCTCACATGAGGGACCTTGTATGCCTCAGGTAACTCAGCTGCCAGTCAGGCTTGTAGGAAGGTCGATTGCTCAGGGTGATGGTCTGCTTGTCTGAAGTGTATTGTACCTTTGGGTACAGGGGAACTGACCATCTGGTCTGGGAAATCTGTATCATGGCTAAGACAGCTCAATTATGGCATTCAAAATCAATGACTTTTCAGAATAATGAGGTGTAAAAATAATAACAGACTGGGATTCTTCTTGCTTCCTTTGTATGGTACTTTTTCAGACTTCTGTGCTAAGGTTCTTTACTACTCATGTTTCTCTGCAACCCAGTTCAGAAACCTTTTGAAGAAGAGCTGAGGAAAAGCTGAAAAGATTTTAGCTCAAAGCTGAAATCGAAAAGTTAGAACTTCTCTCCATGCCATGGCACTTCCCAAGTGATAGAAACCAGTGAGAAAATGGAAAGCATGGGCCCTGTCTACCACTTTAATAAAAAAAAAAAATAATTGTCAAATGTGAAAATAAGCATGTAGGATTAACCCATTCTGGCATATTCTAAATTTGGGATCAAAGAGATAAGCTTGTCACAGTGGGCTCCCACAGAAGTTGGGGAGATAAGATTCCTGAGGCTTTGATCAGCTTTGGCTGATCCTGAGCTGTCATTCGGTGGTTTATATCCCTGGAATATATAGTCATTGTTACAGTACATTCCCCCTTTAGCATGCACAGATCTCTGCTCTGCAGAAAGTAAAGGATTTTAAGCTCTTTTGTAAGATCACAAATAAAGATTAAGATATTGCATAGCATAAATACTGTTTTATTTATTTGTCCTCTAGCAGTGAGGCACCACTGTTATGGGTGGGATTTGTCCTTTACCAGTACACTTGCTATATCCCATTTCCAGCACTATCCATTTACAGCTATATCTATCTTTTTTATTTTTGTTCTGTGCATTAGTATTTGCCAGTGGGTGGTCATGAGTACAACAGAAATTCTTTGCAAGCAGTCAGTACTTCTGACAGTGTTTTCTTGGTCCTACTGCTGTTGAATTATCAGGAGAATAGAGCAGACAAACATTTTTAGAAAGCTGTGTTTGATGCCAAGTGGAAACAGAAGACTACCTCCATCAAGAAACCTTTCTTTACTGGGTACCTGATGCACTACAACTAGCTAAATATAAATAGCTTTATTAATATTTCTTACAGCTTCAGGCTTTGAGAATAAAAGCATTAGCTCTTACAGACCATAGTAGTTCTCATATAATCTGCAGCTCATTTCAGCAACCATCGCTTTTCATTTGTCAGCTCAGAAAAACTGACAAACTGAATCCAATGTCTGTTATTGACTGCAAAAGCTGCAATTTTCCTGGTAATTATCTTAGTTCATGCCACAAGTCTGAATTTAAATGCATAATTCAAATTCTTTTGAAGTTATATGAGTCTTAGCTGTTTCATTCCTCTGCATATGCTTGACAAATTTAGGTCCTATTTAACATTTCTAATTATTTTTTATCTTCAAGGAAATTATGCTTGTCAAGCCATTCCATAAATACATAATTTTGGAGTAAGAATTTACTCATGGAAGCATATTGTCATCTTCACATAAGCAGAAATTATGAGTGAGCTCCCTTCCCCAATAAATTAAGATTTTACTTTAGTTGCCTTGTGATTTTAAAGGCTTTCAGATTCACTTCGTTCACTTTTTAAAAGTAGTTAAAATTCATTTTTTATCTACAAAGTCCAGAAAACATGCTTTTCTGTAAATGGTAACTCATCTTCATACTAGCATTTACTGGCCCAACCTTTAAGTAAACTATCAACTATCAGAAGACTGGAAATAAAATAATCAGAAGTTGTAACAATGAAAGCACCATAGAAAGAAGAACTTGGATAAACTAATAGTAACTGAGAGCGCAGTGGAAATTAATATTTGATAAATTGCACTTTAAATTATATTTGGAGTTGCATTTGCAAAATTGAGGGTAAAACTATTTTCTTATAAAAAATGATGATTCTCTAAATTTGGAATCAGAATAATGTCAGAGAGGCTGTGCTGACATTAACAATCTGAAAAAGAGACTGCTTTTTTTTTTAATTATGTAAAATCTAGAAATGTAGCATTCTAAACACGGTAAAGAATAGACAGTCTGTAAGGTGAACTTTGTTTGGATAACAATCAAATTTTAAATGTATCTTGAACTTGAAATGTAGGCTTGTAAAACATAGAAGTGTTCAAACATTCCTGCAAATAAGTGAGGTAGATGGCATGATGAAAATCAATGGAATGGTCAACTTAGACTAGGACAAAGCACAAGATTGTAAAAAACTGTGGGTGTTAACATAGCGTAGATATATGTTAATATATAATATGTATATAATATGTAATGGTCAATTTTAAGTTAGTGATAAATAACATTTTTTTTTTAATATTTTAAAAAAAGTTTTGAAAAGAGACTTTAACTCAATAAAATTTTTAGTTTGCCTCCGTAGTTGGGACATGATTGTAATTGTAAATGCTTGGGTATCGAGTATTATTCTCCTGACTAAGAAAAGGTTAAGCAATGTAATGGGGAATAACCTGAAATGGGGTCAGAGTTCCAGACAATTTTTTGCAGCTGATTTCTGCAAATGAGTCACTAAGGAATTTATCTTGGAAGCATAGGAAATACCACAGACTACACAAATCTAAGACTCCAGCGTTCTACTGCCTGCGTGCTGAAGTGAATGTAACCATTGTATGGGGTACAGTAATGAAATAAAACATCTGTGGGTGTAGTTTCTTCCCATGCTCTGGGCAATTTATGTTTGTTTTATATTCTGAATCATGAGAATTTATATCACTCATACATTTTAATACTGACATAACTTGTGCTATTCTTATAATTCATATAAAAGTGTAATCTTTTTTCAAGTCCTATTTAGCTCTTGTCTCTAAGATGCCTTTCAGTCATGAGTTTACGGGTTAATTACATATCAAGAAAATATTTCCTTTTATCCTTATTTGTGTGCCATTTTTTTTGTTTCTCAGTGTCCTGTATTATGAAAAAGGGTAAATAAAGACAAATATTTTACCTAGTCATAAACATTATATATGCCTGTTATGGCAGTATGTCATCTTACCTTCATTTTCCCCTACAGTGGAAGCAACTAGTTGCTTTTGCTGCCTTCCATTGGACTGGTTCCCCTTCTGTTGTATTCTTTCAAATCCTGGTAACAAGAACACTGAATACAGTATTTAAGAGATGCTGATGGAAATGTCTTGTCTTTCAGTGTTTCAGAACAGCACAGAAAGCACAGATATCCAGTTTAGTTTTATTTTTAATAATGTTGTTCAGAGAATATGAATTTCACCATACGTCTTGGCCAACAAATCTAATTCTTGGGATTCTTCTCAAGACTGCGTTTATGTGCAGTTGTCCACTAGAGAGCAGGCTGAGACCAACAAACCCATTTTGTTCTTGTCATAAACTGACTTTGAACCCAGGTGTCTTAATGTAAATCGTTAGTACATTAAAGCACTGCACCTTCTGGCTTCAGCTGTGGGTATATATACTGCTATCAAACTTGATGGATATAGCTTGTGAAGGTTAGTGACCTAAGGTGGTGATAATAAAGTATTCTGGAACCTGGATAACATTTTATTCTGTCACTATGGTTTTCTTGCTCTGGTGACATCAACTAATTTGTACTGCTTTACAGGGAATGTCTGTATCCAGCTTTTTAGCCAGAGTCTTGGTTTCCTTACACTGCTCTTACTCTTCTCTGCCAGACTGAGTTTCTTTCAGACACAAAATATTGCTCAATATTGATTCCATTGTGCTAGCTAATTTCAGGTTCTCGTACTGCAGATCAGCTGAAGCGCTGTTCAAAACCATGGAGGATTTTCTAACACAAAATGCACAAAAAAATTGACCCATACAGTGTCTCTCAACAAAAATCCTCAGTTCTCTAATCCTTTAAAAAACCATTAAAGTCAATTTAACAGACTCTTTGCATGGAAACATTTTTATCCTAAAAGTTGTACTGACAAGAGTAGCCAGTTTTCGCAAAGCCCATAAAATTCTTACAATTTTTGGCCTGTTTCTTATTTTGCTTGTGTAAGACATTTGTCTTCTGTGGAAAAATGCTCACCCCAGAGGACATATATTCCAGTGGAGAGATTTGGAGTTCTCCTTGTTATGGCCTCTATAGAACCCACTGAATTTTTGTAGAAGTATAGTTTCCTGTAAATGAAGAATTATCACATTTCAGTTCCCTTTTGCTTCCTCAGGTCTGAAAAAAATGAAGTACATCTGTTATTTAATTTCTTTATCTCCCTAGGTGCTGTGAAGGCTGGCCTCAGAAGATACTTTTTCTTCAGTACTTTGAACCCTAATAATATTCCGTTGTATTCTGAGAAATAAAAATTAGAAATATCTAACTAATGTCTGTCTTCCCCATCCACCTTTGAATGCCTTAATGATTCCTGCTTCAAAGATCATATGCCCACTCTTTGCCTTCTTTACATAATCGTCTATTTCTATTCTACAAAGCTGCTGTGGCTCCATGCTAGAATTCCTCATTTACCATACACTGTCTTTGCCGTCTGAGCCGATGCCTTCTTAATGTGAACATGCTTCTATGTATAATGGTTTTAAAGTTACAATAGCATAAAAAAATATGGATACAACCTGAAGGACAAAAAATAGTCTTAGTAGAAGCAAACGCTCAGCTTGGGTTATTTTAGCCAGAACAAATCACATTTGTCTAATGTAGACAACTAAAATCAGAATCTCATAATGGGAAAGTGCCAGGAAATCTTGAAAAGGAATCACACTGCCAACTCTGCTTATGAAATAAATTAGGTTTACTAATGATTATATTTCCCCTCATATCTATAGAGGGAGTACATATTTCCTGTTCTTCGAAGCTGGGATGTCAAATGTATTTCCTGACAGCCCCAGCTCACTTTTCATTATTGATAAGTTAAAGCAGGGTGGCTGTTAGCTGCTCTTCTGTAATTAGTTCAATGAGTTTAGGAAATAGCCAGAGCTGAGTCAGAAGAGATGAAAAGAAGTCACATACAATATGATAGTGGCACCTAAGCTCCTTCTGCCCTGCTGCCACACTAACACTCAGGATGTTAGAAAATGAAGGCTTCATGCCTCCTGTTTTACGGTTCTCTTGCACCGTCCTAGGAACGGCGCAGTTTTTACTGAGGAAGGAAAATGCCTTTGGTGCTAATGGGTATTTGGGGAAATGGGAATATTGGCAAACTTGAAAGGCAAGCAGGTCAAAGGGTTCTCATCGTGCTGAGGTGAGATATAGGACAAAACCAGGGTGATTGCAGCAGGTTTTGTTTCTCTTAGTTTAATTTTGCTCGCTAAAGCATTATATCTAAGAATCCTGAAATATTTGTCTGGGTTTTTTTTACCCCAATACATAGGTTAGCTAAAAGGGTAATTCATCTTTCATCAGAGAATGGATATAGCATGTTTACTTAAAACCTTCCATGCTAAATCCCATATAAAGATGTAAGAAAATTATTCTGTATAGCAGCTCTTAAATGAAGATTTAAGTATTATCACACCATAATAATGAAATCTAAAGATACAGCTAAGATAAATGACAGGAAATTAGACATAAAACCAGGAAAATTCTCTGTAGAAGAAATCTAAAGCTTATCATAAACAAAGAAAAATTTGAAACGAACAAGAAGAAACTTGGAGAGAAACTCCACTGAGGTTAAAGGAGGCAAGCATAAAAGGAATTTGTACAGGAGAAGGAAAAAAAAAAAAAAGCAACAAACTACAAAGAGCAAACTAGTTGCCCAGATATGAAGGGATACATGTATACAAGATTATTTGTATGTGATGGAAGAGGTTTTTTTCTTCAGAATGTGTCTGAGGGAGTGATTACAGGTAATGTTATTGTCCAGCTGGAGTTTTTGCAGGTTGATACACTGCAACAGATTTTGGGACTTAGGGAAGGTTATGGAAGTAACATGAAAAGCTACTGCTTTTGATAGCTACTGCTTTTGATACTGCCTTCATGATAGGAAAATTATGCCAAATCGGAAGGGACAGAAATAGAAAATAATCTTCTAATATATTAAAAATAGCCTTGAAAAACAAGGGGAAGGTAACAGAAGAAAGAGAAAGCTGTGAAGTATGTAGGCAGGTGCTGAGTACAGAAGCAGCATGCCAAGAAAGTGAATTTTTATACTGAAAGCAGAAAATTAATTTATCACTTCTAATTAGGGAATAGCTGTGATCATGACTAGTATGGGTGGGCAAAGAAGGTAATTCGTATTTTGGAAGAAAACACTAGGGTTGCCAGAGACTTGAAGTCTGAGACTTTATATCTTAGTTCCAAAGGACAACTTAGCAAGATTATCTAGGATTTCCAGTTCTTGATGGAGCTAGGAGAAAAGATCACATGCAATATATTCTGTTTTTCTAGCACTTGTCTTCATCCTGTCAATTGTACTAGCTTGCATAAAACAGGGAACTTGGAAGCAAGGGCACGTATCAATGGAACAAGGAGTTTCAAAAGTAGAGGAGTGGTCAAAGACGTAGATACAAACATTAAAAAAAAACAGAGAAAGCATCAGCAAAATAACATACAGAAAGAACTAATATAGCTGGAGAATATACTGATATCAAAGATATGACGAGGTGATCAGAGCACTGGGACGATAATATTTGCCTATAACTAGAACTGTCGGTATGAATAAAATGAGAAAGCAGTCAAAATTAGGAAGATCACCATACGTTCATAAAAATTTTAGGTGAGATGAAAAATAGTTGTAATGTTAAAAATAGAACAGAAGACTGTTTAAAGAGTATTATTTATATACTCATTTGTGACCCCAGTCAGAATAAAGTGCAAATAAAAGACAGCTCTCAGAGAAAACTCTTAACTGCTATTCACCAAGTTGAGAAGCTGGATTTAGGGAGTTGGTAAACTGTAGAAATTTTGAGTCTGGAAGACTGAGAATGTGATACTCAAAATAGCATCAGACTTGGACAGGAAGTAAGAAAACTTAAATCCAGCATTTGATTCTAGTTTTCAAGGAAGAGATGCTATAGAAAGGTAAGGTAATATACAAGCCATCGAAATCTAAGAATAGAGAAAAGATTTCCATTAGGACATGAAAATCATAGAAATACCTTAGTATTGGCTGGATTCTATCAGAGATGCTCATCATGCACAAGAGTTTCTGGCATTCAGTGTTTACAAATCTGTAAAAATGCAGGCATCTAAACCCAGATTTTGATGTCCTGAATTTTGGCACCTGAGTTTGAAAATATTGTATTTGCAATAGGCTTCCATCTGCACCAAAATTACCATGATACCATCCTATCTGGTTTTCATTAAAGGCTGGTAATAAGTTGCATTCCTTCCCATCTTTAGTAATAAGTAGTTCCAAAATTATAAAGAGTTATGTGCTGAAGTTAAAACTACTGTAGCAATTCTGAAATGCTTATGCTCCCTATACAAAATGCTACGATATAAAAATCTAACAGTTTACTGCAGTCTCTTAATGGGCTGGTTTACTAACAAGTTGCTGCACTTAACCCTGTTTAGGTCTTCCAGTGAGGGCATCCCATCAATAGGACTTTGCTCACAGAACTAAGCCTGACATTGCAACAAACATTGTTTGATTGGTGAGGAAGCCATAAATGCATATTCCTCATTAAAATAACCATAGGAATTGTGAACTGCAGCATATACCAGCAGCTGCATTTGTATTTAATATGTTCTTGTTGTGTAAGCAAGTATAGGAGGAAAAGTTTAAGGGAAGTGGAAACTCCTATTTGGAAAAATATTTGCAAGATGAGACTTGCCTAAAAATGAATCCCCTTCTCTAACTATGAAAATTATCCTGTCAGTGAGCAATACTTCTCTGAAAGACAGAGAACCAGATGTTAAGGTATAAAGGCATATTGTCTTATTTATTTGTCTTTCTCTCCAAATCTAGTAATTAGTTCCTGAAAAATTCATTCTATTAGAGAAAAAGACAACAGCTCATCAGCGACTTCTTTTTACTTTTCCCTTAAGTTTTGAGGGTGACTTCAGGGTGGTCTACCAAACTGCATACTCCATATCCTGGCAAATAGCAAACATTACTCTCTGAGTGACAGCTTATACATGTGCTACATTTGGAAAGAGATCTTGCTTGCCAACAAAGTTAAAAGAGTCTGTTGGCAAGCAGCAAGAAATTGGGGAAGGTGTTTGAAACCTGGGGTTTCCCCAAACTCAACTTATATTGCTTTTATCAAAATTGACAAAAGGTAGAAGATGTGAAAATTTCATAAGCAGTAAGCTAAAAATATAAGCATCTTGACAGATGGTTATATATTTAGCATGTCTTTCAAATAGTATCACTTCTCATTAATAAGAGCATCTAAAATATTTGTAATCAGCTCAGATTGTGTATTGACATCTATACATCAATGTCATGATAATCCACACTTGGCCTTTCACCTAGGAAATGAGAGACAAACAAACAAAAAAACCCATAAAAGGGTACCTGAGATACTCCATGCTTCTTCACATGCATCCTCCTTCTATGGAATAAAAGAGGAATGTGTAAGGGTAGGGCTAGAGTGTCAGACAGAAAATTAAAAGAAATTCAGCCTATTTGAGAGCATGCCTGTCTTAACAGGGGCTTTGAGTCAGAGCACTTCTGTTCTGTCACAGAGATCTGAATGGTCCTGAGACAGATGAAGGGCACAAATGAGCTTCTAGATCGCAGCGTAAGACAGAGTTAATGGCGCTTCAGAGAGCAGTTCCAAAGGAGCTGCTGCTTTTGCAATGCAGGCAGCTGCCAGAGAAGTCTTACAGAACCTACCATGCAGTGGGACTTTGCCCCACACCTGTAGCAACAAGCTACCTGTCCTCAGTATGACCTTACGTTTAGACCACAAGATCCTGGCCTAAATCTCGCCTAATCCAGGCGTAACTTTCTCTAGATATCTGTAGTCGCATAACCTACTTCCGACGCATGCATGAGGGAAGAAGCTGTCATGTCAGGTACCACCTCCATAGCACATTGTCAGAAGAGCAGTCAAGAGTAGTTTTCAGTATAATTCTAATAAAAAACAGGAGAAAATAAAAATGTAGCTAGGTTTCTAGAAAATGTGTCATTTAGCAACACTATAGGAGTCTACTAACTAAAATTTCACCAAATATCACTGCTGTATTATTAGAAACACTGAACGTTGTTGGTCTGTTTTTTGAGGAAGAGCAAGATAGAAAAGTCGATAACCTTTGAAAAATTTAAAAAATTATGCATTTGTGGACTTAACAGATGGAGATACAAGAGTAGCTTCAGATTATTACAGAAGCTTATTTGCTAAGCATGACAAAAACATTTAAGGTTTGCATTTCAAAAAGAATATAATTCTTAGATAATTTTATTGAAAGTTAAAAACTGCACTCCAAAATTAAAACCCTCATTGTTTAATAATATAAGCAGTTATTTTGCAGTGTATATTTTTTTCTTCTATGATGGGAGAGAAAGAGAAGGGAGCAAGAATCTTAGTTTGGTTTCTTTTTGAGAAATGGGGATTATTTTGAATTTGGTTCTGGCTGATTTATAGATATTAGCCAGAAAATGTGGTAAATTCAGAGGAAGGAAATAGTTCATAAGAACTCCTAATCAGCATTCACAGAATAGAAAATACATCATTCTCTGTGTATGATCAGCATATAAGCACTGCTTTTTAAAGGTTAGTAGTTGTTATGGTTTGTCCTCAGAATCTTAAATATGAAAAAGAACAAATTTGGCATGGGTAATTGTAGCACTATTAATTTTAATTCATATTTCAAGAGTGCAGAAACACATATACAGATAGTAGAAAACTTTTTGAACAGAATTATGCTCATTTTTTTCTCCAGATTAATTAAATGAGTGCTCTTTAACTCTCTTCGTGATCAGCCATAATCAGGCCTTTCATTTCACCTTCAAGCTTATGCTTTCCTGAGTGATGCCACTTTCATTAGATTTCTCTTCTTTTTCTTGCATTTAAATTGTTCCTTTTTATTCATTAACAAACCGTACAGGAACATTTGTTGTCCGTATGAAATTGAGATAATAGAAGTCTTGCAAACTGAAATAGCTATATGTTTTCCCACTCCGACGGCTGGAAAACTTGTCAGTTGAAATATAACAGACAGCTTTTGCCACGTTTTCTGGTTACAACTGAATAGGAATATCTGTGAAATTAAGTAATATTTTCATACTTGATGGTTTGTCAGTTGTTTAAAAAAAAAGATAGCTAGCTGATACAGCAATCTAAATATGAAAACATATTAGCGGTGCGTTCCTCTGTTTTGATCACTGCAGTCTCTCTCTCTTTTGGCATAGCTTCAAGAATAACTATGACCATGGCAGGTTCCTTGACTTAGTTGTCTTCTTGCACATGTTAGTGTACTAACTTACCTGGTGTACTTGTGCACTTTGCTATGCATATGGTCAGTTGGGGGAACTATAAAGACAGCTTCTGGGATAGGACTACTATGTGCTCCGTTTACCAAAAATGTCCTTTTTCCCAACCTGAAGCATCCTCCTAGATGAAGATTTTTGACCAGGCTGCAGGAAATCATTATCACAGCCATGTCTGTTGGCCACGTTCAGATCAATGGTGCAGCACACGTGCAGTGCAAGCTGCACAGCTGGCACACACAAATCCCCCTTGGGGATGCTCTCAAAGGCGAGTGTTTTCCTTTTGTCCATCACTGAGTTTATTGCAGCTGTCATCACTGTGGCCGGTGGGAACTGAATCGGACACGTACGGCTGGGTTTGGGCAGCCTTCACCTGATGTCTCACAACCCCATGGAGCGAACATCTGCACCTTGCTCCCATTTGAGTGCTTCCATGAAGGCAGGCCCCTGTAGCAACCAGCCAGCCAGGGTAGGCAGCTCCTCACAGAAGGAAGACAAACACATCATACCAACATTTAGTATTTATTATTATATCATTTATTTTGCACTGTAATGGGCTATGTATATATGTTCAGCTACCTGAGTATCCTGGGAGACTTCTAAAACCTGGCAGCAGCTGGAGGTATTAATGAACCATAACTCACTTTCCACATAAATTTCATATCCAGAGAACAAAAACCCGATTTTTAGACATTTTAGTACGTTAAGCTTTAATAAATAGCATGTACTTCAAGAGCATGAACTGGGTGAAAACCTGCATACTTATGTCGAAGCATAACGTTACAAGAAGCACCTGTCAGAAAACCTAAAACTACAAGAACGCGTATTAGAGTGACTCATTTAAAGTCCTGCCGAGGCTCGCAGAAGCGTACGGGTGGAAGCGGTCTCCTGCGGTCAGGAAGAGCCGTCCTGATGCGCTAGATCACGAGCCCGTCGCCCTCCCTCAGCCCAGGCCCGCGGCGCGACACGGCGGCGACCCACACACACCGCCCCCGCCCTCCCGCCCCGCTCCTCCCCGCCGCCCGCCCCTTTCCCCTTTGGCGCCAAGCGGCGAAAGAGGCCGTGGCCGCGGCGGGATGAGCAGCCACCAGCCCAGCCGCCACGTTAACGGGTACGCTGCCTGGGGCCGGCCCCGGCCCGCGCGTGGGCTTGCCTCCCCGCCGCCGAGGGCTGCGCTGAGGAGGCGGTGGCTTGGAGGGGCTGCGGGTCCTGGGGTGGGTCCCGCCATTTCCAAACCCTTCCCGCCTGTCAGCCAGCGGTTCCCTCCTCCACCTCGCACCCGTGACTGACTAAACTTTCTCCCTCCTCGGCCGGGGGTTTCATCCCACCCCCGGTAGCGGGGGGCCGGCAGACACGGCGGCGGGCCTGGGGTGCTGCCGGCCGAGGCCTGCGCCACGCGGTCGGCCCCGGCGTGTGTGTGTGCGTGTGGGGAGAGCGGCGGCGCCCGCCGTGGTCAACCCCCGGCTGCTTTCGCGGAGGCCGCGCAGCGGGTCCCGTCCCGGCTGGGGGGCTCTGAGTGGGGCAGGGTGGGATGGGGGAGGCAGCTGGGCTCTTACTCCTGCTGTGGGAAGGCTCCCACACGTGGAGGTCGGGCTCCGAGGTGCTATGGGGCTCCCCCGCCGGGCGGGGTGGGGTGGGGCCCGGGCAGCGCCGGCTGTGGCCGTGGAGGGGGAGGCACTGCGGGAAGGTGTTTCTTGAAGGCCCTGTCGCGAGGGTATGGCCTGTTTTATTTATTTTTTGTAATCATTGGGATAGGAGAAAGAGCAGGTGGGGTGTCATGTATTCATTATTTCCTGAAATAATAGCCCGATGGGATGCACCCACGAGTGCTGAGGGAGCTGGCAGATGGTGTCGCTAAGCCACTCTCCGTCATCTTTGAAAGGTCATGGAGGCCAGGAGAGGTGCCTGAGGACTGCAGGGTAGCTGGTGTCACTCCAGTCTTCAAAAAGGGCAAGAAGGAAACTATAGGCCAGTCAGCCTCACCTCCATCCCCAGAAAGGTGATGGAGCAGTTCATCCTGGAGGTCATCTCCAGGCATGTAGAGGACAAGAAGGTCATCAGAAACAGTCAACATGGATTCACCAAGGGAAGATCATGCTTGACCAACCTGACAGCCTCCTGTGATGGCGTGACTGGCTGGGTCGATGAAGGGAGAGCAGTGAATGTTGTCTATCTTGACTTCAGTAAGGCATTCAACGCTGTCTCCCGTAACATCCTCACAGACAAGCTAAGGAAGTGGGTTGGTTGAGTGGTCAGTGAGGTGGACTGAGAACTGGCTGAACAGCAGTCTGAATAGGGTCGTGATCAATGGGGCAGAATCTGGTTGGAGGCCCGTAACTAGCGGTGTTCCCCAGTGGTCTGTGCTGGTTCCAGTCCCGTTCAATATGTTCGTCAATGACCTGGATGATGGGATAGAGTGTAACCTCAGCAAGTTCGCTGAGGATACCAAGCTGGGAGGAGTGGCTGATATACCAGAAGGCTGTGCTGCCATCCAGCAAGACCTGGACAGGCTGGAGAGCTGAGCTGAGGGGAGCCCCATGAAATTCAACAGGAGCAAGTGCCAACCCCATCAATTCTGTGAAATGGGGACTGGTGTGACCAATATGCAATTAATTAAAGTCAAAGAAGTGGTGCTGTAAAAGTGAAATACATTCAGTGAAGGAAAATATTCTTGTGCTGCTCAACTGGGGCTCAGTATTTCTATGAAGTGTTTGTATTTACAGGTTTGGTGGGTTATCAGCAAAAATTTGAATATAGTTAATTTTCAATGCATAGAGTATTGTTTTTCTGTAAGAAAGGTTCATTTTTGTCTCTGTCTCTCTCAAAACCTTGCCTCCCAGTAAGGAATAGGTAATTACCATAGCTCAGTACCTATATGAGGGGAAAGATGACAATCCTCAAGTAAAGGAAATGCCACATTCATATGACATAATAAGAAATTGTCTCATAAGCAAAACTATGAAACTCGAAGCTAGTATTGAAATTCATCAAGAACACATATCCTGTTTGGCTTTTGGGGAACAAAAGCATTGCTGACGATGTTTAATTTTTATTTTTAATACATACCTTATCTCTTTTTTACGTTAAATTCTGTGAGTTGAGTGACAAAATATTAATAGTTAATCTTCAGTAACATAATTGATACTGAGGAAAAAACCTACTACAATGGAGTTGGACATAATGCACATGACATCAGAGATAAGAAAGCAGAGGAAAAACTTAAAAAAAGGGGAGAAGAAAAGTCTGATACCTACCAGTTCTCTAGTTGTACTATATTGTTGTGTAATTGACTGTCATAATTGTCCTATGAAAAGATTTGAAGTGGTGTATTCTGTTTTAGGATTCTCAACTAAATTTTTCATTAAGATAGACCTTTTTTTTTTAGTAGCTGAATGAACTTCCTTCCCTTTCAGATGGTGTTACAGCTTGCTTGAAGCCTAGATGAGTGAAAAAGAACTGAAAAGGGAGATGCTGTCCTCTAATTGCAGAAATTTTTTCTCTATTTTCCTTTGAAATGCTGTTTACTCACACTTTTCTACAGACTACTGACGACTCTAGAATTTAAGGATATTTTTCCCCTTTCTTCTTGAGCAGTGTTATCTTCATGGCTTTCAATTCCGTTTATTTTTATTCATAAGTTCTTATGAGTTATCACAAGGGTAAGCCTTAATTGCTTATTTTACAGCTAGCTATAATATTTTCTAGAGTAGCTTTCATTCGTGCAATTCTAGAACTTGCAGATGAGCATGAGGAAGGTGATCATCTGCCCCAAATCAAAAAACTTAATTTTCCTGTGTGTGCTTGACCGCTAGCCAAGTCCTTGGCTTTTGCTCAACGCAAAATTAAGTGTTTTATACCCATTTCACACTCTTGTGTTCCTGTGCGCTGAGTTGAGGGAATTCTATCCAAACATGTGATGTTAAGTAGAAGTAATTGAGTAAGTGTTTCTTTTTTCGTTCTCTTTGATGTAAGCCTTCTGCTCATTTTTCAGACGAGCTCCTCTCCCTGTGAAGTTGGTACTCTGAGGATCCTCCACTTACATACAGCTCTGTATTTATGAGAAAACTAAATAGTTTTTGTTGTGTTTTGAATAAATGGGGTTGCTAGGGAATAATTTAACAAAAGGAGATCTCACAGTCTCTTAGTTCAGAGTACTTACTGTCTTTCTGGAGTTCTTTCCCCAGAATCTTTTATTCAGAATAGTAGTTCTGTGTTGTGTTCTGTGTGGTTGTGTGTTGCGTGCCTCTCTGAAGGCATCACTGTGAAGCTGGGAATGTATTAAACTGATCATTTAAAGTCTGATGGTGTTTTGGATTTTGTGAATCTGCTTTTGTGAGATATTTTAAATAATCGCTCAGATCAGCTGAAGCAGTTTCTTGGTATTTCAGTTAACCTGTCAAAGTTCAGTTTGACATGGAGAAGTGTGAGGGCATGTCTTTAATTTCTTCTTTCTGCTGTGAGCTTCTTTGAACACTTCTCTGAACACTTTTCTTAGTAGGATACTGCCCCAACCCTTTAGTTACGATGATTAAAGCCAGTTTGGGCACTCTCAGAATCACGTACTTGATTTTTGTGTTTGCTTTGACAATTGACAGTTCTGGGCACTATTCACAATGTTGTCAAAGTGTGAGAGAGGTATGCAGGTTACACCAAGAGTGTATGTTTCTCCCTCCTTATGTTGAGACAATGGCCTTAAAGATGATTGTCATTCATTCCAAGAACAAACCAAAATTGCTAACTTGTAATGTGCCATATATGAGCTATTAAAACCCAGCAATTTATCTTCGGTAAATAGCACCCTGTAGGTTTCTCAAGTACAATTTTATCATGTGGCACTGTCTTCCTCAAATAGCATAACCTCTTTATGACAAGCTAACTGCAAGCCTCTAAAATATGCTGGTTTATGTTTTTGGTTATAAAAATAATAATTAACAAAATACTTGTAATATTTGTTTGTCTTCAGAGAGTGCTAGAGTTGCTAGGAGATGTCTTGCTGCTTGCAGTTACCCATGGTGTAATTTTTCTGTATGGCTGTACATTGCTGGAAGGGTATCTCAGGCTGTAGTCCTTGGTCAGAGAAGCCCAAGAAGAAAAATACTGTGGCCCTTGTATTTTAATAGGATAATTACTTTGTTTGAGATGTGCCATCGTTTTGGTTTTCAGGTGTAGAGTTTGGGGAAATTTCTTTGAATTTGATCTTTTTCTTGAAATTTGCAAAGCTTAAATATGTTGGGAGGACAAGGAGGGGAGAGAGAGATGTCTGTCTTTCCTCTCTTTGAGCTGAAAAGCACAGAAATTTCCCTGTTGTTGCATCTTACACTGTCCAAGCAGTCTTTCAGCCATAAGCAGGCATCACCTTTTTTTTTTTTTTTTTTTTTTTACTCCCCTCCCTCCTTCCCACAAATAAATCCCCCCATGCAGGGAAAGATGCAACCTTTTGTGCCACTTTTTCCACTTTTCTGCATTATATCTAAGGGAAAAGTTCTTGAACCCATCTCCTCTCAGTTTTTAGAAGGCTTTCATAGGACATAATCTCAAGAGAAGCTTAGCAGGGGGCTATCAGGATGGCTTGCAGCCTCAGATTTTTGCTGGTAAGTGTTATAATGAGAGGCAAACTCGTGGCAATAACTGTGCGGGCAGAAACAAATGACTGCACAGGAAGCTACCACATAGCAACTGAGCAAGCTCTTGTTGTAGGCAGAGGTACAAAATAGCTTAAATTAGAGGCTCGCAGTTAGCACAGTCATCATAAAAAAAAGACTATGTTGTTTAGCTGAAAAGAATGTCAGTACATGATATACCTGAATCTTAGAAACATACAAGGTGTTATCTACAAAGGATAAATTGCTCTGTCTTTGAATAGCTCGGTGCTCTGAATAGCTCAGCCTTCTTATCTAAAACTGAAATTTGCAACCTCACTTGGGTGCCTTTCCCCTGAAAGGAAATGTTGCAAATATAAGTTCCTGGAAAGCATGTAACGCTGGTGGTTTTATTGTTAAAATATTAGTGAATGTGTGGTCTTCTTAGTCAGATTCTGATCCTGGTTACTTTAAACTTGTGCACATTAAAAGAATACAATCTGTAATAACTCTAGCTGTGTGTTGTTTGCTGATGGCTGTTTTTTTCCATGAACTATAGCTTCGGCAATGAAGCATCCTGCAAAAAACGAGAGGATTATTTGGAATGGCCCGAATATTTTATGGCAGTAGCTTTTTTATCAGCACAAAGAAGCAAGGATCCAAGTTCTCAGGTAAGAAGGCAACATACAAGAATATCATAACCTAATCTATATTGCATATCGCATTAGGTGCTCATGTAGCACTTTCAGGGATTTCTTACTGAAAGTTATTTCAGTATATAGCTATTCATTTTTTAACATGGTCAGCACATTTTGTTACAGAAATTGTCTTACTGGGTCTGGCCTCGTGTATAATTCTGTGTGTACATTTACGACTTGGAGTTTTGTAAATCTTTTCATCTAGAGGTTAAAATAACACATGCATTTTCTTTCCTTTTTCCAGTAAATATAGTTACTTTTAGGGGAGGATATAACGACTTAAAGTTTTAGATTGTAATTTTTTAAGACACAGCATTTTACAAGTTCCTTTTCCTCACCTGTCAGAGTATAAAAATCCCCTTTTGTTTGTTCTTGCGTTGACTGGAATTTTCTTTTAGTTTGGTTCCTCCCTCAGGTTCCCCTTCTGCCTCTGCTTCGCTGTCTGTCCCCATTCTTTGCTTCTTTCATGTGCCTCTGTTGAATATTGGTTTGAGGTGATTGATACATTCCCTGAAACATGCTATCCTGCAGGACCCAGTTGTCTTGTTAGGCTTCCTTTGTGTGAAAAAATTCAGGAGGCAAATCCCAGTAAAGCCATGGAATAAAATGCATGTCAACAGTCCACTCAATTACTCGCTGGCTTCTGTATGTTATGGCTCTTAGTTCTCTGAAGGTTATTCACTTAGGGCTAAATTTTTGTTACCTGAGAGCTGGTTGATAAACACATTGTGTGAATGAAAATCAGTACTATTGCCATTTCAATAAATCTAAAATATGGACAGAAAACATAAAAACGGGACACTTCATTCTGTAAGAAGGGTCCCTGGGCAAGCTTGGATTAAAGTAAAAAAGGATGGGAGTTAAAAGGTCTGGTATTTTGGTGCATGTTAGCATAAATAAGCCACAAAGATTTGTGAGCCTATCTCTGCCTAAGTCAACACTGTTGCATTTCTGTTGCATCTTCCATACCTTTTCCTTTGCTGCTGCTGCTTGTACTGCTGCTAGAAAAGCTAGTTTGGGGAGTTGAACTGACAGAAAACTTATCTTTAGTAGGGTTAGTTCAGTGCCGGTTCTGTTCCCTGAACTAGGTTCACTTCATATTCCGACAAGGAACAGTGCTGGCAGGCTGGGATGGGGGCTGCATGACCAGAGGGGTAGCAGGCTTGCATCTGCCCTGATTTATTTTAAAGCTCCACCAGTTAGGTACAATTGTATCCTTGCTCACTAGATGGTGTGACTTAATATTAAGTGAAGCTTGCACCTCTTAAATGAAAACTGTAGGACTGACTTTTCAGGTCCCATCTTTCTTGCTGATACATCATTTTGCATGCTGTTGGTACTGTATAAATCTGATTTTATTTAGGTTGGTGCCTGCATTGTAAATTCAGAAAACAAGATTGTTGGAATTGGATACAATGGGATGCCTAATGGCTGCAGCGATGATGTACTACCCTGGACCAGAACAGCAGCACATAGACTAGACACAAAATATCCTTATGGTAAGGCTTCCTGTGGTTGGCAGGTCAGACTTGTGGTGTCTGTATGTGTGACAGTTCAGCTGGTAAAATATTGATCAGTTTTTCTTCCACTCACCTGATTTTGTTAATGTGCTCATATGTGATACATCAGGATAAAAATCACACCTCTGAAAATAAATTAAAACAGTCTTTATGAAAGACTGACTTCCTGGTGAAGTATGCTCATAAATGGTTAGCCATTTTGGATTGTGTAGTGAAAACTTGTAAATATAATGCAGCTCATTAGCACACAGTTGCAGTTTATGCAGATGATTGCTGCTTCTGTGTGTTTGTCTCCACAGAAATTACAGAGAGCATGTATATGCAAAACAAATAATTGGGTCTAAAATACAGGTATTAAAATTGTAAGCTCCAGTGGTTGTGGGAAATTCCAGTGTTCAGGTGATGATGGCATAGGCAATACATATTATGAAGGAGCTAAATTTTGTTTGTCTCAAGTATTGATTGCTGTCATTCCATGCCATTTTTGCCTCATCTGGTGTGCAATGGATCTTCCCTGCTATGGGTGATGTGACTTTCATTGACTATTTCAGCCTCTGGTTTGATTCTCATTTACTAAATAAACAAAAGGAGTGAAGAGCAGGGGCGATTTCATGGTAAATGTGGCTGAGTGCTGCTTTGAATCCCGTCTTTTTCTTTGCAGCAGGCCTAACTTGGCCTTCTGCAAGCCTGCTTTGAAGGGTCCTCTGTGACTTGGTGCACCTATCAACAGGGCTGTACAGTTACTCCTCTGGGCCAGGTGTGGTTTGCAGGAACCAAGGAGACAACTTGCTGGGCTGCCTCAGGCTCCATGAGTGCTGGGTATGGAAATGGAGTTGAGAGCCGCCTTGTGGCGTGCAGTATCTGATGTTGGGGAAGAACCATGGTTAGGACTGATAAGGAAGGGAGGAATGTATGCTCTCTTAAGTCTCCTTTCTTCGTCTTTCTGCTTCCACCCTGGCTCCCACTGTACCTCTGTGGGGTGAGACCAATGCAGCAGAAGCCATGGGCACAGAAAAAATGGGTATTAGGAGCTCCTTCATCCTGTGTTGCATCTCAGCCTGTCCTAGGCTCAGGAGTGGCAGGGGGTAAGAATAGCAAAACTGAACAAGAGCCCTGAGAAATTCTCCCTTCCCTGTGCATGGGTGGGGGGAATGAGCACCAGAGTTCACCTTTTACAAAGAGATATTGATTATTTTCCAGTGTCAGTATTTATCTCTACCTATTAATTCTGTTTTTTACTTGTAACTTCTAACAGTTGGTCTTGATACAGAAAGTCAACATCCATGAGTTTTGCTATTCCCTGTGTTCACCCAGAGCTCCCTCTAAAAACTGGCATTACATTTTTTGGTTTCCCATAGCACTGAAGTAAATTATGCTATGCAGAGGTTCAGCACATAATTCATCAGTTACGTATTTGAGTTCTTAAAACCCCGGTACTTTGTCCTTGTTCACTTTACCAATTTGTTATAAAACCTCTAACCTCTTAAGCTTGAGACAGTTTCATATTATTTTTCATAAAAGATGTATTCCTGGTACTAGGGCCAGCTCCTGCCAAATTTTAAGTCTGCTCTGAAGCACAGAAGCACTGGTTTTGCATATAAAGACAGTACCATAATGGTACAACTTGGTATGACTGTTCTTTATTTATAGGGCGAGGAAACAAGTGTTAGTCCATTGATTAAATACAAAGTACTGAAAACAGAATATTGATTTTGGTTGAATCTTTATGCTGCTGTAATGTCTCAGTTCTGAACTAAGATCAGTGTGGGTGGTCTCAGACCTAAGCGTGTTCCCGGCACTCAAATCTAAGCTGACCAATTTAAACTAAAAATGCTGTATGAATTTGTGAGGAATCTTTGTACAAGATGGCCTGAGAATTTTTTTTTAGTTAATTCTGACTCCAAAAGATGTGGAGTAAAGTAAGAATCTCTAGTACATGATGTTCAAAGAATGCACTAACCAATCTAACAGCCTGGAGAGATTAGTTCATTTCTAGGATTTGGTCTAACTACTGCCCTTCCCCCAAGAATCTTAGTCTTCACCTCATTAAAAAAATCACAACTTTGTAACATAAAGTGTCTGCTGTGATGAATAAACGACCTGTTTTGTAATTCACAGATCATTTAAACTATAGCAATTTCTTATTAATCTTGATAGCACAGTTGACAGACCAGACAAGTATATATCTAAAAAAATCTTCCGCTTTAAAAAATTCTGGTAGATGCAGAGAGACACATAGAATTGCTGCTAAAATCTCATTAAACTGTCATGTTTTCCTTTCCGCTTTTGCTAATCATCACAGCATTTAGTAAATTGAACTTTTTATCCTTGCTTTTTCCTGACGAGCTTGTTCAGAGATGGTACAATCTTGCTGTGTGCTCCATTAGCTTACGGGAGTGCTGGCACCTTCATCACTAGAGCTGCAATGTAGTTTATTAGGTACAGCTGATGGTAATTGTGTACGTACCACCACACTAACTTGGAACGTGTCTTCTAGAGCTACTTTGTGCATCTGCAGTGCTACAGAAAAGGGCTGGGGGTGGATCTGAATGCTGACCTCCTGGTTTTATATACTGTTGTGGGTTAGGTATAAACATTAGCTCACTTCCATCTGTTTTGGACCACTCTGACTAGCTCTCTCCAGAAAGCCTGAGCATTCCTCTGCGAATGGCTTGCTCAAAGGCTGCTCCAGAGGGCAGGGTAGGAAAAAGGCTGCAAGAAAACTGTCATCCTGCATAGGAGTGTAATGCAAAGCCTGCTGAGATGGTATGCTTAACCCTCCTCCCTCCCTCAGGCCATACTGGGGGATATGCAAGGCATACTGTGTTTCCTGCTGTGAAAATACCACTCTGGTGGGCTGCAAAAAAAGTCATCTCACTCCTTTATGCACTTTGAACTGAGACATACAAAATAAGTATGTGGTGCCGTGGGACTCTTGAGACATGGAGCCTTGAGGAAACCCAGGGCCAAGTGCTATGTAATGCTGATGGAGCCCTGAGTAAGATGAACAGGAGCCAGTCTATGCCACTTGGCCTCAGGGCCAAGGGTCATTCCCTGGCCCTCTCTTTGTTTAGCAGCATAGACATAGCAGGGGATTGGACCCAGAGGCTATCTTTGCAGAACTGTGTTAGATGAGCCTGTAATAAATTTATTGAGCTCCAGCAGAACAGATGGGTGCATTGACCCTACAGCTCTGATCAGATTCAGTGTTTCATGGCTAGAAAACTTCCAGTTTCCACCCTAAATTTATTTGTTGTTAGTTTATATGTTCTTGTGTGTGCCAGGATTGTTCTTTTAGCTTTTCTTATGCGCTGTGATTAACCCTTCCTCCTTTCCCAACTTCCCCTGTGCACTTACTGATAGCAATAAACTTTTGAACTTTTGTTGTGAGGCTAAACAAGTCATGTCACTGTAATTTTTCTGTAAATTTTTCTGTATCTTGAAGTTTGTTGGCTTGAAATTCACCAGTGTCTTGTTATCTATGTCTGCTCCAGATTACTGTACATCTCTGACCTGTACCCTCAAGTGTGGGTTCTGCTCAGCTGAGTGTTAGGGAAAGGGTTGTGCTTGGTTAAAAAAAAAATCTGTATTTACCCATATCTAAGAGTAACCTGAGCTGCTACTGAAAGAAAGCATCAAAATGTGGTAGGTAGTGCTCACTTCATCTTAGAGGATGCAAATGTTTCCAAGGCGTTTGGATATTACAGGAATACTGATGTGGATCACCTGTATTGATACTACACATTCCTTATAAGAGTCTTGAAGCAGATTAAAACTTTCTTCCTTCTAGTTGTAGTGCATATTTGAACAGTTTAGTAGTATAGTCTCATTATGTCAGAAAGCACAGGGTGTTTTGCAGGATGTCATTTTGCACAGCACAAAATCAGGCTTTCATTGCTATGTTTGAACTGGCTCTTTCCAGGCTGCCAGTCAGTGACAGGAGCAGGGATGTTTCTGCGCACAAGAGAGAAGTGAAGGGCCAATTTTGAACACCTACTTTACCAAGTTGTTATTAAAAGCTCTTCCTGAAGCATTGTGTTCAGTACTGTGTGCAGAAGCTTCTTAATAATTAGACAAAATTCTGTCTTTCAGAGTGAAAAGTGAGTGCCCTTTGTTTCCCTTAGATGAATCCAAGGATTTGATGATGCTCAGTTTTCTTTCACAGATCATTTAAAATACTACATTTTTTTTCCTGTTAATGCAAGTTTTCCCACTAATGCTGGTTGCTGTGCTCTTGTTATGCCCTCTGTCTCCACTGTAATCTAAGCACATCCATTTGACAACCAGTCTCTAATTAAGAGAGTTTTAAATTAAAATGACTGGCAAATTTAGAAACCTCTGAGCAATGAAAAAAATATTGAGTAAATATGCTTACAAATATTTATACAGGTTCAGATACTATAAAATATGTGCTGTGGCAAAAAGTATGTTCTAATTGAACAGTACCTGCTGTGTAAATGAAACAAACTGTTATCAACATTTCCTCGTGTTAGGATTATGAGCTTTTTGTCAATTTTTAGAGAGATGAACACTCAAAGATATTCAGGCAAATGTTACTTTTGTAGAAGCTGTTATTTTGACAGCACAAAACTTGATAAGGCACTATGAGGAAGCGTGATGCTCTCTCTCCAATTGGCAGTGCAAAGCTGAGGATTCAGCTGGAAAGGGGATCCATAGCACAGTCTCCACCTACAGCCACTCACTCCCTTGTTCTGCATGGGTTTCTCTCCAGTTCTGGTGTTGTACATCAAACCTCTATAAGTTTGGAGATTTGGAAACACAAGAATAATTTATCTCGTTCTGCGTGCCCACTAAGAAATGCCTCTGTGTTCTGCTGAGAGTAGGAGAAACTTGGAGCAGGATGGGAGGAAATGGGAAGTGGGGTGGATTAGCTAATGCTTCTCAGGTTTTGAATGGAGTTTCTCTGGTTTGTCCCCAGCAGAATTTGTGACATTCAGATTTGGGCTAAGTGGTTCCCATCTTCACTTCCAAGTTGTCCTTTTTCACAGAAGAAAGCAGTGAGATTGGGACTGTTCCTTTTATTCTGACTGCAGTCTGAAAAGGCTAGGACTCCAATGAAATTTGGTGGTATTATCCTTGCCTTCCTGCCCTAACCACATCAACTGCTCTTCCTCCAGCATGCAGAGCAAGAAAGACAGCAGCAGGAATGGCTGAGGGCAGCGTCAGCCCAACATCAGTGTCCCGCCTTCCCCTAAATGCAGTGACCAGCAACCATCCCTATGCTTTCACAAAGGTTGAAAAAAGATTGATGTCATTCTACAAATTCCAGGTCCATCAACCACTGCCCCCAGTGGCTGTCACTCCAGACACCCTTCCTTCCAATAATATTTTTGTCCCTTCTATGATCCTTGCTGTATCCCGTGTCAGGGGTCCAGCAAGTAAGGGATGACTGGTAGGTGGAGCTTAGACAAAGACAGGATGGATAAGGGATTACCACAAAAAGGTGAAGATTTTACCGAAAGACTGAGAAGTGGGCTAAATTACAGAACTCCCTGTATCCATTTCTGTGCCAGGTTCCTGTTGAAGAACACTGTGCTATTATGATGTGTCTGTATTGGGAATCCCTAATATTTGTCAAGTTGGTTAACATGGCAGTATAAAAACTTACATTAATAAATAAGTCAAGACTTGCTGCATGACAATCTATATGCATTGAAATGTGTTCTTTTCAAATGTAACACAGTATTTAGTGCACAATTTCTAAAAATTCCTAGCCTGGCTCAGTTAGTAATTGATCACGTAGAAAGGTCATTGCCCCCAGCCCCTTCACTGATTACTTCTTAAAAGGTGAAATGTTGTGGTGGTCCCTACTCCAAGCTCTTTATTAAGCATGTAAGCCTTTGAAGAGTATTAAGAAACACTTCAACTAGTCCTGTAGCTCTCATAAAATCACCAGTCAGAACACTTTTAGTAGATGGGAAGAATACTTCTGACTCTGCAACCCACTAAGAGCATGCTCGTATTAAGTGGTTAATCCTGAAAAATTACCATTAATAGGGTAAGTAGGGGTCTCTGATTTACAGGTAGGCTTAAGGATGAGTGTCTCTTCATGTATGCAACACAAAGGAGTGTGCAATGAAAAAAGCTAGAAACAGTAGCAATTAATACTACCAGTAATGAAGCAGTCATTCATTTGCTTTTTTTACTTTTTTCCCCCCTCTCATGAATATAGTAGCAGGTGGTGGCAATGTCGGAGTGCACACTAACTTCTCACTGCATGGTTATTTCTCCAGCTAATGAAGCCTTTCGAGAATACTTCTCAAACCACTTTTCCAGAATGAAAACCAGTGTTGCAGACTTAATATTATGTTGGCTATACATTAATATTATTAAAACAAACAAACAAACAAAACAAAACACTAGGGCCCCCCGTAGGGTATTGTAAAAATTCTTAGGTTTACTGTCTATTTAAATACACAGTTTTCAGACTTCTGAATGGAGTGCACCTGTGGAAGGTTATTTTTTTAGCTTCTTACTGTCTGAGAGAGAGCAACATGTAACTATAGGTAGGAGCTCTTAACAGTTTAGAAAACTTCCTAACATCCCAAATGTGAACTACTTACTTGTTAACAAGAGGGATTTTGGACTCCTGGATTTGTTTTCTATCTCTCACTAATGCTCTGTACAAAGCTGGACAGGTCTATAAGAAAAATCTGGGGCTAATGGACCATCTTATCTATAAATCAGCTAACAGTCAATGCCTGTCTGTCAGAGAGAGGGGAATATGAGCAAGAGGCAATGAAGAGTGATGGGACAAAGCCTAAAAATATTTGCCTGATGCCTATACCCTCTTAAGGACTGTCTAGCGTAACATCCCTCACAGAGGCCAGTAGCAGATATCTAGGGAAATGTATAAAACAAAGACACATGTAATTATAGTTTCCTGGAATATTCTTCCAAGTTCCAACAACTGAGCCGAAATGGTTTTGTATTTAATAGCCCAGCAGACTAAAAAAAAGAAATATTGGAAGGAAAAAAAAAATTACTTCTGGAATCAATGCAAACTTCTAGTCCCATACAACTTTCTGCAATAAGTGCATTAAAATACTCTGTTCTTAACTTCAGATCATCTCAACTTTTTAAGATGAGCAGGAGGCAAAATTTATCTCTTCCCTTGGTCCAGCTGATTATCTTCTTTTAAGTTATTTTTGGCCTGAACTTGTTTTTTCTTGGGGTTTGTTGTTGAAAGTTCATAGAAGTCTGCAGAAAGAGCTTTTCTTTCTCATCAGGGCAGGAAGGAAACTTGTTGCAGTGCTAATAATGAAACTCGTCTGGTTTTACAGCTGAAGATTTCTGAGTTTTAGTGAAGGAAAAATATTTACTGAAGGGATTAGGGTGTGGGGTTTGTGGGTTTTTTTTTGTTATATGAGCCTTTAAAAACGTTCCCTCATCCTTCTTTCTGGAGGCCTTCCATATTTTAGGCTGCTGCCTAGAACGTAAGTATATTGTTTCAAGAAACTTAAAAGTGATGTTTCTGCCCTGTTGACATAACCTAGTTCCAGCTGCGGAAATAATGATACTCTCTTTCACTCAATTCTCTGTAACCCCAGAAAAATAATTCTCTGACTATTTATTGCAAAGCCCACGTAATATTAGTGCAACTCGGTAATGTGCTTGGAGTTGAATGTATTTTCTGGATTTTCTAAATGTATAGATGCATAGAATTGTATATCTTGTACACTTAATGGCATATGTTTAAAATACAGTGTGACCCCATTACAGTTGCAATAGAAATGTTTTTTTTTTTCTGTTTGCTTTTGTTAAATTTCCTAATTTTTATGTTCGTTTCTGGCTTTACTGTTTATGAGAAGGTATGTGGACAGCATGGTCATGGTGATGCTGGGGACGGCTTGTAGAAGTTGATACTCAGCTTTGTTTAGCAAGTGTTTGGTCCTTTGTGACTTGTCTACATGGGAAAGCTTGCGTGCTGTAAGTTAGGCTGTAAATTTATAGTGCATTAGCTGCTATATAGAAAATTCCATGTAGACATTTAGCGCATGCGGAAACATTTCCATTCGGTGAGGATTCCTGTGTGTTGGAGGTGCTGCACTCAGTTATTCTTTGTGTGGTGAGATCATTCACACAGAGGTCAGTACCTAGTAGGAACTGTACTGTAAGCTTGTGCTCCTAACTTTGCCTGTTTTAATTTTCCCCTGTATTCAAGGGAGAGGGAAACTTTTTTTTTAAACACATTCTTCAAAACAAGCAGTGGAAAAACTCTTAATGTTGTCTGCACGTGCAGGTCTCTAGATGAGCTCAAACCCACACCACACTTCAGCACCTGTTTATGAAGTAAGTCAGGGCAGCAGGAGGTTTCTTAGTAGGTAGGTACATAAATTATGCAACTTGCTGTCATTCCTAGGAGTAAACAGGAAGTTCTCACAGAGATCCTAATGTTTTTTTCAGAGGTTCATGGTGGATGACACAGAAACTGTGCTCTTCTCACCTGTGTTGGTAACACATTAGGTAATCTGCTGATGTGTACAGCACAAAAACCTAAATCCTAAGGGGCGATCTGTCCAGAAAGGGCTATTGTGTTACAGTGGAATAAGGCAGAGTGGTCTGTTGCTACCTGGCCTATCTCAAATCCTTGGAGAAATTGAGGACTGTTTTCCTGCTTGGGAAGTCTGGCACCTTTTAATGAGCAGTAAACTCACTTTAATATTAAAGCCGGGACATTTTTATGGTTGAGTGTGTCTTGTGTATTCTTGGGGTGAGAGAATCATGCAGCAGCGCTGAGCCATTCTGAGACCCAGAGGACGGAGCTGCTCGGTTTTACTTCGCGATTCTCCTGCCTTTAAGAGCTCACAGTGCACTCTTATAACCATATGACTGTTCCTGTCTGTGCATGTAAACACATAAATGAGCTGTTTTATACTGGCAATTAGATACTCCAGAGAGTTGTGAAGCTGTGAGATATTGCTTCACTTAGGGTGGTTGCAACTACTTGGCCCACAGCCTACGGCTTTGTTGCCTGCAATAGGTGTTAGCAAATGGCAATGCTAATGTGCTTAATGATATCATTACTAATCGGCAGCCTGGTCAGAACAATTGACCTTCATTGATCTTGGTATTTGCTTTTATTTCTTCCACAGCCCTTTATGACGAGCTGTGCAAGCTATTTGCCTTTGAAAGGATGTAAGCAGTTATATTGTAACACTTTAATTTTAGTTCGACTGATTTATTTTAACAAACAGCATTATGAATTGTTTCTTTTTTTTTTTAAATCAGTGTGCCATGCCGAACTGAATGCCATCATGAACAAAAACTCAGCTGATGTGAAAGGCTGCAGCATGTATGTTGCCTTATTTCCATGTAATGAATGTGCAAAGCTCATCATCCAGGCAGGTAAGGAGTAGTGCCAGCTCGATTTGTCAGGGTTGCAGTGCTGCCTGCTCGTTGGTATCTTACCACGGATGTATTTGATGTTAAATTGCTGCTGTTAGATCTAAATTAATTGCACTGTCAACTTCATAAGATGCTACTTGTGGGGTTTTCTTGCATGTGAATGGTGCCAAATTTTTCCAGTGCTAATTGCATCTTCTGTGATTCTAAGCGTGCTTCTAATTTAGGTTTGTAACTTCTTAGACCAGGAGCTGCCAAAGAACAACACAGGCTTTGCATATAATTACTGTCAATTTTACCGTGCTCTGACACATGGAATAGAGTAGGGCAGAAAGAAATAAACTTCCGCATGACAACAGGTCTGTTGGGAGTATATACATGAAATTTTAATTTGAATGTGATGCATGGTAGATATTTGAAGATTTTAAAATATCTTTGCTCATAAATGTCATAAGACTTCTATGATCCTATTTTAATTATGTCTTTCATTACAATTGTTATAAATCCGTGCCACTGCAGCAAGTGTGCTAGCCTAAATGTGTCGCCTTTTTTCAGATTAGGCATATCTGCAGTAGGCTTCAGTTCCGTAAAAATCTCTGCTTTAAGGTAGCATATATTCTGCTCATTGAGTGAAGTCCTGCAATCCTAACACGGATTGCTATTCTGGGGAGTTTCTCTCACCACTAATGGCCACAGGAATCTAGGAAGAAAGTAGCAAACACAGTCCTGCCTTATTTTGGTCAGTAAGGTTTGAAATGAAGAGAGGTGAACGGGGACAGATGATGGTATTCTGTATTTGTGCTCCATTTCTCTTATTTACAGAATCAAAATCAAATGGTCTTCAAGGTAGATTAGCTGCTTGTTCGCAACGTGGTCACTCATCCTTTTCCTTGTGCACTTTGGTCGGCGCTAAGTTGCAATGTATTGATACTTATGTTGTCTGGTAAATACAGTGAGGAGTTGGTAGGCTCTGAAATGCTTGTAACTTCTCTTGGGTCAGCCTTTACACTTCTCCCCTGCCTAAGTAATTTACGCACAGATCATTCAACAGTTTCAGGCAGCATGTGTTTATGAGGATTTGAATCTGGGACTGGGAGCTATTTGCAAAACAGAGAACAAAAGGAAGAAACATCCCTTTATAGCTATGCATTTGGAAGGGGAATGGGATTTGGGGTTTAAGTTCTTTGTGGGGAATTTTATCTCTATTAGAGAGGTAGAAAAAAGTTTTCCATTACTTTTGCAAAAATGCTTAATTTCTAGTCTGTCTGTCTTGTGATTTTGCCTGCGAGCTTTTGGTTCTGGTTTTCTGAGTTAAACTTAGATAAAAGTGGGGAAAAAACCATTTTCCAATGTTTTTGAAAGAACTGTTTTCCAAAACAGCTCTACCTTACATAGCCTTACATTCTCAAGTACTGTCTCTAGTATTTTGGGACGTAGCGGTGCTGCCTTTTCTGATTTTGTGCACCAGTTTTTATATGACGTTACTCTTTTTTTCCAGCATAATTTTAACATTTTTCCTATATGCCTTTTTTAGGCATAAAGGAAGTTATTTTTATGTCTGACAAGTATCATGACACTGCAGAAATGACAGCTGCACGGCGGATGTTTGATTTAGCAGGTGTTATATACAGGTAAGAGAACTTTGGATTAACTCTGTTTTTATTTTTGAAAGCAAAAAATGGTGTGTGAAAGAGACCAGCTTTAGGGCAAAAGTTTTTCTTCTTTGCATGGTGCAGCATTTTATTCTTTGGTAGTGTTTGTAGATGGTTTGCTCTGTATGCCTGCAAAAGATACTGGATTGACAGACTGCTGCACGTTTTTGTCTTGTATATGGTTAAATTTCAGTTTCTTAACATTTGTATGAGAAAGTGGTGCATTTGGAATATTAATTTCATTCCTGGACTGCAAGTGAATTTGCGAATATGATGGTTATTTGTTATATTGTACCTGGGAGAGTCATCGCTGACCCTGCTTTGAGAAGGAGGTTAGACTAGATGACCCCCTGAAGTCCCTTACAACCTGAATTATCTTATGACCGTATGAGTTGGACTGAAATGACCAAGTGGTTTTTGTGTGTGTGGATTACCTGATCCTTACTGAAATTTTAGGATCTTTTTGTTGCAGTCAGTTTGGGAAGGTGTGAAAGCAGCCACCCATAATTAATTCTTGGTGTCTAAAGCTGTCCAGTCTTCTTTGGTCAGCTTTTCTTGTGAGAAAAGGATAAAAATTGGAATATCTGCCTTAAAGTAATGAGAATCTGAGAAATGTTTGAAGAGTGGTGTTTTTAAGGACACTGACAGAGACACCTAAAGACAATCTGTTCAACAGCTAGTTTGATAGCAATAACATGCTGTGGGTGAGGCTAATTATGCAGGCAGGGAGGCTTTGCAACTCTAAAAAGTTTTACCATATTAATATAAAGGCTTCAAAAAATTTGCAAACATAACAATTCTGACAGATAAAATTTTAGGATGAAGGGTGCCCACTGGGCTAAGAAACAGCCATGGAAAAACACAGCAGTACTTGATATTCACTTTTAGTCCTTCAGTGTATTTCCTGACTGCTAAGACTATTTGACTAAAAAGCATAAATCATTCCCTTGCCAGTCAAATCTTGCAACTTCTCCAGGGTGAGAAATGTTCTTGCACTTCAGATTGCTATTTCGGACAAAGCATTCAGAGTTCCTGTGGCCAGCAGCATGCGCTTTTCTGTGTTGACCATTATTCATTCCTGTATTGATTATTAAGGATGTAGGTGGTACTTAATGAATCTCTTGAATTGAACTGCAGAGCTTAATTAGGCACTAAATCCACACTATTTGCATAATCCTTTGTTTGCTGGTAGACTGGAAAATATATGCTCAGTCCCCGAATATCTTCCTTGCTAATTGCTGTAGCAGATGCTCTAATGATAATAAAAGGAAACATTTTGTGGCAGAATTAATTTTACAGTTCTAAAGTTACAATTTAAAAATTATTCCCTCTTAACTAGTTTGGTTTTTCCCCACTATTCCCCTAGCACAAAAATTATTTTAATATACGGAGGCAAAGTTTGAAAGTGTTCTTTGAAAACTTGGCAGGAAAAAAGTGATCAAAATATTTATCAAAGTATATTCCAAATATCTTTTATATATACATACGTATATGTGTATATACATTGCATCTACAGTACATTAAAACATTTTTAGGGATACATATATGTGTACCTATAAACCTATAGATTATACATATATACACATATATCTTTTAAATCTATATTAAAAATATTAGAAATATAAATATACATGAACAAAAATCCCAGCCCTGGTAACATGATGCCACCACCTGCAGCTAAGTTGTTAAAAGTCCTTTGACTCCTGGGTAATTTATGAACTCCAATAGCCAAAGAATGTACAGGCTAACCCACCCCATGTGTCTTTTTTGTCTTAGTCTTTCTTGTCCAGGTTTCTCTCAGTGTGGTGCGCTATAATTGGCTCCCATAGAGATAAAAACTATGTGAATCCGAGGAGGGGTTTTTTTTTATTGCTTCAAATATTTAGCTGGAGCTAAAGCAAGCAAAATGTTTTAACTACTCACTAACTAATATCTGTGGTTTTCTTTATTTTAGGGAATTCAAGCCAAAGTGTAACAAGATCATCATCGACTTTGATTCAATTAACAGCAGACCAAGTCAAAAGCTTCTGTGAATTAAGTCTCATTAAGTCTCTAGAAGACTGTGATTATCCTTTTCTAAAAAGCTGCTAATGCCTTTCATCTTGAAGTTACTTGCAACTTTTTAATGGCTTCTGTAGCTAAAGTAGATGTCTAAGAAATCCAAGGCATAAAATGTCCCCCTCACTTCATCTTGTCATGTGGAATCTAAATCTACTTAAAAATTTTTAATGCCTTTATCAAAACTGCTTTAAAAGTCTAGAGACATGGAGATGAGACAATATAATGTATGTAAAGAAAACTATTCTGATTCTTGCCGTACTCATCACCACATGCTCTGGTAGGCTGTCAGCATTGATTTAGACTCAGCGTAACACTAGTACTTATTGTAACCGGTAGTACAGTAGAATATGCTAATCTCTCGATCGGATACGTGGATCTAAATAGTTGATCCTAATAAAGGACAAAAAAGGTTATCCACGCAAACACCACCTAGCTTCCATGCTTCCAGCTAGCATAACACTAATATTTTAAAGGGTTATACAGCTTAAAGTATGTGATATTCTGCCTGTGTCATCCAACAGATGAAATACTGATTTTTCTTGTAATTGCTATCTAAGACTGTCATACGTGGGAAGGGGTGAGGGGGGAAGTTGTTCTGAGAATGGTCCGTGCCGGACTGAGCTTTACAGGTGCATTCAAGCCCTTGTTTTCCCCAAGACTCCAGAACTGGAGCAGGTCAAGGGAGTAAATCATTTGGGATTCTTACCTGGAGTTGGTTTTCATGTGCAGAAGGAAATTATTGTATTGGTCTAAGCTGTTTCTACACAATCAAACACAGTTCAGTCTTAAAATCAACCTGTAAGATAACAGAATAATTTTTTGTCCTCTGAGAGAAATTGGAGATAGTCAACCCATATCTATATCTGTGCCAAAAGAGGTAATTATTGTGTTAGCTTGTTTCCCAGTGCTGGCGTAGTACCTTCATTTTCATAAATGTTGCCTAAAATAATATCCTTTTTAATTTTATCTTGAGATCTGGGAATAGATTTGAGTTCCTTTTCTCTAATTTGATTTTTTAAAATTAAATATGCCTAATGGCTTTGTTTAGATAACATTGGCGGTTGGGTTGTTGGTTTGTTTTTTTTTTTTAAATGTGGTTATACTTCAATGAGCTTTTATTTTCTCTATAAAAGCTTTTTTTCATATTTTGGGACATTATGTAATTTGGCTTCATACCAGTATTATTAAAGTCTTATTAAAATCCACTACATTGAAGTAGACTCATTATTATAATATTAAACCATGTCCTTGGCTCCAGAGTGCTGCTGTTTTCGCAATCATATGCAAAGCGTATTTTGTGCATTTGTGACATTACATAAAGCGTAATGTTCATGAACCATTTGGCTACTAAAGGGAGCATTGTAATGTATTATAAGATGTGTCCATTTATAAAGTAATTTCTGACTTTCTTTTTTCCCTGCAACTGTTTTCCACCTCAAAATTGGTGTATGGCTTACTGCCAGAAGAAGAAATTTGCACATATGTGGAGGGGGAGGGTGAAACCTGAAAAATTACTTTAATAAAATGTCACTAAAACAGCTTATGCACGTCTTTTTCTTTGGCCTGAATTAATAAGCAGGAGCATTTTGAGTTGTACTGGTCTGACAGTGGGACAGAGGGGAGAGAAGAAGCAGAATTTTTGGTTTGGGCAGCAAATTGCTGTTTTCTTCATAGATAATTGCCTATCTAAGTTCAGACTTAAAAGATGTATGCATTGTGATTCTGGTTACTTTAAGTATTTTTATGTCAGGCCTTGGATAATGGGAATGTATAATGTGCATAAAAACTCAGGAGTTTTTTGAACCCATGCCCAGGTGTTTTTAGGAATGTAATGTTTTTTATAATGACTTTTTTTCCCCCAACAAGGACTTTCCTGCTTGTGTAACAGAAGAGCACTACTGGAGAATATGATAGGATTTAGATTTCTACCGGTCAGTTTTTGATCTGATAGAGCCCCATATACAAGCTTTCAGAGTACTTGTCAATTGGCTCAGGCTAAGTAAGCGGGTGCTCTGATTTCCAGGGCAACTTTATGGAAGGGGAAAAAAGCACACGCACACTCCTGAGGCAGCGCATTCTTAGTTTGAGGTTAATGTTTTAGAGCAAATCTTAAAGAAGGTTTGACCCTTGCTGTGTGTGCATGCCTAGACATCTGTATGCTTCTGCCTTTTTTTAATAGTTCAGGAGATAGTGCTTTGACTTCCAAATAAAGAATAATTACTGGAGGAAGCTATGGAAACCGGTAAATATAATAAATTGTGTTTCTGCTCCTGAAGCTTGAGTTCAAGATGAATTAAACCATTCAGGCTGGAAGGGCCTCTGGAGGGCGTTTAGTCTTACCCCTTGCTGAAAGCGTGGTTGACTTACAAGTTGGATCCAGTCGCTCAGGCCTTGGCTGGGTGGTTATGTCCAAGAAGAGAGACTTCTGCAGCCTTTCTGGTCACCCATTCCAATATTTGATCCACCCTCACTGCATCTTTTTCTTTTTTCTTCTGTCAGAATTTCCATTGCTACAGGTTATGTCTGTTGCCTCTCATCCTTTTGCTGTACGTGTCTGAAGAGAGTCTGTCTGTCTTCTCTATCACCACCCATTAGGAAGCTGAAGTCGGTGGTTAGGTTACCCCACCTTTAACCGCCTCTGCTCCAGGCTGAACAAATGCCATGCTCCCATCCTTTGTCACGCATCATGTGCTCCATCCTCTCACCATCTTGCTGTTCCCTCACTGAATGTCTCATACGGGGAACCCAAAGATGACGCTACTCCAGGTGTGGTCTTACGTAAGCTGAATAGAGGAGCATGAATAATAATTTCTGTTGAGCTGCTGGCTACGCGCTTTCTAGTAGCGCCTGGTCTGTGGAGAGCCTTCTCTGTTGCAAAGGCCTGTCATCTTGTCCACCTGGATTCCTGGGTCCTTTTCTTCCAAGGTGCCCTCCAGCCAGCGGGCACCCAGCCAGCACGGATTTGTTCTGTTCCTGGTGCGGGACTTCAATGTGTTCCCATCAACCCATTCCTCCAGCCGTTAGTAATCAGTTGTTGGTACGGACGGACTTTGAACCACTGACCACTACTCTGAGCCTGATCGCTGACCAGTGAGAAACTTCATGGGTCCCATCGTGACCGCCAGCACCACTCCACGGTAAAGCACCTCCCCAGCCTGCTGTGGGAAGGGGAGGTGATTGCAGGCTGAGGCTTCGTGAGAGATTGCATGAAAAACCCAGTACAGGAAGCTGAAAGGAGGCTCTGGGGAGCACTTTGGCAGTTACTTGAGCAGCATTAATTGGAGGGAGAAATCACATTCAAGTGAAATGCTGAGATCTTATCCTGTTCAATATAACTCTGTCTTAAAGGTTCAATCTAAATCCTGCCATCATCTAGATTTTCCTTCAAAGTATTATTCTATTCCCCTGTCGGAGAACCCAAGGAATGGGCAATCTTATTTACGTATAGTTCATTTAAGAAAGGGTGGTGTCACAGGCTGGCATACTGAATGAGAGCATAATTGCCATCTCTTTGAAGCTCTGATCACTGACTGAGCATTTTATTGCTTTGTATTTTAGGAATATTTTCACAAAGATAACAAAAAGTATGCTGTGACCAGTACAATTGTTCTGATTTCCAAAACAGCTGATGATAACGTTGCCAATAAAAGCTCTTCTGGTGCATCACTCAGACTGAAAGCTCTTAGGTGTGTAACTGCAGAAGCTGCAGTAGGGTGTCTGCTACCAAAACTAATCTTGCAGGGATTTTAAGCTGGTGTGAACAAACAAAATAGACAAAAATTCTGACTTGCCACTCTTGGCTGGTGATGGGAGTCTATGCAAGTGAGGTGGGACAAAGTGCAGAGGCCTCACCTGATTGCCCTGAGGCAGCAATTACACCGGGCTGGGTCTCACCTGGGGGCCTGGGGTAAGTTTACGAGGTGTGGCTGGGGCTGTGGGGAGCAGGTGGGCTGCAGGGAGCCTGGAAGTGTCTGTTGAGTAGTGTGAGACTCATGAAGGAGCAGCAAGCAGTGCTGTGTAGTAATCCAGCGGGGTTGGCTTGGGTTTTTGCTACACTGGGAGCACTTAAGGATGAAATACAGAAGTGACCACAGCTGAAAGGCCATTTATTTGCAGCTGTTTCTTCTCAGTTGTAGGTAAGAAAGGGATTTATATAATACAGGGCTGGAAGTGTGAGGTACCAACTCTTTCTCTCTTCAGTGGTAATGGCTCAAAGGGTTTGCTCCACTAAAGCCTCTTTTAGCAGATTTCTCTCTTCCTTCCCTTTAAAATCTAGGTTTATCTAATGTAAAACTCTCTGATTTGAGAACAGAGGGGTAAAACTTGTTTCAAGCACATAGTCTGCATCTGCTCTGTGTTCTCAGCCTTGGGAACTACTGAAAGGCGCACAGTAGAAAAGCATTAGACAGAGCTGACTGTCTAAGAAACTTCATATGAAACCTTTAAATCCATGTTCCCTTCTTTTTACACTTAAGTCACCTGTTTACTTTCTCTGGCTTGAAGGAAATGAGGGGGAAAGAGGAAAAAAAAAAAGGATTTGTGAACTGTCTCTGCCTTATTCAAAAAAACGCATCTTCCCAGCATTTACAGCTCAGTTAAACAGCAGCAAAAGCTTTAATGAAGCGTGTGGTTAATCAAGCTATGAAAGAGAGCAGTATTTTATTTTATTTTATTTTGCTGGAGTAGGAGCTTAATTGCAGCAGCTTGCTTCCTAAAGCTGCTCATCTTCAGGAGCCCTGGATTTACGTCATTCAAATGCTTCAACCACATCAATGTGGCTGGGCTTTGAACCCCTTCCCTGCTGAGGAGATACCCCGGGAGGAGGGTGCCTTGGGCAGCTCCGTGCCTATGAGGCACCACCAGATAATTGTGGCTGGAGGGCTGCTGCCTGTCGCTCCGAATAATGAACAAGGAGGGCACCATCTTTCTGTGAACTGTGCAGCAGAAAGGCAATGCTTAAAACGGAGATATATGTGACAGGGTACATGAATTACAGTGGTTTGTTTTCTGTCTCTACCTGGTGTTTTTTTTAGGAGGAATTAAGGAGCAGGAGAATAGGAAACTGCTACTTCTCTCCTGTATGCTTTAAGGTTTGTGCTGGGAAATCTGGCCTCTGTCAGGGCACTCCCTCTCATCCAAATATGGGGGGGGGAAGCTTGACATGCTGGATTTTTAGTTGTTGACATTATTTACTGTGCTCTTAACAAACGGTGCCCTAAGGAGAGTGAGAATAATGTGCTCCAGCAGCAAAATATGCATAATAAAGAAGCAATTGCCTATGGTTTCCTGGGAATTCTTACTCCGTGCTCTCTACCTCCCTATTCCTTCATTGTTTCAAGCTAATGTGTATTTCAGTTCTGCCATGCAAATATTCAGAAGGGCTCCCTGCACCAAAGGGGAGGAAAAGAAATATATTCAAATCACCGCTTCAGTGGTGTAAGTTGTGTCTTGCTTTGCCAGAGACTTGGGTACATTATTTAGTTGGCTGTGTAACTGCTGTTGCTGCTTGTTGACTTGTGCTGAAGTCTTTTATGTGGCATATCTTGTTGTGAGCGGGGGGTTTTCCCTCCACTGTTCAATCAACTCTGTCTGCTAATCAGAATGTTACTGGGTAAACAGGACTGATTAAAATTAAAATTTTAATTTTGTGTTGTAAACAATATGGCACTTTAATATTTGTACTGTTATTAAAGATACTAATAATAATGCATCTCGTGTTTTGTGGTACAGTTTTCATATTTATTTCTTGAAGTGCTGATAAGTTTTGCTAGAGCGCTTTGCATTCAGGTGCCAGGATTTTGTATGCCATGTATTCCCTTCTTCAAAGGTGACTACTTAATTATATTGGGTATGGATATCCTATTTATTCGCTCTGGTTTTAAATCTCACGGGGAAGAAATGTTTCTGTGACAGCTGGGGACAGTACACTGTAGGAAACAGCCACGTCACAAATGTCTTAGCCTATATGAATCTACTCGTTGCTGTTAATGTTGCTTATCTATCTTCCAAAGGAGAAAAAACAGAAGGTAGTTAGGTGTGGAAACACCTTAAAAGAGTGTTGGCTGGTGCTTGGAGACTTGCCCTGAGGAAAGGGACAGGGGAGACTAGAAAGTCCTCGACAGCAGAACAAATTTATGAAGGGATGTTGAAGTCTGAGGATGAAAGGAAGAGAGAAAAGGAAGCGCATGTTTGCGAAAGACGTCTGTTACCTATCAGGCCCTTGAAAGCCGAAGGAAGCTGTCTGGAAAGAGGGAGGGAAAGAACATCCCTGTGATTTAGAGAAAGAACTGGAGTGAGAAGGAGGGTGGAGAGCCTGAGCATGTCAGACGACCCTGTTCTACACTGAAGGAGCTTTTCAAAGTGGCTAGGGAGCATGTGTGCCAAAAATCTACGCTTCTCTTGTGCTAACCAGAGTCATTATCTTTTGAAACTGATAGGGTTTGTAAGCGCTTCTAGTGTGCCTGGCCACTACGAGGTAACTGCAGAGCACCTATGTGGTTAGTTTATGGGAGTACACTGAAATGACTTTGCAGGCTCGATGCAGCTGGACTACCGCCTGTGCTCCAGGGAGTCCTACTGACAGCCTGTAACCTGGGGACTGCGAGGGAGGGTGACTGTATCCCACTAAGAGTCAGCATCTCTACTCCAAAAATAAAGCTTACTAACAGCTTTCAGAGCGCAGTGGCTCCTGGTGATTTCTTGGCACATCTTTTGACTGCTGCCTTCTCCTCCCCTCCCTGCGCTCTTGCATCCACTCACTGTCTCTTCCTGCAGCCCCCGTTGTCTCTTCCACAGTCTCTTTCCCTCCAGGGATTCACAGAGATGTGAGCAAGAGGGCTGCCTCGCAGAAGTGGCATGAGTCATTGTTTACCTGGCAGGGCTGTGTGTCTCTGCTCCTTCTGCTCCCCCTCCCTGAAACACGGGATCTTGCAGCACTATAGCTGCCTCCCTGAGGTCGTGTTGGGTGGAGCAGAGTGGGAGCCATGGTGGGCATCTCCATCTGAGGGACAGTTGTCTTCTCCTGGTGTGGTTCAGGTAGGATGGCTCTGGAAATAGGATGTTCCTGCTGCTCTTCCCCTCATTGCTCATGCTGGCTCATGTCCCTGGCTGGAAATGCTGCTGCATGAGCACAGGTGAGCCAGGTCAGTGCCTAGCAGGATATGTGTCCCTGAGGTTGGGCCTTTGGGATCTAGACACCCTAGGACTGATGTAAGCCTGCAGGAAAAAGTCACTGATGCCTGGGATGGGTCTTGCTGTGAGGCATAATAAAATTGTACCTTCACACATTTGGTTTGAATAAAAATCTTAATAGACTGATCCCATTGTTCACTCTGGCCAGTTCCTTTTCTGTTGATCATAGCTTAGAGTGCATGAAAAGCCATAACCATCCTTTGCAGTGAGCTAGTAAGCCTGTATAAGTAAGTGTGTGTATTCCCCTTGCAGCTAAGGTGACTACAGTACTACATATTTCCTGTTGATGACAGAATGTAAAATATGTCCTTAACTATCCTTTAAGTCAGTGGGGCTAAAGCTGACGATGTGCTCGCATCCTTTCCTGACCTGAGGTCTGTAAAGAGATGGAGCTTGACAATCCTACTGGCATTCAAATAATGCCTTCCTGACAAAAGTCTGCAAAAACACAGCTTTACAGCTCAGTAATAAAGATTCCAATTTGAGATTCTTCCCTCAAGTGGGGGCTATATATTACCTGGATTTCAAATGCACTTTTGGCTCAGACTGATTTAACTAAGTTGTTCTTTTACATATCCCATGGTGGGGAGGTAGGAATGGTCTGGGGGAGAGCAAAGGAGAGCTGTTTCAGGTCACAGTCGTCTCTAATTAATAACTCCCTATAAAAGTCAAAATAACCATGTAGTACTGGAGCTTCACCATATTTCTTTTATTTTGTAAGGTTAAGGCATAACTACCAGCATGGGGCACGCAGAACTGGCTGACTTCACCTCAGGCAGAGAAGGAATTTCTAGTAAGGTGAACGATGTTTCAGAGAATCTGGCATTCACAAGAGAGCAGGTCATGTGCTCACACACCCAAATGTGTTTTCTTTCTAAGGAAAAATCTCCAAAAGAGAGGGCAGATTCTGATAATATCTGGGGGACTTTTTGCCTTTTCTTGGTCTTCTTTTATTTTTTTCTCCCATAGAAATCTTCTGGTCTTGGTGCTTAAAACTATCTGGCAGTAATGTTTATGAGTTTCCTCACCCATGTCATTTTTACTGACTACAGAAAAAGAGTCCTTTCCAAGGTGCATGCCTATACACATGTAGCAGACACCTCTCATCCCCACTCTTCTCTGCTGTGCTGCCCAGGAATGCAGGCAGATTGGGTAGTAGCACTCAGACGTGAACAGCGAGCACTGCAAAAAGCATGTCAGCCTATATGGGCTGTCTGTTCTGATTTGAAAAAATCTGTTGAAGGATGCAGCGGAGGAGACAGGCTGTGGAGAGCAGCTTGGGAGACCAACATCTGAAAAGGGAAGCCTCTCGAAAAAGCCAGGAGTTGTGTTTAAGGAAGGCAGATTGATCTCCTTGATGTCAGGCAATGAGACCTGACAGATGAGCAAAGTTTAAAAAAAAAAGTTTATATCTACCCCAGAGATAATGTTAAGGCTACTGAGAGTAGAGAACAAACAGAAAATACATACTTCATGTCTTGCCGCTGTGTGTTGCAGGGTATGAGTACCTTGGATTTCGATTTCTGGGAGGAAACTACAAAATTGAAGGACACTGCCTGCCCTGGGGACTGAGCAGCAGTCAGCATGTATCACCCCAGCCAGATATTTGCACTGAACCTTCTGGCTGTGCTGAGGGTTAACATCCATTTCATGTGAATGGGCTCACAAGACCTGCAAGCTACAGGGAGGCTTTTTGTGGTTGCCCCTCAGCGTGCTGCCTGAGCCTGGGATAAATAAAAGCAAAACTAGCGGGGACTCTGAGGGGCTTAGTGACTTTTAGCTGCTGCTGGCAGAGAAATTTTATTTTGCTCGCAAAGTGTAACTAAGGAGTGACTTGAGAGATGCTGGGGGAGGTACTGTGAGGGCTTGGAGAAACATAGTGAGTGAGATGTTCCCAGTGCTCCCAGCTGCCATGCTCTGACCACCCTTGGACCAGAACTGTGCCTCAGTGGCTAGTGCTCTCCTGTGGGGCCTCTCTCTAGCTCTGCTCCCAACCCTGCCTTTGACTTTGGCTAACTTTCTAGATCTCGTTGTGTGCATGTGTTTCCTTCTCTGTGAAATATCTCCTTGTCCTTGAGATATTGGAAAGAGGGATCACAGACAATGGTGAGGGCTTTATGACTGTCTTCCCGCATCTCTATAGGTCACATATGTTACCATTATGTCAAAATATTGCAAGGACTTGCCCGCAAGACACATCAGGGTTCCCTGGATGAACAGAGTCTACAGTTCTCTCTGCCTACTCCACTGCTTGCTTCCGGACATTTCTCTTCTGAGCTAAATTGAAATCCCTGGGTCATAGTCTGATCAAGCTTATCTGGAAAACATTTTTTTTGTATAGTTACAAAATGAGAAAACTTGTTCATCCAAAACCTCTTATTAGAAATGGCTTTAAACCAAAGATAACACATTCTTCAAATGATTTTTAACAAGGCACAGGTATCAAAATCCACATCACACTGCGAAGTAACAGCCTTGTATGGATGTACAGGCACATGGCATTAAATTGCTGTACCTACTGATGAAACAAATAAATTTTGAAACTTGGTGTTTTCTTTGTTATTTCTTCCCTCCTTACTAGACAGATTTTTATTATAGCTATAATTTTTTTATGTTAGACACTTTAGTGAAAGTAATATCTCACCAAGGTCTTTTTATTGGAGAAATCTACCACTTAAAATTCTCAATTAGCAAGTTTTAAAGTGTAAAATTGCAAATTAAAGTGGTTTTTGTTTTTGTCACTCTCTGAAGTCCTGAGTCTTGTTCTCACTGAGTAGCAGATAATATTTGAAAGACCGAGCACATTTAAATGAATGGGGACATTTTTACCAAGAGCTCTTGGAAGGGAGAGGTACTGAGTGGGTTATTTGTGTGGGTGATGAATCGATTAGATAAAGCTTTAGGTTTTGTTTATGGAGTTGCCTAAAAGCATAGCCAAAGAATACAGCAGTTGATTTCTCTCTTTCTTATTCCTTATCCTTTAGTCATATGCTTGCCAGATCACATACAATTGGTATCCATGGAAATTATATCATAGCAGGAGCAGCTGATGAACTCCCGGGAAATAAAGATCCCATTTTCATGCAAATATTCTAAATAGCAGAGGTGAGGAAGAAAAATGATTGATAAATAGAATTATTTCTGTCTTAGAATATATTTCAGTATTTTCCTTGAGGCAGCAGTAGCTTTTTGAAATTGTGTTCTTACTGAACACAAACTTCCCTAGATCCGTGTTTGTATATGGAAGTTACAATGAAGAAAGCAAAGTGTAAAATAATGCACATTGATTTTGTGATGAAATATGCTGGATACTTCTTGTGTAATTTAACTTTATTATCAGAATACAATCTTATAACCTCAGAAAGAGCAGGCACCTTTCTTTTAAATCTAGATTGAAAGAGAGATTAATTGCTTGCTAGGAGCTGGACACTGGTGATTGGTGTAGTCACATGCAAGCTGTCTCTCTGTGCCCCCTCAATAATGTACTAAAATCCTATCTTTCTCTCTGCTCTTAAATGAGAGCAGCATAGTATTCAAAACACTGCTCTTTCTGTGGTATTTGCATTCCCAGTTTTAGAATTTACTTGCACTGATATGAACACTTGCTTTCTGCCCTGCTGCCAGCACATTTTAATGGAAGTTCCTGAAGTGGGGTGGTGCTTCAGTCTGTGTTTCTGTACAGGCAAATGTGTAGATTAATTTCCTAAATTGGGCTTCCTGGCTCCTATTGCTCTTGAAAACTATGGACGGAAGCTTCAGTGAAGTAGAGAAGTAGAGGTTATTATAACACCTCAGATAGATGGCAATAGCGGGAAACTTGCCACAAAGAAATGCAGTCTTTTGAAAAAAATTCCCTCCAATACTCTTTTGACATACACATAGAGCACCCTTCCTTCTTTGTTGTTGTTGTTGTTTTGGTCATCAAGACCCTCAAATCCCTTCCTGTGCCACTTTCTGAGAATGCTTATAGGACAGAAACACAGGTACCTGTTGTGTGAGCTGGCTCTCCTCCTAGGTCTCTTAAGCAAGACCTTAATAAATGTGTTGCGATACTCACATACATTAACCATCTCTAAATTAAAAAAAAATATTTCTATGTTGCTGTACGCTTCTACGGGAGAACTTATCTTGGGCCGCATACCTCCGGGACACAGGGCTCTACCCACCCTGGGGACAGCGATGCACAGACATCAATATGATGGATATAAAATGTCCGTTTATTTAACTGCGTCACACGCTTATATAGCTCTTGCGCTTCCTGTTCCTGCCACTCCTATGGGAGGAGTCTATCTTTCCGTCACATCCCGTGATCTTCCGGTCGCCGATCCCTGTCTATTCCCCTACATTTCTAGAACAAAATTGTTGCCTCATACATAAATCTGTGATTACCTCTGTACTGTGGTCATTAGATCCTCAGTTACTAATATGGAAAGCACCATGACACTGCTGCTAAAAACAAAGGTAGTGCAGGAACACAGAGGGATTGATGCCAGTCACTAGAGTTGATGGGGTTTTGATCCTTTTGGTAGGCAAGACCTTCATTAGGAGAGTTGTCTGGAACACTGGAACTGTCTACAATTTAATCAAATACACGTATCGTCCATTTAGCTGTGTACTCTACTAGGGATCAGCATTGTATTCTTCAAATCAGTGCTAAAAATCCTGATTTGATTAACAAATACATAACAGCATATTATGAGGACTGTCTTCCTGTAAACTCATGCAGTTCCTGTTTGGTTTATATTCTGCATCACAGTTGGTTGTCTCTAGATTATGGTTTGGTGTCATCTATTTAGGCTGTACCCTAGTCGCCTGAAGGTAAAGATATTCACAGCTGATCCTTAGCAGAATGCCTTAGACTGTGGGCAAATCAAGGTCAAATATTTACTAACCAAGGTGGTACATGAAACTGATGTGGCTGAAGCGTGATAGTTGCCCTCATCAGTTGTGCCTGAGGAATGTATCACATTCAACAGAATTATACTTCCCAGGATGAATGAGGAGTTTGCTGTGCTGATTGGGTCTTGCTCCAGGCTCTCAAGACTGGGGCCATTGGAAGACTCCTTAACCACTTTTCTGCCATTCTCCACCTGGACACAAGAGAAAAGAAAGTTACTGCATCTGGAGAAAAATAATCTGAAACACAGAACGTCCCTGAGAGGGAGAAAAACTTATTAAGTTGTGTAAGAGTGAGTCAGTAGTACACAACAGATGAGTTTGCAATGGGATACAGTAGCTCAAAAAACAAGTGTGACTTTTGGACTATGTCATGGAGAAGAGAGAAGTTATCCTTCCTCACAGGAAGAAATGCTTCCTAATGTCCAATCTAGACCTCCCCTGGCACAGGTTTGAATCATTCCCATGCATCCTATCACTGGATACCAGGGAGAAGAAATCAGACCTCCCTCTCCGCTTCCCCTCCTCAGGAAGCTGTAGAGAGCACTTATACGCTCGTATATATCAGGGATAAGCTGACATAACAGAAAATGTTGGCATGAGTATTTGCTTAGGAGGGATTATGTTTCACACCATATTGACTTGTCCCTGCTACAGTGAACATGCTATCAAGGTTTCCACTGCAATCCACATCTTCAAGAGTCTGTAATTTGTTGCAATAAAAACTTCCAGTCTGAAATTTCCCTCCTGTCGTGTGAGCCCCGTGCAGAGCAGTTGTACATTTAAAATACTTATTTTAAATGCTTTCTAAACTAGACTACCAGGACAACTGCTGATGTTTGCACCTGCAAGTATTTTTCCTGGAGAAGAGTTTGACAGCGTGGTGCTTGTGACTCATGGTGGGAAGAGGCAGCATCATGACACAGGGATGCCAAATGTCACCTGTGTGATACGGGTCAGAACTATTGAGTATTTAATAAAACAGCTAAATTGCCCCAATTGCTTTGATAATAAAGTGACTGCTGAGCCTGCCAAGTAAATAATTAATTTCCAGTACATGCTCAGCTCATGTGGCTGGCAGCCACCTTTGTTTCACGGACCATAACTGGTTGGCACTATTAGGCTAAGGCAGAAGCCTTTAAATAGAGATTAACAGGCACATTAACTTTTAGCACGTAAATAATCTGCATTCTTTAAAAGGTTGCGTGTGTGTTTACAGAACAAAATGCCATAGTATGCCCTTCTAGCCCTGCCTCGCTAGTCTTTTGTGTTCCAAGATCACCCAGACCTCTCTGTGAGAGTGTCTGTAGTTGTGACAAATCTCCCTATCATGTTTAAGAGTTGGTATGACAGCTTTCTGTTGCTTCCAGAGAACAACCTCACTCAGTTGTTGGGCAATACTCAGTGCACCCCAACAGGGATATTTTTCTTTTTTTAAAGAAGAGAGGTAGGAGTGAAAGGGTGGCATTGAGGTGCTTTGGGGCTGTCACCTCTACAGCTTCAACCATGAAGAGGGAAGGGCCAGCACAGCCGACATAGGCAAGGAAGGAAATGTGTGCATGTGTGGCGTTTGGGTTTTAGTCCCTTACCTGTGAATTGAAATAGTACCAATTCTACTCACTTGTGTAAAGAGCTATTTTGTTCAGACCTACCCTCCTTTTAATTTCAGAATGCCTACAAACAGGTGCTTTTGTGTCTAGGGTCCCTGCCACCATTGCCAAATATGTCACTAATCAAAAAAAAAAAAAAATCCAAAAGCAAAACCACCTCTGCTTCCTGAACTCTGGGATCTGATGCTCTGTCTTTTCTTTACTCTACTCCACCTGTCATGTGCCTGCAGATTCACAGTGCAAAGTCAAAGGGGAAGAAACAAAATGATACCGAAGACTCAATAATATCTACCTTGCCTTTTACTCTCTTCATGCTCTGTCACAATCCTAATGTAATTTAAGACACCTAAAAGATATTCATGGATGCGCTGGCTAGTGTTCAGAATCTTAGCAAGCCCTTTTAAAAAATTTATGACTTTGTAATATAAAACAGGTAGTTGTGTGAGCCAGCTAAAGCCATGCTTACTTTATAATGGAGAAGTGGCAGCGAATGCAGTATTGCTTGCAATATCCAAGAGGGATATGCACTCACCTGTGATTAACCTTCCTTGGCCATTAAATGTCACAGTTGGTGCGTACACATGGAGCAGAAAGAATATATATTTGCCAGTAAAAAGGTGACTGAATGAAAGAAGTCATGAAATGACATTTTTCAGTAGGTTTGTCATAGCTGGAGTGTGGAGGAAAATTGCTTTCTGTAAATCTTGGCCCAACAGAACAAAACGCACATTTCTTTCCAGTTGGGAAGCCATACTCATAGACATAATGAAAGCATTGTGAGCTCTGACTTTTGCAAACTCTGATAGAAACCAATCTGCAATCTCGACAGACATGATCTTTTGCAGGATGCACTGTTCATTTACAGCAGCTACAGACCTCAATTAATTTATGAACAAGGACAGCAGGCTGTGAACTCCCCAGCTCAGCCTAGGTGGAGATGTCCCTGTCTGAATTTATGTTCTGGTAATTTAAAAAGATTTATACAAAGCTTTTCTTTCATTTTGAGAGTAGATTAAGATTGTAATGGAAACCATTTGTATGCATTTGTTGAATTGAATAATATTTATTGCTGTATGAAAAGAGGAGAGAAAAAAAAGAGAAAGAAATGCTGAAAAACTTTGTCAGCAATAAAGTTAGTGAGGCAGGAATAAATAGGTACAGAGGCAGAAAGTGCCCAAACCAGAAAGTAATACTTAATAGAGCCTGTAGAAAACCCACTGTTTTACAAAAGCATAATGAAAGCAATTTACACCTGTTTCTGAACAAATAGAAAATAGGCTGCTACCCACTGTGCATGGTCTCTCAGTTCTTTAACTCATCTGGTGAGATACTTCTTAATGCTTGATAAAAACAGCTTCATTGTGGACGTTGTTTGCAGCTTAGAACAGGTACTCTCACTCTGGTAGGGCTGTGATTTTTCAGAGGGGCTGTGACGGTCACGAAACCTATTCTTTTACATCTGGAAAGGCTTTTTGAAAGCTTGTGGATGACTTTAGAGGAGATATCCTGTTGAAGAGGAAGATGTTATTAGGACTTACACTTCTGGACCTAGTTAACTCATAACCTTTGCTCCAATATGACTGTTTTGTTTGGGGTCAAGCTTTTGGATTTTCTTTTGATGAAATAGTTGCAAGGCCCACACATTACACAGGGGCTTGTGCCAATATGATGACTAGATACAGGAGGAAGGATAAACTAGAGGAATACTTACCTAAGAATTACTATAATTTTACTTCACAGTTGTCTTGTCTGAGCTGTGATCAACAGAGTTAACTTGTGAGCTTTTTGTATGAAAAGGAGTATGTAAATATTTGCACTTTTCCTGAAAGACACCTCTGTGAGAGAAATTTACTTTTATTAGCTGACTTGGTAAAGAGAATGCATGCACTCCTAAAGCTATTGACAGTGCACACAGATGCAAAAGTATTCTCCCTGAATACCTCAGAGCTGGGATCCTGTTTCCATGACTGAATGTAGAAGTCCAGGCAAACTGTTGGCATTGCACAGATACAACTATGTAGATAAGCTAAAGTAAGCGTTGGTAAGGACTGCAACAAGTTCAGCTAATGTGCTGTACAGCCATGTGCACCAGAATAAAGGAAGGGGTGTCAGAAGGGATGGTAATACTGAGGAAAGGGCCAGCTCTCAGCAGGTTGGGCTGTGGTGGGCAAGAACACACCGATAAACTAGTAAGATTTGAAAACATTAATTCTGTATGGTCTTAAGCTAGTCTTTTTGATGCATATTCTCCTGAAATGCTCAAACATATCTGGGGAAACCAATATAAACTAATAAATTATTGCACTTCTCTGGGCATTCCTCATGCCAAAACGGTGAATTTAATTCCATCAGTCTCAAGATAAAGTGACCCTTGATGATAAATATCTAGAAGATAAATGAAGAACTAATGCAGGTTATAGACATCTTAAAATGATCAGGGTTAGTTGTGATAATATTAATGTGTTTTGGAGGCTGGCCAAATTAAACTCAGGACCATTTTCTGAAATTTTTATTCACATTAAATAGTATCTTGTTTTATTCATAATTCCACTGATGATCTGTTAATTTCTAGTAAGAATTTCACCCGTGAAAAACAGGGGTCACAGAGCATAAAAGAATAGGAATCTCATTAAAATCATTAATCTTTTCATTAATTTCTAAAGACATCAGATAAAGCACTACCCTTTAAAGTGTATCCATATTTTGATAGACTTCAAAAAAGGTAAAAACTTGGCTTATTTTTGCAAGTAGGTTAGCATCTAGGCCAGGTTTTTCAGAGGAGCAAAGTGGCTCGGGCACAGACTCAGTTTGATTCCTGTGCCCTAACTCAGTACATCTTAATGGCATTACTTGAGCAGCTGCTAATTTTGAACAGGATAGAAGAACTGAGTCCTTGATAAATTACCAGACAGCCAAGCTATCTAAAAGCATTTCTTTTCTGGGCTATCCTGTGGCAAAAGCACACATAAATCACTATCCCTTTATTGTACGGCCCCCCAGAATGTAAATAATTTTCTTCTGCCTTTTATCTTAAGTTACATTTCATTGAACTATACAGTGAAAATTTTGGGCGTGGTGGTAGATTAATACACTGCATTTTCCTGCCACACACATTCTTCATTGCCTTTAGGGATTTCATTTGACAAAGGCCTCACTAATGGAAATGCAAATTTTCTACCTGCCACAGAGTACTTTTGACTCTGCTGTTTGTCAGAGCAACACATTCCTCAAAAGTGTCATTCCTTTGACTTCTCAGAAGCCAGGGGAATTGTGTCTCTACCTACCAGGGCTCTGTTTGACCTAGCAGAGAGTAAAGAACATATTTATGTAAATTTGAATGAGAAATATTAGCCTATTCAGTTCTTTGCTATAAATAAGGCCCCACAAAGATTGAAAGCCTTATTAGGCTTTGATTTATTGTAGCCAGTCATCCATTTCCTGTTTAGTAGTTTTGTGGCACTTTAATAGACAGCAACTTCGTTCATTTTCTAGTGATATATTAGTGATTCTAGTACTGATAATATTCCATCTAATCTAATCTTATCTTTTGAGGGCTGTAGAAAACCTTGTGCATAACAGTGGAGAGATCCTTGGGCTACATGGTTTAGCAGATTAGAAAATGTCCGTTGTCTTTCCCATTCCACTCTAAATAGAGCAGACAGCCGCAACAAACTTTTAATAGCAGAATTCTCCAACATAAATATACAAACTTTTAAGGCAGGGATTAGCGAAATGAGCCTCCATGTTGTCATATTCATACAAGAACTGAAAAGAATAAAAAGCTTCATATCCTCAGCAAGAGAAAACCTTTTCATTCACTTTTCGAGAATTTGCACTTTTGTTACTATCTCAATCTCAGTGGCCAACAAATAAGTTGTGTTTAGGGCAAAACAGTAAGTGAAATCCTCATGCCTTTAAAGTAGTCTGTAAAACTCCCAGTTGCTAGGGGAGATCCAGGAATTTGTGTGCCATGTTAGTCCAGCCGAACAACACTAACAGTATATTTTTACATGGCTGATATCCATGTTTGACAGCACCTTCTAGCCTAAGCAATATATTTTCTACCTCTTCTTCCTCTGAAACCAATGGGCTCTATTCATTCCTGTGAAATTGTAGCATTTTTTCACCTCCACTGTCTTTCAGTCTTCTCTTCTTGATCCACTCATCCTTCACTACTGCCCTTTACAAAGCCACACTTACCATCTGTGCTTCATCTCAATGAGGTCCTTTCCTTCTCTTCCACAGTTAGGCTTTTGGATTAAAGTAAAACTAGGGAAACTCACGGCTAGTGCTAGTACCTCACACCAGCAACTTCTGCAGTCCATATTTTCTGTGTTCAAAGCAGGTTCCTTCATTTAGAAAATGAAATGCCACGGTGTCACTCCTGCCTGAACAGGCAGGTGTTTCTTGTTGTCATTGACTAAGTTCCAGTTCCAAATTTTAATGACTGAGGAAATAAGGAAAGAAGCTGAATGCCTGACACATATGAGCACAGGTCTTATGGTACAACAGACAGCAAAAGATCACTGAAGTATGGTTTTTGCATCATGATGGTGTTCACAAACATAGATTCTTCCCTCTGCACAGACCAGAGGAGACCAGCAGCAGCCAGGGCTGCTCTTTGTGAAGGCAGGCAGTGGTTTCAAAATGCTCCTTTCTGCAAAGAGACAATTCTATTGAAATGGAGGATCTTTTCCAAAGCTGGAGTTGCAACAAAGTATTTACTTAGCCATAGAGATCATAATGTTCCATGGTTTATTTGAATTATTAAACTGCAATACTGCACAATAATCATCACTGCAGAGCTTCAAAACACTTACTGACAATGCAGTCTTGGCAAAGTAAGTATTAGTCTTTTTAATGGATAGTTCTTGCAACAGGGAAGAAGAAACCTGTGTTTCAGACTAAGCTGTGCTTTCTAAAGGGGCAGAAGGTATTGACTGAAATATTGATTCTATACAGATTTTTGTTGTTGCTTATATTTTAAAAATACCCCCCAACCTCTCTCAACAGATCAGATGTCACTTCACTTTGCTTTCCTTGAAATAACACTGGAAGCAGATTGTTGACAGCTTCAGGCTTCTGCACAGTCAGCATTATAAGAGAACAGTATAGACATGAGCAAAAGTCAAATGGTCTCCTAGGAGCTCCAACCCATTAAAACAATTGCTAAGGGCGCAAGAGCACAATAAACATCTGCGGTTTGTCTCCCCAGCATACCACATGCCTTTCAGTTTGCCTCTGCTTGGAAATGGGCTTGAGCTGTCTGATTAGACCCAGATGTGAACTTGCAGAGTTCAAGGCTTTTCAGAGCTTGGATTTTGGTTCCAGGCTGAGGCTGGGAGTCACCATAAGGTTAGGTTCCAGATCAGCACTCCCTCAGATTTGACAATGCTTCAAGAGTACTTTTTATTTTTGGCTCTGCTCTGTTAGGAATTGCCTCTCTGCAAGCATCCTGATCTACTGGACAGTCCTCATTTGAACTAAATATTGCAATAAAGAAAGCAAGCACCTTCATAAGGCTCCCTGTGCTGGCTGTCTTCCTCATTAGTCACTACCAGACACTGTTTTTAGCTAAATCAATACTAAAAACATATGCCTTGCCACATGAGCATCAAGTTGCTGCTGCAGAACATTGTATTACCTTGATTTTGTGACAAAATACAGATTCAGATTTTATTTTAAAGCCAGATTTTAGCAATCTAAATTATACCAACTTTGACATACTAATTAGAAAACAACAATTTTATATGGAAAAGTTTATTACAGCCCTATGCTTAAATGAGAACCACCTTTCACTTACAGAACTATAATGTCTCCAATATGGCCAGCCAGCTATCATAAATAGGTTCAACAACAACAACAACAACAACAACAAAGTGAACCAAAACTCTGGAAAACTGTTTTCGTCGTAAACTGTTTTGGTAATAAATGCCACTCATTGGTAATTCAGCCTCAGGGATGAAATATTATTTAGAGGATTATGCAGAAAGGAAACAATTGATGTGTTACTTTAAGCTAACTAACACTATTTGATCAGAATAGATGAGAATTAAGACGTTGCAATAACTTAATAGTATGGTAAAGGTAAATGAGGCAGCGCTCAATTTATCTGTAACTGTGTGCTTGTGCATTGTAATGGAGAATAAACATGATCTTGTTAGCAATAATGATATTACTCTTAAGTCTTTGCTTAAATACTTAATGGAGGAGGAAATGAGAGACAAATAACACCCTACATAGGTTGGAATAGGAAGCAACAGTTGTAATTCCAAGTGCCTCACTCTGCACACACTTCCATTCAGAAAGCTCAAAGCAGAAATCACAGAAGTGATCACAACCCCTTCCAAGTTGGAGCTGCGTTTCTTTATTAATTAAAAGATTGTTTCAGTGCATCACAATCACCAGCCTTCCTTCCATTGCCGCAGTAGCATAATTTGCCAGACAGTCTCTCTGGTGTGCGATGTAATGGTGGCTGAGAATACAAAGTGCTGATCAAAGCAACAGTGCAGATGGCAGATTATTTGCATTTAACAAAAGAAGGCACAATTCCTGTAGTTGAGGAAAGCTCATCTAAATGCACCTATGCATATCTGTATGCCTGGGAGAATGGTGGAGGGAAGGGATGGCACCACGCAGGATTTCTTATACGCAGAGTAGGTAAGGCAAAGATATTAGGGACAGAACCAAGCTCTGTCCTGGAGATGTTACAAGACAGTGTGGGTGGAAGCTGGATGGCTGTGCTGGATGAACAATGTCACAAGAGGTATCACCCACTGGTGGCTTAAATAAATTGAATGAAGATTGGTGTTGGCCTGTTTTGAAGTTGCATGCTCAGTGCTGCAGTTCTGCCAGGCAGAGCCAGTATATCTTTCTGGCTAGTGACTGGAGACGGTGCTGGCCGGTACTGGAAATGAAATATCAAATAAACCCAGAAGCAGGCAGAGTATGGCTAGAGGGAGTAAAGCCAATGAACATTATCTTTTATTCTGCAAAGTTCTCAGTATAGGTATTCACAGAATCACAGAGCTGATGCCTGATAAACTGTCATCAGAAGAGGACTAGAAATAAAGAAAAGAGATCTTAGGGTTGCTTCAAGAAGCCCAGTGCAGAAAGGAGATGGGGCCTGTTCCTAACTCTGCAATGAGAGGGAAGGGGGGTTGGTGTCTTGTCAGCACTGCTGGGACAAGTTTAAGAGGATGTGAGCAGGGAGGATAATCACAGCACTCTGGCAGGTGGGAAGGCATTGCAATAGAAAGGATGACCTGCACAGAGTGAGTTACTGCCAGATGGCTCCCAGCTGGGGGACTTAAGGAGACTGTGATCTGGCCTAATCAATGCCTGGCACCTTCTCTCCCTGCAGTGTCCAGAAAGACAACCCTCACTGCCAGCGACACAGAGGACTGGGAGTGATGAGACTGCCTTTTACAAATACAGTCTGGGCAGCGCATGTAATTCTTTTTGTTTTCTTTCTCTCAGTGGCATTACCTTGAATATGAGGAAATTAAGGAGAAAAATTGTTACGAGGTTTGTAGGCCCTTTATCGCTTTAATCTCCTCTCCTCTCTGCTTTCTATTTTCCTGTCTCTTGACATCTATCTTTGCAGAGACAGTGACCAAATTAAGCTAAAAAACAATTTAGACTTGTTTGTGACTGAATTGATTTCTGCTTTCAGCAACTGTTTGAAAGGTGTTATTTTAACTAGGCCTAAATTTTCAATGCAAATTCTGGGATCGCCAGAGCAAGAATTCAACACAGGTCTACTGGACTTAGGGAAGGGAAAAAATATTTGGCATGTGGAAAAGTAGACTATACGATTTCTGGGATTCCCTTTAGAAAGACGCAAGGGTAGGGCAAGAAAGACTTCATTCTGGGTATGTGCCCTTACAGAAACCTGGCATGGCAGTTGTTAAGGTTTGGTGTTGCATGGGGCTCTAAAGTTAGTGGTTGAGCCTTCTGTATGGTTAATACAAAGCCTGCAAGGGCTGCTTGTGTTAAGTTGTATTGATTGCCTTGTATATAATTTAATAAAGCTGAAGCCTGCTTTCTTTCCTCGCAGCTATACACTGCATCTGTCTTTGTTGGAGTGTTCCCATGGCAATCGTGGGCTGGATTTTTATTAGTTTGATTTACTCGATAAATAAATAGAAAAATAAAACAGGATAATTACCCAACAATGAATAGCTACCATATGACCACAGTGAAAACTACACCAAAGGCCACTGGCAACAGGCAACACTTCCAGTTCAGAAGTAGTGCAGAGATTCTCAATGTAATCTTTTTTGACCTTCATTGGCCCTTCCTCCATTAGATGTCAGGCTCTGTTGCTTATATGAGTTTCACTGCATACAAAATGTCTCTCCTGGCTTCTCATGTTCATACTATTGTTATTCTTGTTTAAGCAGTGGCAGCAGCTTTTATGCACTCTTACTACTTAGTCTGAATAGTTACATTTGCTGGGAAGAAAATTCTCTCTTTTCTACCCAGAGAAGTGGTAGAAAAACCTGTGCTAATAAAACAAACATCTGTGCTTCAGCTGAGGCTTGCTCTCCTAACAGACTATTACATGAACCTGTAGGCAGGCTGCTAACAGGCCCCCAAATTACTCAGAAAGCCAGCATTGCCGGGAGATGTGGGAATCTGGCTCAACTCCTGATAACCTTGGGGCAGATGGAGGCACGACACAGGCACCTTTTGCAAGGGGTATTGCAGTGTAGCTTCTTTTATGGCAGAACAAGAGAGGACTAGTCTGCAGGTTACTTAGAGGACAGGAAGACTTTGGTAGTAAGCTCATAAGGCAATCACATCTGATGCTTAAAATATAAAAGCATATGTCACTTCTTTTACAGTGTGGTTCGAGTCAATTTTCAACTCACTGTTCATAAATATTAGGAGCTAGGCTCCTGCTATAGCAGCACAGCATTTGGTGCAGCACAGAATAGGAGACTTGTAAATGCGGTGGTGCATTCAATACTGACAATAAAATTTGACGTGGGCTTTCCCAAGTTCTTGCTGTAAACTCTGGGAGATGCTGATAGCTAACCATTGCCTGGCCATGCCAACAACCAGTGCCAGTGGAAAACTAGAGGATCTTTGCCGTTACTCCTTCTACCCTTGGGACAGGAGGCATAGTGACTGTTTCTGAATAGAGTCAGTCCAGCGGTGTCTCTGCTAACTGCAGGGTACTTGTGTTTCAGTCAAAAACCATTTAAAATCCTAAACTTCATATAAACTAACAGCAAACAAAAATATTTCTTCTGAATGTTCATCGCACTGCTGATCAGAATGTGCTATGCAGGATGCACCCGGTGGTGTTCAAGCAGCATATTAAGCTAGGCTTTTAATCAGAAGTAGATATTGTTAGCCCTTTGAAGATCTCCTTTTTCTCTAGAGGATCTCACACAAGTGCAAAACTTCCTAAAAGCATCTGCCGAATGGCTTAAGACATGCCTGAGTATGAAAAGCTTCTAAACTTATGTTTGGAAACTGGCTTGAATGCTCATTGAAAGGCAGCTGTAATACAAGCTAACATTTAAGGCTCTTACAGGGAACTGTAGATCCTGTTTCAAATCTCATTTCCATGAGAATTATGTCAGCACTTAAGTCTTCCGCCGCTGCTGGTGGAAATGTTTTTAAAATTAGTGCTAAAATGTCAGTGCCTTTGTGGAGAAACTGTCATTACAAGAGGATTCCCATGATGGAAGCCTGTTCCCACCATTAGACCTGTAGAAACTGGGAGACCTGGGGTCTGTTTCATAAAATCATAGAATGGTTTAGGTTGGAAGGGACCTTTAGATGTCATCTAGTCCAACGCCTGTGCACCGAGCAGGGACATCTTCAACTAGATCAGGTTGCTCAGAGCCCTGTTCAACCTGACCTTGAATGTTTCCAGGGATGGGGCCTCCACTACCTCTCTGGGCAACATTCCAGTGTTTCACCACCCTCATTGTAATTTTTTTTTTCCTTATATCCAGCCTAAATCTACTTTCCTTTAGTTTAAACCCAGTTTCTTGACTCTGCTCCTGGCCTGCTGTTGCCTGCAACTCTTATAATCTCTCTCTAAAATGGGAATAAAGCTTAGCTTCTTTTGAACAATGTTATGAGCACTTCAACGTGTGATGTTTCAAAAGAACTAAGTTTTATTAAGAACCTCCATTGTTCTCACCTCCTCCTCTCCCCTGCGGTATGAAATATTGTAAGACCTGTGGCCTTCGAAGGTGTGTAGGCTCTCTCACTGCTGTTACTGAGGCCAGCTTGCCTAGTGGGAGCGCTGAGCAGTGGGCCAGTAATTGTATAATTTCACCCTTGGAAACTTTGCACTTCTGCCTAGGGTAATACCATAGACACATACTGCTTCAGAGTTATTACAGCCTGGATCAGAACTTTGGGAGGGGGGAGCATGAACAGTTTCACCTTGGCTTTCCCCAGCAGAGCAGTGAGAGAATATGTCCTAAAATAAATGGGAAGAAAGCTCTTAAATGATGTTTCTCAGTCCGAGGAATTAATATGTGCTCTCTCCCGACACATATATTATCAAGAGAGCATTAACAAGGTTTATTTGCTGGTCTTGTGAGCATGTGGTGGTGGGTCTTCTCAGGCATTTGCAAAGCACTTGGAAAAGTGCAGTGGCTTGGAGATGGGAGAAAGGTCACAGAATCACAGAATGGCAGGAGTTGGAAGGGACTTCTGGAAACCATCTTGTCCAACCCCCCCTGCTTGAGCAGGCACACCTAGAGCAGGGGGCACAGGAACGCGTCCAGGAGGGTTTTGAATGTCTCCAGGGAAGGAAACTCCACAACCTCTCTCGGCAGCCTGTTCCACTGCTAGGTCACCCTCACAGTAAAAAGTTTTTTCTCATATTGAGGTGGAACTTTGTGTGTTCCAACTTGTGCCCATCGCCCCTTGTCCTGTCATTGGATATTGCTGAAAAGAGTCTGGCCCCATCCTCTTGACACCCACCCTTTAGATATTTATAGGTATTGATGAAATCCCCCCATAGTCTTCTCTTCTCCAGGATAAACAAACCCAGGTCTCTCAGCCTTTCCTCATAAGGCAGATGCTCCGGTCCCCTGATCATCTTCGTAGCTCTCTGCTGGACTTGCTCAAGCTGTTCCGCATCCTTCTTAAACTGGGGGGGCCCAAAACTGGACACAGTACTCCAAATGTGGCCTCACTAGGGCAGAGTAGAGGGGGAGGATAACCTCTCTCGCCCTGCTTGCCACGCTCCTTTTAATGCAGCCCAGAATATTGTTGGCCTTCTTGGCCACAAGGGCACATTGTTGGCTCATGGTCAGCTTGCTGTCCACCAGCACTCCCAGGTCTTTCTCAGCAGAGCCGCTTTCCAAGTAGTTCAGCCCCCAGCCTGTACTGGTGCGTGGGGTTGTTCTTCCCCAGGTGCAGGACCTTGCACTTGCTCCTGTTGAATTTCATGGGGTTCCCCTCGGCCCAGCTCTCCAGCCTGTCCAGGTCTCCTCCCTGCCCCTCTGCCACTCTGACCGAGGCTTGGAGTGGCTTGGAAATGACAAGCAGAAGTTTGTAACCCTGGTTAGCTGGTGGGACAGCTCCTCCCACTTGAGAGATCCCTGACCTTCAGCCCATGCCTATTCTGACTTGTGGAGACATATTGGGGAGCGAAGACAGTGTCTGAGGAGCAGGTGTAGAGGAGGTCCTGTACAGTACATGCCTGCATGTTCAATCTGGGCCTCGAGCCTTCTCCTCAGCTCCAGCCCTTGCGATGTTGCCGCCTCTTGTGCTACACGGAGGTACAGAGGCTTTCTTCCTGCTCCTTTACTTGCTACTGGTGTTTTATTTAATCAGTGTTCTCTTCTTTAGCTAGTATTTCCTTTTCTTTTTTATCTGTTTTCCACTTTGCTTCCCCTCTCCTATTCAGGACCTGATCTTGCTTCACCCTGTAAAGGCTGTGAGTGTCACTGGTGCTGGGACACTGGCTGTTTTTGCACCATACCTGTGCTCTGACATAGGCTTGGTATGTATGCCACAGCATGAGCTTGAGCAATGATATTTGTTCTTGCCAAACAAGTCCCTGAGGCAAATTCACAGGGCAAGGTCTTTTGAGGTCCCAAGCCTGCAATGTGGTGTAGAGAAACTTCTGCCCCAGGCAGCGATGTTAAGAGTCATTCTGGGCAGGGAGCAAACTGGGTGGCTTTCTGCCTCCTCCAGCTTTCTTTATGAGCAAGGGGCTTCTGGTCTGGAAGACAGTATGAAGCCAAGGTTATGCTGTTTGGGCCATCCTTTCTACAGCCTCCACCTTTCCTTCCTGTTAAAAAGTTGCTCACACTACATATTGCCCAAGCACTTTTGTGGTGGGGGTACTGAGTTGGGATATGCCTGACCATTAACCACTGTACTGTTCATGTTAACTGGCAAGTAATGGGAGTGTTTTACTATAATGTGCAGTTGTTTTGTTTTTCTTTTTTAAACTCCTGACCCTGCAACACGATCCAGGAATTTCAGTGGAAGGCTTGTCATATCCTAATTGGTCTTACAAATTTTGTACAGTACAAATGTTTTGGCAATGGAACTGTTTTGATTAAAGGTTGTATAAATTCCATTTCTCACAGCAGCTAAACCTGTGTGAACCCTCTGAAGGGGCTCGTATCACCTGAATTCCTATGGTACTGGTACAGCTTGCACCTTCTATGTATAGCTACGCTTTTATTTGAGCTCCTCTGGCTGCATGTTTTGGTGGGCTAAGGCATGGTGTGCTCTGATGCAATGTGTGGGCTGCAAGATCCGGGCTCACCAGCCTTTCTTAGCTATGGGTTGTCAGCTCCACATCTCCCTTTGTCAGCTAGCGTCACATCCATAGCATTTTGGTTGAATGTTTCTTGTCTGCTCTGACTGAGAGAAGAAATAGGACTCTGGAAAAAAAACAGTACTTCTTTACTGAGTCGCAATGATTTATGCACACGCCAACTGGAATGACAAAATGAAATCCCTCTACTTCCAGATATTTCAGGTTTCTGTTTAACAACACCCCAGGCCAGTCACTTTGAGGGCTCTATTCTATTTCTTGGGTTGTTGAACTCATTTGGCCTTGTGCCTCACAGCACCACATGGGGTATGTCTTAACAGACCTGAAAGGTATGGCATGCTGTGACTTGATTTTATTTACATTTTTGTAAATATCAGCATGTTTATTTTAAAATTACTGAACTTCTGTAGTCACAGCTCTGGGGTGGTAAAGGTCACAGAGAGGGCAGGTTCCTATCATCTAAAGCTGGAAGACCTCACTTAAAATCATGCTCACTGTTTGCCATTTTGTACTTTGCTGAGCTTATCCAGTGAAACTGTACTTGTCTGTTGTCTGGTCTCTACTGGTCTGCCTTTTCTTTTTTACTAGCCCAGTGACTCTAGTTGGATTTCCAATGACAAAAGTGATAGCTATAATTTCTCTATAGTATGAAAAAAAATAATTCCAACAAAAAAAATTAAAAAAATATTTAAAAATTAAAATTTAATTAATTAAAATTTTTTTTAAAATTAAAAATTCAAAAAAGAAGTATATTTTCTTTCATTTAATTGAAACTCCTCAAGCTCATAACTGACTGTCCCGGATCCCTGTGTCTCTAACATCAGAGCTCAATCTCAAAAGGACAACTTGACTAGCCAGAAAAGGGAGCTCTAAGTCACTACAGGTGTAATAAGGTAAGTCAGTTTCTGGCTTATTGTGTGGTGCTGGTCAGGAATCTTCTGTCAAAATGTTTTTATTTTCTCTAGTCAGGAGCCACTGATTTGACAGCTGTTAGTGGAAATGTACCTATCAGTTTTGGCAGGCAAGTCTTCTCACGCAGGAGAAGGAATCACTGGAGCAGGGCAGATGCCTGTCTGCAGAGCATCCCACTCGCCCTGGTGTGGCCAGCAGCCCTCCCTGGGTCCTTGGAGACTGACTCCTTCCAGTGCTCTGCTGGCCTGGAGACTTAAAATCTGGAGACTTAAATTTCCATCTCTAATAGCCCAGATGGGCAGAGCTCCAGGCTGCTACTGCTGATATGAGGTATGGCTTTCTCAATCTCAAGTTAGTTCTATTTTGTGTTTAACTAAGTAATTAAATATTTATTGGACCAGAGATGGATCAGGTGACTGAAACTGTTATGGGACAGATGCTGAAACAGATGCTGGTCAGTGAGGTCCTGCCCCTGTCTTCCCTTCACACCGAGCCTGGCTGCATGTTCCTATCCTCTCACTTGGGTCCACAGTCACACTCATCTCATGCTGCCTGCAGGCACGCCATGGAGCTAAGATTTCTGGAGAATGAATCTCAAGGGAAGAGGGCATTTAGATCCTCAGAGTGGCTCACAACAGGATCAGATGTACATAAGTGCTGGCACAAGTGGTGGGAAGTTTTGGCTGGGAAGAGGTGAGAGAAAGGCATATAACTGTCCCTTTGGACAGCAGCAGGCCATTAGAATGGTTTAGCTATAGTCTCACTTGGTACACTGATTTCTGAGCCTTACGTGGGATGTACACAGCCCTATACCAATGTTTTCATTCAGTCTTGGGGGAATGAATACATATACCAGTGCTGCCAGTAACCAGCTGGATAGCATGTGAGCTGAAAACACTCAGGCTCAGATTCCTGGTTGTGAACTCATATGTACCAGCAACATACTACTTTGGGATATCTTGCCTTCTTCCAGGGATTTTGCCCAGTGGAAGAACATAGAGATCTCTAGGTTTCATCCAGGTGTAGAATCAGGAGGTCCATCTTCAACACGGCCCATGGCTACCTCGCTGCTTTCTGCAGCCCTCTTCCTCTCTCTCTTATTGCTGTCCTGCTGCTCTCTCAAACTAAGCTAAAAAGCTTTTCAGGGCCAGGATACTTGCAGACCCTGCAAATGGCTTTGCACACCCAGAGGTTTCAGTCCCAGGAGTGGGGTGCAGCTGGCCTTGCCTGGAGCCAGCAGACCCCATTCAGGAGCACTGTGCCTAACACCTTATTTGCAGCAACGTCTTGACCCCCACCAGCTGAAAACTACTGTATTAGGGACATCTGGTATGAACTGAAGTCTGTGCCTCCCAGCTCACAATGAGTTCCGTGGGATTACTTGCATTCATAAGGCTGGTGACGCTGCCATTTTAAATGTATCCTTTTTTAAAGTTAGTTAAGTGAGATTTTTATGAAGTATAGTCTACATGTGAAGCTGAGAGCCTGTCTGCTTCCAGGCACAGGGTGCAAGTGACCGCTGAGCTGCTGTGGAAGGTAGCAGGTATTTTGACTGGTTCATTGCTAATTATTGCTTCAGTAAACAACAGCTGTTCAGCTTCTTGCTTTGAAAAGATTACAGTACCCGAACTGTAGTCTGCTATTATTGAAAAAAGAAAAAAAATGTTATAATCATTTCACTCCCCTACTGCTACAGATTTTATGGGCCTTGTAGTGTGCTGTTATGTCAGGCATATTAATTGCTAGTGAGTCGATGTTAAGCAAATGAAACAGCTTTGTGCAGTGTTTGGACACTTGGTTATAGACAGTTTAACAGCAGTCTTCTGGAGAGACTGTGCATTAGTCTTAGATTATTTTTCAGTACTAGAGGAATGGCTCTTTCAAAGTAACTATAAAATGAACCATTGCTGCCATGCAATAGCAGTAATAAGCTGTTAAGGTACACTGCAAAGCATGAGGTCAGAGGCAGTATGTTCTTCCAGCCACCCAAGAAGCGTAATAGCAACTAATTAGTGCAGCTCCTTCAGAGGCTATTGCTATTGCAACAGGAGGAAAGAAAGGCAAAAAAGTGCAAGGGGGCCCCAACTGTTACTATCTGCCCTTTAGATGAAGGAGTTGTTGGTATTAACTTAGCAGAAGGTGAAGGCCTGACCCAGCACAGCACTGAGTGTCACTGATGTGCTCTTGGCACTGAAAAGAAAAATAGCCCTGTTCTCTACTCCATGCAGTTCCTGGCCTTCTGGTTTCTTCCTGAGGAGCGGGATTTATAGGGGCATCTGCCTTGATTTACTAAGGATCAAAAATTACAAATTAACTTTCAAGGCACATGCACACACATGCCTTGCTGCACACTACCAGATCCACCTCCCAGGCGAGGTGGCTGTTGCCCTGTAGTAGCTGGCTGAGCTATCGGCCCAGTGTTGTTGGTATTAGGCTGTGACAGTGCCCATGGCCACGGCCAGCCACCAGCTACCGTGGGGCTGCCACCAGCCGGAGCATGTCTCCTCCAGCTAAGCTGAGAAACAGGCTGCTCTTTGTTTGAAGCAGTTGATCTCTACACTGTTGCATTCACTGGCTGCAGATGAAAGCCATCTGTAAATGTCTTCTGTGCAGTTAAAACCAAAAAACCCCCATGTATTTAACTAAATGAATACACCAGCAGTCAAGCTGGCACCCTTTGATTGCATTTAAAAAGGAACGAGGTGGTATTAGTGCAGCTACCAATCATTGGGTGCCACGAGTTGGGCTGAATCGCCAACGACAGGACCCCGCTTTAGGATGGCAGACAGGGCCTTGCCATTGCAGCTGGGCAAAGCAGCGGGGGCCGAGGCAAGCACGGGGCAGCGCTGCTGGCCCACAGGCAGCCGCGCAGGGTCCCACACTCAGAGCTGCCCTTCTGGAGCACCTACCACCTTCTCTGCAGGGCTGCGGGTGTGGTGCGATAGAGGGAGATGGAGAGGAAGATGTGCCAGGCTGCCCACCCAGCTTGGGTCAGCCAGGCGCCATGCATGGGGGTCAGCCAGGCGCCATGCCGCAGGCCGACATGAGGTGCTGTTCTAGGGGACACGGCATCTTAAGGATGTGAATTTTATTCGTCTTATTTATTTAATCATTTATTGTTGCTAGAACGCGGCCTCAGCGAGCCGCACCGCGGAGCAGCAGTAACACCCGACGCCCCAGCGCCCCAGCGACCCGTTAAAATGGCGGCCAAGCCCCCACACACGCTAGGGCCGGTCGCTGCCGCCCCTCCCCTGCCCGCCAGGGGGCGCGCGAGCCAAGGCCGAGAGGCGCTGAGGGGGCCGCCCGCTGCTGCTGCCGCCGCCGGCCCGGGGTCGGAGTAGGGGACAGCAGGTGCCGCAGGGGCGAGGTGATCGGCCCCGGGCCCCTGCCTGAGGCCGTGCTGCCGCGTCTGAGGCCTGGCGCGTGTGTGTGTGCGCGCGCGCGGCCTCGCTGCGGCACCGCTGGCTGATGGCGCGGGGTGAAGCGGTGACGGGGGCCGGCGTTCGTCCCAGGCCGGGCAGCGCGTCGGGCTGCCGTGCCCAGGCGGGTGGCGGCACGCCTGCGGCTGGGAGCGCCATCTAACCTCTTCCCTTCAGTCTGAGCTTAGCTGCGAGGTGGGGCAGGACCGGGAGGGAGCAGCTTCCCGCCGCCGCCCGGGGCGAGGCGGGGCGGCCCCTTGGCCCCCCCCGCGCCCCCGGGCGCCAGCGCAGCGAGCCCGGCCCGGCGGCGCTGCAGGCAGCGCTCCCCGCTCTGCACCGAGTGATGACTAGACGCTGTCCCGCCTTCACCGGAGCTGGCAGGGCGTGAAACACCTGGCAAGGAGCGGGGAGAGTCGGTAATTGAGGGCAATGTACGCTCAGGGCAAAGTGCAGTCACTGTTAGCGCGGACAAGGTTTTATTTTTCATTATTATTTTTTTTTAACCTAAATACTTGCCTGTGGATACCTTGGAGACATAAACACAGAGGCAGATTGGCTCCTACTATGCTCGTGAAAAGATTTTAATAGAGAGGGATGAGGTTTATTTTAGTTAGCTTTAATAATCAGCCATATGAAAAGTAATAGAACAGCGCATCTTTGCTGTGGAAACCAAGGGATGTTTTTAAAATGCCTCAACCTTGCACTGCCCATTTAAAAACTCGGGGCTTTTAGATTAATCTTTGTTAGCTTCAGTGTGTATCAAATTAATTTGGGTACTACAGGGGTGGATAAGGGGGGGGATAAGGGGAAGACAAACCCAAACCCTCAGCCTGGCATGTGCAAGAGGTACAAAGGTTTCACTTTGACGTCTTCTGTGAGGCTAAATGGAGGGTGCAAGCATCTGGGCTAAACTCCCAACTCTAGCAGCCGTTATATGTAATGCCAATAGCCACCTATTTTGCCGAAAGCTTCTGGAAGCTGCTTCTCGTGTGGTTTGTTCTAGCGATCATGAAGCAGAGCTTCTGTGGCCCCCCCCCTTTTTAGTACGTGATTCCTAACGTGAATTTTGTCAGAATTGCATTCCTACCCACTGCCTCTTCCCTCCTCCCCCATTTAGGAGTGCTTTACTACAATGTGGGTTATTTTTCTGCAGAGGCACTTAGAGCCTATTGTTAAGGCACCCTTTGGCACCTTTTTTTTTTTTTTTTGTGAGCTGTTTAACGCTCTCCCTGCAAGATGGTTTTTTTTTTTTTTTTTCCGAGCTTCAGATTGATGCATGATGTCCCCTTATGCACTCTCTCTCCAGGGTTTTAACAATGTCTTCATGATGCATTCACCAGGACTGTATGCAAGAACAGTGTTGCTGGTGCCATGTGCAGAGATAACATTGCCTTCCTATTCCCCTTGGTTAACAAGGCCAGTAATCTCATTAAGCGTCTCCACCCCATGCACTCTTCACTGCCACTACAATTGTACTGGAATCTTGCAATGAGTTATTTATCGCTTATGTGCTCCTCATTCTTTCCAGTCATTGCTTTCTTGTAGGTGGCTACATACCTTTCATAGCAAGATTTGCATTTCTTATTCTGAGATATTTTACTTCTGGAGTTGCCTGTATTAAAATGCATTTTGTTTGAATGGGCTCACTTCAGCGAGTGATCCATGTTGTTCTGTATGACTGCTCTGTCCTAGCCATTGTTTGCCACTCCATCAATTTTTGTCATCTGCAGATGTTGGCGTCGCTAATTTTTTTTTATACGCGCTTCCCCATCATTGTGGAAAATGGTGATAAGCGCCTGGTCCTAGTGTTATGGTCTTATACCCCTCCCAGCACCCCCACACTGTTTTTTTCCCTATTAGTTCTTGTCAGCAAACACTGGATGTACTTCTCTACACTGTTGCAAGCCTATAGTTACTCTCAGCTTTGCATTCTTAACTGATGCCTCCATTAGCTTTCCCTATACTGTCGGGTTTTTTTGATTGATGTAAGGTTAATTGGTTCATTAGATAGCCATTCCTGTAATTTCAGTTTTGAAATGATTCCTGGACTTGGAATGTAGAAATACTTCATTGCATTGGGATAACAATTTCCCGTGTGCCTCTGTAATGCATGGCACTCTCCCTGCTGTCTCAGACAGCTTAAGTGTGATTGAGTAACTAGAGCCAGTTGAAACATGTTGTCACCTTCCAGCCCTGTTCTTAGTTTCTGTATTTCCTCCTTTTCCTCCTGAATCCCAAAAGGCTTTATTAAGACAGGTTTGTGAGAACCATTAACTCGAAGCTGCATAATTACGTTACTGTGAGCTTTGACTTAGTTTATAGTAGGGGAAAAAAATGCACGTCTCTAGAAATTTATATTCCTCAATGACAGAATTTTAACTTAGTAAATTAAAAGGATTACTCAATTTACCTAGGACGTTATAGTAATTAACAGTAAGAGAGTCTACCTGCAGAATTACTAAACACAATAGACTAGGTTCTGTGAAATCATGACACTCTGAGCTGCCATGTTATTTTGCTTGTTCTTCGCCTTCCAAATTGCACCTAAGACTCTTATGTACTTATGTCCTTAAAGAAAGATGGTGTTACTGTTTAGCTTGCCTTGTTTAGAAGCAGCAACAATGCTTAGCATATTTATTTAGGGATGCATTTTATGTCATCCTTGCATAGCTCAGAACTGCATGCATTTGTGATGTTAGAAATCAGGCCAGGGTATTTTTTTTCTAATTCTTTTTTTTTTTTTTTTAAGGCCTGTGTATAACGAACAGTGCAGTAATCCTCATGCTAGTATTTGTGCAATATGGTATGGCTTCACTCTCATTATTGTATTTTAGACCACCTAATGACAGCCCACCTCCCTTCCTTCTCCCTCCCCTGCCATCCCTAGCACATCCCCTTACCAAAGTGGGGCAGGCTGTGCCCCGGTGTCAGACAGCATGTTCTTGTTCCTGTCACCCTCACCGTCCCAGCTGCAATAGTCTGTATGATGTCTTGTGATTTGGAGGTGGCATGAGAAACAAACCTTTCCACCATCTTTTCACCCTAAAAGGCCTAAGACATTTTTAGTGATCTGCAACAAATACTCATGTTTCTGGGAGGGCTGAACAGACAAGCTGTATTCTTTTTCAGATTTTGGTGGTGCACTTAATTAAGCCTGGCATCCTTATTTATGTTACTCCTGTTGAAAAATGGGCTGAGGGGAAGGAGTGGGGCTTTATCTAGTATTAGCGTGCTTTGACGTTTTTATAGGTCTAGCCTAGGCACTCACACAGTTAAATTTGCTCATACAGTTACTCTGCCACAAAAGCTAAAAACTTCAGAGGAAAAATTGAAGTCTTAAGCTCTGTCCATCAGCATAACAGCTAGAGACCATGTGTTCCTTTCTTCCCAGGGGGAAAAATTGGCACTTACCCATCAATTAACTGGTTTTCATTTTGGCTTTTTTTTTTTTTTTTTAAGCTCACTGAGCCCCAGCAACTTGTGAGTGCAGTCAGAGATCAATTTGATTTTATAAGCTTTGCATATTTGGTCCTTACCACTAATTGGCTGTAGACAAGAAGCTGATCGGTCTGGTCGATTTGGATGTGGCTTTGCAGTTAGGGCTATGATTTCACTGTGCCTGTGCTGTTCAGTTTATGCTGTGTGATGCTCTCTGCTTTGGCTTATTTTTAACCCTAGCAGCTTCTAATAAGTGTCAAATAAGCAGCTTCTAATAAGCTGCTTAGAAGCTGTGTCTAATGAGAGTCTTTGCTTTGCATTTCCCATCCCCAAAGAATTACACACTAGTCTCTTCCTCTTTTCTCAAGCTGGCCATATCTATAGCTGTGGCTTGCCATTCTCGAGTTAGCAGTAAACCAAGGTATTAACACTTTTAGAAGATTTGGGTTGTTTGTTTTTTTTTTCTGAAAACAAAGTTCAAACCTTTTATCGTCTCAGATTCTCTGTGAATGCAGCCTATTCTCTCATAGACAATAATTTTAAACTGTTATTTTATGCAGCGTTTTTTCTTTTAGTCTTTCAGCCATCACTTTAAAAGTGCCTCTGAAGAGTGGCAGTGGTAATGGGCATTTTTCTTCGTCAAATGCAAATCTCTCACCTACCAAGTGTGAACATACAAAGATCTCTTACTGGCACGACTTTATTTTTTTTTTTAATAACAAAATTAGGCTACAGTTAGCTAAGCAGTGTGACCTGATTCGTGCTGGATCAACATGTTATCAGCTCAAGGTTGTCACTACAAAGTAAGTGTGGTGAAGCCTGCCTGTTCCAACTAAAATCAAAGCAGCCTCTTGACATATAGCAGTGCTGAAGTCAGCAGTTTCTGCAAAGTGGGTCTAAACGGAGACTGAAGGATCTTTTCTGTGTATATATGTAACTACCAGTGCCAACCTAATCATTTATAATCAAATACTTCTTTGTCATATTCTTACTCAGGAGGACATGGGAGGAAATGGTTCTAAGAGATGTTTTTGTTCTTTGGCTTTTCCTTATCTATGAAAGATTTGGCTTTGTGACATATATTTAATGTTGTCTCTAAAGTAGGCCACCTGAGAGATCCCATGGAGTAATTCACTTTGCTGAGTTAGCAGACAAGGCCATTGGACAGAGTCAAGAAAGACACTGCCAACTGTGACGCAAATGAATCAATACCAGTGCAAGTAGATCAGTTTGCTTCTTCCGATACAATGAGAAAAGCAGTAGCACAGATGCAATATCTGACAGATTTAAAAAACCCGATATAAACACACACACACACACACACATTGGGTTGGCTTTTATTGGAAAGCCTAGATGCAATCTATAGTTATCAATTTGTGGAAAATTCAGGACACATATAAAGTTAAGAAGGCAAATTAAAAGAACAATACAAATCAGACGAAATATACATCTCAAAATATCAGGATAGCATTTTGACTGGCATTGCCTAAAATATTTAGAATCTCCTTTTTTTTTTTTTGTAATATGCTGCTTTTATTTATACAGATTTTTTTTCTTTAAAAAGATCTTTTGTTTATATATTCCCCAAGGTCACTATTTCCTGCAGGAGCATGTCCAGATCACAAGTCTTTTTTAGCAAGAAATAGGCTCATTATACCTACTAACAAGACCACTAATTGGCTTGATTTGACTTCATCTAAAATGATCACCAACAGATACTATAATTTGTTGTTTATTGGTGCCAGAACAAAGGAGAAGGAACTGGTATGCGTCAAGTAGAAGATATATTTCATTGTTGACATGTTATACAAGCTTTTCATATTCAAACAGAACAGAAACATTTGACATAATTTAGAATATGAGCCTATTTCAACAGAGAGCACTTACAGCATGCTAAATACAGTGCTGTGGAAGAGCCACCCAACAGAACTGCAAACACCTAGCATTTTACATCTTTAAAAAGAATACGTAGATCAATGACACGCCTCTGGGGTCTGACATATCCTCTCTAAATTTAGGGCCCTCAAGACTTCAAGGGTAAAAATACTAACAACTAATCTGTGCTTTCATTCTAATAGATGATTAGCATTCATTATATGTGTAATTAGTTCTGTATGCTCTACCAAATACATACATACAGTAATAGCACTGATACTGTAGATTCGGTAGCGACTTGGCTGGGAGAAAGTCAAATCTGTTTATCAAACAATCCTAATGTGCAATTTAGAGTATGTAATACCATAGACTCTCAGAATACAAAGCAGTTAGAAAACTATTTTTATTACATCCACTTGAACCATTCATAGTTAAGACACGTTCACTTACTATGTTTCGTCATTATAATACATGGATAGAAATACTGTGTATATTTCAATGAACATCAAAAAACCCCAATTTTTTCTCATCTTAAAAATATTTATTTTTGTGGCTGAATTTAGTGCTCATGAGAGTAAAGCTCTAAGAATGGTTTCAGCCAAGATGCAGAACAGATGCCATAGATGCCACCACAGGCTTCCTGTAAGGAACCAGCTGCACACTTCGGTTCTGTCCTGCAGCAAATATACTGGGCCTTGGAGCAGAGCATGCCAAATCTATGCAGTAGTGTGGAGATGCAGACTAGGCACTACATCTGGACCTTCATCACCATCCCCAGGTTCAGCGTTCACAGTAATGGGATTTGATCTGCCAGCTGAAGGCCAGGAGATGAACCTACTGAAGAGCCTGCCTGCCTAAAGAGCAATTCTGTAGCATCAGGTCAGAGGTACGCTTCTTCTATCCGGAGTTACAACATCTAAAAGAGCTGTACTATACAGAAGACAAAGTTGACATAACTGGATGAAACTACATCATTTCTTCTTCTTCTTCTACATACAATTGCCAAGCACCTGAGACACTATTCTCTCCATTGTGAAACAAAGCTTCTAAAAAAACAACAGAAACCCCACCTGGTATGAATAAATGTCCATTTATTACGTTAGGGCTGGAAAAAGACAAGGAAAACCCAACCTATTAAAGTCTTCCATCATAATAAACGAGACTGATTTGGTTACTGTGCCTTCTAAGAATGACTGATGAAGTGGCACTGGCCTGGGTGACAGGAGAGGTACGGGAGGGGAAGGAGCTGCGGTCTGATTCAGGCAGCCACTTCGGAGTGTCCCATCCTATCAGCAGAGTGATAGATGCACAGCTTTAGACCTAATACAAAAATATTAACACTTTTGGACATTAGTCATCACTGTTATATCTCTACAATATAATCCTTTATACTGTACAGCTATAACATAAAAGGTGCAATTCCTTTTTCTTTAAAAAAATCACACACAGCACATGTTTTTATCATTTTATTTTTTAAGTATAAACTTTTTTAAACACTTTACATAAATTAACTCCTCTGAGACTAATATTTGATGTACAGTAAATTGTAATTCATATAAAAATCCATAAACAACTTGTCTCACATAATTTACAAAAAAATCAGGGTTTCCTTTGCTTATCTGCAACAAGGATTTTACTTGCCATTTCCCCCCCAAGGCAAACCATGTCAGCATTGTAAAATCCATTATTAAATTCCCATGGTAGCATAAGTCACTTGTGCCAATGTCCTTTTAGAAAGCAGCACAGTTTAAAGCAGTTGGGTTGTCTATAAACAGTAATTTTTGCCCCACGTTTTAAAATTAACAGATACATACCACATCCTATGCAGTGAGAAAGAGAGAGAGAGAAAGACAGAGAGAGAGAGAGACAGAGAAAGAGAGAGACTACTTCTTGTAAGCAAAGGTCAACAATTCAGTAATATTTGGAAACACTGTATGGGTCTGTATCGTAATTAAATACAGTGCCTCAAAGGAACAGCCAGCCTGTTGCAAAATTTGTAGGCCTTTTTCTTTTCGTTTTTCTTCTTTTAATACTTTTCAGTCCAACTTGAGTGCAGCGATATGCATATGTAAACATATTCTTTAAAGCAGATCACCTTTAAGGTCATTGAGAAAAAAAAAGTTTTGTCATTAGCAGTATCATTCTTCTGGAAGGCGCTCTTCGTTACAGAGTCTGTTCTGATTGTGCTACAGAAAAAATCTGAGCAAAGATGTAAGCTTAGGCTCAAGTAGTAATGCAGCAAAACAGTTTGGTCTCCTTTTTAGAAGACACTGGTACACAGTCTCTTTGGCAGCCTGAGCTAAGCCAGTGTGTTACCTCTTTCCTATCTCACTTTGTCTGAGGAACTGTATGTTGTTAGCGCTGTCTGCTAATTCTGGATATTGCTCCACAGAGAGTACATAGTACCCATCGTATCCTTGTACCTTTCCAGCACTTAGCAACTGCCTCTTTTCTCCTTCTGTCCACAACCTGGCGCCTTCCTCTCCATCTCTTACTCTCTGTTGTTCTCTGGCCCAGGCACTGGAAAGAGCTCTTTGCCTGGCTTGCTCCAGTATTCGGGCCTTTTCCTCATCAAGTGTCATGCCGTAGCGGACATGAAGTGCTAAAGCACCATATTGCATTTCCACATCAGCAAACCTGCGAGTCCTGCCATTTACCACAGTGGTGGACTGGGAAACAGTGACGTTGATGCCGTTCTCCAGGGCCTTCCGCCCACTTGTCAGCCTAAGCGTCCCAAGGTCACTCTCGGGGGAGGTGGTCTTGATAAAATAGTGTGTGTCCTTTCCCTCAACGGTGAAATGCAAGTTTTCTAGGTAGTAGGCATTGTTCAGAACCGCTGCCACTTTTATGCAGTCCTCATTCGCAATGTTGAGCACGTTTGTTTGCACTTTGCCTTGATTGACAGCAAGCATCACTCCTTTCCCAATCAGAGACTTCACAGTAGCAAACCACAGCCATGACTTCTCTCCACTGGATTTCCGTCTGCTGACCTGCACCTCTGCCATCTTTCCCAGGGAAAGGAAAGCCTTTGCTTGTCTCGCCACTTGTTGTTGCACTCCAGAAATTGGCTGTAAACAAGAACAGACAGAAGTTTTACCAGCCATCTGTAGCCTTCTAGATGCCAAACAGCCAGGCTTTCTTGGTGTGCTGCCCATGGACGACAACAGGATATGCCACAACTGACAGTGCCAAGGAGTTAATTAAATCTACATACTGCTTGTTCTGCTGAGTTACAAGACTATTTTGTTTGATAATGTTCAGTTCTTTTTTCTCTTTGTCTCCCTGAGAACCTGCACAAAAGTAAGATTTAACTTCAGAGGCTACTTACTGGGCTGCACAGGACAGACCTTTGCAACGCTAATACTTAATATGGGGTAAGCGCTATCTTACTGCACTGTCATCTCATCCTCTGAGCTTGTTTAACTATGATTCCTCTCTACCATGGCTCCATCCAAATTGAGGACATTTTTACAGGTCACGAAGCTGTGCACTTTAGAACAGGAACAAGCCTTCCTTTATGCTGAGTCAGGAGGCTGCAGTCTGAGACCAAACTGCAGGGAGGCTCTGGTAACCCCTCAAGCTGCTAAGGAAGGGGGGGAGGAAATCAAACTGTAATGACAGTCTTGACATTGAAAGAGAAGGAAGCAAATGGTACAGAGCAAAGGGGTGGAATCTTGGGGACTGAGGCCTTGCAAATAATTGCAGAAACTGATAAAAAGGGGTGTGTGAAAAAGCTGCAGCCAATTCAGTTGTGTGAGCTTCCATTTCCCTCCAAGTATCAGCATGCTGCCCAAAAGAGACAAACAGCTTCTCTCCCCAGAATCTCAGAGGGGGGCAGTCCTGAATACAGCAGAGTGCTTTGTTGACAGCTAGCAAAGAGAAGGGGCAAGGAATGAAAAGAACAAATGGGCAGGTCTAAAATATGCCTACTTGGTTGTTCATGTTTTACCGTACCTGGGGCGCTCTCAGTGAAAAGGTAGACGTGCTATAAAGGGGAGAAAATAAGAGGGGCAATTGTGAGGCGCAAAAGCACAAGATGGAAAAGCTACGATAGGAGAACCTGTTTAAAAAGTTGGCTTAACTGTGAAGAGCTATGTGTGGCCCAGTATGCCTGATGGACTCTTGGTGAAGAAAGAGCATAGCTGGGGAACGGGACCTGACAGCATAACTGCCGTGGTTAGCCAGAACAGCTAGAAGGGCGGGAGCAGCTAGCAGGAATGGTTAGCTAGCGCAGGTAGGAAGTGGGGCAGCTAACATGGGGTCAACTGTGGATGGGGTAAGACCTGACAACTGCGCAGAATAGGCACATCTTATCTGTCTAACCCTGGGTCTTAGCAGCTACAAGCTGTGAATGAGCTAGTATTGATGGGGGTGGGGAACAGACAGCTGCCCTAGCAGTTGTATCAGCAGGAAACAGAGAGAAAGACTTAAATAGCTTTGGCTGCACTTTTGAAAAGGAGCACTTAGCTTCTGTAGATGATCCAGTTTATCTTCCAATTGACCCCTTCTCCCTTCAGTAAAATACTGTTTAACCCACTTGATTCATTGCTGACAAACGAGGCAAACGCCTGTTTAGTTTTCCCGAATTTCTGGATGGGAGACCAAGCAAGAGTCATTAACAGAATTCTCCAACCTTAATTCAGCCTTGCTGCTAATCAAAGCCTGGCAAAAGGTTTGCAAAGGCTTCTCTGCTCTGCCATGAGGACGGCTTTCTGGAGGGGACAGTTCCCAAGGGAATTACGAATTGACTGGGACTCTCAACTCCTCTTGAATGTGGCAGATTCCTGTCTGCACTTGCTAACAAGTATGGATTTCAGCTGTTGTAAATCCTACATGAAAGCTATTGAGCACAAAATATATTCTAGACAGCATGCCCATCAGAGAGAGCAGCAAAATGCTACAGCAACTTCATAATGACAAAGTTTGTTTATTTTTAACATGTATCCTCAGAGCACTGAAGCAAAACCTCAGAGCTCAGTAAAGCTCACTCACTCCAGAATGTTTCAAAATACTAAGTGGTTTGTGTGTTTACTTCCGGCTACTTGTTCACCAGTGAATATCATAGTCACAGCCTCTTCCTGCCTGAGAATTTTGAATCTTTGTGTTCCTCCCACTTCTCTCTGTCATGTCACATGCCCCTGGCACTCCTCACGTTGCTGAGCTCTTTCGTGAAGATTTATGACAACTAGCTGTCTGCTCTCATCTCTTTGACCACCTTTGACCAAAAGACTGGTTCTTTTCCTGGTGCACCTTTGCTGGTGTTAGTGGATAATTGCATTCTTGAGCCTCTGAGATCTAAATTAACAACCTCTGATAGTTCTTCACAGCCATGCCGTATGACAGGTCTCTTAGCTCCTGATACAACAACCTTGCCTGGAGTACTTGCAATGCTCCTCCTTCACTGCTTCTGCTGTTCATGGGAAACACTAATCTCATGCTGTGCTCTAAGGTCTTCCCCCATTACGCAATCCCTGGCTATTAAAAAATATATATATACAGTGGGTCTCTCTTCATGCATGCAAAATTAGCTTGCATATGCTCCCCTCTCCTGGGCCACCCTTCTAATGATTTTTTGTCTAAATTAAGTTATACGGTTCTTCAAGATCACATCCTCTTTTAATCTCGTAAAGTTCTCTATCACAATTCTTGTAAAAAGAGATCTGGTTTTGACTGCTCACTAAGGGATTACCTATTTTACTGTCTCTTAACACTTCCTTCTTAACTGAGAATTGTAGGATTTTTCAAGGGCATAGGTCTTCAATTGTTGACTAAGTTTGATTTGTAAATATAATTTTCTTAAATAGCAGATTTAGATTTTAACTTCACATTTATTTCTTCCACAATTTAAAACTGTAGCAGGTTTTCAGGACTGAAGTTCATTTTTTTCCTCCCAAAGAACTTCATAAGCACATGGAATTTTGGTTTTATGTAATGTAATGGGTTTTACCTCAGGTAATTTCATTTTCAATATTTTATCTTTACATATAAAACATGGTTAATATTAAAGAGAAGTAAAATTGTAGTGGTGCCTGGTATGCATAATTTATATCACCTGTTCTTCTGTTTATTTCACAGTCTAATTTTTACTACAGTGTTCAGTTTCTGCCTTCAGGCAGAGTGTTAAGTACAAATCTAATCTCTGTAGTTTCTACTATGAAACTTAGACATCTTTAAAGGGTCTCAAACTCCTTCTCATTGATTGTTGTCTTTCTGCGTTATTATTGCTGAAAGCAAACAAAAGCTTATTTAAAATGGTACCTAAATTAGCAAATCTGTCAGAAAACCCACCATCTATGATTTCTCAAATTCTTTTGAAGCTAGATAAAAATTAGAGGTTTGAAAAGCACTGTTCAGATTTAACTTAGCAAGTAACCCTGTCAGGATTATCCATGCCTAAATAAGACCTGAATAGAAGGGAGCATTCTGTCTTGTCCCATTTATATGTTTGGTTTTGTTTCTTACTGGTATGTCCTCCCATTGCTGGCTCTTGACGAGTTCATAAGAAGGTTCTGTTAAATCAAATTTCGGAACAGGGAAACCAGGAATGGCGTTGTGCAGATGGAAGCCGAATGTCACCAGCCAGCTGTTAACATCTGAAAGAGAATGATTAAAAAAAAAGTATTAGAATTGTTCTATGTTTTGCAATCATACATTTTTACATGGAATAGTTTTTGGCATAGTTGATTTCCTTCTGTAACATGAAAATTACTCAACAGTCTTCGTTTTGATATGGATGAATTTTGTACTACACCTGGAACAGCAAGCCTGTGCCATAAACTTGAAGTTATAAACTTACAAGAAGACTTCTGTTCTGTGTAAGAATTGCACTATGCTAATTTGAAAGGCATGGCAGGTTTCAGCAATTCTGAAGGCCTTGGTGACTTCCAGAACAACTGTAGGAGCACAACTACAGTGAGATTTCCTTCTAATATAACCTAAACTAATTGGGATTTCGTGGTCAGGCTGCACAGCGTCTATGTCGCACCTTCATCATCAATAGTTTAAAACAAAGCAAGAAAGAAAAAGTACTGCAGAGAACATCCTGCCCTTTTATTACGTATGTGTTATTGTACTGTCTCCCAACTACTCCTGAAATAACACCTATGCAGTCAATTACCTTTTACATGATTTGGCAGATATTTTATATTGATTCAAGAGAAATCTCACCATCTTCGAGATGAAGTCGGACTGATGAAATTAAAAGCTAATGAAATATATTACAGTTGCATCAGTAAGCAGACAGAATACTAAGTTAGCATTAGATAACATTATTTATGATACATTTTATGTTCTGTTAAAAATAAATAAATTAGGGATGCCAACAATTAATTAGTTCACAACTCCTGGGCAAGAATGGGCGCTCTACCTTGCTTCTGTCTTTCTACCCTATCTTTCACAAATACTAAGCTCAGCAGAAGTTGGCAGAGTGCTCCTTACCAAGTCTAGTAGTCTTCATTTAAGAAAACCCCAAATAAATGGAACACGGAATCAGATTTTTCCAAATGTGAAAAGAATAAAATAATATTTACCTTAAAATAATATCTAACCTTTCCAGATAAATGATGTGCCTCATGAGGCTCTGCATCTAAAACTACCAGTCAGCCAAATTACTCATTGTAATAACCTTACATGAGCAGCGTGTCTATGTATTCCATACATCAAAGATGTTAAGAAAATAACTAAAACTGTATTTTGAGGGCCATTTTTGAACAAAGTGCATCATCTTCACTGCCACATAGAATCTGATTGCAACTGCATCCCCTACAGCACATGCTGCTAAAAGAGGATGGATTTAAAGGTCTGTTATTATCCTTGCTCCCAGGCAGCCTGTTAGCGACCCTGTTAATAGCTGCTGTTTGTTAAATTAATGCAAACCCACTTGATTCCCAGGATGTTTTTCTGAGTGGTAGTTTCACAACTCGTAAGTAAGTGGGGCTGAGCCCCTCCTGTAGTCTGGCACTGTGTAAAATATTTCAATTATTTACATCTATTCAAATATAAAAATTCAAATGTATCTGAGCAATGCATTTTTCAGAAACTTGTGGTGATGTGCAATCAGATTTTTTTGTATGTAGAATAATGGAAAACACTACACATCACCAACTCTAGACCCCCCCAAAAGCATGTAGGTTCCCTAAGAATTCAGTTATACAAGAAGTGGCATGTTAGCAGCTCTTTGTTGCCGGAAGAAAAATTCATGCTCCTTTTTCTATATCCTACTCCTGCCGTGCCCCTGGCTGTGTACTCATTACTTTGTGCTGGCCCTGGAGCTTATTGGACTTGTCTTTCTTAGCCAAATTACATTAGTAGCCTTGCAAAAACCTACCCTGGAAAATATCAGCCAACTTCCAGTTAATATTTGCTGCCATGTTAATGACTTAAATTGTTCACAGAAAGACCCCTTGCTACCTTACAGTCTCACTCCCTCTTGTCTTTGGTCTTTCTGGTCCATCAATATGCGCTTTTTACTGCTCAGTAGCCCAGGGCCATGAAGAAGCCTGACTCTAATGCACATGTAAGGAGATTCTCATGAACGGTCTTGAGGCATTCTTAATCTTGTACTGGCTCAAGGACTCTATTTTTTCATTATAAGAGCACTGGATAATGTGTAACAGTATTGGAAGGAGAACCTAGGTCTCCTCTTTCCTTTCCACTGAGATCTCTACCTGAGGTATCTTCAGTCAGTGGGAGAGGAAGAGTCAGTTTCCACTGGTACTCCAAAATGTACTTTGCAAAACCCAACCCCTCTGTATACTGAGATGCTCTGAATTATCTTTTTGGGTCAACAGTCCAATAATACAGTTCCATAAGGACACTGTAGGGCACGAGGTTTAGGTTTAGCTACCTAAACCCAAAAGCTAATAATGGCCTCTGGATCTTAATGTCTTACGCAGGTACCTAAATCAATGTCTTAAGCTAGATGAGATATTTTCAAGACCTCCCATTTGCTATCTCCCTATTCCTGATAAGTGTGTTTGTTATAATTATTGTCATTGCTAAGTGCTTAATGCTTCCTCATAAAGAACTTTTCCAAATAGGACATACTTCACCAAAATTGTGAATTCCAGTGTAAATTGGATGTCCGTAGGTCCAGCACCCCCGAGTTAAAATCACTTGTTGATCTGGTTCTGAATGCCAAGTACTTTCCTGAACAATTATCTTCCCTGAGAGTTTCTTTACTAACCTTCCCCAGACAATATCCTCAGCATATAACACAGATAATCAGGTTCCAGGTCATGAGACCACAGAAATGTAAATTTTTGAGGAAGTGGGAGACAGTCTTGCAATTAAGTACCCTTCTTTTACCTGTGATATAATCCTTCACATCGTGTATTTTACTGGCTGGGTTGTTATTTCTAAACATGTACAAATTAAAAGGAGCTGGATCCTTCCCAATTCTCTTCCAGATTTCGATATCAGGTGTTGTCCAGCGGCCTGCCAGGATGTCATAATCTCTTTCTCCGAAGTGGACTAGCTTGGTCAGTGGGTCGTATAAGCCTCCGTGGAATCCTATTACCAGCTGGAAGTCAAGGTTAGAGTCGAAATAGATCTCTCCGTAAGCAGTGTATTGAATTTGTTTAAGCATGAGACCATTGCTACTGAAAACAGCCAGTGGTGTCCCCGTATTGTCTGATGCAATGTAAAACTCATCTCCACTGCTAATTTCCATGGCAAAAAGGTGTCCTTGTAGATCATAGTAAAGAGATGTGATCTCAGAACTTGAATGGTTGTATACATGAGTTATCCTGGTTGGGTAAGTAAGGTCTGCGTAAAAAAACTGGAGATGCTGTCCAAGGCTAGTTTTACTGGAAACTCGTCGTCCAAGTCCATCATAACGGTAAATCACTGTCCACCCGCTGCCTTTGCTATAAACTCGAGTAAGAAGGCCCTTTGAACTGTATTCAAAGATTTCAGTACCCCTCTGGCGCAGAAATCCATCTTCATCTAATCGGTACTGAACATCACCTAGTCGAGTTATTCTGTCCCTCAGGTCATAGCGAAGTGGTGTCAAACGGGCACTGCTACTGGGGTTGAGCAAGTGGAGGTTGCCATTCAGGTCATAGTTGTATCGCCACATTATTTTTTCATTCAGATAAACTGTCTGGAGCTGGCCATCTACATCATATTCGTAAGCATATTTCGTGGTGTTGGCAAACGGCCCGATCTTAATTTCTCTTTTTGTCACTCGTCCCATGTTATCATACTGAATTGTAATCCAATACATTAATGACCGAAATATTTCATATTGAATTTCCTTGATGCGGCCGTGTGCATCAAAGTGTTTTGTGTAGGTCATTACAGCTGTCGAAATGATCTGGTTAATATCATAATATATAACTCCAAATTTTCCAAATTGTTCAACTTTGCCAGAGATATCATCAAACTGGTAGAGATCAATAGGCAATGGGGTTTCATTGATGACACCCTGCATGCTAGTCACTCGGAAGCTATTGTCGTAGCTGTAGTCAAATCGGGCATTTACCATTCCGTCTTCGCTAAAGCGGAAAATCTGTCTGTCAATCAATGGGCCAATTTGCCTGTATCTAATGGTGCAGATAAAACCATCACTTTGGAGGTTTACTGTTTTCAGCACTCCTGCTGTCTCATCATAAGTAAAACTAACTCTTGTACTATCATATAAAATTTCTGAGAGCTTGGTCTGCCGTCTGTACTTGAATAATACTCTTCGGCTTGTCCCCAGGAAAGCAGTTTGAAGGAGCTGCCCTTCTTCATTGTAGTCCATTATAACAGAAGCATTACTTTCCGGGGGGTTGTATATATTCCGGAAATAGCCAATGGAGCGGATAGTCTGCATGGTATGACGAGCAACACTGGGCATGGTGACAGCAGAAAGCCGATCCAACAAATCATATTCAAAGATATACTGCCGTTGGCTATGAAGCAGAAGAACCATTGACTGAAAATTAAGAACAGATTTTTACCATGTGACAAATGGTGGAGTACCCCCCCCGTATACTGATGCTATTTCTTCACAAAAATGTGACATTCCCACTTGCGAAAATTATCTCCTCTTTAATTGAGTTATCCTTGACCTTACATGTTGTTAACATCTCCCTGCCTAATTTACTTGGATGCTTAATTGTAAGGGGTTCTGTAATTAGTAGTTCCACATTCATAATTTGCTACTTGTTATGACTGTATCACTCTTTTATCAAGCACTCACAGCTAAACAGCAGATTGTCAATGGATTCAGATAAGTCATGTTTAATATGGGAAGAAGTAAAACTGTCTTAGAGCCATTAACTCACGAGGAGAACAACATATGGGAGATACAATTTCTTCCCTACAATTAGAGATGATTTTGGAGAATTTGAAGAGCTTGAGATCCCTTAATACTGTGTTCTTGTTCTGTAAGGTTTTAAGACATAGGCAAGACAATTGTTTGATTATTCATATCAAAAGGAGCTACCTGGAATTATTCTGACATTTTTCTGGTGTGTGGCTATTATGTATCATAGGTCTTAATTAAATTACATCTGCAGTGACTAGTAAGCAGTACTTGCTGAGCCACAGCTTCAACAGAAATGTATTTAAACCCAAGAGAGAAATGGATTCTCGTTTTGCATAGCAGGTGTGAGATCTCACAAGCAGGATTTTCACAGGTATTTCTAGAGGGAGAGCTATCATTCACCAATTGTTGTATATAATGAAGATTCCTAATCTTTTGCCTATCATTTATTTTGATGCTGCAACATATAGCAAATACAAGTTGACAACTGTAACTATTTAGAAACAAGAGCTTTTCTTGGTAGTGAAAAAAACAACAGTGATGAAGTTAGAAACAAATTATTTTCAACTGAATCACACTGCAGAGATCTAGTCCCAGTACCTTATTTTAAGTGTTAAGATAAAAGGTAAATACTGATGCTTCTCGTTAGTCAGTGGCCTAAATAAAAGACATCAATTCCTAGCAATTAGCTACAGCGTGATTACATATCTATTGTATAAAATATTCCCCTAGGAATCACATGTTGATACTTAGAATAATTGGAATGCGCTTCTACTACCTGTTTCTGCTTTGTATGCAGCAGTGGGATGCTGCAGAACTTCAGCATATTCAAAGCATTTTTTAAAACCTGAGTGTTCTTTACCTTTTCCAAATACGTGTAACTCCAAGTCTTCCCATCAGCAAACACTCTAGACACTATCCTTCCCTGTCCATCATACTCTATTTTTTCACTAGTCGTCCCTCGCTGTATGCTGCCTATTTGACCTGTGGATGAATAGGTAACATTGACAGCCATCAGCTTGCTGCTCGGTAGCCACAGGGTGGGGTGCCCTGACGTATCGTAGGCAATCCTCAGCAGAAATTTACGGTGGTCATCGTAGATCTTTTCTGTCTTTGTGGTTCGATCAAAGTCAACTGAAAGGAGGTTTCTGCCATTAACCTTTTTAAAGCAAACAAAACGACACAATAAATCATGCTGTTCAAACCCTAGCCTCTTATTATTTCCACAAAGCTAGCTGTTCTTTAAATACCATTCACAGTGATTGATTTGCTGTGTGCGTATATTATTTTAGCAAATTCTTGATACAATGTAAGGCACTACATTAGCATCTACTTTAGAAGGTCTCATTATATGAAGAGATGGCCCAGAATTTGTTGCAATGTGTTTTTTCTTGATGCTTAGTCAACTGTTAAGAAAATACTGAAAGATGTGCACTCAAAACTTCTGTAATAAATAGGGCCATTTCAGCTAACAAACTACTTCTTTTGTAGGCAGACCAGTGTGTATCTGCATATTATTGTCAAAACATATTCCTAGCAACCGCTTGTCCAGTTCATAACAATCACGCTAAGAAAGAACTGAATCCTAATCCTCTGCAGCAAGTATTTTTCAAAATGCTCAATACAAAATTAAGGTCTTCAAAAGCATGTTAAATCTTCAAATTAAGATTAAACAGTTTTTAGAACATAGGCCTTCCCCTTCTGGATCAAATGGAACTTCAACTCAGTATCCCATCCACAGCTGCAATATGTTTATGAGGCTGAAATCCTTAGTAAAGGATTATGTCTTTTGCCTAGTTAACTGACCACTTAAAGCCATAAATGCCTGGAAGACTACTGAAGCACTGAAAACCAGTTATAAATGCTTTGAAGTTTGTAACTGTTTTAATTTGAAATTAAAGCCTTAGCCTAGATACATTTATGTTGAAAACTCTATTATTTATATATGTAAACTAAGGTGGTGAATAGTGATTTCTATACTTTTACATTGAAGTTGTCATCCCCGTCCCCATCCCTCTTCAGCGTTCTAAATCCCCTAACTTTCAGTTTCATTGAATCAGCTCTCATTTTTGTATTTATGAAAGGAAAATGCCAGGTTTTCTTTTCCCACATTGGTATTTTCGCACTTCTCTGTTCCCCCTCTGCACTGAACTGTTTTTTAGTGTTCTCAAACAGGCCTCTAGGATTTCTTTGTTCATCTGTAAACCATTTCTGTATCTGCTGTGCCCTTTTAGAGTTATTCCAGGTGAGGGTAAAACACTGATAACTAAGATTTTTCATCACTGTATTTTGCTTACAAATGGGAAGTAGGGGACAAATGGACGTATATTTTGTGTATTAACATTTCTTCTTAAAGTTCCTTTTCAAGTTCTTGATGCATGTATTACAGAGGGGAAGAAAGATGGCTAAATAACAGTCAGAAGAGAACAAGAAAATAGATATCCTGACCAAAGAAATGACTGGAGGATCTTTGCATTTTTCAGGGCTGCATGTTCAAAAATCCATATGTCATGGATGTTGGTACTTATACCCTGGGGCTGATAAGCTTCTAAAAGATCAATATAACTTAGATCCTTTATTATTGGCATAAAAAGTATTAAAGTCCTGGTGATGGGTCATAGGCAAATATAAAAAAAAATTTCCCACAAATGCTCAGTTTTGCTTATATCAGTCTGTCTGTCTGCCTATCCATCTACATTACCTTTTTTTTTTCAATATGAAATCACTGGCATGAGAACAATCTGCGCTACCAATTTCAGAACAAAAATAATGTTTTCATGTAAATTCTCTAAATAAGGAACACAAAGTCTAGCAGATGCAGAATAGGTACTTTATATATTTAATGAGCCATCAAATGTTATTTAAATATACTTTGAAAATTAACGCTACAAGACTGATTCTGGAAGTAGGTTTAACTTAACTATGAAGCATTCCCATTCACTTCCATTTTGTCTTTTTTTTTCACTTTTTCGTTTTCAGGTAGCTTTTGTTTAAATTGTCCAACATTTAATATTCAATCATTTGCCTAAATTAACTCTTAAATCTTGTTTATCTCTGGCTTTTACTTCCCATCCTCTCCCACACATGCCTGCACTCACCTCTGCATCCCCCTGCCTGTTTGGCTTCTCCGATTTTTTCCCCCTCCCTTTCTCTCCATCTTCCCTTCCTTATTTTACATTTAATTACGATTTTTATTAATTTTCATGTCTACCTCTTGGGCTTAGACACTGAACTGAGAATGGGCACTTCTGATTTCTGAATTGGCAAGGAGGGAAGGGTAGTTTTATGGTTAAGGCAGATGTCCAAGTAATTGTGGTTAATTTCTTGGCTAAGCACATCCTTCCGGTGTAAATTGCAACAAAGTACTTAATCTGGCTGTCTCACTGCCTTATCTGCTAAATAGGATAATAACATTCCTTGCCTTCTCACTTTCCATCTGTCTGGGCTGTGTAAGGGTAGGATGCAGGGGGAAAGAAAGGAAATGCCTCTTTCTCCCACCAGATTCTGCTGACATAGCTCTTGCTTTCAGACGTGAGCTTTTGGTGAAATTTTGGCTGTGATTGCATAATCTCACAATACAGACGGCAATTATAATAACAAGTTTTGGTGATGTAGCTTCTTTCACTGGAGAGTGTAGGGCTGGAATAACATATGTCAGCTAAATTACTGTCTTTGACTGAAGTGTTTCTTAACTACTCTGCTACCAAAATGCTTTTACAGCAAAACTTGATCGTTTTTATTGTGCCTAAGACAGTCACACTCCAAGTTTATTTGAAACCTCTGGGTTTCATTATGACAAAAATATGTGGTGGGTTGACCCTGGCTGGACGCCAGGTGCCCACCAAGGCTGCTCTATCACTCCCCCTACTCAGCTGGGCAGGGGAGAGAAAATATAACGAAAGGCTCATGGGTCAAGATAAGGACAGGGAGAGGGTACTTGCCAATTACTGTCATGGGCAAAACAGACTCGACTTGGGGAAATTAGTTTAATTTATTACCAATCAAATCAGAGCAGGGTAATGAGAAACAAACTCAAACCTTAAAAACACCTTCTGCCCATGCCTCCCTTCTTCCTGGGCTTGACTTCACTCCTGATTTTCTCTACCTCTTCCCCACCAGCGGCGCAGGGGGATGGGGACTGGGGGTTGTGGTCAGTTCATCACACATTGTCTCTGTTGCTCCTTCCCCCTCAGGGGGAGGACTCCTCACACTCTTCCCCTGCTCCAGTGTGGGGCCTCCCATGGGAGACAGTCCTCCACAAACTTCTCCAACATGGGTTCTTCCCACGGGCTGCAGCTCTTCACAAACTGCTCCAGCGTGGGTCCCTTCCACGGGGTGCAGTCCTTCAGGAACAGGCTGCTCCAGCATGGGTCCCCCATGGGGTCACAAATCTTGCCAGCAAACCTGCTCCAGCGTGGGCTCCTCTCTCCATGGGGCCACAGGTCCTGCCAGGAGCCTGCTCCAGCGTGGGCTTCCCATGCAATCACAGCCTCCTTTGGACATCCACCTGCTCCGGCGCAGGGTCCTCCATGGGCTGCAGGGGGACAGCCTGCCTCACCATAGTCTTCACCACGGGCTGCAGAGGATTCTCTGCTCTGGTGTTTGGAGCACCTCCTACCCCCTTTTCTTCACTGACCTTCATGTCTGCATGTTTCTCTCACATATTCCCACTCCTCTCTTTGGCTGCTGTTGCGCAGGCCTTTTTTTCCCCTTCTTAACTATGCTACCACCATTGTTGATAGGCTCAGCCTTGGCCAGTGGCAGGTCCATCTTGGAGCCAGCTGGCACTTCTCACCCCTGCAGTCCCCTCTCTACCAAAACCTTGCCATGCAAACCCTATTGGGTTCAGGAAATTTTCAGTGAAGAAACACTTAATGACCAAAACTGAGTCTCCTGACAGTCCCTACCTACTGTCCTGCTACGTTTCAGTAATTTAGGTGTCCATCTATCCTGCTCTGCTTTAACTCTTGTTTTTCTTTCCAGTCAGAAACATGAAATCTGACTGTGATTACCCCATTAGGAGTAGAAGTATATTGCTGTGCTTTACAGAGAGATTCAAGAGGTAATGAGAAAACTGGGGACCTCTGCAGAGCTTGGAGCACGTTAGGTCTCAGGAGGAGGCAGAGCAAACTTTTCCTGTGAGCTCCCTTGTCTGTGTTACCCGTCTACTCTGGGTGCACCCCTTGAGATGGAGGCCATACCAGTTCCTTGTGAGTGAGAGTCTCTCTGGCCTCAATACAAATGCCCTAAAAAGGCTCTTTCATGTAGAAGACTGTCAGGACCTCTGCCCAAGGCCACCCTACAGACCAAACGTACAGATCCAGGGACAAAACCAGCTTACTGAACAAATACTAAACAAGTCTGAACCAAAGTAACATTGACAGAGGATTGTTTGTTTAAGGGATGGTGACATAATTCCTAATTAATTTCTTTATAAAGACTCCTAGTGGTGGGTAGAACGAATACAAGATAGAAAACCAAGACAGTAGCTGAGAGTGCACTTTGTAATGTTAAAGACTGCATATACATAACTCAGTGAAAGTGTCATATATATGAGTACATTTACTGGCAATACGTTTTGTCACTGCTTTTTTATCTACGTTTGTCTTCTTTGCAGCAGAAGTTTACTGACATATCTGTAGATGGAAATGATGAGCTCCCTAAGTCATTCCTGTTGTTTTCTTTCTCTACTTTCCTACATCCCCCCCCGAGCGATGTTTCTGTAACATCTTCCCATGTAAATAAATTTCAAAAAACCTTCCTTTTCTTTTGTTGCTGACAAGTTTCTTTACTTTATTTTGAGGCATTTTTCTCTTATTAGCCCATACTCCCCATCTGCCCTTACTTCTCCCATTTGTATATACACTTTTAATTACTACTCTTTTATCTTAATCTATGATGTCTCACTTTCCCCTCCACCTTGTTAGATCTTTCCCTCTTCTCTGCTGTTCCTTTTTCCTGTTAACTCTTCCAAGTTAAAGTTGCCCATGGTATTTCTTTTACCTTCTCTACACTTGAATGCCAACATTTTGTGTCACTTTTGAGAACTGGACTCATGGTGATTTGTTTCACTGCCAAAACCAAATGCCATTGGTAAGCTTATTTTATTTTCTTTATTTTCTTTATTTCTTTTATTTTTATTTTCTTTATTTTATTTTCTTTTGGGCTTCTTTCACAAATGAACTGGCAGGTGTATTATCCCACTGTGCTGTGTAATGACATGTCTGTGAACCAGAACTACAAGGATGAGCTCCAGAAGCATGGCTTCCTTTCCCTCTTCCTTATGCATTAAGACAGCTGCTGTAGCTAGGTACAAGTATGTTGCTCTTAAGCAGCAGTTATTGTGAATAATCATTCCCTTCCCCCTTTTTGGAAAAAATCCATTCTTCTTGCAGAGCAAGTGGTAGAGAGGAATATAAGGTGCATGACAGCTTTCCCTCCTTTCTCGTCCCGAAGGAAGATATAAAATATTTTAAGATTTAAAATGACATTTACCTCTTAGAAGTCAAGTGGTCTGAAATTATTTACCTTAATTTGATATACTGCCTAGGCCTTATTTTGAAGAACTGATTTCAGTTCTAATAGTAAGTCAGACCTCTGATGTGGTCTTGAAATGGTCTCCTGGCAACCCATTTTTAAATGCTTAATATATGTTGTCTTTAGCAAATGGCTGTCATAAATCATAGTTTGCTTCCTACTTATATTTCACTCACTATATAGGAAGAAGAAATGCCAACAAAATGGTAAAGACATATGTTAGAGGAATATGCCATATACAAGCACACACAGTAAAACCCTTTCTACCAGAAATAAGTATTAGTACAATTTTTATTTAAAATAAAAAAGAAAGAAAATCCTAGGACTGTACTAACTTATGGTAGAATAATTTAAAACAAGATTCAAAACCAGGTGTGTGAATTCAGTACCAGAAACAAAAAAAAGGGAAGGAAAGCAGAAAATTATTCATTCATCCCAATTCATTCCAATGCATTCCAGGTTAAAAACAACAGTTTAAAGTCCACAGAAAAGAGCAATTAGTAAGGAAAAGCAGCCAATAAATGAAGTAATACAAGCAAGTACTTCCAGCTCTACAGTAAGCTTGTCTACAGTAAATATTCTGTGGTTGTTGGATGGCAATACCTACAGGCATGTATTTACATTTCCTCTCACTATATGAGAACATAGTAGATACCACGCATGCTTGCATGCTTACCCGAAGCTTTCGGCCAAACACGTTGACTTTTCCCTGGGCTTGCTCTTTCCGGAATCGCCACTCCACCAGGTTCTGCCCGTTCTCCCCTGGGAGGGTCATGTTTCGCTTTGCCACTGTTGGATTGGCAGTGCCAGCCAACACGTGCGGCTCTGTCTGATAGTGTGAGTCCAGGCCGCTGGCATACAGGATTCTCAGTGAGCCATCATAACCAATCTGGTAGCTATTTCTTAACTGATCTGAAAAGGCAAAAAAGAGAAGCACAGGTTACCTACATGGGTTAAGAGTCTGCATTGTCCTGCACACTTTATGCAATATGTACAAGTAGCATCTTCACTTCACGTTAACTGACCCAATCGTAATAAACACCCACAGTGAGATTGGTAAGAATATCTGTATCACATGAGAGCACAAATGCTGTCGGGACCCATCTTCAAAGTCTCTTAAACACTTAAGAAAATCACACCCTCAGAGTATAGTCTTTGGACTGGCACAAAACAAATTTCCTGCTGTTTCATTAGGCATTTTTGGCCTAATCTGAAGCATACTGTGACTACTAACATTTGCAAGGATGTGGCTGCTAGGACGTCACATGCTATTTTAAAGCTAAAAATCTTACTTCATGCTATTTCTGCAGCTATTTTCCTTTCAATCCATTTCTCTCTCCTTCCCAAGATTCCCTCTTAATGCAAAGCAGGTATTTTGACTACTTCCCATAGCTGTTTACAAAAGCTATCTGGTTAGAAAACATAGTTAATTCTTTCATTTCAACTCCTTCTTTCCGAATAGTTCTCTCTATATATGTATAAAACCATGTATGTATCACCCCTTCTTCCAAACACTATGCCTCTAAAGTTTCCTCCTAATGCATCTGATTGGAGCTGCTTGTACCATAAGAAAACAGTTTTCAGGTCAGTATCTGCTGAGAAATCTTTTGTTTACAGTACCTTGAACCATGGTATAGAAAGAATCAATTGACGATAAGTTGGAAGTGATGCTGACATCTTCCTCTCTGCTGGATGACTCAATGTCCACTGTAATGGCCCTTTCCATTTCCCCGTGAAGGTTGGTGACAACTCCAGTTGGGAACGTAACATTTGTTAGACGGCCCTCGCTATCATAGCTAAAAAAAAAAGCCAAGAAAAAGAGTCCAGAAATGATAAACAGCAGGAACAAATTGTTTTCATTTACAAGTAAAATGAATAAAAATACCAGCTACTCATTTTGTTAAGGCACGTTTGCTTTTTGTGCATGGGGTTGGCACAGCAAAGACTTCAAACGTGCTTTGAAGTAGTCAAAAGACTGCTTAACATACAGGAGCCTCAATGGTGATAGCAAGAGCAAACAGATGGATCTTCAGCTCTGCATATTATTCTTTGAAGTGTGACCAGATCCTGCTGCACATCTAATTCACCATTTCAAAGGGAGCATATTTATCGGTGCTAAATTCTGTAGCACTCTGTACTCACTCCCTATTATTGGAATAGATTTTGCTGTTATTGTAGGAATCCTCAAAATTTTTCATAAAAGGATATCTCAATAACAGTGTCTCTTGGGCCCTTCCTATTCAATGGTTATGCAGACCACCTGCCCTCCTGTTCCTGAGTGCTTAACATCCCTTGTATTATTAAGAGAAAGAATCTGGGGTAACATTTAATCTACTTAAGCTGTTTGTAGCTGGAGACCAGAACAGCTAGCATATATAACTCGTTAACTGTCTGTGGAACATAGTTTGAGAACTGTGGCATAAGCCATGCAGGAGATGCCTTTTTTTTTCCCTCCCTGGCTCCACTGACATTTCATTAAGCCAAGGGCTATATATCCATTTAATATCAATAGGTAGATATAATTTCTGTAATCGAAGTAGACCTATGACTTTTAAACCATGTATTTTCCTATGCTGTGTGTTAGGTATACTCCAGCTATTAATGCCATTGGTACAAGACCTGAGACCCATGCGTGTATCCAAACACATTGTGGCCACAGGATAGAGAGCTAAAGCATTATGTGAGCTTCAGGTCATAAAACTGCCTTTAAGGTAGCTCTTCCAGTACTAGAGCCTGGATTCACCAGCCTAGCTGTTCAGCTGAGGCTCCTCGGTTAGAAGCGTAGTCTGCCTGTACCTGCAATGGAGAGAAACACGCATCCAAAGGATGATTCAGCCCACCTATTGACATGTTTGCTCTCAGGGGTTTTCCATCCCTCTCCCGTGACCGTGTAGCGGGAAGCTGAAGGAAGCTTTAGTCTCTTAAAGTAACTAGAACTTGACCCTGCAGGTCCACACAGTGAGCTAGACACTTCATCACTTCATGCTTACAATTATCATCAAAATTTCTCCTTCTGGGAAAGAAACGCAAAAAACAAACAAACAAAAAACCACAAAAAAGCCCCAAGCATATCACTGAGGCTACAGAAAATTGAGAGAATTAATACCAAACAGTTTTAACCCACAACACACTGACTTCCTCTGAACAGCGCGAGTACTGCACAGCATTGCTGTAACAGAAAGGATTAGGTTAAGAAATGTTTTTTTTCCAGTTTGCTTACTCTGTAGATTTGACAGCTTTTTGCATACAGTCATTTCCATCCTTTTAACACAGTTGATTTCCTTTGTTTATATGAGAATTTCACTTAGCAACAGGAAAAAGAAAAGAATGATTAAAAATCAGATACCATACTGCAAGCCAGGGAAATCAAGTGGGGAAACTTATTTCTTAAAGTTAAGTATATTTCAAGATAATGGGGTTTCTTCCAGTGTGTTTCTAGCCATAATTTTGGCTCTTTTCCACATACTGGACTTGGCAAGCCAAGATACTGCATTTACACGGGAAACCAAAACAAACGTTGCTTGTGCATGAATGTGTCTGCTAGCCTATTCATGATCCTCCTCATTCCTCTGTTCCATAAACTTATTTTCTTTTCATGCACAACCTCCCTTTTCAACTCCAGGGGAACGTGTACGGTCCAATTAGTGTCCTTCTCTATTTTCTGCTGTATGTTTGAAAATGGTATCAAATTATTTTGTTGGGAATTACTTGTGTCCTTTGATTCCAGTAGTCAAGTACTGGTGTTTATTTCAAACAATCTTTACTAAAGCCAGAGAAGGTAAGATTTCCCCATAAGAACTTTTCACCCTTTGAATCACAATATTTGTGAAAAACTAATTATCATATTTCTGAGTATACCACTTGAGTTGGAAAACACTATGCATCGGTAGTGCTCAGTACACTGTGTGGCTTCACTGCAGTATGAAGAGCTGAACGTTTGCTATTCTTGTTTTATGCATCCTTGCTTCCACATTATTATTTTTTGACTCCGTGCCTATAGTTCCTGAACTGGTCTCTTCTTTCACAAATACATGAAAGCACACCATGAGCCTGAGATAAGCAGCTAATATTATTACAGTGGAGGAGAGTTCAAAGATCAGCAAAAAATCATGCTACACATTCATGTTCTTAAAAACATGGCTTTAAAGCTGAAATAACATTAAAAGCCCTGATTGCTTGGTTCAGTCATCCTAGTGCAAGAAGAAAATGTGACTGAGATGTGAAAGGTAAGAATACCATTTCTTGTACTTTTATAGCCAGGAACAAAAAGAAAGAAGGGAAATCGGTCTTTCTACAATTTACTACATATTCCATTTTATGATGGATTGTAATGTGTGTCCTTTGCTTTGTTCACGGCACATCGAATACTAAGCTTGCTTTATACTTGATATCTCTTTGTCCACAGTGAAAGCCTTATCAATGCTCAGCATAGCAACATCACTCATACCTCTGGGCATTCCTCTGCCATTTTTCTTATTATATCCAAATATCCTTGCATTCTGCTGCCAAGGTGACTTTATTCACCCAAGATTGTCAGTTTTAGACTGAGAGATTTCTTTTATCTGCCTAGTGTTCTAATATTGAAATTGCCCTAAAAGGAGTGAAATCTGAAGTCTAGAGGCAAGCACCTATATTTGGCACTTCACAGCCTCTTTGATCTTTTCAAACAAACACAAGCTCAGGCACACGTGTTACCACGGAGCCCTCTGATCTTTCTCCTATGTCAGGCTCCACAGCAAAGCCATTCAACCAACCTATTCAATTCCTCGGAAGTGGGCTGCACATAAACTTTTCAAGAATCTAAAACGGAAATTTGCTCACTGGGTGTGACCTCGTGCATTAATCCCATCAACTCATTTCCATTCGCATTCATGTAGCGATCTTCGTATTTGGTCAATAGCAGGAAGTCTTGGTCAAGACAGCAGCAGGGGAAGCTGCCACCACTGCTGGCTGAAGTTCCCCTTAGACCAAATTCTTTTTCTTCTTTAGGATGATCTGCCACTGCCAGGTAGCCTTCCCCTTCTGCAGTGAGAATTTCTCAGCGATAATGGTTATCGGCTGCCCAGATTCTTGACCTTTTGCTCTTCACCTGCTGGAAGTCTCTCTTCCATTGTTCATCTCCTTTAGTTTTAATTACATTCCTTCCCAGACCATTTTCTGTTCTAGTCTATGTAGGACACCCCACTTTGTAGTGGTAACTTCCTGGTAAGCCTTGTCGCAGATGGAAATGCCCTACTTTATTTCTGACTTGTTTCTCACGTACATTGTATCTTTGGAGTACACTTAGCTCGGCACCAACTTGCAAAGAGTTATTAATGTTTTATATTGGAACTTATTTCAACATAAACTAGGGAGCTGTAGAAGTGAAGTGTATAGTAAAGTTTGCTGCTAAAGCCAATTGCTAAGTTATGACTGATACTGTTTTTCCACAGACCTCTATACAGCACATTCCCTTAATAAAATAAATTCTGTAATTTTTTTTTTTTTTTTTTGCTATTGTAAACACGTCAGGTTGAAGAGCAAGGCACGCCGGTTCCTGCACATTTCAGATAACAAGACATACAGTGCAAATGTGTGTTATTTATTTCTTTAAAGACTGGTTACAGATGATACTATTAGTTGGGATACTGTAATAGAGAAATGAGGCATGAATGCATTTTCCAATATGTATGTATAATTTTGACAGTAAAACGAAAAGTACTGTTACATTCTCACTCAACACACACCAGGCATTTCCTCTATGCATCTCGAATTATCAAGAGTGGATAAAAAATGTATGGAACATTACCCTATTTGTTTCTAACTATTCAGGGAAAGCCTTACATACCAAGGTGCTGCTTCTTGGCAGGTTCAAAGTTGACTTTGAGAAGTGCAGCACGCTATTGTGTTAGGTGTGTTCTCACTATGCTGACACATAATGAAAAATCTGTCCTAACCTGGCAATGAAATGTCTCCTTCAGCTTGGTAGGACCATTAAGTTCACATTTACATAGAGGACCCTTGTCTTTAACATTAAAGAGTGTCAGTTTGCAAGTACAGTCTTTCACTGGTATTCAGCCTCCCATAGCATACTGCAAGTTTAGTCCCTCCCAAATAGTGAATTCACAGTTGGAAAACTACAGTAAAGAGAAGCCACCTTAAGTCACCGTGAGAGGGAATCACTGCATTGCTGAACCAGTACCAGAATAGTTACCTTGCTGATCAAAAGCAAACAAAACCACAGTTTATGTACCATCACTTTTATTATCATTTCATCACCTGCATGGTGCTCTCCTGTCCTCCACTGGTTTAAAGTAGGGCACAGCAACTGACTGGGAGATCTCGTTCTGACCATCTTTAACCACCATGTGGGTTGTTGAAAGAGAGGAAAAGACTCTTAACTTCAGCACAATGAAACTTCTTCCCCCCCCTTTAATCCATTTCTGAGTTGCCTTCCCCATTCTGATATGCATTTTTGCGTTTTATTTGTCTGAAGAATGACTGAATGTCCCTGTTAAGAATGAACTCTCCTTTTCTCCCTCTCCTTTTCTCTTTCCCTTTTCCCTTTCCTTTTTGCTGTGCCTAGCTCTGAGAAAACTGTGGATGAACAGGAATTACAGAAAATAGGTCCAGGAGCAATTCTAGGAAGGAGCTAAAGTAAAATGCAGCCCAAAGACCAGTTCTGGACAGGAATTTATCTCCGTACTTGGTTTTTGAATGGAATTTGGGCAGAAAATGCAAACTCACAAACCCATAGAGGCTAGAAGGGCATTGAAAGTATTAGTATCAGCTTAATTTCTCTGTCCTGCTCAACCAAGTGTCAGACAACTCAAGCTTAAATTCAAGCAGCTGGTCTGCTATTCCTGTCCCTTTATCTGATGGCTGCCTTCCATGGAGAAAGGGTCTTTATCCCATTCTCATCTGGGAAGGTCTTATGCAACTGTTTGCACAGCTGGTTAAATAATTCAGGTAATGGTCTTTTATCTTAGCAACGTGGTCAGGACGAATTTTCCAGCCCGGGTTTAATGAAGAAATTTCCTCAGCTGGAAAGTGATTGACAATTTATCTTTTCACCTTCTCCTGTTGTAACTGCAGCTTTTTAGGCTTTTTTTTGTGTGTGTGTCTATTTTGTGGTAATGTTAAAAAGATAGTTTTTGGTCTTTTTTTGTAAACTGACATTCAGCACACCAGACGTGAACAATTCACCTAAATAGGCCATTCTTGACAGCCATAACTCATCTGCAAAACAACAGGCACACTCTAACCGAAAATCACTGTGGGAAATGTGTCTTTTGGAAAGGGAGCTCAAAGAAATGAATTGACCAACAACACCTTCACTCACGATAGCTCACTTACTTCCATACGGAGGGGTTTTTGATGCTCATTTCCCACTTCATTGCACAACCAGGCAAACAAGCACGAGTTCAGAGTTCTTACCACGCTGCAGTAAGACTGACCACCTTCACGGCCTAATCCATAATGACTCCCTGAGACAGGTATCTGGGGGGAGCGGTGCTTTGCAGTGAAAGAAGCAATACAAGAATTTATCATGCTGGGGCTGCTGCTTTATGTTTTGCTAGAAGACTGCCAAACTTTTCACTCATTGCTGTACGGTGTTGCAATCCTCCCACACTGTGCTGTTTGCTGCAATAAGCACCTGCTGTGTATATTCTCGTAAGGATTCACAAAACCAAGAATTCTTTCATAACTTGTATGTCTGACACACACCTTACATGCACAAGAACCTGCACAAATAAATAGCGTTAATGATGATGGTGCTTTCTGAAAAGCTGGAGGAACAACTCTGGTGTTTGTGCAAGGGGAAAGGGGTGCATGGGGAGCAGTGGAATGGAAGTGGTGTGGCTGAAATGGCAGCCATTAACTGGGGATGGAGCAGCTTCCTAGGGCTGGGGGTGCTCCTCAGCAGCGCATACCCTTTTGAACTGAGTGCAGCCAATTCCAGCCCAATTGAAGGGGGCTTGTCCTTACGAAGATGAGACTAAATTACAGTAGCCAGGCTTTTATCTACAAGACCTCAGCACTCATCCCCCGCTTTTCAACTTCCCTCTAATGGGAGTTCACTGCCCCTGAGCCCCGTGGGGTCCGCAGGGGCCACGCTCTGGGTTTTGTCAGGGTGTGCAGAGCCAGCTCCTGCCCTGTGGCAGCTTCCCGCGCAGTGTCTTTAATCTCAGGGCTCCCTGAGGCTGCTGGCTTGTTTCTGTGTCACCCCCCCCACCCCTCCTTAGCTCATCTATTACTGTACAAATAAACTGTGTGCCTTGTCAATATAAATACCAGAGTATGGCCTTTCAAATAACAGAAACGTTGGTGTATATATACTTTGTATGACAGATTGTCCCTTGCTGTAAGGTCTGCTTACACTGTCAGAGCTGAACGCGTATGCCTTTAGTGAAAAAAGGATGTAAGGCTGGTCTGGTTGGCCAGACTTTTTTTTCACAGAATAAGCTGTAATGTTGCTTTCCCCCCCTTAATTCTTCTTTGGTTTTTTTTTTTTTTCATTTCGAAAGGTAAAAACTCTATGAGGGTGCTTTTACGGGGTCACAAAAAGTGGACATAATGAACTGAATAAATTGCATTATGTTTGAAAAGCTAATTTAGCAAAAGGAAAGCAAAATTACATGCGTGTATTTTTTTTTTCTTTTAGGACAGCCAAATACCAATATGGTAAACAAATATTGCTAGATTCAGGTTCTATGGTTAATTTAGAATGACATCATTATTCCTTCAGAGCACAAGTCACACCCAACCAATGCAGGCTTCAGAAGTGACAGACTCTCCCCTCTTTGGAGGGAATTAGGGAGGACTTTCAACTGCACATGCCTTGTAGGCTCCCTAAAGAGCTGATCACTCTGGCCTCAGTGGGGACATCAAGGAAGATGCATCGAAAGCTCTTGATGAGGCTTGAAAGTAAGGACTGCGTGTTTGAATATAGCATGACTGAAACCAGGGAGCTGCCTTTTTGCGTGCAGTCCAGAGCTGCCCTTCCACCCTCACCACAACCAGTCCCCCTTGAAGTGAGTGTAAAGGAGTGCAAGCTAGCTTGGCTATAGCCTCCCTGACTTCTGTTTGACAAAGAAGATTAACATGGGACAAGAATATTAACATGTCAATAACTCAACAAATGGTATTATTAAGACCTTGATAAAGCCAGAAGTGAAACTGATACTTCTGGGAACCTGATCAGAGCTGACTGGATTGACAATGCAGGACAATTATGTCATTAATAGGAATAATACTATTTTTTTGTGGAACTCTTCTTACTTCTAAGTGCTTTCCAAAATCACAGAGACATGATACGCTGATTTTCTTGACAGAAATCAAAGCACTTCTTCCTTTCCCATACATGTAAGATGTAATAATGTTGGTACCTGCCTCCAGTGTTGCTGTTTTCATATTATTACCTATCCAATAGTTTCTCAGTTCTGCTTTTATTACTTAGCCTAGTTCTAAGGACAAGGAACAGTTAACATTCAAGTATGAAGAAATGGGTAAATGTCTATTAGATGAGATATACTACTGATCTCAGAGCAATTAGGGGACACACCACAGTTCTCTAAAAAATTTCACACTGATATCTAATGGTATCTATTAATGGATTATTTTTAACATGGCTGCTTTGTTATTAAGCAGGATGAGGCTGAAACTCCTTACAAGACTAAAGTATATAACAGCATGTTGTATTATAGTGATAAAAATTACTGTAAAGTCGAGTTACAGTTCCAGTGTACAAAAATTGTGGGATCACAACCTCTGTTCTTAGCAAAAGGAAGTTAAAGTTAGAAATTTGAAAAATGTATTTAACAATTTATCTGAAGAAGAAACATGGTAAGTATGGTCAGCAAGCACAACTGTCACTAAGCTCCTCTCAGAAATTGCATATTGCATGAAGCATGGCTACACATTTGTGTAGTATTGCTGCATCTCAGGGAAGGTTTAAAAAACCCTGCCATTCTTCAGCTTGTGGCCATGCACAAATTGAACATGTCAGCTTGATATTTTCCTCTACTAGTTCTCTTTGGGTAGGGGGAATAGTTATCTTGTTTGAATAGAGGGAGGTGTTTTAATTGCCTTTTGGCCAGACTTGCCTCCACAGGTCTACAGGAAATGGTGAGAGAGGATTATGCTTCCTAGAGTTTCAACTTGTGCAATGTTGAGAGGAGGAGAAGCACCAAATCTTGACTAAGAGAGAACGAGCTAGTCCCTGAAATGTGCTTTAAGAGAGAAATATACGTATTGTATGCTGGATTTAGACAGGCAGCGTGGATAAAGAGGCACTTATGAAAGGACTGGATATCTCAAAAATATTCCCCAAAAGACAGTTCAGAGACAGTTAAGAATGAAGAGAACGTGTCTTTGCTGCTTGAATAAATATAATATGGGAAGATTAAAGACACTGCACTTTTAAGTCATGGTTTGCAATCAAGGGCTCATGTGATGCCACAAAAGTCAATGCAAGAATATGAAAATTGGCTGAACAAAGCTGTTTTAATGAGTATGGTTAACTACTTTATAGCCATTATGGTTTAGACTGATGAAGCAAGAAGCAGCAGCAGTAAAAGCAGAAGGTATAGAAGGTTGTTGATGGTAAAAGGATAAAAATATCCAAAAAGCCCTATGATACCAAGGACATTCAGAGAATGCAGCTTAGAGGTGATAAAAAAAATCCAGATTACGATTTTGTACAAAGTTCTGTTATTTGTAAGGAAACAGAATCAAATTAGAATGAAAGCCCCAAAATGGCAAGAAAAATGAAGACAAGCTGTTTTGAGATATTCATATTACTGAAACATAAATGTGATAGAAAAATGAACACAAATAGAAACACAAATGTTATAGGAAAAGCAAACCCCACAAACGTTACAAGAAACGGTACAGAAATATTAATTATGACATCTGAATTGTGAACGTCTTCCTACACAGTTAAAAGTGCAAGTGAATTGACACTACTGTTGGGGGCTAATTTTTATCTGATCAAAATTCAATACTTGCTTTTATCAAAATGAAATCTTTCAGTAGAAGTTCCAGAGACTTTTTACAAGCCAAATCTCAGTATTTCCAAGTCAGACTCCATAAGCAATGCATTAAGATGAAGCAAGAGGAAAACTGCAAAATGTCATCTGTTCCCTGTTGCCAAATGCCGACAGTTACAAATGATGTGCCCGGTACGTGGGCAAACTAAACAAGTCCAAGCCAGGGGCAGTATCTTACTCTGTATCACAGAGTTTTAAGGAAACCACAGCACTGAATTTAATGTTAATAAAGGCGTAATATGCAAAGGGTGATACTCTGCAGCATGCAATGAAAATAGCTTTTTACCTGTGATTCTCTCTAGTCTATAAAATTATCGTAAGGATTTCACATTCTGAGTGATTTCACCCCCTTTCCAGAATGGCCGGAAAGCTCGTTAATTTAACTGTGGGAGTAAAGTAAACTTGTAAGGGCTCTGCTTGCTAATGTCACTCTCTGATTTCTCTTGCATTCCCTTGGAGACGAGAATTGAGTGGGAGAGGGAGGAGGGGAAAGAGAAGACAAATGAGCTCAGGGCATGAAGTGCCCGGGAAAACACTGAATGAACTGTCAAGAGATACAACAGGGGATTAAGAAATGCACCGCTGGGAGAGGAAAAGGCAGGGAAGCCAAACACGCCTTAGAGAAATGACGGGTGACATGGGAAGGAGCAAGATCCAAGGTAAGAAAGTTAAACATAGTAGCATGGCAAGGTCTGGAGAGCAAAAAAGAGACATGGAAGAAAGGCCGTGAATTTGCAGGGAGGAGGAGGAGGAGGCATCTTAGTCTGGATCAGATCTCTGCCTGCTGATGTTGCTCTTAAAAGGAGAGGAAGGCAAGAGGAGATTAGGCAGGAAGGAGGTAAGAAACAGTGGCTATTGGAATTAATTCATGCCTAAGGGAGGCAAGTTACCCAGGTTTAACCAAAGGGGTTAGAGGAAGCCAAAGGAGAGTCCATGCAGCCTGCACCTTGCGGGGCATGTGAGATAAAGGAACAGCTGTCTTTTTACAGCGGAGCCTGCAGGCGCACCTGGGGTGGGACCACAGAGGGATGGTCCCAGATGCCTGACACTGGGCTGGCCACGATTTGTTCTAAACCACGTCTAAGGACTATGTAGCTGCCAGAGATCACCTGAGTGCCAAGCACACCATCATGCACATAGACTGCAGCCTTAGCAGTACAGCCCAGCCTCAGCACGTGGTGCCCAGACAGCTAAGGCTGTCTTCTTGCCCTGGAGGGATCCTCTGTCGCAGAGCGGCCTCTACCAGTTCCTCCAGCAATCCGAGGAGCACAAAGCAGCTGGAGACTGGCAGGGCAGCAGGCCAACGATTCAACCAAAGGACTTCCCTGTAACGTTGAGGCTGAAGTTACACAAAGTAGTTGTGGAGCATGCGGAATGAAAGCAGTGGGGTCATGACAGCTGCTCAAGCATGTGCTGAGCTCCCGGTGGCTCCCAGGGAATGACTTGGGATAGTGAGATGATTCAGAAGAAGCAGGGCTGAACAAGACACTTGGGACCTTCTCAGAGGGCTGCCGTATGCTTCTGGTCAGATTAAGTATCATGAGCAATAGCAGCTTTTTCTCTGGAATAATTTGCCCTCTTGAGCATTGTCATACATTCAATTAATAGTGAGGTTTTTACCCATTTTCAGCTGATCTTAAAGGCTGGCTGGCAAGTGCTGGCATGCCAGGGCTTTGACGGAGACCTGACGTTGCAGGCTGGGGAGGCAGGCCTCTGGCCTCCTGCATGACTGAGTGATTGCACAGGGGCACTTCAAGGTTTTTTAGGAGTTTACTTCTGATACTTCAAAAACTTAGGTCCAGAGAAAATGCTCCTTCTGTGCACCTGGCTTAGCTCTGTGTGTGTGTGAAGGTGGAATAGAAACTGCTGCAAAAAAATAATGGAATACAGGCTAGCTACGAAGTCACTTCCAAAATGCAAATATGCATATAATTAGTTCAACTTTTAAGATTTATCTGTTCCAATGTTCATAATATGTATGCATAATATGCAGTTATAGTTAATGGTTTCCAGCTCAGATATTTCACAATTTTAGAACAACAGAATTTGATTAGGCTGATTACAGTTATACCTTGTTTAATATTATAATTTCATTATAAAACCTAATGTGGAGGACTTTTAGCTTCATATGGCTCCATTGGTTTTTTAGCGTGTGTATATCTTCAATCCTTTTTGTTAATATCTTTTTTATTCAGCAAGTTTTTAGAGCTTCAATAGCAGATAACACTACCAGTTTTTGTAACAGTACTTTAGAAAGGTATGCATTCTTGAAATATGAAGGGTCAATTCTGATCAGCAGACTAAACCCTTAAAAAAAAAGGAATTCAGAAATCCATTTTGCCACAGATATAAAAAAATCAAAGTCTGTAAACATACAGAAAAGAGATTATATGATATCCTAAATAATTCACATTAGTACTTAAAATTTGCACGGTAAAAAACACAAGGAGTATAAAAAAATATTTCCTGTATGTCATTCCTTCCTTTCTTCAGGCAAAGTGGAGACTAAATAAAATAAACTCTAGATTAATTAGCATCAAGACTAAGTGAAATAAAGAAAAGTAGATTTCTTCTGGATCTGATATTAGCATGCCATGAAAAGAAACAAGTCCAAATGCTTTAATAAGTGCCAGAGCAGTGATTGCCAGTGTTTGGGATGCAATGTTTTTTCAAAGATTTCCTCTTTTCACTATAAAGTTGTTCTAAAAAAGGAAATAAAATATTAAATAGTTTTCTGAAATCTGCTCTCAAATTACTGAGAACTCAACTGAAATGATCTAAGTTCTTTGGATTCACACTCCGATTATACAAACAGATTTGCACAAGAGAATAGTTAACAAAGCTATTACTGAATTGGCTCCAAAGACTGATCTTTTTATTACTAAACACACAGTACCTTTTACTCCAATGTAACTTCTGCCATTTAAACAGATGTGTGACAACCAAAGGGTGAAACAACCCAGTCATGCTCAGAGTTAGTTGAAAAATGACATTTCTAGTCCACTGGAAATTCTAACAGTTGAAAAGTTTTAACTCTGAGTGTGAAGGAAGTCTAAATTCAGTGTGGAATATAAATTCTATCCCCTTCCCAAAATATTTTGAGAATTGGAATAACGCAGTAGAGTAAATAAAATAAATAAATAAATGCGGAGATTAAAAAAGAACGTATCCAGCAATGAAATGGAAATATTTTGCTATTTCTAAAATAGAACAAGGAAGTCAGAACAATTTATTCTCCTAATTTCTTATTCCTCGCCTGACAGTCGAGGGAAACCTTTCCATTTTAATGACTTCATTTTTTGCAAAAGAAAACTCTTCAGCTGAAAATTTTTTAGCCCACGCTACCTACAAACTTGAATATGCAAAAGCTGGGAGAGAGAGACACACAGGTATACCACGTCACTCCCACACAAGACCTTATACAGCACACATGGTTTCCATCTCTTTTGGCAATACTAGCAGAAGCCTCTGGAAACCCAGCCCAGTCAGATTTAATGTTACAAATCATCAGCACTGAAAAGCAAAGTCACAAAAATCTCTGCTGGTCCTAGAACAAAAAATGGCAAAATAGTTGTGTTGTTATCTACATTTTCTTCAAAAGGGAAACATACTTACACAAATTTGGTGCATGGGGATTTTATGTTAAAAAGTAAGCAGCTATGATGCCCGATGGATGTTTCTAAGAATGCTGTTTTGGCAAGAAAAGTAACACAGTGCTTTTTTTCCTCCACTTATTCCCTGTAGCTTTACATAATCAGTGCAATTTTTTATTTTTGGTATTAACTTGTACAGAGCATCATAGAAAACATGGCTGGAAGGGTCCTTGAGAGGTCATGTGGTCCAACCCCTACCCCGAGGCAGGATCTGCTCTTCCTCTGTTAGTCCTGAAAGATGTCTAATCTGTTCTTAAAGACAGCCTGTGAAGGGCAAGGGGTCACTGTCATTGTCCGTTTGCTCCAGGGCTCCAAAATCTTCATAGTGAAGTTTTTCCAAATGTCTAATCCGAATCTTCCTTGTTGCGATTAAACAGATTACTTCGTCACCATGGCTACAGGAAGGCGATTAATATCTTTGCTTCACCAAAAGCCTCATACACTTGCAAATTTGGGGTGAGTGAAATTGCCTAGCTTTCTCTGTCATTATTTCAGCTTGGGAATTCTAACGAGACATTGGTTGGAGGTAATTGTTTAAGAAGTGCATAAACAGCAGCTTGGAAATACTACTACTACTACTGAGGGGAATAGGGCTCTCCCTAAGCCAGCTGAACATAACCTAACTCAGACCAGAAAGTCTGCATGAAAGCAGATCTGGTGTGAAAGATGGCTATTTACAGACTCAGTAAATAACAGTGTACTTCATGACACACAGTACCCTAAATTCTCCCTATGATGAAAAATACAGACCCATCAACCACTTAATAGTGAATATAATAAGTGCTTTTCTGCGATCATACAGATGCCATTAAGATGCATTCAGGAGCCATCAGCTACTTCTACAGTGTACCACAGTAGGCTACAAAAAACTACAGGCAACATGGTGAGAAATTACTGCCCTGATTAAAACTCTAGGCCTTCAATTAGCCAGTATGAATGCCGGCATGACTAAAAGTGCCTGCTGTACCCAGCAGATGCCTTAATTTCAGTAAGGGACTTCACTATCCACCAAATTGACTGCCTTGCCCAGCTTGCCTGCTGGAAACAAGTGGTTGTGTGTGTCACAGTTAAACATCGAATTTACTCTTTGTGGAAATGGATGACTATTCCCAGCCCATCCGAAGCTGTGCTTTGGTCTCTCAGCATATAGGACAGGACTAACTCATGGGAAGGAGAACACGTTCCCTCCCAAACGAACAGCTTCTCACTCCTCTGTGTATCCGCGCTGTGCTTCTCTGTCCTCTTGGCAGGACCTAAAAAGATATGCAGCGGATGCACCAATGCACAATTAAATATTACAGACGTTCGCTAATGCTTTGGGAATGTGCCCGCTACCGAAGCCTTGCCAATTTACGGATTACTGTAAGAATACCTTAAAACTGGCAGCAGTGCTGTTCCACCTGCTGTCTTTGTTAGGGATCAGCATTTCTAGCCCTGTCTCCATTTCAGGACACAATATGCAGTGAAGCAGCACCTGCTGCTCTCATGTCTCTGAAGGGCAAATGTAAAAGCTGGAGAGTAGATACAGGTGCTCAGAGTCCTCTTGCACACTGCCTCAGCCAAATGTACGCTGACAGAAATGTGAAGTTATCTCAGAACACAGATGTTTGGCTTTGCTGCCACTGCCTGACACCCGCACTTTATTTTCTTTATCTTGTGTTGAATTGAAAGCTTTTTTTTCGGCCCTGACCTTGGCAGCAGTTGCTACTGCATTTCATCATAAAGATAGGAGAAAAGAAGATGAAAAAAAAAAAAGAAAAAGAAGAGGGACTTACTGGATTTTCATGATGCCCTTTGTAATCCTGAATACTTCAGCGGCGGGCCCTCTAACACTTCTACTTATCATACTAACTCTACGTCTTCCGATCCTTCATGGACACATTTTCACCCAACAGATTTTCACCTTACCATGTCTTTCATGTGATTTAAAAATACACCTATTTTTCCAGTTGACCGAGATGACTGAAAAATATGTGTTAATTCTACGATGACCTTTTTTGAAATAAATTGTTTGTGTTTTAAGTCGCATTTTTGTTATGTTTTGTTTGGCATATCAGTTTGTAGTTCAGCTCATTGGGGGATGAAGTTGCCTATAAAACCCGAACATGAACTCTCAGGTTCTACTTTATCTACTTTATCTATAAATTGCCATGACCTTTCTTAGTCAATATAACTGAGGATTCTGTAAAACGTTTTGCTAATGGTGGTTATGAACAGGTATTGATGACTTAATGACTGTAACGCAGGGTAAAGCAATTCACTGAAAAGATTTGTTCTGAGGCTGGTAAAATTACAAGTCCTACTGTTCCACTCATACCCCTCACTGTTGCGCTCACACCTGCGCACCACATGTTGCTGGTGGTCTCTGTGTTTTCAGTTTATTCCTCCAGGAATGACATTGCCCCCCACCGCCCACATTTCTTTTCTCAGCTTCCTCTGCCCAGGCCAGCCTGTGTGAAAGCTGGCTGTGCCATCCAGGAGATCCTCCCTGCGTATTTCCCGCTCAGTGAAACACCACCTTTTACAACTTCAAAAAAGTACCTATCCAGCCTTTTCTGGGGTAAAAGACTATGCAGACATGTTTTCACTTAGAAGAAAGAAAGAAAAAATATTGAGCAGTGAAGACAAATTTCTTGTCAGTATTTGCTGCAGAACAATGTCAATCTAATGTGTAAATGGGATGAAAATCTAGTTATTGATGCAAATCTACAAAACCATAGTTATCTGAGTTACAGCTTTCTTGACAAGAGTGAGATGTCTCACTATTATTTCAATATATACGAAATAGAAATTCAAAATACTGAACTGAAAATTATTCAGACCCAATGTTCAGAAGTCAGACAGGAAGACAGCATGGGAAACAAAAAGCATCTTTATGTGCTTTTTGTTATCAAGGGCCATCTTTACAGTTACTTCATCAGTTTCCAGAAATATTTCAGATGGTACTGCATAACTCAATAAAACAATAAGGCATCTGACTTTATTTTATTACTTACTCAAAAAACGTGGTCCATCCAGTCTCATCACTTTTAGTTGCCAGAAGTCCACTGTTGCCATGGTAGGTAAATAAGACAAGCTCCTGCCCTTGTGCAGTCATGCTTTTCAAACATCCATTAGTGCCTATCGTCAACCAGATGACTTGGTTATCAGGAGAGACCACTCTTACTGGCATCCGGTTGGGATCCCGTCTGATACGAAGAGTGTTCCCATTGCTATCCGTTACCGCAGTAATATCATTATCATTACTGTAGCTAAAATTGTACAGATAGTCTCCGGTGACTAGACTCACAGTGTACTGGTGAGTACCGTTAACATCAAAAATATAAAGCTCTTGGTCAGTTGGAGAAGCAACTTCATAAAAGTTCATGGAATTCAATAAGGGTTTGTTCTTTGACACAGCCCGTATCCTAATATTTCCCAGATCAGCAATATAGAGTGTGCCATCGGGAGACACAGCTAAGGAAGAAGGGGCATTAAGTTTAGCATCTTTAGCATAGCCATCTCCATTTTGGTAACAGTCACAGTTGACATCATTTTTGCAGTCGCACTCTGACGGTATTCCAGCAACTAATGAGATCTCTCCATCAGTTGTGACCTGTCTTATCCTATTAATCTTTTTTTCATCAGTTTCTGTAATGTAGAGTACCCCACTGTAGGACACGGCAATGGCAGTTGCTGACTCTAGCGTGGTCTGTACAGCGTGCTTTCCCACCGTGTACTCCACTCCAGGCACCTGGCAATGCATTGGCCTCCCCGCAGCAATGCGAACTTGACGGTTTTCAGTGATCTGCAGAACTACGTTGTTATCCAAAACGTAAATGGAGTTATCCATTGGGTTGATAGCTAAATCCGTAGGCCATTCTAGACGAACCTTAACAAAGAGAAGCATTTTATTAAACAGTTAATCAGTGCAGATTAAATTAATTAATTCGCCTTTGGTTATAGACACTGCTGTAGGATATTTTTCATTTGCTGTAACCAATCATGACAAAAAGACTGGTAGGAAAATCCATGCAGCAAACTAAAGCTTTTCAAGGAGGCAAGGGGAACAATGCTTAGACATCTACCTTATTGTAAAGAAGCCAGCTGCAATGGAACTAAAATACAGGTTTAATTTCCTCTGCAATAAATGCTACTCTCTTCTGTATCACAAATGCATAAATAAAAATAGAGAGAGATATCAAAGTCTACATACGTCCTTTAAGGACAGTACTCACCTTTTGTTTTTTTAACAGGAAAAACAGCTTACTACCTTCCAGATTATGAAACACCGTACTGTACTCCACCTTTAAACATACCACTAGTGACGTCCCTTCTTACCTACACAAGCTTCTTGAGACAAATAGAAAAATATGTTCTTTTCTATATATCCTCTCATTCACTCTAGTAGGCTAAGGATGTAGTGATTCGGCAGACATCAACATGCCAGGACAGTTATAACAGATCCGCCATTCTCCCAGTATTTGCTATCAGACTTAATGTTTCCTGCTGATAGTTTCGCTGTTCTAAACTAAACTGAACTTTATGGGCAGAAAAATTGAATACAGCAGCATTTATATCTAAGAGAATACACTACGATTCATGCTCTTGGAATACGGTTCTTTCTCTCCAAATTCTGCTGTTAAATATCCATTACACACTCCACCCAGTTTTATTTTAAGTGGCAAAAAAGCTGCATTTGCATTTCTGGCCCCAGCTCAGCTCTCCAAATTAGCAAGAGATAAATTGTACCTGGCTGATGTGCATGCTGGTATCACAGGTTAGAGGTCGTGCTGAGGTGAGGTCATTGGAGCCAAGCAAAGTGGATATTATTCCGTTCTGATCCACTTTTCTGATCATGGTTCCATCAACAAAGTAGATTAACCCGTTCTTGTCAATTGCTATTCCTTTAGTGAAGAGAATGAAAATTAGTTTCTTGTACTAACAATGAATATATTATCCATAACTAAGGGCGTCAGTGGTACGTTTCTAGTGGAAATTACAGGCAGAAAATACGGTCTTAGGCAGTAGATAGTAAACCAGCTTGTAAACATATCTTGCATAATAAACCAATGTTCCGTATAAAATCTACTACTGTCAATCACATTCTTTTGCTGTTGTGTGTTGAGAAGGGCCTAGATTTTAAGTTAACCTGAAAAATGGGATAAGTGGGACCAAAAGCAACACTGATTTTAAATCTTCACCGTTGCCTGCCAAACACATAATCTAAATTAGCATTTAAAAATGCTCAATAATCATGAAAGCCAAATATTTCCTAAAAAATCAACCTAGGTCCCCTGTAGCTCTCTTCCTCCATGGTCTTTCCACTTCAAAAAAATTACTCAAAACCACATTTTGGAGCCAACTACTGGGCTCAGTAATTAAACAAGATCATGTCCTCAGCTCTGAACTTTCGAATTATTTTGAAAATTATGGAGGGTTAATTCTTTTTACCTTTAGGGCTCATGAGAGTTGCCTCCACCGCCTTGCCTCCATCACCACACCTTGCCTCATCAAATGGTAGGCACTGCTCTCCTGTTCCTCCTATTACCTCAGCATTTTTGGTCAGGTCTTTCGCACCCGTGAGTGACTTGGGCCGATAAATCCTGCGTGTGTTTGTGTCAGAAACATACAAATCTCCCGTCACAGGATCAGTTGCGAGGTAGTATCTGTGAGCTGGGTTGTTGCTGTAAAACGGAATGATACATCGCATATGCTGTAATTAATTGCACCTAACATTGGATCAAGAAGAAAAGGCTTCAGTTCACACAGAGTGCGATTAAAAGTAAGGCATGAATAGTTAAAACCAGGGTGATGCTCTAGGCATATGCAGCACAGGTCATGTGGCCCCAAAACCTTCACTGGTTCTCATTTCTTGCCTGCGTCACAGGCAGTCCAGTCTAGGCTACTCATCCTTTTGGGACAGAAGATCCATTTTGTCTGTGGTGCTCACAGGCCTGGTCTATGCTCTGTAAATAGAGACAGCTCCTGTCTCTACAATAGGCCAAATCAAATACTGGAGTCTGAAAACTCCCAGGCTTTCTGGGAACCTTGATCCAGTTCCAAACTTTGCAGCAAGACCCCAGCCCTCGCTTACACTTTGTTGCTGTTACCATCCTATTGGTTTTGATTTCTATAAGGCTCCTGAGGTGCATGGTTTATATAATTCATGAACAGATAAGGCAGAGTTCGTATTATTAGTTCACAGGCAAGAGATAAGACATCCTTCGTAAGTATTTGTTTAATCCACTGCTTTCAAAGACGTGATACGCATGATTTAACACATTAGGAAATGTCATCTTTTCCACCAGAGCATGGAGCGGAGCTTTTCTGTTCTTCTTAACTCAGAATCATATTTCAAATAACTGTACACATTGGCACAAAACCGCTAACTATGCCAACACAGTCTTTATTACAGTGAAAATATATATTGCTAACCATTTTCCCAGAAACGTACATTTTGCCTCTCCACTGGTGCCACATAATTGAGAATTACTGTCTTTTCTCCCCTGCTGGTGAAAAAAACAGCCCTGGAGAGTACCTTTTGGACTGATATATTATGATGTAGAAACTTAACCCACTGCAGTTGGGATTCCTGACCTAATTTATGGCACAAAGAGCTGAAATAAGGTCATGTAAATACAGGAGGTAATTTCAGATGCTCTCCTAATGGATTGAAGCAGAGTGTCAGAACAGTCAGTCCCACTTCTGATGTTTGCAAAAGCACTGCTTAAACAGATCTACCAGTCTTGGTGATAGCCAAACATCTGTTCACACAATGCTACACTTCACGTTTTGTAAATACATAACTGTGCTAATGTAACACGTTTTTATGTACTGCCACTTGGAAAACGCAACAAGAGACCAACAGGAACAACTTGTGAACAAATTATGTCTTTTAGCAGGGACAGATTTTTATAGCTATCCAATTACAAAAAACACAGAAAAAATGTGTTGCATAAATAGGATTTTCTTTGGTTTTAAGACTTTTAACATGTTGGTTCAGAATGAAGAAACCAAGTGAGGCAGACTAATGAAATCAAATACACAGTGATTAGCACCTCTTAAAAAGCTCTGCTATAGAGCTGAGTGTTGTACAGCATGTCTGAAAACAATTACATGTAGGCTTACTTGAAATTTCTGTGTTAGAAATCTATAACTGCCAATGTGCTAGAGAGTTGAAAGGCATTTCTGAAACCTTAATTTATGCAGAGATCATTTAATATGATCACTATGTAGTGTACGAATTATTTATACCTCTATAGACTGCAAATTAAATTATACCCATTTACATGATTACTTTGGTCTTTAAGAAGCTTTGCAGACACTTCAAATATAAACACATTGCAAAATGTGGAATGTGCAATTAAATTTTATTTCATCGTAATTTAAAATAAAGTCCTTCCTTATACTACTAAAATCTAAATTAAAGTACTTCAACTCATCTAACATTGCCTCAATCATAATTTTGAATTGTTGGAATAATGAGTTGTCAAATCAATAACTAAGTAATTTATGCCTAACAGAATTACCTCTTTCTAAAAAGAATTTTTAAAGTTGCTTTCTTCATAAATATGAAAACATTTCTATGTTTTAATTAATTCCAACAAAAAATGACAGAGCTCTTCTTATTTGGGATGAGTTCTCATAGTGAGCAGTGTATCCTTATCAAAACAAAAAAATTCAGCTGATAATTTATGGATATTTTCTCGTTTAAATAAAAAAACCCCAAGGTTTGGGAGTGCAGAGGACATCACTGTTGAATCAACATAAACCCTCCACTCTGTCATACATAGACATATGACGGCTCCTTTCTAAGATAATACAACAGGCTTAACTTCAGCGTTTCCTTTCAAGTGAAGGTTAAAAGGCTCAGGTAGCTTTAGCTGATAGAAAAACCTCATTAATTCACAGCAGCAAGGCACAATTTGAGGGACTGAGTAATGGTCCCGTGAAAACCACATTTGTTTTCTAGCCAGAAAACATCTATGCGCACTACGCATATCTCAGAAATAGTACAGGGGTAAGCAGCCAGCAGCTGGAAAGCTGCACAGAGTTTATTCTATTTCATTGTAGCTTGAAATAATATTAAGCTTCTGCCTTCTACCAGTAACGAAAAACGCAAGGAAGTAAACTCCGCACTCAGTGACTTCTTGACTCATTCAGTCTCGCCTAACCGCTGTCAGTAGCTCTGAAAAATATGCAGTTACATACCAACATGGGCTCCTATAAAGACAGATGACAACAAATTCTTGCTCTGGCTATGCCACATAATAGTAACAGTACTTCAAATCTGAAGTGCACACACACGTGTGCAAATACACACACAGGCACAGAGCTGTAATGATCTATTTCCCCTTGCATAATTTTATCTTGTTTACACCGATCTTTTAATTCTTCAACTGTCAGATCACCTGCAATACTCTCCATGTATGAATTTTTAAAACATACTCTTCCTGCTTCAGTCCCCCCATCTCTCCCATTCACTCTGTGCCTTCTAAACCGTATACCCTCAAAGCTGTTCTCAGGTTTTGCTAAACTTTTCTCTGGCTCTCTACAGACTTGGGATACCGCCATAGCCTACAGATGACCTCTCTGTCTTCAAAGTCCTTCTAAAAATTACTTCTTCCATGAATGCCTATCAGCATTCATCACCCACAGGCAGCAGTGTGTATAAAGACATCAGTTCAGCTTTGAGATTGAAAAAATGTTAGGTCACTGGAACATTAAAGGATAAATTTGATCTGCATTGTCTCTCTAATTTAGAGTATAGGCTCCTTGAGGTGCGAGGCACATCATTCTCTGTGCTGAAGCACTGTGTTTATAGGCGAGGAAAGTTCAATGCTTGAATAGATAACAGATCTGAACTAGTAGTTAGCCTTGTTCATTAGTTTTACTTGGGGAATGCATATTTTTGTGCATTTTCTTAGTTTTGATACCTAGTAATTATATATTGCAAAGTGGTCTATTGAGGGCTGTTTTCCAAACTGCAATTTAAATAGAAATCTCCTCAGTGTTTCACAGGGCTCTGCACGACTTCACACAGGCAAAAGAAGCTATGTGGTCTCATGGTGTGTCCGTAAGCTGGGGAACCCATGGCCACAGGATTTGGTGGATCCTAAAAGTTTACATGTGTTAAATAAAAATCAGCTAAATTAACAGAATAAAAAAGCTATCAGGGGATATTAAGCATAAAGGTGCCACTCTTGGTGTAGGAAGCTTCTGAGCAGCAAACCCCTTAGGCTAAGACTGGACAGTGGGAAAATGTTGTATGAGGGGAGATAAAACGCAAACTCATAGTAGACTGTGCCAGGCTGCTCACTGGGCTCCACACCTCCTGCCCAGTGGCTCCGCAGCTGCTCCTGCAGCGCCACTTCTCCACGGTCCTCTACGCCTCCTTCTGCCTCAGGAGGACCCGCTACTTCATAGCCAAAATATGAGGCCATGAAAATGACGTTACACTAATTTGTGCAATATGATTGCAATTTCTCTACCTGGAGCTTCCACTTGTGTGGGCATGAATAAGGGAGAAAAGCTTCAATGTTATCCCTCACCAACTTTTCTTACATGCCGGGATCTAGTTTCTGAAACGCTGTGGTTGAGCCTGTGACCACAGTTCTGCCAGAGGTAGAAGAGGGTGTCGCTACTAAATCACAGCAAAAGAAGCCTCACTACGCATCCGTTCCTTAATCCCTTTTGTCCATTTCAAATTCCCATTTTGAGTATTACTCCATATTCCATACATGTGCCAAGACAATGTCTTATGCAGCTGCAATCACAACTTCACGACACCACAAGGGATATTATTATTTTAAAAGTAGTGGAACAAATGCAAATTGAATGTAATAGTGAAAACCTAAACCCACCAAATAGAAGAGATTGCCTCGGAGTCACACCTGGAAAATAACATAAAGCCAGCAAGACCGTGCGTCAACTCCCAATTCTGATCATTAGTGCCAATGCAAACACTTCAATTTAGTAATGGATTTTTCTGCCTAACATGTTTGAAACATACTTTTTTAAACATAAAACCCTTCCTCATAAAGAAGCATGTCCAAAGTAAAGTGAATTAAAAAAAAAGAGAACTGAGATATGACTCTCTGGGATTTTTTTTTCTTAAAAAAAAAAAAAAAAAGGAAGGAAAAGGATTAGCAGCAAGAAACAGAGAGAACGACACTGGCGGGGCTGCTAAGCCCCGTACTTAGCAGTTCCACCACAAAGTCTTGCAGGGTTTCATGTATCCAACAAGATTTTAGAGTAACTCTCTTTTTGTCTCCTTATCAGCACCAGCTGCTGTAGCACAGCAATTCTAAGCATCCACCTTCTTCTCTGTTCTTGCCACTACTGTAGCGATGCCAGGACAAACGAATGCTGTACTCCAGTCCTTCTGATTACTACTGATTTTATGACCCATCTTACAAATCTCAGTGTACTTTAAAACCTTAACTCCTGGAGTTGTGTTATTATGGGACAATTTAAACTTCCCTTTAAAGAAACGAATGTCTTAAAGGTGAGCCTGAAAGCACTCAACATCAAAAGGGTAATGAAAGGAACTTGGTTGACACTTTCATATTTTTATTACTTATATGCCATTCTCATCGTATTTGGGGTATCTGATAAATGAGTGAGTTTTGACAGGATCAGCACAAGTGCTGCCAGCAAGGAATAGGAGAGAGCAGAGATGAGGGGACAGCAGAGGAGGGCATACACAAGCATAAAAAGAAGCCTGACTGTGGACAGAGAGTGATGAGAAAAGAGGAACTCGTATCCAAAAGGATGATACAGCCTGACAGCTGACATAACTAAAACATATGAACTCATTATCTTTGAAAAATACTCCTCTTTTCTAATAATACATCTCAGAAATGACTTCTCCATTGTAAGTATTCATTTGTTAAAAAAGAAAAAAGAACAGTTAGAAAAATATAAATCTTCTTTAAGGAATGCTTACCTATGTCTAAAATCTTTATTTCTTGGTGGGAGCAAGTAAAAAAGAACAGAAGAACATTATTAGAAAAACATTCAGAAAGGATGTTAAAAGATGAAAAGAAGGCAACATTTATACCTATCATTAGTGAAGTGGTGAATGATGGTCTTTTGTCCACTCACGTCGACTATGTAGCTTAACTCTTAAAATCCACAGAATAATTACTTTGGGTAGATTAAATTCTCACAGTTTACATAAGCATAGTTAAAATATTTTACCAGGGTAGAATTTTTTCAATTTAAATACTTTTTCAAATGCATTAAAATCTTTTGACTCAAACTTTTTTTTGTTCCCAAAAGCATCTGGCAACTCTAACTTACAAAATGTCAGAAATCTACTCCATACTTCAGTTTGCAACAGTAATTCACAAGTCCAAAAGTCTGAGATGAGAAAAAACCATACCTTAGCTCCAGAACGCTAGTTACATTTCCAGATGGGAATATCCGCCGAACATAGTTGAAATCCCCCACGTAAAGACTGCCATCTATCCCACAAGCTAAGGCAACCGGAGCCAATAATTTATTACCATCAGCTTGACCATTACAACTTGGACAGGAGATGCTCCGTCGTCTTCCATTGCCCATAATGCTACTAACAACTGGGGGTTGCTGAGATATAAATTGATTTTCACCATTTCCTTTGTAGAGGATTCCTGGCAGGTAATATAAAACCCACAAAATAACGAATAGTTTATAAAAACTTTGAATGATGCATAAGTTTTCTAAATGTTCTTTTAGTTGATTAATATAATTTAATGGACTTTCACCACCATATTTTTCCCACTACAAGTAACAGAACTTTATTAAAACATTTATAGTTATATTTAAGTCACAGACACACCAAAATACACACAAAGCATTGAATTATCTTGTCCACACAATGTACTAGAAGCACTAACTATCCTAGCGTTTAAAACCCAAACAAGTTTTCAGTCATTCTTATTTTTAAATGTTAATAATTTCAACTGTTGTAATTCAGAGTAGAAACTGACATGCTGAAGGAACTACAAGGTGTACTGAATGAAATCAAGGTCTGTGCTCCTAAATCCTTGCAGTTTTGAAATTCCCCAGAAATGACTGAAATTCTAAATGGGCATATATTGTAAAAAAAGAAAAAAATTATATTTGCAAAATTTATTCCTAAAGTCCTACTATAACTAACATGAATATGATGTCAAATGTAATCGAAAGTGGATTACTGCTGCAAATTGTAAATATTAATTAAAGAGCTACTTCAAAAAGTTGGAGATTGCCTCAATTTTACATTATAAAAGACTCTACTCAGCTCACAATAAAAATGTACCTCTGGCAACAAAGTCTGCCTCAATACCATGTCTGCAGTTATAGGCAGTTATTAAAAATGTCAAAACAACAAAAAAAATGTGGTGCCAGGCCAACCTGCCTCTTAAACTTAATTCTGCTTTGAGGCATGAAAGGACCAATAATTTTGTGAAGACAAAGCAATGTGCCAGCAGTATTTTTCTTACTTATAGCCTCCATAGGAAATCTGAGAAGAAAAATGCATGCTTTATGTTAAATCTTCAATCTCAGGAAAAAAAGTGTGAATTTACAGTGTGTTAAAATGTTGCCAGGGCCCTCATTATTATACCTCTCAATGAATCCATTGAGATGTACTCTACAAATGGCCAGCTATTATGGTTTTACCTGTAAGTTACAATATGTCTTTCCACGGTGTAATCCATGTAAACCACATGTCACTTTGTACTTCAAGAGCGATACGTGCTTTATTGATTGTGTGCCGAGTTTCAGAAGCAGTTTGGGGCTGAGGGATACATTTCTCTTTTCAGATGCTTAGAAGATATTTCAGATGTATTCCTCTTTCTCTCCCCACCCCCAAAATGCACTATTTATACTGAAAAGTATGAAAAAAATACTTTGTTTTCCACTTTAAATGTTTTAGGTGTCTTCACTAATTTTTAATGTTATAAAATTTAGGAGATTATAAACGTAAAATCAATATACATGATAAAATCGGGAAGAGTGAAATCCGTTTATGGAAACCTAATGGCAAGTAATCTAAATAAGTAATCTAAGTCAAAAGAGGGAAAATGTATTTTTCATGAATAGTTAAAGCCAGAATGCATTAACAGTACATGAAATCCCCTCTCCTATGATTACATCATTTATGACAATCATAGCACCATAATTTTGGCTGAAATAGCCGAGTTCTATAATTTTCATCAGAGGAATTCTACAAGTCAGCACAGTGCACTATTGCACCTGATTTATTCTGTCATTACCTTGAAAAATTGGTCCTTCACATTTCTCCTCTATTATCACAGACTAAAAGATGTACATTAGACTATTTACTGCAGCAGTTCAGGATGTCCGTACAAACACTGCCTGCACTCTCCTCTGAATAAATTTCTCCAGCTCATCCACCTTGTCATTACAACTCTCCACTTCGTTTATTCAATTAGACACACGTCGCTTTGAAAAGTCATTACTTGTCAAATGTACTCTTGAACTTAATTTAAAGCCACCATCAATTTTCCTTGTGAACAGAATCAATCTTATATATACATTTATAATTATAGCTCTTTACATTTTTAGATGGATTACCTTACAATAATTTGCACGGGATTTTTTTGACATTTTAAATTAGGTACAATGACACCTTTTCCCTTGATTTGGTTACCTTGTTTTTCTAGCAGTCAGAAGCAATGCTTTAGGTGGTGATTAGCATAGCACACAAAACAAGCTCATGTACTAGTGGGAGACCTCCAAAGGACACCAGAAGTCACATTCTTCCCGCTGAATTACTCCTGGGCTCCTCCTTTGCATAAAAATCCAGTGCAACCAACTCCCATCTTGAGCCTTATGACTCTGCTTATTTTACCTTTCTTACATGCTTCCAGTCAAATTTTTCCAAATTTCCCACTGTTCACTGTTGAGCTGGGGTTGCCTTAGCATGGCACCCTCCAGACAGTTGGCAAGCAGCTCACTGGACAAATTTACCTTGGTGGCAAGGCACAATTCTTATAAATGTATATTGCTCCTCACCTTTCCACTGAAACTAAGACTCGCTCACTAGCAACTGGACTCTGTCCTGAAACAAGGGGCACAAGTGCCCTCACTGACTCAAGGCAGCATCATTCGTCACCTGCTGTGTGCTGAGCTGACCACAGCATTCTGGGGAGGATTCACCTCAGCGAAGGATTTAAACAGGAGGAGAGTGTAAACGAAGAGATGGTACTCATGTGCTAAGTGCTCCCGCGAGCAGCCATGCTGGGGCTGGGGGTATCATGACATGAGGAGGAACGCCTCCTGTGTAAATGAGGGGTTTAATACTGGGAGTGACAAGCTCTCAGTTTGGCAGGAATGTCTTGTATTGCTGTTTAATTTTCACTCATTTTGAAAATTGGAAGTGAAAACATTGTTCAAGATACTGTTAACATACAAACAGTTAAACCCAATAACAATGTTGATGCATACAATTGCTTCAGAAATAGTGTTTCCTTAGCATCACTTAATTTTTAAAAACAATTTCAATGTTTTTGGTTGGGTTTTTTTTTGGTAAGAATATCTAACACTGGCTAATACTGTTAGATGAAATTATTAACGCATATGTATTTATAGGATGAAGAAACATCACATACACTGTAAAGCTCAATGCATTTATGGTATGCAAAACATTCCATAAGTTCCTTTTTCAAAATAACAAAGCAAACATCTGAAAAGTTAGAAAAGCACCTGAAGCGCAGGACAGTTGAATATTAATATTAGCAAGAAGAAAATTAACTCCTTACCATTCTGAACATCCAATACATGATGTTTATCCAATGTCCAGCCACCCATGTTGGAGGCATCCAGTTCATAACCCTGCAAGATGGCAGTCCGCTTTTCCCATAGAGTTAGATCCAAGCAAGACTCATATTCATAACCTACAGACACTGAAATAACAGTGGATTTCCTCATTAAGTATAGGATCTTGTTCAGAAGAAGAGTTTAGACTGTAATTTCCTTAAACCACATATACTCTTCTGCCCTCCCAGGCTACCTGAAAATCCCTATGGCTTCCTTAGATGTACCAAAAAACCTAAACAGAATTCCAAGATCCTTTAAAAAGCCATCTTGGGTTATTAAAATAATTTTAGTTATTAAAAGTAAATGAATTAGGACAGGTACAGAGGAAAGCCATTTTGTGAAGTACGTCAGAATGCTATTGTGCTCCGAAGTCCAAGGAATGTACAGACTAAATACCATACTGTATTATTAGGCTGAGGGCTACTTCCTGGGGGAGAACTAGAAGTGAAAAATGACAGTGGTCTCTTTTTCCTTTTGAAGGTAATTTTTTCTTATAATTCAAAGTTTAGTATTTTCCAATATATTTTAATATCCATTGTTATTTCTCATCTTATTCTGCTAAGCATTTTCTACTTAATGGATACAGGTATTTGAGATGTGCTTCCCTATTTTCAAGACAACAGTAAAAATGCAAAAAACCCCATAACGCACATACCAACAGCTTCAGATAATCCATAGACTCTCTGGTTGTATGCATCGGTTTTATCCCATATGAAAGTGTAAGCTAGATTTGGGGATGCAGGGAACCATTTTTGGAAAAGTCTTCCCACCACTGCCACCATAAGATGAACCTTCATTAAATTAAATGGTATAACAGATTGGGTCATAGTAATCTTCAGAACAGATTTATATCCTGCAGCCCTGGAGCTTAAGTATGATAACTTCAAATCGGTTCCTGGTATTGTTGTTTCTTCGTGAAGTACCTATGCATTGGTAAGAAAAAAATACAGTATTTGAATGATTTGGAAATTAAACAGAACAACGCAGCTATCCTAAAAGGAGGCCTGACGTGATGCTACATGACAGTCTATTAGCAAGTATCACCTAAATCTGGCCTTCATTTAATAATGTAAAAAAATACATAAATAAATAAAAACATTTCACCTTTATTTCTGAAAAGCGAAGTCTAAATTCTTCGTTACACTGAAGCTGCTTAGCTGATAATTTCTGCTGAAGGATTTTAAAGACCTCACCTTTATTTTTATGGGGGGAAAGGAAGCATGCAGGAGAGGGAAAACATTCCCAACCGCTTTTTCCAAAAAAGCATCTATGTGAGAACAGCCCCTTCTTATGCTGCCACCCATGTCCCAACTATGGATATGTAATAAAGGCAGTAGAGCCTCTAAGCACAACACAGTTTCAGATTTGGGTTGGGATGTCTAATTGCTCTTGAGGAGCAGGAAGGACTTTTAGGTGGTTTATTATTTGCATTATGTGTGGACTGTAAATACTTTGAACTAGAGTATTTTTCCATTTATTTCGAAGACAGATAAGTAGAATGCCTCAGGGAAAGCTTTTCCATATTTCCTGATCAATATTCACTACTCAGACATCAGCTCACCACTTTCTCATCTCAGAGAGGTGCAATGATTCAATTTCATTTTTAAAAGGTTCCTCCCCCCTCTACCTTGTCTTTTCCTCTGAGCTGAGGAGCTTTTGTGGGTGATGGATGGATGCATGTGAAAGGTTTCTGTGCAACGTGGATGAAGACAGCCTATACTGTCCTATACCTCAGTCAGGACCGAGAACACTGAGAGCCAGCACTTCAGGTGAACAGCTACCAAGGATTGCAGCTTATTGGGAAAAAAAAAAAAAAAAACAAAACCAAGAAAAAAGAAAAAAGTATCCAGACACATTTATAAAGGTAATGTTTCTCTGGCCGGAAGAGAGGGCAAAGGACACTGAAGCACAAGCCCAGAGCCTTGGTGGTGTCAAAGGAGCACTCCTGGGGAAGTAAATTTGGAAAGCTTTATTTTACTTCCCCACCTGCTAGTCCTAAAGTCTGAAGACCAAACACTAATTAATATTAGTGGGAAGCAGACTTCAGGGAGAGCTGAAGTCACAAATATTAGGCTTGAGACTTCAGTGAGATCAAAAACTGGCTACTCCGTAAATGCTAAGCTAGCTGTCTATGCTGGAGAAATCCCTGGACCCTGCTTTTAAACAACTAACTGGCTGTGTTGAATAGGGTAAAATAATGTGCTTTAGGCTTTTGAGGAGGGTAACAGGTGCTACACCATCCTCTATGTTAGCACTTTTGCTGGGATACAAAGAATTATTTATATGGCATTAATTGTATCTATCTCCTTCCCAATAACAGTAACAAAAAAATCAGAAATAGTCTTTTGACTCGTTATCTGGCACAAACGGTTATTTACATCTCATATATGTAGGCATGCAATTCATCTTCTCCAGTAATACTATAATAAAGCTGTAGGAAGTAAAGGAGGACTCGGAAGATACTAGACAAAATTTATTCAGATTTTAAAATTCTTAATTCTTAATCTTCGAATGTTTCTTTTTTCCCCACCAGGAACCTGCCATCGCTGAGAAGAAATGACAAGCAATACCATCACTTGGAAGGAGGTGAGAGTGGCATAATTTCTATTTATAAATCTAGTCTGCTCTCCCTCAGTCCAATATACGCACAGTATCTAAGCCAGAGAACAAGCAAATCTTTTCTACACAAACAAAACCCCCTCTCTCTAGAGAGATAAGTGATTGTGAACATATTCCTTTTCCAAGACTCTGAAAGAAAAACACAAACCACCTAGGAACAAAAGACAAATTCCTCCTCAAGGCATCAGCAGGACTCTCATATCCTGCACATTAAAACTAGTGTAACAGATGGAGGTCTCTGTAAGCAAGAGGAGAAAAAGAAATAATATGCTTGTAATAGGACACAATTTAATGGACTTCACTGGTCTCCTGTTACAACCATTGCTTCTTTTACAACTGCAACTGTGGAAGAGCAGCGTTAAACACTTAGCTGATCTTCCAGTACTCTTGGCTGAGATAACAGGCAATAAAGAGGACACCTTGAAGTTTCAATTTCCAAGAAGTTCCACTGTGTATTTGGATTACTATCAAATTAGAAACTAGGACACTCACGCAGTTCTCAGTGAGGTTTAAAACAAAACCCGAACCCCTATTATTAGTTTCTGCAGAAGCCTCAAATATCTGCTGGAAATCTGACTTACAGCTTCCTTCTTCCCACAAAGTATCCCCTGTAGTAACTTATTTTCTTGAGAACTTTAGAAATGTAGAGGTAAGGTTATGCAACTCAATCCCTCTCCCAGAATCAAGCATTACAAAGAGAATTAAACAGTTTAATGTTAATCCGAAAAGTTAAATCATCATGTGTCCTATGGAAACCATGACAACACATCAATTGTAAAGTAATCAGGAGTGTCACTGGGTATAAAAGTCACATCAGGAATCGCCAACACAACCAAGCTGCCTGTACTTTACCTTTTCCACATAGAGGATCAAACTACCTTCAGAAAGGCTGATACCCTAAGGAGACTGAGTTATAGCCCAACCACCAAATTCTAATGGTTGACATTTTATTTATGGATGATCAAGCTTCTTGGAAGGACAGCTATGAAATATCTAACCTACAGGACTGAGATAAGGGTCATCTCAATTTTCACAAAGACAGAGTTTACTGTCCTGAGAGTTCAAGCTGGCGACTGAGTCACATAAATTGTGCAGGGCTCCTTGTCTCTCCTGGACAGCAGGACTACAGTTGTCCAGGCCCTGGAATGCTTTCCTGCTCCAAAATATAATATGATCCAGGTGACATGCTCTGATGGTATTAAGAACCCTGAATAGGAATTTGATTCAATTAGGGGGAAAAATATGCCTGCTGTATTGCTGTGATTTTTTTTGGCAAAATGAGCAATTTCAATAGGGGATTTGAGAACAAATTTCACAAATGAGTGCAAACATCAGTCCTAACGTCAGAAAAAGGTTCTTTGCTGAGAAGTAACAGCCCAACTTCTGCATTAAAATGTACCACCATCTTGGCTCGAGAGGGATAAAGATGGCATTTTTAGAAATAGGTAGATATTGGCAACTACTGTTATTACACGAAGACTGAGACCAAGGAGTACTAAAATTATACTGTAGTAGAAGCTGAAGCTGCCACATTTCAAGATGGAAAAATCTTTTCCTTTTAATAGAATATTCCCCTAGAACTGAGGCTCTTAAATGAACTTATAAAGAAATAACCTTGAGCTAACAATATAAAGTAAGGAGAAATGGAAAGGGGAAAAATACTTGGTTTTTTCTAGTCTTAAAACACTGCTGAGATACCACCGAGAAGAGGGAGAGAAAAAAGCCATACACATGTAGAAACCCAAAGATGTGTCCATAGAAGAATAAATCAAGAGGTGTATATAAAGTTCAAACAGAAAGCAAAGAGAAGAAAAGCAGAAAACAGAAAACGTGTTGGCAAACAAGGACACAAAAAAGGAGATATTTGGCTCTAAGAGTCATCTCCATTTTTTTTCTCAGTCTAAACTTGAAGTTCTGGAGATTTTAGCTAAATGAAACTAGGATGCAGCATCCATCTAATACTGGACTATCTAGAGATCCTATTATACTGCCCTTTCAAATGATAACATAGGTTAATTTCTTTGCTGAAAATCTGGCCACCCTGAAGTTAATAAACAATCATTTTTATTAGATCACTGAGGCCCGTATTTTACCCTGAATTCTTCTTGGTAAATAAATTTTGCCAACTTCTGCTGTATAGTATTGCCAGTAGTGAGACAGTCAGGGGAGAGGGAAAAAAAAGCGGGCAACCTTGAATATATAATTTGAAGGAAAACTTTTCAGCCTTCATTCTCCCACACACTTGAGGTGATGGAAACAAGCTGCTCGGGACCTGCAGAAGGCATCTTGCAAGCGTATGTAACAGCAGATAATAGAAGTTTAGGAGAAGGAAAGCCTCAAAAACTCAATTTCATAACTGCTCATTGTGACTCACATGTGGGTTTCTGCCAGACCACAACGCAATATGTGGCAAACAGACATATATTAGGAAAAAGACAGCAACAATATTGCCTAACACATATAAGCAACTCCAGCTTAACCTGATCTCCCTCATCTCCATGCAGTTTACTGTCTTGTTCCACACTGATTAATCTCAGCTAGTCAAGTCTAGGCAAAGCATGCTAACTTGCAATTAGAAGTAGATAAAGACATGCCTAAGTAGTCCAAATTTAGTTAACATGTTATTTACTATCATCCCTCCTGAGTAATGATCTGCTGATTCTATGACCACTCCTTTATCCACTGCATTTGTTCTTTCCCCATGCTCACCTTCTTTTTTCACTTTTCTTTTGTGCTGCTTCTTTGGTACAGACTTTAATTCCCCCTCTGATCAATTTGGGATTCATAGGCCACTAAGTACACTCTTTTGGAAACATTATCTCCAAGGGACGATGAAGCACTTCAAGGGATGGTGATTACAGCAGCACATCATTTTCTCCTATAGTACGTGACAGTGAGTGCTGCTACACCACATGAACAGGATGACTAACACTGACTGAAGGAACATGGGAAGCAGTTTCTTTCTTTGTGCCTTCCTCCAGTCTTCCAGACTTCAAACTGGCATTGTCCCTTTTTTATGAAAAGATCTACAGCAGTTCCTCCAGAGCTGAACAGTTTTGAATGAAATCTGATTCTGCCCATCTTTTATCAGAGTAGTGAATTTTTTGGGAGACAGACTGTCGAGCATTATGCATTTCTGAGGGGAAGCTGACCCTAAAGAGGTATGTCCCAGGCATGGCTGTGCAGCTCCCACCTGCTGAAGCACAGGATTGCATGTGTGATGAGCAAAGAATATAGAAGACTCCTTGATATTTTTTTTTACACAGTCCCAGAACCAGATTTTTGCATATATAACAACAGTACTATTTTTACCTTGTCATGAATGACCCAACGCCAACTGCCTAGGATCTACTCAGAATACCATCTTTCCTTCCAGCTGATTTTATAAGGACAGTCCTGCCTGTCAGACCTCCCATCTCACTGCTTTTGAACCTGACAGCCAATTTCAAGCACATTTGAAATAACAGTAGGAATCTCTAAAGATAATTCAGTTCCTTTAGGGTTTATTAAAAAAAGGGTTCAGGTAGGGAAGAAGTATCCAAGTTGGTACTCCCATGAGAAAAATGCTGAATGCAGTCCATGGGGGAAGGACTGGATGTGGCAGATAGCGGGAATTATAGCAGTGGGTGGCAATTAGTAGGAATCCAGACTTCATTAGTCCCATTGCTCATGAAATGACTTGTTTACCTAGGCATTACAAGTGTGTTTTGAAAATAAGTATTTTCTGACATTCTTCTATTATTACTTTTTTCTTGATTTATACCCCATCTATCTAAGCCATTTTCCATCACTTCAGGAATGGAATCTATCATCTGTTGCCAAAACAAGTAAATCAGAGCTGTTTTTCAGTGGACTGTGTTTTGCAAATACTTTCTTTTAATTGACTTGCAACTATCAAAGGCATGGAAATGATAGTGAGGATAAAAGCAACAATTTTCTAGCACAGTCTACATTTGTACAAGCATTTAGCTGTAATTTCCTTGCATCTTTATTTTAAACCTGCTCCTACCATGAATTGCTTAATGATTTTGCTCTTTCCTTAAGAGCTCTGCATGAAAACATTTGAATACATTTTCTATGTTTCCCTTGAAGAGACAAGGACATTTCTTGGTGAATGGGAAAAAGAGTACCCTATGTAATTATGACATTGTGAAGGTGGGGGAGAGAAAAAGAGAGAGGAGGGAGAGACAAAAAGGAGAGGGAGAGGAGGGAGAGAGGGAGAGAAAGAGGGAGGCAGAAAGAGTGCTGTTTCACTAGGGGAAGTTTTAACAGAAATCAATAATGAGATAAATATTATTTCTTGAAATGCAACTCTGCTTTAAGAGTTGAGGAAGATTATATTATGATCAGTTATTTGAGATGGAGGAATTTGATACAAATATGTTAGAGAAAAAACTATTCCAGCCACAGCTTTTTCCATTTAAAGCAAGGTTTAGATGTTAGGTCTTACTTTTGGTATTACAAGTTCTGAAGAAGTACATTAGCACACGTACTCATTGGCTTTTAAGCCTGTCCTCACTGTTACAGAGAGACCTAGTTCATAAAAATCTGAGTGAGTGTCATGCTATTTATTAGGACTGAACAGATAAATTGAACTGTATGGGTCTTTCACACATAGTGGAAAAACACCTTTCATTTTCAGTTTCTGAGGTGCATTTCTAACAAGAGGGCAGTCAAAAAAGTCATATGTACTGTAGTGTGTCCATTTTGATGGGCCAGTGCCTGATTGCTGAAGACATTCTGTAAATTAAATGATGTAAAGAAATATAAAACCAGACACTGGTGTACACCAAGCTTGCTTACCTTACACCAAGCTTTCTTACCTTTTTTTTTCCCCCAGATGAAATTTTAAAAATCATCCTATAGAACAAACAAATTGTTCTGAAAATAATCACATGTTGCAAATTCTTAGCACTTAGTCAGAATTATTTATTTTTCAACAGTAGTTTGCACTCTTTTCATTATGGTTGCTTAATACTAGCCTGTGACAAAATGCTATTTATTTGAAGCCCACTTTACCTGTGTTTCTGGGATGATAGGACTATCTTCAGGAGAAATTCTAAAAAAGGTGGATAAAGGTGATGACACGATAATGGGGTTTGGCCTTACAAATCCACTCAAATCACAACTAGGAATGTCATTCTCTTCCTTCTTCATGACAAGGGTATCCATGACATAGAACACATTCCAGGGAATCCATACTGTGTGATACTGTGTCAGGAATGGTGATCGCTCAAACACCAGTGTCAGAGAGGCACCACCATTCGCTACCAAGTCAAACCTAGGTAAAAAAAAAAAACAACAGGGCTAGCTAGTCAGCAAATCCTCAAAGCCATCCACACCCTCCATTTTACACATTGATTCTTCATTCCATTGTACTGCTTTGAAGGCAGAATGGCCCTACTGGGAACAACGCAGAAATCAATTAAATTATATTACATAATACTTCACTGAGAGAATGGAGAGTTTGGGAATCTGTGTTTAAATTAAGCAAGCCCTTCTACTTCTAAAGTATATAATCAGCATGTTTTGCATTTGAAGAATGTACAAAGTACAACTTTGGTCAATCACTTTTTTCATGTCTTCGGTTTCCATTATTTCATTATTATCTTATTTTTACAAGCAGCTCTTTAGTAATGCCTTTGCCGTCTTTAGGAGTCAGAAGTGCTTCAAAGGGAACTTACATTCCATCTTGGCGAGTGATTGTATATCCATAGTCTGGATAGTGTAGAAAGGAGACATTAACTCCAATGAGTGGCGTTCCATCAGCAGTTAATACTTGGCCCCTTATGACAGATGCAAGACTGTGAAAAAGATGCAGGATCAAATTAGAAATCTGTTTTTTTCATTCTCTTTTGAATGAATAAAAGCTAGCAGAGCAAACACCCCCACCCCCCCTGCATCTCTACATGGTATCAACTACTATTAAAGAAACATTCCTGAGACTCTAACCCTTTTACAAGTTCACATAACTTATACCGTATAAACAAACGCCTCGAAATCTACAGATAATAATTTTGTTTCAATATTGTTGATTTTACTTTGGTTCATTTTGTCCGTACTGAGTTACTAAGACCAGAAATTCACTGAAGAATTTTAAGAACTTATAAACTCTGAATGTTCCCACTGTAAGTCATACCTCTGGCAGGCTCTTAAAGAACAACATACTTTTCAATTAGTATCAAAGCAATCTGTAAAACTGCAGGGACTATGAAGTACAAAATTTAAAAGAGCAATAAGGAACATTTGTGCAACAACTTTTAATCAACTGCTGTGCCCAAACACATTAATGCTGTTAAATTACTGCAAACACAGTAGTTCTAGTGTAAATCATCTTCCTTCACTCAGTGAGATCCCAGACACCTGCTTCCTGTTACTGGTTTATTTTCAGGTCATTACTGCTTCGTAGAGCACCAGTCAAATAGTTTATGCAATTATACTGTCGTGCACTTAACAGTTCTATTACATTAATTCATAATTTATATTATTTAGTGAGCTCAGTTTAAAAAGTGCAGCTTTGCTTTTCCTTCTGAAGTGTTTTCATTGCTTTGATGTATTTCCAACTGTGCTAGCCCAAATCAACTGGTTAAATAAAGATTTATTTAATCATTAATGAAGTGCCCTGTTAGAATACAGGTACTATGCATGGCAAGTACCTCCTGTAACCAACTGGCACTGGCAATTTGAATTTTGCAGGAAATTAGACAAAATAAGCAATTTGATACATTAAGAGAAAAGGTCTCTGCTCAAAGTCCATGCCATGAAATTTGCAGTCACAGTGGATCTTCCCCTAAAAGTGGATCTCACACAATCTTCAATTTCTTTTGTACTCATAAGTAAATGATGAGTCATGCTCACCTCTTATTAAAAGGACTTTCCCCAGGTATGACATGAGTGCTGTCTGCTCCAATAAGAAAACTGATCCGATCATAAAATGCTTTGGCAGCTTGCTGAGATGGTGACTGTTGGCTTTGGCTGATAATATCTTGGGGATCAGGTAGTCCACGACAATAAGGCTGGTTTTGGCAAGAACTCTGCAAACAGCAGTCAGGATCCATACAGTCAACTAGCCCATCTGTTGGCAGAAAGTCACACAAATGAACAAACTCTTCCTCCTGCCCCTTTGCATGCGAATGAGCCAGCCAGCAGAGATTAAAAAATATTATGTAGTATGAAAGAATACTAATAATTAAGATTTTAATGAATTCACTTTCAATTAAGGAAAGAAAGTGTGTTATAACTGAGTTCTTGAACTCCCATGGAAATCCATGCAAGCTGAACACACTCAGTATCGTGTATAAATTAAACCTATTTATTCAACACTTTTCTAAAAACGCGTTGAACAAACCGGATAATGAAGGCACTCAGGCTCTGCATACACTGTTAACTTATAAATATTAAACATTTTAGGTGGGTCTAAATAGCTTTTATCTGAGGGTATTTGGCTTGCTAGAGACAAGAAATAAGTAACTCCCACTCTGCTGTTTTTCTGAAGTTTTTTAGAATCTATGCTGCAAGTAGCTTTAAATATTTCAAAACATTTATCAAGGTGGATTCCTTTATACCTTCGCAGAAAGATTTTGTTGCTAGTGGCAAAGGCAATTTCCACAACTGTTTTGCATGAAAGTGTATGACAGAACAAAAGCTGTATTTAACATTTAGAATTTTTCTCCCAAGTTACAAGCGATAGGACAAGAGGAAATGGCCTCAAGCTGCGCCAGGGAAGGCTTAGATTGGATATTGGGAAAAATTTCTTCACTGAAAGGGGTTGTAAAGCATTGGAACAGGCTGCCCAGTGAAGTGGCTGAGTCACCAGCCCTGGAGGTATTTAGAAGATGTGTAGATGTGGCATTAGGGACACAGTTTAGTGGTGGACTTGGCAGTGCTAGGTTAGTGGTTGGACTCAGTGATCTTAAAGGTCTTTTCCAACTGAAACGTTTCTATGATTCTATTTTATTCTGAATAAACTGATGAGGAATGCTGGCCAGTATAGACAAGATTTAAACACATGGGTGCTTTTATGCTTATGTGCTGAAATATTCACATATAATGAGCATTAGATCTGTCACATCACTGGAAATCTAATTTGGTGAAAGATTAAAATCAAGATCAAATTGATAACTACTAATTTGCTGTAAGTAAAGTCATAAGGAAAATGAGCCTGGAAATGTCAGCTACAGAAGATTTCTAGATGAATGTAATATGGTATCACATAGCTGATAATTGTTTCCCCAAAAGAACAGCAAGACTGAAATAGCTCAAACATTTTATTATTCCATTTAGATTAGAGAGGGAGCTTGCTTGCTGCACTAAACTGAAAAATATACCAATGCAGCACATGGAGGAAGTCCACGACTGCTTCTCTCACAAAATAATCTAGCTTTAGAGTAAAACTGCTTTCTGAAGGGAAAAATATAATCTATTTTTGTTCAATCATATTTTGAAAGACTGTAAGTAAACAGAGATCTTCTAAAGGTATTCCTCTAAGGATTGCTGTGCTATGTGGATCAGTTAGAGGATTGGCAAAATAGTAAAGGGCTGGGATTTTTATTCTTTTGCACATCTAAAATTCTTATTTAACTCAGCTGACATTGAAGTTAGTTCAGGGAAAATAAAGGGATGAAAAAGTCATCGTTAAGTATATCAAAGTTTAAACTTTTTTAAGAGAAAAGAACATTGATTTTTCCTGGTAGGAGGATACGCCAGAGGGTCGTGTTGCCATTCAAGCAGACCTTGACAGACTGGAGAAATGAGCTGACAGGAACCTCATATAGCTCAGCAAAGTGAAGTGCAAAGTCTGCACCTCGGGAAGAACAACCCCATTCACCAGTACATGCTGGGGGACATTTGGCTGCAAGGCAGCTTTGTGGAGCAGACCTTGGGAGTCCTGGAGGACACCAAATTGAACATGGGCCAGCAACATGCCCTTGCGGCAAAGACTGTGCCAATGACATCCTGGGCTGCATTAGGAGGAGTTTTGCCAGCAGGTCAACAGAGGTGACCCTTCCCCTCCTCTCAGCACTGGTGAGGCCCCACCTGGAGTCCTGTGTGCGCGTTGGGCTTTTCAGTACAAGAGAGACATGGGCATACTAGAGAAAGCTCAGTGAAGGGCTGTGAAGATGGTTAAGGGCTTCTTCACACACCTCTCTTTCACATACCTCTCCTATGAGGAAAGGCTGCGAGAGCTGAGACTGCTTAACCTGGAGAAGAGAAGGCTGAGGGGGGGTAATCTCATCAATGTGTACAGATGCCTAATGGCAGGGTGTAAAAAAAAAAGACTACCTTTCATTGGCACCCAGAGAAAGCACAAGAGACAATGGGCACAGACTGAAACACAGGAAATTCTGTCTAAACATCAGAAGAACTTTTCCTAGTGTGAAAATGGCCAGACGCTGCAACAGGTTGCCCGGGGAAGCTGTAGAATCTCCATCCTTGGAGAAATCCAAAACCCAACTGCACACAGCCCTGAGCAACCTGCTCTAGTTGACCCTGCTTTGAGCAGGGGGTGGGACTAGATGATTTCCAGAGGCCCTTCCAGCCTCAAATAGTCTGTGACTCTTGTGATTTTCTGGTTTCATTCTTGTACAATATGACACCCTTTCCTAGCTGAAGTACTGACCTCCCTTGCCGGTTTTAATTCTAGAAGCCTGGATCAGTGTCAAAGCTGGGGGTACTGATGGTTAAAAGCACAGTTTTGGGGTTTTATATCTCTGTATGGTCTCCCAGGCAATATCTGGTGCAGTTGCCAAAGAAATGCTCACATTTCGTCATTCATCTTCGTTAGTTTATAAAAAGCAAATGTACATCTGGAGTATAGTCTGCAGGTCATAAAACTGCATGAGATTGACACCTTCTGAACTAATCAGCTGGAAATGCATTTTTACAAGCCTCTCCGCTAACATCAATCAGAGAAAGAATCTCATTTTCACCAGCCATGATACAGGGATATGCTGTTTGTTATTTTTCTGTGGAGTTTATCAGCAACTTGCCCAGGCGAGTGACGGATGGTTATGAATCTGGCTCCTTATAACTTGAGAAAACATTTTTCATTCTTTCTCTGTACTTATGTGGCTAGAGCTATCTAGTACCACTATGCTGAGTGCTCTATTGCACTGTGTGAAGCAGAGTAAAATTTCCTTTCTGAAATGGCTCTGCAAAATTATTGATGAATTTTGTTTAGCCTGAAAAATATGAGCCTTAGCTCAACACTGGCTTATCAGTTATATCACTCAACTATGATAGTGCAATTATAAAGAAAATAGAAACTCCTACAGCCAGCTGGACAGTCATTATCAGTCTCAGAACGCTATTTTGTATTTTTTTTTTTGTTCTAGATGTAAGTGGTTCTTCTATATACAGAAGAAGTGATGACTACATTATTGTTTTCTTCCTCAAAAGCTGAAGTCTAGCTGTAAAAATCTTGACTAATGCTACTTTTCCCTCTGCTGCAAAATGCACAGAATTGCAGTGGAGCATGGTCTGTTGATAAGATTGCTTATTTGGAGAGACTAATAAAAGCACCAAAACATTAAATGAGAGGAGTCAAGACAGAGGATTTCCACACTTACGGATGGTGGGCATGTTTGCTTTTGAATGGAATTTAAAGGGTATGTATAAAACTGCTGGAAGGTACAAAATTAGGGGGACAAAATAAGTCCCAGGCACAAGTTCCGCCAGTATCAAGGGTAGATCATGGCCAAGAACCTACATAAATCACATTTTTGGTAAATAAGTTGATTATCTATTTAGGCAGCAAATAATCTCCATGAAGTGAAATGCAGTGTCTACATAGGAAGAATACAGTTTTGAAGCTATGATCCTGGCCACCCCACCAGGATGGTTTTGCTGACTGTGGCACACTAGGGCAAGAGGCTGGAAAGGACAGAAAACTGTATTAACAAACCTCAGTTATTGTCACATAGCTCAATTTTACAACAGGCTATAATGAATGGCCTCAATTATAGACACCAAAAATGTCTGCCTGTAGGAGCAGCTGGTCGGAAAAGCCACAAAAGCAGAAATAGCCCTTGATTTATTCCTAAGCAGTGCACAAGGACCTTGTTCAATGTACTATTGCAGTATCTCTATAAGCATACCTATAGTGTACTTAAATTCAACATTCCTTTTAGAGTGAAGAAGCCTAAAATATAAAGTGTTTGGCTCCAAATGAGCTGTCACTCCAGAAAGAAATCTTGGAGTCACCACGGAAAAGTGTTATGGATATATCAACCCAGGACTCCTCAGCAACCACTAATGCAAACAAAAAGCTGAAGAATAATGGGAACTGTTGGAGTACAAACCAGAGAGCATGAACATGCCACTGCATCAGTCCCAATTCAAGTACAAACTTCCCGAAATTTCCTAAGCTTGGGTTATCTTTGTACTTAGTAACCCTTTCAATATTCAAAACATTCTGTGGCAGTAATTTCCTACTTTAATTAGCAGCCTGTTGGTATACCGAAGAAAATATAAGTTCACATTTGTCCTATTAAATTATTTTGCTAAGCATTTCCTATTTGGCACTATCAGAGAAGAGGCCTTGGTTTAGGTAATCTTTAGACTGAATTTGTACTACCCTGTGACAATGCTTATCAGGAGCAGGCTATCCTAGCCTATGCAATTACAAAGATACAGTAGCGCTAAGTAAGCTTTACTTCATTATAGTATTTATTTTCATTTTAGTAATAAAAGAATATTAATAATCCCTTAAATCCTGCTGGTGTAAACTTGCAACTACTCTTAATGATTGGATAGGAGCTAATAAAAAGCAAACTTAACAAAGGAATATGTTCAATAAAGACCTACCTAAACTAAAAAGTAAACAGCTCATTCTTCCTACAGCGATGACAAAACATGGCCTACTTTGTTAAAGTATAATAATGACACATTTTTTCCCCAGTAAAGAAGTTAGGCTTATTCCACCCACGGACAACTCTGACTTCTCTCCCCACAAAGTCATTAGGAGTTTAATTCAGCCTAAGGTCTGCTTGTTTCACACGCATTCCTTGTGGGCTGCTAAAATCTAAAATCTATTATCCAAATCAAACACATGGAAACATAAATAGTGATTCTTAAAGAGAAAGGAAATGATCTGCAAGACTTTCAGAAATATCTATTAAAAGGAAGATGAGTAATAATCATCCCATCATATGTCAATAGTATCTAGATGGGAAAATGATCAAGTATGCCTTGATGTCATTAGCATTTCCTATGGAGAATATTCCCACTGAGGTCCTTGGGATGCTCATGTTCACAGAATTTGAATGATTAGTCCCAGAAAGAGCTAAGAATCAAAGGAACAGCAGACACTGTTATTAATGAATTATCCTCATATTAATATATGAAGTATATTTTATCCAGTGTAGGATGAAACATAAACATTAACCACAGCATATCATTTAGCTAACAACCAAGATAACTTTCATTATGTAATCGTTGTGCTTAGTGCAATGTAAATCACACTACCTGCAGTCATTGGTATAAATTCAGCGTAAGTGCTCAGATAACCTGATCTCCCACAATAAACAAGTACAGCAGAGGCATCCATGTGCCATTCCCTGTAGCTGCGTGGAATCTGAACGGCTTGCTCGAGAGATTAGTGGGCTGACTGCAGGTGCTCTTGGAAAGGGAAGAAACGCTGCTTCTCTTTCCAGGTGGGTTTCTGGCAAACACCACTTTCTTTTCCCAGTTTTGTTTGGTATGTTTCCCATTTTTAATTTAATTTAATGGCTGTATTTTAACCCTTTGCCTCAGCCACTAGTCAAAGACTGAAGTGAATATGCTCTGTACTGAAGCATATAAATGAAAATAAGGTACACTTGAAGAGAAACGCCAGTGACTAATTGCATTATATAGGTCAATCATGGCAAAACAACTGTTTGGCCAATCTCTTCCTCATACATAGCTGCATAATGTCTGTAAAGGAAATAATGAAAAAAATTGAGAGACAAAAAGCAACAAAATACCAGCATTAGACTTTTTTTTTCCAATATGCTTCTTTCTTCTTGAACTTGAAGTCATTCTGTTAGATCCTTCTGCTCCAATTCCTTGTTCCTTTTCCCCTTTTCCTCACAAACAGCTATTATTGTTTTTAGTCTGAAGAAGCATCTTCTTTTCTCTTGTTCTGTTTACTTGCATTCCTGTTCACCTTGCTCCTCTTCCTCCCACTGCTCAGTTACCTGCTCTTGACTCTTCCTCTGATATGTCATGTCCTTTTATTATCTTTAACGTTTACTGAATCTGTTTTAGTCTATCACTGGCCTTTCAACTTTTTTTTCCCTTTTTTCCCCTACATGATCTATTTTTCTCCTCTAAGCTGTTTATGCTCTAACCTAGTTTCTCCTCCTCCTTGTGTTGTCTCCTTTCATGCTTGCAGGTTTCTCTTTCTTCCTTCTGTTCATAATCCTCCGGTCCACCTGAACGTAATTCCCAAACAGCACATCTCTGCGTGGATATGCTATGGCTAATTGTACTTGCTCCCTTCCTGCAAACAGAAATTCAGCTTCATACTAGCTCAGATTGTGTATACCAGATTGTGTCAGATTCTTTAGGCCCCTAAATGTGCAAAACTGACTCAAAATATACAATATGTAACGGAGAAGGATGACAAATCAAATGACATGTAAAGCAATAAACAGCAGTACTGTTTTAACTGCATTATTTATTTTTTCTCAGGAAGTAAATGCTGCTGGTATTTATAGTTTGTGATGTCTAAGATCCCAGCTGCAGTTGGGGTATGAGAGCAAACAGCCAACCAGCAATGGCAAATGCATACGCAGTCTAAAGCTGAAAAATAAAGTCACAGCCCTAATGGAGTTTTTTATCTCTGCTCTGAATCTGAAGGTGTTAAACAAAAAAAGTGTTGATGAAAAAAGGGGAAGACAGACAGACAATAAAAGCATTATGTTGATCTAATATTTGACTGCATTCACATTTAATCCTGTTTTTGTGTGGGTTTTTGTGAGATTCTGGAGTCATGCCAAAGTCACGGCCCCTCTACCTTCCCCACCCTACAATGACGACTGCAGATTGATTCCTTAAGTCAACAGTCCTGCCTGCATCTCGCTGAAGATTTACCTGTCACCTGAATGACAGACTGTGGAAAAGCAAGCCAAAAAACCCAAAGACTTCTGGGAGCATCCTGTCAGTCATCTGAGCATTCACAGACTATGAGGGATAAGACCTCTGTAGACTGGGCAACAGTTGTTTTTAGCACTAGTATCATAGGTCAAAATGTAAAGTCCCTGTTTGGCCTTTTCTCTTGGGATAATTTCCTTGTGAGGTCACTGAAAATTTGAATTCCTTCCCCCGCCCCACTACAGTTCACTTTGTTGAGACTGTTTTATTCCCATATAAGAGAACATTGCAGGGAAACTAAGGTGACACCCATCATTTTCTGAGTACACGTCTCACCTGTCATAAGCACCCTGTAAGGCTTTGCTGATACATCATATAAAAGCACTGAATATCGCAGCTTATTCTTACAGGCATAAGAGCTGGTAAAATGTGTGCATGGTTCTCATGGCAGCATTGCGTCACCTGACTCTAAAATCTCTGTTCCTCAACAGGTTCTCCCCACTGCTAAAGATCCAATTGCCACATCTTACCTCCTTCGTTGTCCTTACTGTCAGTGCAGAGAGTTTCCATGGCTACGTCACAGCCCGCTCCCCTCCATCCTGGCTGGCAGACGCAGTGCCAGCCATTTTGGTCCAGCGTGCACCTGCCATTACTGTTGCACAAGCCGGGGCAGCCCTCTGTTGAAACAGAGAAAGAAGAAAAATCACAGGTGATTTAAATATTGCAATTATATAAAAAGAAAAAAAAATACAAACAAGGGACACTTACTGGGAACAGGCCTTAGGAACAGCACAAATACTGTAATTGCACATGGAGTGGAACAGCAACATTACCTGCGGAACGTAATTCTTAACAAAGTGGCATCTTTGATTGGCCTGACACTTGAGACACCACTTACCTGTACAGGCAGGAAATAAATGCACCAATCCTCTAAATACCTGCAGGCCAGACAAAATTAAGTTTGTTTTTAAAAATTTTTTTTTTCTTTTTGGCAAAGTAACAAGAGATGAGTGCATAGTGCAAACACAGCTGTGTAAAATGATATAGTTTTCTGTGCTCATAGAATAGATCATTATTTGCTCTATGCAGTATTGGTTACTTACTGGCACAAATGTTTAAGCTCCCTGTTACTATGAACAAATCCCTCCAAATTCTTAAGTAGGAAAATGGATATGATTTTAGGCACGTAGTAAAAGAGACTGTTAACTTTATCTGGTCTCAGAGTTGCCGTATATTCATGTGAAATTACAGTGCGTTAAATAATTGCACAAAGTATAGGCCAGTTTTAATGACTATACTTTATGCCAAAAATACATTCCTTTTCACAGAATAAGCAAAGCCCAGGAAATAGTGAAGCAGCTTAGCATCTATTCTAACAAACATTAGGATTCAGGCTGCATACGGATGGGACAGGACCAACAGGATTTCCAACTAAATGTAATAGCTGTGCGTATTTGATTACTTAGGACGGACAAAATGAAATACCATAAGGACCACAATAAAACATTGATAGACTGAACAAAAACACGGTAGTGACGTGCTTCAAGACAGATAGCAGAGAGTGATTTTTTGTGACAATCTCCCTAAGGCTTTTGTGCTGTTACCTTTATATCCTATCTTGTCTGCTTTTATGGCCAAGGAGGGAAAATTTGGGAAACAATTAAAATAATTTAATATATCCAAAATCGATAATTGTTTTCAGTCTAACATTGCATTAATAAAAAAACCAGTATCTGTCACTTCCTAGTGATGAAATCTGGCATGCAGCCAACATGATCTGTATGAGGATGACAACGTTATAAATAATGTAGATTTTGGTGTTCCTGATCTATGACTATGATAAGACACTGACAGAAGCAAGTACAGATATGGCACTAAGTATCTTATGAGAAGGTGGGTACAAATCAGATACTTTTGGACACAACAATTTTCTGCAAACTTTTATCCAAAAAACCTAAGGAATTGGCTAAACACTTCTTCACTTTGTAGAACTACTATCTTTGTGAAGTAATCTACTGACCCAATTTGGCTAAGCTTCGCTGAGTTTAGAACAGCCTTTCAGAATTAATAGTTTATTTTTTTCTTCTAAAGACTTTTGAATTTACTGACTCCTTTCAACCACGTATCTCCAAATTACAAACATACCCAGAAAAAATTTATAAAGGGTGCTTAACTCCTGTCAAATTACTCTTAGAAGGCAGAGAATCGGGAAAAGCTCTTGTGAGGAAGTATGGTGATGCTACACTTATGGATATTGTGCCATCATGGCAGGCTGAGATTAGTCTTGCTACTCTTATTCTTTCAGACTGTAGCTGCTAATAGTATTTGTCGACGTACTGAGAGCTATTTTCTTCTTAATCTTTCTTCTGTTTAATTTACGGAGGACTTACATATTTAATTGCAATACTGACAGAGCATATTAGGAGTCAGCTGGGTACACTCAAGACTTATTGTGTGAAAGCCTGGATATTGCCATGAATATTGCCATATTCTAATGAAAAAAAAAACACAAATAAGGAATAGAGAAAAATACTCAGGGAAAGAGGGGTAGGAATATTTTAAACATTTTTCTAAATCAATTTTTCACCATAACTGAAGATACAAGAATCTTTGCTGTTTCATGTTAGACTTTTGCATCCTTGAACCTTTTAACTGAAAATGTTACATAGAGTATACAAGGTTTTTCTAGTTTTGTACAAAATATGACTCATAATTTCCTATAGATTTCCTATATTCAGATAAACAAAAGCTTAAAAGCCTGGGGTATTTTATTGATCTGGATATATAAAACCACACATATATCTATAATTAATCTGTTCTTTAGAACTAATGACACTTGTTCTGTGACAAGAGTATCCCTTTGCTTTGTTTCCTAAATATTTTCAGTTTTGTAGGTAGAAGTCCAATGACAAAACTAACAAAGAAAATGCACCAAACAGCAAATGAATACTATCTTCAGTTTTTGGTTCAAACAAAATCTAATCATGTATACAGTTTGCGTATAAATGTGTAATTACTGACAAAATGGTATTATATAACATAAGCAAGATTTCATTTTTAATTTGAGATGAGTTGAAAGTCAAATGAGTTAAATCTATAATCCATGGAATGTATGTAAGAGAAGGTTCTTTTGCCCAGACTAGTACGTTTGTTACTATATATTCATATTAAAAAGTACATGTAGGTATAGGCATGTCATCAAAGAGCAAATGTACAGTACCTTTCACTATCTTATCCAAATAGTGAGCTTGAGAATTAAAAAGAAAAAAAAAACAGACAGACATTTCAGAAGTGTCACATAAAACAAGAATTGTTCAGAATTCACATGCAAATCAAGCAGATGCACCTGACACGAGAGCTCTTACATTACAAAATGAAAATGTATTTCAAAGCTTTTAAAAATCCAAGAAATTCTCTTTTCAGCAAACATCATAATGATTCAATGAAACTATTTCAGAAAGGACTGTGGAAGAAAGAGATGCTACTTTTCTGAGACTACGTACTTCTTCTGACTTCTCTTCACAGGCTTTGATTTTTACAAAATATATTAAAATAAAAATATAATCAAAGCTAGCTAAAAATTCAGTTGTCAACACAACATAAGAGTAATTACTTAGCTTATGAGCTTTAAAACACTGACCATACTGGAAGGTCTTTGATTTGCAGGTCACATATGACTCTGACACCATAACCAGCACACTATCTTAACTCCGACTGGATTAACAGGATTTTTAGGAGGAATAGTTTTCTTCTGGTTCAGTTCAGCCACAGTTATTCTTCTGAGCAAACACACCAATTACGTAACATAAATTAGACTGTATATATGGGGTGGAAGAGGGCGTAGTGGGGTTAGTAGCGTGGTGATCTGTTTCACTTGGGAAAACAGGTGAAAATTAAACTTAGGCTTTAGATTTATAAAAATAAATAACATGGTATACCCAGGAATAGCAAGACTTTTTTTTTTGTAAGTTATAGCACTTCAGTTTCACAAAAGATTTTAGGAGGCAGATGGATGTGTGGCAGACAGCACACAAGACATTCAAAGCAGCAGACCTCACTTTTAATACACAAAACAGCAGAGATGGGTTGTATGTTCCCTCCTTACTTTCAGGAAACAGACATCAACCGCAGTTGTGTTAAATGGGTTAATGTCATAGAGCAAAGCTACATCAGACAGGTCCATCACAGGCTGCCAAACCCAACCACCTGCACATAAGGTGATGGGATATTATAGACTATTGCAGTGGGAACACGCCAAGCTGAGTCAACAATGTTGGATTCAATCCCCTGGTCTTGCTGTGGACAAGGTCTCTCAACAGAGCTCTCACAGGCTCTTTACTTTCAGAATTTGATATTTTTTTAAATCCCTGTTGGATGATGGCCCCTGTCTGGCAAGTATTCTGCCACTTGCTACTAACCCTCAACTTTGTGTGTTGGATGGGTAAGAAAGGCATTTCCAACCATTGCATCTCCTCCAGTTTGGACAAACGGGAAAAAGCTCTTCCCAAGCCCAAGGAGGAAGATGATGAGATACATAATCTCACAGAAGCCACAGTCACTGCTACAACTAAGAAGTGGAAACTTTCTAGTCCCTTTCTCTTGAAAAAAGTGTCAGGTGTCCCCTGCACAGTTTTTTTTTCTTCTTTTTTTTTTTTTTTCTATAAAGGTAAGGTTAAAGGGAGACAAAGTAAGAAGATGAAAACAGCAACTACAGAACATGTAGAACAGCAGCAACAAACTAAGTAGCTTTTCACATTGACCACAAACAAAAAGAAAAATGATACAGCTGCATTTCAGGGTGGATCGAATTCTTCTCTTATTCATCCAGTATAATTCCCCTTGCTCCTACACAGCTGCTCTTAGAAGACGGTGTAGTATGCATGGAGGACAAATCAAGCTTTATTCCATAAAATAGAGGCAGTTAGGTGTGTCTGGGGAATGGATCTGTCCACCAGTGAAACATTAAATGCCTCTACAGATGTAGGGATAGGTAACAAAACAGAACATTACAAAAACCTCCTAGGCAACTAAAACCAGTCCCTGCAATCCCAGGCCCCCACATGCTATTTGCTTTCAGAAATCCAATTGGCATTTAAAAAAAAAAACCAAAAGAATTAAAAAAATGCTTTTTAAGGTTTTTTGTATCCAGTAGTTTTATAAGAAGTCAGTTCCAGACCATAAACCTATAAAGCTCAGAAAACAAGTTCTACCTTCCAGCATCCTTTTATTGATGGTCAGCTGACATCAAGGACAACATTAGAAACTCTTTTTGTTAACATACAGCATCTTAGAAGAATCAAAAAGCACAAAATGAGTGACCAAAAATAGTGTAACTTTGCAGTGAAGTTTAACTAGCCAAGCTGTCTTCCTTATCTTCATGGCACTGCAACTGAAACAGGAATGAATCCAGCTCTGTGTGGAAGTAAAAAATACAAGACTTTTTCCCTCTGCACAGCAAATTCTAGGTGGGATTTGAAGCACTTCAGTAGGATGGAGCATCTCAGCAGGTGCTCCTTGGCAAGATATTTACACATCTGGCACATGTGGGTTATGTTACGCCCTTAAAAAGTCTAATTATAGACCAGACAATATACCTAGAAGGGTTTTCTTGCAGGGTTTAGGACTGTGAAATCTAATATCCTGCTATTATTTCCAGGAGTAGAGGGACTTCATATCGCTCTAAATGGAATGAAGAAAAAGCAAATATGAAGATAAAAAATGTGTACATTTTCTAGGATGGTCAAAATCCAAGAAGATGTAAGTGGCATTCAAAATTCATACAATGTAAAATATAAATGGTGTTATCAATGTACGTAGATATTTATATAAATATGCAGCAGGCAAATGTATTATATGAAGAACAGATAACAGTCAGGCAAATTCACATTTAACATGGCATATTTCATAACCAGTCAGAACCCAGACTTTTTTTTAATTGAATGTCTCCCATTAGTGTCTTATCAGAGATGTAAGTCAGTGTCTTCCTCCGGTTATTCATATGCTACTTCCTCCAGGTATGACAAAATAGCCACAAAATAAAAGTACGTGTTAAATCCATTTATCTCAATCAGCTCCTTTTTAAATCAGCATGAGTCACATACCCATTGATTTGATGTTCCTTAATTGGTACTTAGAACACTGCTTTATTCTGATTATTCTGTCATAAAGGATTATAACAGTGACATGCTTCTAAATACTGTATAGCAAATTTACATTTCTATTAGTTTACATCATTATCCTCCACCAGACATCGTCACCCATCACAATCTTTGTAACCTGTACACTAGACTAAAACATGCCATATTTTTGTAGCGTATATATAGTCCCATTACAGTGTCAACTCACAACAGCTCCACTGGAGTCATGAGTTACTTTGCTGTAAGAGCAGAATTTGATCTCATAGCACCACCAGACATAAAGCAAAAATTCAAATGAATGTGACCAAAGCCATGTCGACCATGGTCTGTCTAATTTAAAAACTACTTTTAAGGTTTTTCTGCTCCCTCTACCTTCAAAGTATGAGCTGAACCCCTGCCTCCTCTCCACTAATACTATCTGTTTTCTCCCCTCCTTACTGTGTTACAGCCTCTCCCTCTAAAACAGGAGAAATTAGGAGGAAAAGAGTGCCAAAGGGGGGAAGGAAAAAAAAATGATGATGAAGAAATAATTTTAGTATGCAGCAACAATGAAGAACGCTGTCCCACTCCCGTCCTAGCACCCTCAGCTTTGCACACTCTCCTCATCTCCCACAGCTCTGTACAGCAATCCCCATTCACTGGGGAATGACTGCATACATCTCTATGCTGCTAATACAAACTTCATGCTCCCAGACACAGACCTACAGGAAAACGTGAATAACGTATCTTGCATCAGTCATGTTCACACTTCGGCATAACTTTGCACTGCGTCATATAAAGAGATAAAAGGTCAAAATGCAATCTTAATTTCTTGGTAGAAAAACTGACTGCAAGCAAACTATGGTATGTTGATATTATACTGTTTACCTTGAGCTTTCTATATATTTGTCTATTTCTTTGCAGTTAGAAAGTCTTAATATCTTCATTTAATGTTTTCATTTATTTTTAATATTTGTATGAAACTTTGTTTACGATCCATAGGACAAACACCCCACCCCATCCCCCCTTACAAGACTATCACGAGAGTGGCCAAGCCAAACGCCCAGAATTTAGGCTATGCTGGGTTTATGGCTACTTGTGCAATTTTTATACCCTTCTTCGTCAATGTACAGAGCTGACAGTCCTCATTCAGCACTCATTCTCTCATGAACAACAAATGACTGATGCCCTAGTAGCAGGCACACCATGATAACCATAAACAAAGAAGTAACTTTTCTTATAGACTTTTCTATTATCTTCCTCCTGAAATGAAAATTATTTAGTATAGCATCTTCACACTATTGGTGTGAGCAGAGACTGTATTCTTATCTCATTTTCCAGGTGGGTAACTAAGGTATAGAAAGACTAAAGTAAAAAGTCTCCAGGCATTTGGCTGCAAACACTTATGATGTGATCTTCCAGTATATTTATAATTATATAGGATTTCATACACAAATCAGCATTTTACAAATTCACACGCAAGGAAGTTAGGTCCCCAGAAAATGAAGAATGGTCAGAGAACACTCTTTTAAACTTTGCCTTTGTGAACAACTAACAGAAAATACGTGGTAGTAGCAAGGGTGGAATCCAGTTCTTCAGAATTGTTCTTAACAAGGAGATTATGTTGCGCACCAGTCACTGGCACAGATTTAGTGGAGTTTCTGCATGAGACAGCCCTTCACAGCCTTGAAACGTTCTTAAATTAGGTCTATTAGGTGCAGAGGGAAAAGTAACTAAAGATAGCATTATATTTTTATTTACAATTGATTTATTTATGACACATAAAATTGTCTGCATGTGCTATACTATGTACCTTCTGTTATACGATATAATGATAATGACACACAACAGCGTTGTCTTGTGGCTTCCTAACTTTATGTTCTTGATTTTCCAACTTCACTAATGTTCTTTTAACACATTTTTTTGTGCACTTGAAAGTTCCCAAGTCCTACGCACATAAAGTAAAGTGAAAAAAAAGGAAGGGGAAAAAAGAGATTCCATTCTGTGACATCATGTTTTTTTCTTGGTGAGCAACAGGGAAGCTTATATGAACCACCTACGTTTCTGCCATTTGTGCTAACAAAGTGTTATGAACATTATTTCTTAATCCCTGCACAGCCAAGTAGTAGCAGGGGATGAGGCACACACTTTATCAGTGGTTTCACAGACACTTGCCAACAGAAGAGAAACTCTGAGAGTTTCATCGCAAGCTTTAGGGAAAATGGAGTTTTTGTAAACAGGTTTTTGTGCTTGTTCTGCAGGAACTGGTACAAAACCCAGAGTTGATGGCTCTGGCCTGACCCCTCTAACCTGTTCAAGACTCAGCCCGTGGTAGTTTACTTATCCTGACCTGGCTAGCAGATCACCCTTAAATTCCTCTCATTTCCACCCACCCAAAGTTTAAGTATCCTGACAATTAAAGCACGTTTTGAACATAAAAACCCAAATATCCCTTGTCCCAGTATTTCTTATCTTACCCGCAACAGACTTAGAGAATAGTGTATTGATTCCTTTAGCAACTGCTTTTACTCCCAGGGTGACAAAAAAAGCGCCATGAATCCATATGCAATTTCTGAGGAGCTCCATACCTCTACCAGAAAACTTACAGGAGTCCAGAATTAATACAGTTTTAAAGCCACTGTTCTAGCCTGTCTTCAGAACGGTTCACTCATGTCAAATTAATCATCCACTACAGACTTTTCTGAGACTCTTCTGCCTGGCAAGCTGCTTCCTAACTTGAATTTGTGCAGTTGATTATTCTTAAGCACAAAACCCAGCATTTGTTAAGCTGCACCTATTTTTCTGCAGAGTCTGTGTTATTTGTTAAAGTAATTTTAAATTCTTGTCCTGTCTTCCAAAGTGCTTGGGGGCAGTGGGCTTTGGTATCATTTGCAAATGTAATTCTCTCTGTTCGTCACTGAACAGCACTGAAAGCACATGTTCCTCCACTGTAAGCAGCTCATGGTCGTCATCCTTTCTCTGAGTTTATAAGAACCTTGTCTTAGACACACCATATGTTCAGAGCATTGCTGCCAATAGAAGAGGATTACAAACACTCTTTCCTTTTGATACTTTTTTTACTCCTAAATTCCCATCTTGCATGGATGGAATAATAGTTTCAGGTGATTTTCTTTGCATTCTTCCGTACATAGGCCAAAACATAATCCTCACCCTGAAATCATACCTTCTTCATCATTTCTGCGCTCTTCTCCAACGTCTACATAGAGTTGCAGCAGATACCTCTGCTGCATACATTTCTGCAGAGGCCTGAATTCACTGCAATTTATCCCTTCGCAAAACTGTAGCCGTTCTTTGCAGCAACCATTTATGGGTTTTTATGTACAAGGGCACATAAGCCCACTACCCTTTATAGTTTTTGTTCTAGAGTCCACCCCAATTTTACTATAAAGTAAGATTTCTCATCATTATTACTGGAAAGCCACATGTATCTAAGAATAAAAGGTTCAGTTGCTTTTAAAGATATAATAGACATCGGAAGTTTGGGAATGCTGGTAAGTTCATGAGCAGTGTTGTTTCCTATTTAACATCTATTTAGCTGGGAAAGGATTTAGAAGAAAGGATATACACCATTAACAATTTAAAACTGTCCCACATGTACAGGCTGAAAAAGTTCAAATACCTGTTTGAGATCTCTGACAAACTCACAAAGACCTGTCTCAGACAGATGCAGGTAAAACCTGATGCTTACATTAAGAACTGCATTAAAGATAAATTTGGCTTGAAAATGTATTACAGGATGGAATCGGATGGGAAGCATTATCGTTTCCATCTTTCCTCCTGACTGGAAGTGCTTTCAGAATGTGTCTAAGCAGCATGCAACTACATAATATACAAAAGCACTCACTTCCTGGCCACTTCAGCTCAAGTAAGCTTTGCAAAATGCTTTAAAATTCTTAAAATCTCAGAGAATTTTGCTGTTTTCTGAAAATGTGCCTAACTTCAACTTCACATGTCCTCATGTAAATGCAAATAAACCAATTAGCCATTTAAAGTATGGCAACAAATAATTTATATTTGAGATACTTGGTCCTGAAATGTGTTAAGGCCTGACCAATAATTCACTTTTTTTTTCACGGCTTCAGCTAGGCATGCACTATCTTAAATTTACCTGGTAATTGAATATCTTTATAGTTACCAAACATACAAGTATTTTTCATATTCAAGGCTTGGCCTGGCAAATTAATAACGTGCTTTTCAGGCACAGGAAAGATCAAAACCATAATTGTACTAAATTTCATGAAATCTTGTTAAACTCTGGTTATCAGTCCTCTGGGTGCCAAGAAGGTAATCTTCTGTTTTCAATGAAGATTTTGCATTGAGGGTACAGGTATAAATATTATGGTGAAATCCTGACTCCAACTAGTCAGGTGTTTTGAAAGTAGGATTATACTCACAATATTGTGGTAAACTAACTGATATTTAATGTAATTAATTTTCAAACTTTGGTTAATTTTATCTGAGAATAAACTGTTGGGATGTCAAAGGTCATACCTTCATTCAGATACAATCTTACTTTTAAGATGAAATTTGTACTCATGTATAATCCCATGAACTCAAAACTAAGGAAAAACAGAAATTTAGGAATTTTGATAATTACAGAATATATTAATGCAGTAGTAATTATTCTAATTTGAAGGACAAAAATTTCCTTCTGATCAAAATTCTAAAATCTCCAAAGAATCTTATGAGTAATTCTTGGCATGTATGCATTAAGGTACGTTAAATACCAGGCACATAAAGCCACTATGAAATGTGAATATTCACAGTAATTTGAACTTTGGAGAAAAGTAAACTATGCTTGGTAACTTAGCACCAGTACTAAAATAATGGTGGTTGTCATACCAGTTACCCATGCTGCTCTCCTTGTTACCTGCAAATGCACAGAAGATCAATCAAGCACTCAAATTGGTCCTTGACTTACTTTGTCAAGCCTATACTTCAAAAATATATAGTGTAACGACAGACAGCCGTACCAAGTTTTCTGTAAGCACTTCCTTTAATTAACAGGAGGAACATATTTGTCTTGACTTGCTCTCTGATGTTATGAAAAGCTAAAGTGTCATTTCCCTGTAGTCATATTTGAAATCTGTAATATAAGGAGCCCTAAGCTAAACACATGTTGAAGAGAGTAGGCACAGACCATATAACTTAGTGGAGGAGATTACTTCTTAGCAGTCCTCAACACTAGCTGTGATTCTGACCTTACACTGCTCATGGTCACGTAGAAAACCAGCCCACAAATGTCTTCATGTTTGTCCCTAGTCAGAAAACCATTTTAACCAGCAACCAGGACAGAGTCTGTCCTCACTTATGGGAGTGTGGTTTAGATGTTATTTATTTTTTTCATAATTCTGAAAATCTAAACCAGATGACTTTCCTGTTCTTCTAGCTAGAATAGCTGAAACTAGTAATCTCTTGCTGAAGATAATTTATTTTTGGTTTGATTGGTTTTAATGTCATGTTAATGTCATTTCATGAAGAGAAAAATAAATACTTTGCTGTCCCTTGTTATTTTTTTCTCAACTAAATTCCAGGGGAAATTCTTAGAAGGTAAACCATTTCTCACTGGAATAAAAACATATAACAAGCTGCACACTTCTACAGTGGACCACCACTGATTTCAATTTCAGTTCTGTGTACCAGGTAAAGTAGCCTCACATAGCACTCGAAAGTAGCATGAACACCGTAATGCTAACTTCAGTCCTCCTGAGGGATTAATATGAATGCTTAATGGCATTAATCCACATTTAGATCATTTATGTTTCATGACATGCTTTCCATGCATACTTATATAAATATTAATTTTGGACTGAAAGATAATCGTTCAACACTATAACAATTAAACAGCTGTAACCTGTCTTGTGTGTTAAGTAATAGAGCTGCAGGCAAGCTCCATAAACAGATGGTCTTACCCACCCATGCTTAATGTTAAAGACTTTTTTAAAAAGAGGTGTTGACAAATCTGAACAAGAAGGCGTAGTTTTAATGCAAATTGGCCAATTTGCAATTTAGATTACTTTAAAACTAATTTGGTCTATAGAAAAAATTAAGCTGCATTGTAAAACTGAGATGTTACATAGCACATCGATATAGCAGATTCCCCACCAACATAATTATTTACTAATTTCATTCAGCTAACAGAGTTTAGTGGAAAAGCAGCTGGAAAAGTATTCGTATTTATGGGCCTCCTATGACAGTTACTTAATTTACTCATGGTACATGCCAGTTATATGACAAAAAATAATAGATTTTCTGAAATAATATCTGTTCCAATCTCACAAAACAACTACTCAGGCAGGAGAGGGTCACTGAACTCATTGTAAGCCAGGACAGAAAAAAACCAAAAACATATTTTAGCACAACTGTGTTATGAAAACTTAATTACAGAGCAAATTTTCATCCAGGCTATCACCTGGGCACCAGCTGTGCGTGTGCGGTCTTGTATGACAATGAGATGCAGGTTGAGCTTCACAAAGTAACATACGGATGTTCACCTCAGACTCGTTGAGTGTTACTCCCAGACCAAATAAACAATTGAGAGATGACTTTCCATAGCTTTGCAGTAAACTGTTGATTTAACCTGTTCTCACATGGCTACAGTGGTATCACACGGATTACCATGGAAATGGGAAATACGTCAGTTCCAGGAGGGAAAAGACAGTAAGCAATTTAGATGTCTTAAATTGCTAAGTATTTGGAATATATATTGCCAGTGTTTAGTTCAATCCTGTAAGATGCTGAACAATAGCAATAAATCTTGAATTTTGTTAATTGTCATTAGATTCATTTCACCAAAATACCGAGCATATAGTTATCTGCTGAACAGCTTTGATATAAATCTTTGGAAGTATGTGTTCAGAGCAAAGGCAATGACTCACAAGCGTGGCCCCTATCAGGTGTGGTACTGAAGTCAGAGCTACCCTGTGCCAGAGATGCACAATGGAACAGTGGATATCAGCAACACACATCAGATTTACCACATTAGCCAAAACAATCTTGCCCACCTTACTACAGACATTGCTTCAACAAAGAAAAAAATTCTGCTTTATTTAGTCTACTCTGTTCTCTCTCACAAATCAAATGTATATAAAATATATATGTATTATTCCCCAATTTGCCTTGTGATCTGCAGTCTCAGGGCTTTGTTAAGCTGATGATTAACAAAGGTATGCAAAGAAGCAGATGTCTAAATTTTGTCTGAACAAAAAAGCAAATATTTGCAATTGTCCATGATCTTGCTTCCCAATGTCCTGAAGAATAAACAAATGGTCTCTGCGAGTTTAGAGCAATTAGGATTTCCTTCTGTCAAATTTCCACTTGAAAATCTTGAAGCATATATAAAAATCAGCGTAACTCAAGAAGCAAGCCAGGGTTTAAAAGATACTGGAGAGGAATAAAACTAAGGATTACCATGTTTTAATTAAGGAGATAGGTTTGGTTTTTCCTTCTTTCTACCCTTTTAACACGTCAACTAACAATACAGACAGTGGGCTAACTGAAAATGAGACTGGACAGATAGCCAGCATTTAGAAATACATAAAAATCATTAGTTGAGGTGCAAAAACATTTTTACTATTTTCAACAGCATTCATGCTTCACAAAGAAGCCAAAATCTCTTTGATCAAATGAGTTATGGATTTAGATGATTCAGTACACCTTCCAGTTTGTGCCTCTGTCATTAATGCATATATACATATCTACTCCATTTGATGCATCCAGGAGGAGATCTGGTGGGATATTCCTTTCCCAAAAAATGATTAAATACATTGCCCTTAAAATCTACAACTTCTCTGCAATATTCCTTTCCCAAAGAAGTTGTAAATTTAGGCTGTTGCACTTCATGTGACTTTCAGCTAATAGCTGCACCAAACAAATGTATCAGCATTTCTACAATGCTTCAACACTATTGCAGCTCAATGGTTAATGACTTTTAGAAATAAAAATGATGCAATTGTTTCTTTTTAGACACATAGAGGGAGAGTGGGAGTCTTTCATACACACAACACAAGTTATGTAAATATTCTGCTACCAATTTGAAAGTTGTGTGTAGGATAAAAATGTCTGGGTTACAAATAGAGGGTGACAAAACCCAAAGGTTTTCATGGAGAGACATTCTGATGTCCCCCGTGTTTTGATACTTATTACTCAGAAAGAGCTACTATCTACTCTAGGGCACGTGAGAGAAAGGCAAGTTGACTCTTCATTTATCAAGCGGAGGAAGCTGCAATTTTTACTCTGCTAAGTGGAAATACTCTTGGAAATGAGCAATAAAATGACCTGGTTTCTCCATAACGACAGCCTCTTGAAGAAAATAGGTCTAAGAAAAATAAATGTAACAGCAGGCTAGAGCCTGTGCCTCATTACTTGTTTTGGAGGCTATAAGGGCAATATAAACAAATCAAACTATCTTTACAGCAGCAGCTGCAAAGTAAACACCCATTTAAAGAATAAACAGGTGGGAAGACAGACCTGTTTGCCCAGTGCTGAGGAAAAACTTGTTTGTGCTTAATATGTTGGAAAAATTGTTCAGGAACAGTTCATCCGTGTATAACTACAACCCTTGAAATGCTGCCAAGGTCAGTGAGACCAAGAGCAGAGTGATCTTGACAAGTTAATGCAGTCAAGGGAAAGGCTTTATCCTACTTCTAAAGATTTACTTTATTTTATTGTTCAGAAAGCAGTTCTCTCCCCACTTCTCTTTGTCAGCATGTTTCCTGGAAGATCCTCAAAAATGTTAGCCCTACCGATTCTGCAGATGCACCTTGGTTCCCTCTCCCTCATATGTCTGCGCGATCTCATTAGTAAACAAGAAAAAAAAATCAATTGTGATTTCTGTAAAAAACAATTCACAAATCAATCTTACTACTTCACACCTGACTCCCTTCTACAAAATAAAACCTTGCCTCATCTTCCCGGTGCAGTGATGTGGGTACCAGTTAATACAGCTGTATCAGGCCCTCATTTTCCCTGCCCTCAGAGCTTGCACCATTGTTTCCCATGACCACCCAGCGCAGCATCACCACCCACCTCTCAGTCAGGGCTGTAAGCTACCTGGGAACGCAGCTTGGGTTTTACTGTTTTCTAGATACTCATGCCCCAGTGATGGCTTAGCTATGCTAACACATTCGGAGTTACAGCCCTTCCAAAACATCCATGAAAGTTAAAATTCTCCAGCCACTTTTTAGCTTGTGGCAAAAGCAAATCATGCTATAGTCACATCTGTCAGCTTTACCACTATTAGACTTACTGTCCTACTCTATTGCTTTGGCTACACCACTTCTTTTAACTGACTCTCCTCCATCTATCCACACATAAAACTATGGGGTTTTTTTACTTATTGGAATTTTTCTGGACTATTTGGATTATCTGTGTTTTCCCCATCACTCAATCCTCTCTTGCCTTTGTCTGACCTGTGGCTACCTCTTCCACCGCCTGTTCAATCCACCCCTAAGTGCTTAGCCATGATGCTTCTCACACCTGGGAGATGTGCCCCGTAAATACCTGCAGAGCCACGTTGCTACTCTTCTCACAGCCTTTACTGAGCTTTGTGCAATGCTTCCCACACACCTAAGTACAACCTAGTCATCTCTTACAGTTAGAACACTGCCAGTTCCTTTGTGCTTCCTACCTGTTGTAACACTAGTTTCTCTGTGTGGTTATGCTGAGACAGAAATTGTTTGGATAGGACCCTCCTCCTCTGTTATAGACCTGCAGTGTCTTGCACAAAGGGGCATTACTTTGGAAGGGAATTTCTGAGCACTACATCTATTCAAAATCAATATAAAAATGATAAACCTTACGGCAACTCCCCCTCCACTTTTTCTTAGTCCCCTTATTTCCTTGCATAATTTCTCATGCTAGCTCACTGTCAAACCCTGTGCAGTGTACAGTGTGTCCCACTGTATATGGGACATATGGACTGTAAATAAATGAGTAAGAAAAGCTCCATTGATAAGGGCACAGTAATTCCCAAAGGTTTCCAGGAGCTAGAACTAACTTGATTACAGAAACAATGAAGCTGTAAAGATAATGGCTTCTTCTCAATCAGCAGTATTAAACTGCTGTTACATTATTTACATGTAAGAAATTTGATGTAGTTCTAAAACAGAGCGTTATGTTGACAAGAAGATAATTTTGGACAGCTAGATCACATTTATTACAAGGTGGAAGTGACATTTTTGTGTAGGCAAGTCACTTTTTAGAGCTTCTACTCCATAAAAGAAAAAAAAAAAGGAAAAACAATAGGAAACTTCATTTCTGAAAGACATAAAGCTATCACATAAAAATAGAAAAGCACAAATCAAATAGTATATTTACAGTTTAAAATAAAAGTAACATCCCCCTCAGCAAAAGGCAGTTAAAGGGAAAAGATTGAAAAGGAAATTCTTCCACCTCCTTTTCATGGCAAACTAGGTATGAAGAACTGATAAGCCATTATAAAACCATTTCCTTTCTTAAAATATCAACTCCTTTTCACAGACTGACACGTGCAAATATTCTGTTTGAAGAAACAAGCTTCAAAATAATACATTTCTTATTCAGATGCAGCCAGCAGCACCGGCTGTTTGAATTTTGCAGCAAAGACAGGGTAAAGCATAGCCAGCCTACCAATGGTACAGTGCTCTCCATTCCATCCCTGGCTACATTCACACTTCCCATCTTTACAGGTGCCATGCTCCGCGCAGCGGGGATGGCAGGCTCTCTGGTTGCAGGCTGCACCCGTCCAGCCTTCCTCGCAGCGACACGTGCCACCCATGCACACACCATGTGTGCCGCAGTCCACTGAACAGATTTCTGGATTTGAGAGGAGAGAGGGGGAGAAAAGAAGGCAGAGTGCACACAAAAGAGAGAGAGGGTATGCATTAATTAGCAGCGCTACATTTTAATTCAACATGTGAATAAGAAAGGCAAAATCAAAGGAATTTACTGTGAAAGGCATTTTCAGGTAGGACCCAACAGAATACGGAGTACAGAGTTTTATCTCTATGCTAAGGCTCACTTAGTCACCCAGATGACATAGCAGTGTTTAAGTGTCCACAGCTCTTCCGTTAGCTCTGAGTAACCTTCAATCATATTTTTTGTGATCACGTATGTCTTAAGAGTAACCTTTTGTAATTTACATTGTATGGCACTTAGACCTACTAGAACTTACAGTGTATGCCTGGTGACTGTATGTACCATATACCTGGGTCACTGTGTGAAAATGTAGTATTAACGAAAGTTCATTTTAACAAGGTTTCCCCTCCCTACCCTGCTCCCTGTTTTCTTTCAAAGTAAAAATGTGCCATTTCTGACACATTTTTTCATTATAAAGAATCAGCCTTAGTGAGACAAATTAGTACTATGCTGACGTACTGACATATCTGTTAAATATAAAAGATGATTCTCTTTTACTTTCAGTAAATTTGTATCAGTGACAGCTATGAACAGTCTGGTTTAAATAATAGATTGCTAAAAAAAATAAATCAACATACAGCAATTTAACTTGTCATTTACATATAGTAACAGGATCTTGTAACTGATAGAATAATTGAAAAATATGTTAACAGCCAAAGGTAGTCAGAGGCCAAACAAGGCATGTTAAGTCTCAGCTAATACAAGATGATAATTCAGACTGCCAGATTTCACATTTACAGTTATGGTTCATTTAGTCAGACTCCAGCAAACTTTACCTCTGCTAAGCAGACAACAGAGAAACAAGAGCAGATACAATACAGCCTGAGGGACTTCTTTAGTTCCTTGGCATACAGCTGGCTGTCACCACATACTGGTTCATAGAAGTACTGTATTTAGTTTTTGTTTTCTTGCTAAAGACAACAAACAGTTTAGTAATAAAAGACTGAAATTATTTTCAACAGAAAAGAAAGAAGCACTCAGTGCAAGAAAGGTTTCCAGTTTCCCACTCAACGGTGTTTTTCTTCCCCCATAGTGTATAACCCTCTGTCTCAAAATGCTGTGGAACATTAAACATGGTATCAAGGAGCTGTGGTATTTCCCAGAAGAAACAGCCCAAAACCTTTACGGAGAAAGACAGCTGTAATTTTGCCCTCCTTTTTTTTTCCCCTATATAGCATTTTGTATCTACTTTGAATTAAATTTTTGGTTAAGAGATGCAAGGTGGTCTGATTAACTTTAGAGTCACAAAACGTCAACGCAGCTCCAAGAAAGAAAGGTTTATTTCTCTTCAATCTAATCAATTTTTCATTAGGGTGAAGGTGTTTATCAGCTTTTAGCACACTAGCTTTGAGCAAGGTGCGTCAATCTTTGTAATGAACTTATTAATTAGAGTTAATTTAATTGAAGAGGAATTGAAGGGCTAATTAACGGACAAACTGCTGATGAAGATAGAGGAAAGCTCTTTGATTTCAAATCTATAAACCCCTCTGACAGAAATAACTCATTCTTTTTTTTCTTCTAGCAGCTTAACAAAATGTTTATGGATAAGATTTACCTTTTTTGTGTACCACTCTGAAGGTCATTTTGCACGATTTCAGCAAATAGTCCGTGTGTATTTTTACAAAGCTCTTTTCTGAGTTTGACAACTTGAAATATTTGAGATCAGAAATATTTTGTTATTTTAATGACCAATCATTCCTTAAAATGTAAGTAAAAGATGGAGCATAACTGAATCATCAAAAATAGCGTAGAGGACACTGTCAAGAAATAGAGGATGTGTGTTTTGCCTGAGAACTAGAAAGGGTGTCTCACAAACAGACATTTTTAGTGCTAGAAATGTTCAAAGAGTAATTTTTTTCTTCTAAACAAATTTAACAGAAGACAACGTTTTCTTCTCTGTCACTTTTTCTTGAATGTTTGGAAGTCTGTCCTATCACTGTCGTATGCAGAAACCATTATAGAGTATCACAGATCCTGGTCAGGAAGTACATTTGTTTTAAAAAGATGGTTCCTCATGAAAAAGCTATATTTATTCATAAGCTGGCATAAACCCAGCTAGCCCATGTGTTCAGTTTTCATTAACAAAATTATCTGAGTTGTTAGATGAACTGTTTTAGACAACTATATGTCTCACAGCTTGACATGGTTTCTCTTTTGATAAGTGGCTACCAAACAATATTCTAAAAAATCGTATTTGTCAAAAGGCTACTGTCATACTTATAAATACTTAGATTCTGCTTTCTGTGATAGCACCTCCATTTATTTTCTCCTTTTGTTTCTGAGCTCAGACTAGGGTTTTAATAAGCTTAGTTTCAGACTTCAAGAAATACTGCTTCTTCTTCATTCCTACCAACTCCTTCCACCCTGGCAGCCTGTGCCCTTTCTTGAAAGATGTTTAGGATTCATTCTTGCATTCCCTTTGTCTTCAAACTGGAATGCTCTCTGTTTTTCAAGAAAAATACCTCCAATTAGCTGGAGGGATATTTAAAATGTGACTGCCTCTAGTTTCACTAGTGTAGTTTCTAAATAGACGTATTAGGTAAGATGATACTTAGATCCATATATCGTACAAAGAACATTCTGTACTTGCATGTGAAGTATCTGAAGTTACCAGGTGAAGGCAACTAAAAGATACCAACAAATACATTGATTTTCAAATACTTCAAATTTATCAATTATTTTGAACCTTTGAATCGATTCACGTTTCATGCTGAAGTCAACTCAAAGACTTCCATCAGCTCAGCAGGTCAGGTCGTCACATAATGTCATTAAAATGCTGCTATTCAAGACATCATCATTTTACAAAATGTGAGTGCTTATAACCCTTACCATTGGAGCAATCTGGACCTGTCCAGTTGGGGTCACAGGTGCAGGTACCAGTCTCTTGAAGGTAGGTGCCGTGGCCAGAGCACTGGTCAGGGCACATCGTCTTCAAGATTTCACAGTTGTTGCCACCCCAGCCCGGGTTGCAGTGGCACTCGCCATGGATGCACACACCGTGGCTGGAGCAGGCTGGGTCCAAGCAATCCGCTGTGGGGAGATGAGAAAGATCAGTTTAAACTTGTCATTCCTAACAACAGCAATTAAACCCTAGATGCTCATGGCACTTTTGGCCTTAATCCATATTTTAAGATCTCCTGAAATAGGCAGCATTGTACTTATCTTAAAAGTAAACACTAGTAGACTGAAGCTGAGAAGTTCACTTTTGATTCATTGCAATGAGTGAGAAAAAGGGAGTGGACCAAGGTATTCCTTGCAAGCCTCCCTTCTCTGGCTACAAGGTAAATCATTCTTTGTCATCACTAAGTGCATAGCAGCAATTTACTTTGTAAAAACACCTCACTTCCACATCACTTTCTGGTGTTGTGAAATTCATGTGTGCATATAACCAGCATCAAGCATTTGCAGTCTACCACTGAGTTAATGGAGACCCTTTCAAGGTTTGCTAATTTTTCTGAATTACATGAAGACTGGCTTTGCGTCTTGGGCAACTGATCTCTGTTCTGCCTATTCACAGTGTAACAAGCGTTAGATTCTCTGCAGCACTTGGTATCAACTGACCTGATCCACCGCTATAGAGTTTTCACAGCTGTATAGGACCTACAACTTTCAGAAATAAATGAGTTGCATGCTGTCTATCTGTCTTAATTCACTTTAATGTGCTTTAGATGACGAGATTTAATTTAGCAATTTGACTCAATAAAATGTTACACTTGTAGGGTCAATGGTCTGAGAATTTAATTCCAGAGACTTAATTGCATTACTTTGTACGTGAAGATCAATAAAATCAATTTGATTGAGGAAGAAAACGGTGCTTTTTACTCCCTAAAAAAACAGAATGGAAAATGAACTGCATTTCGCAGCACACCAGAACGAATATTATTATGCACATCTCTAGAACACAAAAATGACGTATCATTTTTCACTCTGATGCATTTGAATCAGCACTTCCCACAATGAGGCTGGTGGAAAATATCACTAACAAATGCAATATATTAATGATTTATTCTAGACTCTGAAAATTCAGTAAGTCTTCCTGTATTCCAACATCTATTTTTGTGTGCTTTCTTCTTAGCTGACCTCAGCCAGAAAAAATAAATAAAAATATCCTGGCAAGCAAAAAGATATCACACATTATTAAGAATTTTCCCACCAATTATTTGAGAATACATAAAGTATAATCATTCTGTAGAATTCAGTGATACTAGTGATTCCCAAACTCTATTTTTAGTATTCTAAAATGGCTTTTGAAGAAACACCATTAGTGCTTATGATCCAGATCTAGCAAAATCGATAGGGCTCAATGTACCAGCTGGAAACCTGACCAACAACAGCAGGTGCTGGGGCAAATATTTACTCATTTACCTTCTTCACAGTTTTCTCCTTTGTATCCAGAGTTGCAGGCACAAGAGCCCATGATGCAAATGCCCCGGCCCCCGCACTGGGGATCGATGCACTGAGTTGTAGGCACATCGCACTCGGTGCCCTTCCAGCCACTGTAACACAGGCAGCGTCCTTTAGAGTACTGCCCGTTGCCACTACACAGCACTGGGCAGGCTGCTGTGAAATAAAACACAGCAGAAAAATTAAACTAAGTCCTTCACCAAAGCCTTATAAAGAAGAACATCTAGGAAGCAAGTCACATGTCAGTTGCTTTCCTGATGTATTTGTCTTTGTGCTCGCCTAAACTGACTCGAGAAAAGCATTGGGTTGATTTACCTCTTGAACAATCGGGGCCCAGAAACCCAGGAAAACAATGGCAGGATCCAGAAACACATTCACCGTTACCATGGCAATTTCGGGGGCATTCCACCACAGACTCTAAAGGGGAAAAAAAAGGAGATAATTCACAGACACCCACCACATGAAGTACCTATCATCTGAACCACTACTAACTGACAGCATGCTCTCGCTCCAAGAGAAGTGTTTACGTTTGGTTTGTTTGAAGAGCACAAATAGCTGTGATTTTCTATTGCTGATGCCTCTAGTATCTCAGGACATTACATTCCAACAAAAAGGCTCAAATTATAATGGTAAAGCCATATGAGCTCCGTACTTAAAATCCAGCCCTGTGCCATTTAACAAATACTTTGAAATGGTGTCCTCCTTTCAAGCACTTTTTTACAAGAAGGTACACTCCTTATGCCTTAGACCAAGTAATTAAAATACATATTCTGCATTTTATTCTGAGCAGCAAAAGAAACACTATGAATGAAAAACCTGTGAAAAGAAGTCAGATCATTTAACTATGAAAACCTATCTCTGTATTCCTAAAAAACCTAACCGGAGCCTTGTGTTTGGTAAAAGCTTTGAAGACTATGCTTACCTATAATTATGGTATTAAAAGACACCTGCTCCGCATTTTTCCCATCATTATAAAAGGCCAGGTGCCAGATGCCAGAATCCAAATACTGGATAAAACCTGCCTCGTGGAGACTGACAGACCTCGCCTGCCGTCCTGCTCGCTCTGACTCCAGCAGGTTGTGTTGCTCCCTTGCAATCAGCCGGCTGCCATCCAGGAGCTCCACAAAGTCATACTGCAGGGAGGAACAAACAGAAGTTTGACAAGTCACACCATGACCCACAGCACCACCAGCTTCCCCACAACATCCTGACAAAATCCTTATATTCTGACCATGAGTTCCAGTTTGGAACAGGGAAGCAGGAGTTGAAACCAACCCTTGCTTATTTCTTTGCTCCTTGCTAAGACTTCAAACAAAAATACCAACTAGGTCTCATGCTTATTAGAGTGGCTTTTTTGGCGACAAGTGGCCAATGAGCCTGTTACATATATTGGGAGGAAGAAAACCTCAGTTGAAATGAGTCTGCAGTCATGACTGGCACCTGAATTACAGATGAGAGCTAACTTTCAAAGCGTGTTGTATGCATATGGGTTAATGGTAATACCCAACACCAATAATCTACTTTGCTTTTCATTTAGTTTCAGATGAAGGACTAAATTGCTCGATCCTACTGTCTGGAGTTCTGAAGGAAGGAGAGCAAGAGCTTTACTTTCTATCACAGAAGTCCAAAAGAGGAAAAGGAAAGCATAAAATATTGGAACTGTTGAAAATTATAAACTGACAAAAAATATGGTACCTCATGCCAATGGGCAGCATATATTGTTAACAACCACCAGCGGGACTTGGAAATACGTAGCAGCATCTCAGTTGATACAACAAGCAAACTCACAACCCAAGATGTTATGCATGTTAATCTTAACTGGTGCTAACAGCACCTGCAGCGCTAAATCTGCTCTGGGCCCTGCACTGATTTACACTGTCTAGCAGTCTACTCTCATGGCTTGAAAGATGTCTTCTGCACGTTTATCATGTAAAGATCAGTGTTCATATAGCAAAATTAAACAGGTAGGAAAATTAAAGGGCATTCTTGCTTGTGGTAGAGAGTCTCTGCTTTTCCTGCCGTGTCTGTTCAGAGATTCACTCTGACACATTTATTGTGAACTGTAACACATAAACCTTCAATCTTCCCACATGTTTGAGACTTCTCTCAAACGGAATTAAATCCAGGGCCTGTTAAAGTAAACGCCAGTACGTGAAACGGCTGATTTAACCGAGCTAGGATAACATCGGTTACCAGGACCTGAGAATCAGTAGTTTTACACCCTGGCTTATGACCTTCAGAAACTGCTCCTGGGACAGAAGAAAACATGATAGCCTTTGTCTTGGAACAAGGGCTTAAGTACATATGTACTCTTCTTGAAATTGCAGGCCAAAATTCACTGCTATTGTAAGAATGTTCCTCTCCAGTAATTAGAATTATCTTCCTACCATTCAGGATGTGAAGGAAATGCATGGTTAATATGCCTCTATCAACACCTGACACACTTTTCCAGCTATGTCTGAACCAGCGGAATAGAACATAATGTGATTAGGATGTGCAGAAGCCAGTACCTCGGTATGCTGTCACTTTGAATGTATGTGCTGCACCACATGAAAACAAATGCAACCGTTTTGGGATAGCACCAATTACTCAAAACCATTCAACATTCTCATTTGTCAGAGAATTAAATATTTATCTTATTTTATGTGAGAGAGAAAAACGATTTTAGTTGCAGCTTTTTTTCCTCCTGCCTGACTCAAGAACACTTCTTTCTGGTTGTGTTTTTCACTAATATTTTAAAAACAAGAAAGCTCAGGGAGTTTTAACAAGTAACTTATGGACATTAGGAGCAAACCTGTAATTTGTATACTGCAGAGGATCATTTTTTGTATGAGGACAATTTCAGATTGAACCTGTATTTTTGATACAGGAACAAGTGGTTACACTGCTTGATTGATCACAAAGAGTATACTAATGGCTGACAAGCATGGTACAATTAATGATTTTGTATTTGTAATGTAATAAGGACATATGCCGTTACCAGAACACCATTTCAGACTACATTTTAAAAGCCACACAGAGAGGGATTTACTATTCATTCTGTCCCCCAGCAAAACCCAATAATTGATCTTAACCCTTTTAAAAGCTGTTTTTTTATATTTAGGACATGATAACAGAAAGAGACTGGAAAAACAAATCTCTTCACAAGCAAAAAACATACCAATTTTATTTTCCTCTTATGAGGATAAATTAATTACCTTTATATTGAGTCTAAATGCACTGATTTGCCTTACCATTCCATTCAGTTTTGATTCAAACCAAAGCCCTTTTTTTATTCTTAAAGTCTCTTTAAATAAACATATTGATTCTCCGGCTGCAATGGAACTGACATTTTTAGAAAGTGTCACAAAGACTTTCAGGCTCACATTGATTGGGTTTTCAATGGACAGCCACCGTCAATTATTTCTGGTTGATTTATTTATGATTTCCCTGAAAGAGAGAACTATGCATCTCTCATCGGTCTGTGACACACACATAGTGGCTGTGCTTGAGACTGATTTTAGTACCTAAAGAGAATACAGAAACACAACCAAAAATTCTGTCCCAATTACCATCAATGCATTTCCTACTTGTCGTATCCCTATTATTTTGGATTACAGGACAGAAGGAGAATTAAATTTGCTGCATTCTGTTATTATTTTATTATGAAATGCTAAGCAACTGATAGGAATGGTTTACATACAGTCAATCATGTTCCAAGATGAGGGTGTAATCTGAAAGACTTCTTGAGACATCTCCCAAGCTCATTTCTATTGTACTTTCATTATGTCCCTTTCAGTGTTAGGATAATTGACATCAGAGGTTGTTCAGCTATGGAAAGATGGACTCCAGTTTCCTCTTACTCACTGTCTGGCTTTAACTGGATACAAAAAAGAGGTGGATAAAAAGGCAAAGGGTCTGGGAGAGAAGTGGAGAACAAGGCAGCAAATGTAATATGCAAGTTCTGCGTTACAGTCAAAGGTGACATGGAGAGAAGGCAGATATTCATAGAAACACTGAAGCTGTAAGGAAGGAGCTAAAGAAGATGGTGCTATGTGGTGACACATGTAGAGGGTATCACAGGCATATGAGCAAAGATATTGGAGGGGGACAGCTGGTAAGGAAACTTTACAAATGCTGGCAGAGTGCAGGTAGTAATCAGCTCTCTATTATTTAACATAAGATCTGAAAATTCAAATACTGACGTTTGAGGAACAGGCAGCAGTTGCTCATTTGCATAAGTTTTGTTAATAGCACTTGTCACTCTGTGACTAGGAGATAAGGGCAGATAGCATTCAAGCGACGCAGACAGGAATATATATGGGTGAGATCCTACTTTTCAAAGTCCTCGTGAAACAACCCTAGCTTTACACATCCAGAAATGTGCTCTGAGCCAACTTTTATAATTCTGGGATGAGATTGTGGAGCTATGGAGAGATCTACAGAAATATCAGTTCTATGATTCAAAAAAAAAAGCAGACATCATTAAAGCATTGTATGAAACCATCATAGTTAAAGGTCTGCTACATCTATGCTGTTCTGTTCTCCCCATCTCGAAAAGGCTGCAGTAAAACTTGAGAACATTCAGAAAAGGGCAAGGGTGATCAAAGGATTGAATCAACTTTCATCCAAAGAACGACAAAACAGACCGGAAAAAAAAAAACCAACTCATTGAGGACACTAGAAATCTATAAATCAAGGGTGGCATGGATAAGAAATTGGTGAGAAACTCTCCATTGCCTCTTCCAAAACACTACCAACAGAGTGTCAAACTAAAACTACCAGAATGCTGCCTTAAAACCCACTGAGGAATATAGTGTGAGATGGGTATTTAAGCCGTGAAACTCCTTGCTGCAAATGTCATGGATGCTAAAAGCTTCCATAGGTTCAAAGGTGACTATGCAAATTCACAGGAAAAATGAATCTATCAAAGGTTGTAAAAGTCAAGGACAGCACCTTCGACTCAGGAAGTCCTTCAGCCTTAAAACGCTGGAAGCCAAGAATGTATTGTAAGAAGAATCACTACAAATCTGTCATGATGCTATATTAATATCTATGTATCTGTTAATAGTCACCATCACAGACAGAATGTTGGGCTAGATGGGCCTTTGATGAGACCCAATGTGGACATTCACATGTTTTTCTAATATGTTCCTGTGACACTTGGAGCTATACAAGTAAGATGCCTCGTCCGATGCAAGGGTATGCAGTGAAGCCCAGAATTAGCTGTTAGCCTGTCCCCGCCAGCTACGCCTGGCTTGCAGTTAAGAACTTTTGTCAGTACGAGCCATAAGGGTTAGGGGAAATAAGAAAACAATAAATAGATTTACGCTTGAAACCCCCTCAGTTTTCTATTTCATTAGACGTCCTTTTGCCTAAGTACCTTATTTTGTTTATATAAGCTACTTTGGTAAAACACATATTTTACCAACACAAGTTGTGTCTTCATCAAAGTCCTGTGTTAGGACTTTGTGGCAGAAAGGCCTGAACTATTGAAAACTATTTTACTCCACTTTTTTCCCCCATGTGCAGGAGCAGTCACAAAAAAAGCCCAACCGCTCATTGTAACTGCATTTTAAGGAGATTACATACATGCTTTATCTCAGGCACCTAAACCCAGATATTACTGGGTTCAAGGCCGTATAAACATCCTGATAACCCCACACCCTCGGGAATCTTCAGCAGCATTGATAAGTAAGCATGCCTAATTTTTCAAGGTATCAAGTGTCAGTCAAATGGTTTGTAAAAACTAGTCTAATTATATACCAGGCAAAAATAGGACAAGAGAGCTTGACCTATATCCTGGGAACAATCTATCCAAAATGTCACAGAAACTACAGAAGATATAGTAGCAGGATTCACGTATGATTCTTTCTGTTTTATCATACTTAACTATGAATATGCATTTGGGCAGTAGAAATCCAAAGGGAAAGGAGCCTGTGTAACACAGATGATGGGAAACAGATTTAGCTATCTTCTTTTCCCCAGTTCTTGGATAAAGGGCACCCCTATTTCTGTCTTTTGCCAGAATAAGGATTCAAGGAAGGATCACTTTTGATAGACTATCTACTTGCGTAACTTCTCATATAAATGCACAGTCCAGATCAGCTTCTTCAGTTTTATTCATTCTTGCCACACATGTATTCCCCTAGCTCCTGTTATTATTGTTATCATTGAGATTGCATTTGTATTCCAAACCCCTATTTCCAACGGCTGATAACTTTCTGAATCAATTTTCTTTGAGCCAGAATTTCTCATGCTTGTTGTCAGCCTGAGGGTGGGTGTTCACATGTGAAGGTCTGAACAAAATCCATTTAATCATTTTTATGAGGATAAAATTTTTAAATAAACATAAGTGCATTTTCTGTGTTCACTAGACTGTTTGTAGTTTAATGGAAACTCAACTAACAAATAAAGCTCATGTAACATTCTGTGATTTTAGCTGCATGAAGCTTCTTTGCTGACTCCAATTCTTCTTCTGTGGTTTGCGACTGCTAAATAGGTGATATAATTAGCAATATTTCTATGTTCTAGGTCTTTTAAAAGTTATGCCCGAAGAAAAAACTAAATAAATTTAAATAGTGCAGTAGCATGCAAATCAAAAGAAAAAAAATGCGGGATTAAAAAAAAGATTTGAATTTTGCAGTTACGGATTTAATGTTGAGACTGTATATCAGGCATAATCAGTCAAGCTTCATTCCAATTATACCATTAGGCTGATATACTTAGGGTTGTGGACAAATATTGAGCTGCAAGGAATATAAACTAGGAGGGTCTTAAATTTTAAAAATAAAATCTGAATAAAACTGATTCTAAAAGACCGCCTCAGACAATGATTCTCTTTGTCCTGCCAATCCAGAAGATTATTCAATTCTTTTAGTCTTCAACTTTTCAGTAACTATGGGTAAAAAGTGTTTCTTTGTTACTAGGCAAATGCATGACCATATGCAACAGAAAGTCTTACTAGAAACCTTCTGAGGGGTGGAGCAGAATAAATCCTCTGGGTTACTTATGAACAAAGTTTCAAGACACTATATGTTTAATGAAGACCGACACTTTTACCACTCCAGTTCATTGTATCTTTGTAGACACATATAACTTTTTTTTTTTTGTTTTATGTATTTATTTAGTCAAACACCAGGCTGTAAATACCGTAGCATTTGCTTACAGAACAAACTGAAAAATCCTTAAAAAACTATTCTCTTCTTGCTTGGAAATTTGGCAAATGCAGTCTTTGCCAGGCACTCTCAACCACATGTGTGGCCATAAGGCACTGTATTACGTTGCTTAGGTTTTTAAAGGTATGTCTATAAACCATAGAAGCAAAAAAGTACCTGCATGAAAAAGATTCTGCATGAAACAACTCCATATCTAACGCAACAACATTGCTTGTGGCATTCAGAACAGCTCATAAATAAGAATTTCTCCCCGCATTTAAAATCCCATCACTTACAGTATTATAAACGTTTTGGACATCACATGAGATCAATAAAGTATAAAAAGTAAAAATGAAAATCAGCAAAATGGAAAAGGATGTAATCCTGAGATAGAAAAAAGATGCAAAAGATACAAGCTCACAGTTTTCAATAACGTGTCCTACTTTTAACGCAAGCAGTTCTCACCTGAGTATGTGAAGGTGGTAAGCCTTTTCGGCCATATACTCCAATCAGTGCATCTTTCTGAAGGGATATATTGAATTTTAGAAATTGTGGCTGATCAATGAAGAGTTGTGATCTCCAAAAAATCCCAGGAGGAACTTCTTGTATCGCTCTTCGGCCTATATCAAGTTCTCCAGAATCTATAGTGTTGTTTTCTTGTGCAAATCCCCCTAGTTTTCCTGACAGGTTAGAATAATAAGAGATCAAAAATTAGTATTCCTTTCTTGCTTTCAATCATCCTTCATATAAACTGTCAAATATTTAGAATCACCTCAGATAAAATGTTACCTGACAATCTTTCTGAATATAAGATCCCAGGGAATTCACTGATTTGGAAAGGCAAAGATACCACAAATACCTAGCAAGTAAAAATATGGTAACTTCCCTAAGAGCTAGCATTACAGAAACTGTTTTAGGGGCTACATTAAACTATTAAGTTTCCCCTAAGTATTTTAACAGGGTTTTCCAGCATAAAGTCTCACACTAAAAAAATTTAAGGTGAAGGGAAATGCACCATGCAGATTCTAAGAATAAGAGATACATAAACATAAGCAGTCAAGAGAACTAATATACAGTCGTTTCTGCATTAAATATTAGAGCATTTATACAATACTAACAACGTCTAGAGCTCTGGTTTCCTATTCTTTGTTTTTGCATTCCCCAAAAAGAAAGGCAATGTTTCTTGCTCCATTGTGCCTATGTCCTTATGCCTTTGCTCCCCATAATGCTTACATCCGCTGCGCTCCCTAGCCTAAGCCCCAAGCTTGTTATCACCTTGTCCACACTGTCTCCTGCATAAAACACATAATAGCAGGTCAAAGTCTGGTACTTTCACTGTTTTCTGTATCATGAATATTTATTTATCCTGCAGGCCAATTACTAGGAATAAGAACATAGCACTGAAGGGCATTAATGATTTTTCTCTATGGAGCGTTTGTGCAACTATCAGTTAGCCTTAGGAGGCCAGTGATGATGGCTTGGAAACGCCCAGAAGAAGCACAGAAGATGTTAACAGGCAAAAGACACATGATGTCAAATGCTAATACCAAAAAACTGGACTACAGGTTGTAGCATTAAGAAAGAAGAAAATAAGTCATAAACTTTAGATGCTCCCAACAAACTTTTTCTTCAAGTGGGTAAGTCCAGGCAACAGAAACTGAATCTACACTGCAGCTAGAGTACAAAAGAGTATCATCCTATCTGCCAGGCTCTGTGTCACCCCAGTGAAGCACTGTCGAATAAATGAAAGGGGTAAAATTGTTCCAGCCCAAGCTCATGACCCTGCAAGGCACTGCGCTGGATGCTATGGACAGCACAGGTCTGTGATAGCTTTGAGGTCTCCACATTGCCCCTGGCTGTACTGCACAGGCAAAGATTACAGACCTTTCTCAAAGCTCATCAGCAAACAAATTGTGGCTTAGCTGTGGTAGTGTCTTCTACCTGCCAGATTGGTAGGAAACAGACCTACTAAGACTCATGCACTAAAGAAATGGTTTGCACAAACCGTCACCACCCAGCTTTAAAATCTGGGATGGGTTAGATCAGTTTGCATCAAGTCTGTTTGAGGCCAAACACTCAGGTCTGATGTTCAGGCACTAACTCCATGCTGCGTGGCTGGACATGGGCACTCTTGGAAGTTGGTGCCAGGGTGAAAGCCTTCTTCGATCTGATGGAATCGGCACTGTCAAATCTAGACTAAGATGTAAAGACATGTGTAACAACTTGCTTACCAACAGATGTCAACTCTGGAGTAAGCAAGTAATGTAGCAGCATTTAAGCAGCTGGCACATCAAGGTGAGCCCTGAGTGAAGCAATGTAAGAAAAAATGGAACTAAAGTTACAATTTTATAGTCTGCTATGTTTTTCCCAATTTATACTCTTTTTTTTTCAGCAGCTAGTCTGTCATACAGATTGAACTAAACCCATCTGAATGTGGTAAGCATGTTCAAGTGATGCTAACTTGTTTGTGTACAAGTGTTCTGAAGAACTGACAATGCTCTGTTGCTAACCTGTCTTTTACGTTCAAATTCTACATTATTCATCATTTGATGGAACAAACTGACACAACCTTTTTGCAAACATTTAGACTTTAAAAAACTAGATTAAAATCTGAAATGCCAGGTGAGGTCACAGATTGATCCTCACCACTTTTTGTGCATCCAAGATGAAGAGAGACTGCTGCTCTGCTGAATTAAACAGGTACAGAAGCACTACTGAGAGGCCTTGAGTGGGGGCTTGCACCATCATGAGAGCTGTGCCACAACAGCGTTGCAGCCACTGAAAATGTCTCACATACTGAATCATCATATTGATCAGTCTTCTGCTGAGCAGGAACAGTGAAATATCTCATCTTGGAGAAACCATTTTTTTACACTTCTCAGGATGAGACTGGTGCTTTTCTAACTTTGGACTCAACCTTTCACAACAGTCATATGTTATTCTAGAAGATGGATCTCTTTTCACAGTTTCGGTTCATTTAGGCATTTGTTTCTTACCACTTCCTTCAAATTTAAACATGTTGTGTTGTATAGCTTCACACACTGATGACTGGTAATCACTAAACAATAAACACTTGTTTGCAGTATTGATCTGCAGCTTCCCTTATTTCTACATTTGAAATGAAAAACAACTACCTCTTACTACTGAAAAGATGAAGCAGACAGCTTGAGCAGGTGCACTTTATCAACATTTTGACCAGCTTGCCAGGAATGCCTATTACTGGGCTTCAACACGTATCCTTAGCAGATAGTGATCCTACGGACTCCCATTTTCTTCACCAAAAAAAAAGGTATTTTTACCCTGTAGCTACATATCCCTTTAACGCCACACCACCTCTCTCAAAATCATCACTAGTTGTTTGCCCTCCTAAGAATAGGGCATTAATTGTTCTTTGTTTCCTGTTGTATCTAAATGGTATAAAATCTTAGTAGTGTCATTTCCTTTTCACTTTCTAAACAATAACAGTTCTTATACATAGCTTTAAATCAAAATACGAAATGTCACGTTCATTCACACAATTCCATAATGACATAACAGTCCAAATAAGAAACCAAATTTTAAAATACCTAGCCTCCTGAATATATTTCTCTCAGCATGCTTCTCTACCACCAAAATTTCTTCTTTCAGAAGCCCTCCCCAAAAGACAATACAAATATACATCAATATTTATAGAAAAATATTTATATCATGATTTGTACTTACATTGCTAAATAGACTATTATTTAATTTACAAAATATATTAATTTGCTGTATCACATACTATCTAATATATACAATTGTTATATGATGCATTTGTGATACTGGTAATCCAATGCATTATGGCTAATCAATAGGTAAAATACTTGTTGTATTTGTAAATTGTATTTTGACTGTCTGAGGTTAGGATGGACAAAATCCTGAGCTAAGCAAGTATTTAAAGCAATAAATAATATGTAACTATTATACAAGAAAAATAGTTCACAAATATCACTAAAATGACATGAAGCCAAACTCCCTCTCCTTATTTGCAAACCTTCTATAGATTAAAACACAAGATACACTGTGAATAACTGAGTATACATAACACGTAATAAAAATGAAAGCACCACCAAAACACAAAAATGCTCAACAATAATTGCTGTATAGTGTCATACATAATATAATTTTCCACCCTTCAAAGGCAGTACTAATTAGAATATCAGGTTGCAAGGCTAGATTTACAGTCAATAGCATGTTCTCCCATTCCATTCAATACCCTTGTATTCAGATCTTTGTCTGAGACATCTGCTATATATGCTTCTGCAACAACCATTTCAAGAAATGAAACCAAAATCCTCCTTAAAAACGTACCTTTTTAGAAAAAAACCCCAACATAACATCTAATTAAGAAGTTATTATACCTTTAACATGAGATACAGTAAATAAAAAAGATCAATACATATCAGTTAAAGCAAGTATAATGTATTTTAATGAGTATAATCTCAAAAAGTGCATTTAAGTAAGCCAAAAGAAATGCCCGTTTCCCATACACTTTTTCCTCTTTTGCATTTTTTAAAAATCTGCAGCTGAGCATATATTATTATAAGGAATTTCTGAATTGCACATAGATTTTATATTACATAAAATAATGCCAGCAACATGTGAGATGTGACCAACTGCTAGAACACAACGGTTAAACAAGCTGGTTTTTAACCTTTCTTTTCCATTGCCTAGTTAAAAACAGATAAAGCACTGATGCGCCTCAAGTAATGTTTGTATTTGATTAAGCATGGCTTGCAAATTACTTTGGAGAACCTAAACTGAAATGGCCTATAAAATTCATCATATCCATAGAAAACACACATGCTTATGCCACCTGATGCAGCCAGCCCTGAATCATGCCTATCTGCATAAGCAGGTGATACGTTGCCAGCAGTTTACTGTTCATATAGAGAGAAGCACTGGGAGAGGAAAAAAAAAAGTCCACAATAGAAACGAACAAAAAACCTTTGAAAAAGGCTTGTTCAGAGATTCAAGCTTCACTTAAGAAATGTTTTGCATTTAAGGATGATTTAACGTGCTTTTACTGCCAATTTATGACTAGGTATTTCTAGGTAAATCACAGCTGAATTTTCTTCAGAGGTCATAAGGATGCATTCTGAAGTTTAAATTTTGCTAATTCATCACACAAAGTACCTGTACTTCTGAATGGCAAATGAATACCTGGGATCTACGACACAGTGGGCTATGATTTTCTGACCGAAGCAGGCTCAGGATTATCCAAAGTTTAGACGAGGGAGAGTCAAGGAAAATGCCTGGACCATAAAACCCTGAATTTCTCCAATCCAAATCAGAGTATCAGGACATTACCAGGGGGCTAAATAGAGGCAGTACTGAAAGTTGTACAGTTGTCCAAGTATCTAAACCAAGGCTTTACTGATTCTTCCTTACAGTTTTCAGTAACTAGTATGATAGTGCAGGAGCCCCCTCCTTAAATTTCACATCTAGTCATCACACTTTCTCTTCTGCCTAACTTTCCTTTTGTGGTTTAGAATGTGTGTTCTCTGGTCTGTCTGTTGTTTAGTGTTGATGTATGCTGATAAATGACCACTCCCCATATTCTGCAGAGGACAGCATTTTAACAGTGGGTGGAATTAACCCTGTTCTCTTGTACAGTATTTAGCGATATAAAGAAGGAAAAATGGGATTTGATGTATTTGTTATTTCCTTTTATTCTTGAGGCAATGTATAACAGACTTTAATTTGTAAAGCATTTAAAAATTATCAAGGGAAAAATAACAATTTATAAAATATTTACAAAAATACGGATATACTTTATACAAGAAAGTATATTGGCTACTCAGGGCAGAAGGCAGTGGGATGATGAGCTGTCACTGCAGCATCAATATTCATTAACCATACAGCAGCTTTTTGCTATTCATTCAAAACAAGTAAGAACACAGAAAGAGATAATGAACATCTAAGTGCATGAAAAAGGCAGTAGGGTAAAGGAAATGAAAAAGTAAAAAGTCCTATTGGAGAAGTTTCATATGCTTACAAAGATGACAAAAAAGAATGAACTGAGCTGTATCTTTTTTATAACGTGGAGCTGTGATAACTTGAAAAATTTTCAGGATGTCAACTGCTGGCAAAGGCTTCCTCCTCCTCAGTTCTAAGGAGGTCAGCCCTACCTTGTGAAAGGAAAAATGGATTTTTGTGTAATGAAGCAAACACCGCATTCATCAACCATTTAAATCAAGTCTTCCATTCAAAAACTATTGATTTTAAAGCCTCTGTTAGCCAAAAGTGCACAGACTCCTGAATGTTTTGAGAATCTTAAAGGGCAACATGGGAAAAGGTCGATAAAAAATAATCCCTTTATGTGGTTTGTATTTTAAAAGTTCCTACAACAAAATTAATAAAGTTTTGTTGTTTTTATTTTTTATTTAATATGTTGGTTGGATGATTCAGTCTCAATATTACATGCTAGAGACTTTGTGAAAACAAATGAACACATTATACATGACCTATTAAATTTCAGAGAGAAATTAAAAGAAGTCGAAAACAACATCATCTGTAGAAGAAAACACAAGCCATTCCACAGCGAGGTCATCACGCCATAGGAAGCTCCTTGATGATAAGTTGCCTTCTAAACACAGCAAAGAGAAAAGCTTCAAAAATACGCAAAACCTCCCTGAAGTGCCTTTTCTGGTGCCAGCTCTTCAGAAAAAGTGATTATGTCCCCCTTGTCACAGACAAAGCTTTTGTCTGAGAACTATCCAGAGCTTGTTGGGACACCCAAAGATTGAATCATGGTATCAGGTCCCCCTTATGAAAAAACTTTTCCTGTCACCTTGAGCTCCCTGGCTTTGTTGTGGCGCTCTCTGCAGCACAAGACTCCACAGCCACCCCAGCCCCTCAGGCATGATGGTCCGAGCTAGCCCCAGCACCATCCTGCTACCTCTGAGGACCTCCATAACAACCATTATGTTATCAAAGATTTTAGAGAAAACAGAGTTTCTACTCCTCTTGATGTCATGAGAGCTTTTCTACCCTCATCAAATATTACATGTAAATTGCCATGAGGAATTTTGTTTGACAGTCAGCTTTCCTAGTAAGACCAACATTATTGCCCAGGATTCATCACTCCCTTCACATGCTAAGTAGGAGGAACAGCATGCTTTTTTCACTCGAAACAGAACTCCTGTTTAATATCTACATGTCTGTTTAGAATCACTATTACTTACAAATGATCTGTACTTCCGTTAAATATACAGGAAAAGTGTTGAACTCTGGCAACATAAGTAAGACACAAAGAAAGGAAACGCTCTGAAAGGAGGAGAGAAATTGGTGCCTGTCTCACTTACCATTTTCTCCAGCAGGTACTGTTACAGGATGTGTTGGCACAGTATCAGAATTCACTTTTCCATTCTCAAATGTATCATTTTCAGTTTGCTGCAACTGCCAGTTGAGGCCAAACAGATGCATTGCTGGTGGTAAAGGATACAGGTTATTTGATGCTCTTAGCCACAATGACAAATTGCACAAATAATGGCTTTCCACGCTTCGCAGCAGAATAGCAACTCATACATTAAAAAATTAAATTACAGGAACAAGCGTTCACAGACTAATAGTTCAACTTAGCAATGACACTAAGGAATTACTACCACTGTCCTTTAATGATACAGTGCTTTTGGTGAACGCAGTTGACAGAAAGCTCACCAGTCTCATTTTGAGTCTTTTACCGGTCCCAAATCAATGTTCAAAAGGATAGGCAGTAATTACGTCCTTTTCTCTTTTTCCATTTTTGATCCTTTTTAAGAGATGAATCATTTAAGTGAGCTCCTAAATGACCTACTAAAACAAATGATTTCAGCCGCAGAAGGATCTGTTCTGGTTAGCCAGAAAGGGAAAAGAAACAACACGAGGAGAAGAAGGAGGGTGCTGTGGGTGTTGCCAGGCTAACCTAAGACATGAACACTCCTCTACATGCAGTCACCAACATCCTGTGCAACCTCCAGTTATGTGCCCATTCCCCATGCTAATCTACAGAATGAGGCCAAGACCATTAGCAGAGCTGGAGACATTGGGGCACTTTGCTCTGATGATGGCGCATAAGTTAGGTTTGTGAGCTACTTAACTCCCCACAACCACGTTTATTAGAAAGGTGATACCATGTTAAAAAGTTTAGCTGAACTAATTATGAAAGGCAGAGTCAACCTTCCATGGTGTTAGGGAGAACTACTTAAGGAACCTTGATATCACCAGGGATTAATGAATGGACCCCCCATCTATACTTATACCGCAAAAACATGGGGAAAAACCCACCTTAACGCTATACTGTGATACACATAACATATGCAATTTCTTGCTCTCTGTGGTATATTCCCTTCTCTTCCAATGACTCTATGATACCACCAAAATTAATTCTATTGTAATTACTAATTTGCATTTGGTATAACATAGCTTCCTCATTCTATGACAGCAGTCACCTCCCAGGCTAAAATAGTCTTTCAGCGCTACTGGGGAATAAAAATACATTGGAAAAAATTTCTGTAATAACATTTTAACTATTAGTGCAAAATGTAAGGAAGATAATTCACTGTATCTTGTTGCTTCTGGTCCTTCTGTCTCTGAAGCAGACCACTGCTATAGTTGATATTATTAATTTATTCATTCCTTCTATTCAAATAACAAACAATTCTTCAACCCCTTTGGTTTCATCTCTGATCTTTCAATCTCTCTCTATTGGCCATGGCAACCCTACTTAAGATGAACAGGCATCAATGGCACTTTAGTCAGGGAGACAGTGAACACTACAGAATTAAGACCCTCCCTGCCAGGTCTTTGCCTTAAAACCTCCCCCTTACCCTCAACAACACAAAAAACCAGGATGCAACCAAAGATCTGCTACTGAATGTTTCAAAGACTGAAATCCTCATTATAGATGACATATTCTCTTTGTTCCAAGTCTCTGACTCTACTATTACTTTTCTTTCTCAGACCTTAAATTGCCTGTCGAAGCCTGATAATATAGAATGTTCCTTGACCCTAAAACCCTTTTTTCCCCTCTCATCTCTTGTTAAACCATAAATCCAACCACCACCATTTTTGGCACATCACAAGAATTAGCCATTATTATTTTGGCCCTACCTCAGCTGAAATTCTTATTTTTGTATTAATCATCTGATGATTGTATCTGTTTTAATATATTTCATCAAAATCCCTAGGGTCAAACTCTACTATCTGTTATACTAGTTCACTTCACTGGCAGCAATGAAAGACTGCAAATAGCTAAATATTTCATGATTCAAACCCGGTACATTTCTTGTCTTCAGTCTGGAGGTCTAAATTACTGCTCCTAACTTTGCTGGCTTCTTATCACTTTTAATAGTTTTCATGAATTAAAAAAAGAAAGAGATATTCATCTGGTAACTCCAGAAATGCATCCCTTCCAAACACATGAGCTTAAAACATTATTAACAGCTCTGTCTGGTGGTACTATGTAGACGCCCTGTACCTCTTCATGCTCCACTGGGAGATCAGAGGAGGAAGCTCCGACATGACCTTTTAGCTATTCCCTCATAATTCAAACCAGCTGGAATTTGAAGTCTTCAAAGGCAAGGACTGTGGGATCTATATTGATTACATCTCAAAGAACCATAGTTACTACAAGATTAAGTGACAATTACCTTTTCTTTGTGTTTTTACTGATTTGAGTCCTACTGTAGTTCGCTGTCAAAGACGGTGAGTAATAATTGTATCCCATCAAAAATGCTATTGCTCTCTCAACTTTGACACTGAACTAGCACCAATTTCAATAAGCAATGTTTAATAAAATTGAACAGATGAATACATGCAGCTGTTTCTCGTATTGTGAATACCAGAATATTTTTGAAGCAGACCAAAAATGTTGATTGACAACTCCAATGACAACCCAAAACTTAAAGTGTGTACTGATGCACTAAATAATTCAACTACATAATCTCTTTGAGACAGCACTGTGGAATTTAAGGAATTCTCCTTTCACTACAAACATATGAGAACAACATGAAAGAATTAGGCTTGTTGATACAGGATCAAAATACAAGGCACAATTTCTTTAGAGATGGGGAACTTCAAGAACACGGATAGATGGACTGATTAAGACAAATTCAGGAGCTATAAAGATTGGTCTCATTTCAGCCAGCCACCTATATAAAAGCAAACTTTAAGCCCTTATCAGTGTTATAAGGACAGCAAGCCACCTGTTAAAAATTCTCAATGCCCCCATGAGTCTGACAAGCAGCACCTGGTACTGGTAAAGGCACAGTGACAGCACACCTCATCCAGGGTCTAAGACCTTCAAGTCAAATGCTATGAACTAGTTCTGAATATCCAGAGGGGGAATGATGCAGGCAGACTGCAGTGGTGTACGTATTTGTTTGAATTCCTCAGTTCTAGAAAAGGATGATGACTTTCTTCCACATTTGGGATGGGGATCATGGAAGAGTTCAATCCCCTCTGTGTTTCTGTTATGTTCAGAGAAATGGCAGGTTTACTTCTTTCTATTTTGATAATTTGATATATGAAGCAAAATTAAAGCAAAAACATATAAAGCAAAACATTCTCGGCTGCTATTTTAGTCCCAAATAAAGTAAAGCTGTTTCTTGATTTTTGGGTTGGATATTGCCTATCAGATCTGTTTTATTCCCATTCAACTTGGCATTTACTTGGTGTTAGACAATGACAATGAAGACAAGAGACCCTCCTAGAGTAACTAGTTCTGAGTCTGCCAAATCTATGAGGGTACTAACACTGGAACAGCTTTCCGTACTGGCATATCGTTGATGGCAGCAAGGACTCATCTGTGAATGCCTGATGCCTCTAACCAGAAGGCATGCAGCTTCTGATGGTTGTGGTCAAGGACCACAAGAACTCAATCCAAATAACCCACAGCTGCAAGCATGGATGAACCCTCAGGGGATGGGAGAAAAGGTGGGTTGTCACAATTCCAAGTGTGCCCACAAACCCTAAAAGCCTCCTTTTACTCGTATCAAGACTGGGGTGATTGCTTCCATTGTGGAACAGGATGACTTTTTAAGCAGAGAAACAGATGATGATATCTTCTGCCTATTCTGCTGTTTCAGTCCCTATCTCTATTATGCAAATTAATCTCTAGCTACCAACAGATCTTCTTCACTTGCTGGAGTTATGACAGCATTTTACCTTGGGACTGACAGAATTGTTTAAGGTGGTATTTGTATTGCTACTGGCCAAATGATTTGCATTAGGGCCAGCCTTTAGGGTGTGGTGATAATTTGAATGATGAGGACTCCATTCCCTCTAACAGAGTGGGAAAGAGAGGCATCAGAGAGGAAAAAGCACTCTAGGATCCATGCTGCTCTTGGCATGAACACAGCACCAGTATCTGGGTGGTGCTGTGGATATGACTCAATTATCCAGAGCAAATGTCAAACATACAAGCAGCAACCAAACTCACAGTTGGGTTTTTGCCCCCTCCCTTTATATTTCTGCAAAGCAGAATATGCCAAATGGACTGGGATATTAAAAAGATTCAGAGTTCAGATGAAAGGAGTGCATTTATACCTACAGTAGCATTGATGTTAACACAAAAATGCTATCATTTGTTGCAGGCTATCAGGTAATCTTACCATCTGTCACCACACAGTTCACTTCCTAAACTGCTTAAACTGCTTCTTCAAGCTTGGTTGATCTTACATTTCACTCTGTAATTGAGGACTAGTTATTTTGGTTTGTAATCAGTCTACAAGGCCTTCATTTCCACTGAGGAGTTAAAAGAGCAACTAAGTACATTTCACAGCAAATACTTGAAAAAATATTGTCACTAGGTTACACTGTTTAAAACATTTTACAACAATCTGCTTCAGGAAGAGGTTGCTATCAGACCCTTTCATTCTTTTAACGTTGCCAGCCCATTTGCCTTGCATGCTCCTTTCTCGAGCTAGTAGTACTGCTGTGCTTTATGCTTTCTCCTCTGCATTTCCTCTGCTTCCTTTACAAGGAACTTGTTCTTGAGCAAACACACTGTATTATCACTTCAAAACCCTCTTCGAGACTTTCTTCAGCAAATCAAAAAGAAATCAGTTCCTTTATTAGTGGGTGGTAAGAGAGAGACAGATAATTTATGTAACTACGTGGCAGAACCAGAACCGTGAGACCTGACAACTACCTGCTGCATTTGACTGGGGAGTGCTTTCCCTTCATTGACTTGCTCACTGGTTCAAAGCTCTCTTCTGCCAAAGTTATGAGCACATAAAAAAGATTTGTAACAGAAAACCAATTTGCGTAGCTGTTTCTCCAGTTATCAAAAACTGGTCTTGTCTGGATTTTTTTTTCCTCCTCATACACTTGAATGGTAAGAAGATAGGGACAGCTAGTTGATAAAAAAATTAGATAGGTGTTAGTATCCTCCAGTATCCAGGATGTAGCTCTGACAGAAAGCAAAGTTTGGATACAGATGTGAGTATACGTACAATGCTGGGGTTTATGATTGCTATCAGAAAGAAAGAACATTCTTTTTTCCTTTGTAGGAAAGAGTAGCAATATGCAGTAAAAAACAGAGACATTTCTTATTCTGGTCAAAATTCAAAGGCGTCTATATTGTAACTCACCAGGATCAACCACACCTTTTTTAAAAGTACTGTAAGCGACAAATAGGCTCATATGAAAAACAAAGGGCATAGCAAACACCCTATGAACTGTGCAAGTGAGATTACAGATACAGGTGATAAGAATGAACCAGCAAAACTATATGCATATAAGCAGAGGCTTTATTCACAGAAGTAGCCCTACAGTAGCTACAGATGTAACTGAAGTTTGAGTCTGAAGTCTCTGAAGTACTGGTCAGAAGTGCCAACAATTCCAACAGCTTCAATTCTGAATTTGGTAAAGTTGTTTTCTGCAGTGAAAGAATTCTAAAGTTTACACTGCATTTCAGGGGAACACGAATTCACAGATAGGAGGGTTCTTTTAAGTAGAAAGAAGCAGAAACAGAGTTGCCTGAATTGGGAAATGGACTTCCGATGTTCTTCCAGCTCTTCTTAGAATAACGACAGATGAAAAATTTACACTAGACAGCAGAAAGAAAAAATACCAGCTACCTCTAAGTAGCAAGCATCTCCCCAAGACCTCTAGAGATAAAGCCTATGGCATACGTTCCATAAGCATAAAGAACTTGACACTGTGGGGAAAGTTGGCAAGAACTGAATGATGTTGGCGACCCTCCTTCCCTTCTCCCACGTGTTTTACAAGGTATGGTAATCAAGTCTTATTATTCATGAAGCTGTGCTTGAAGATGAACTTCTTGCTAAGATATTGAACTCATCTTCCAGGACTGCCACTGCTACATATTTCTGGATGCTGGTGCTTTCAAACCATGATTTACAAAATTGCTTCCCTAGAATTAACAGAATAATATATATGCATACTTGCACATAAGGAAAAGTGAATATCATTTATATTTAAAGCAATGCAAAAAGATTATAATTTAAACTAAGCAAATTGCAATTATTGCTCAATCTTGTTGAAGGATTATCTTCTAGTTCATCTCCCTGTTGGCAATACATTTTCAAATGAAATATTTGAACATTGAAGTGGTTTTTAAAATTATCTCCCATATATTTTTCTTGCAGCTATAATTAGAATCTAAACCTATTTTATTCTGAAGGACCTGGGGTGGACCAGAAGATGTGCAAATCAACTGTCAGTGATTTGCATTCGTTTTTTTCTAAGATAATAGAATGCCTTGGATGTTGCTGCAGATCAAATAGTGAATTAAAAATAGTTAATTAAAATTTTAAATAAAGCGAATTAAAAGTTACAAAGACAAGTTCTTTATTTATTACTGTTTTTCTCAAATCAACAAAAAGCCTGTTATTTCTAAATGCAAAATAACTTAAAAGAACATGCTTTTGAGCATCTTCAAAAGGTAAGACACCAGGAACATCATATAAAAGTTTCTGAACATACAATCTGAATGCAAAACATTTCAGTATAGCATTATATGAAAAACTTAGCGAGACCTATCAGGATCAATATAGTAACTAAAAATTTGTGGTCTCTTTCCTTTTAGCCTGAACTGTTGAATGGGTTCATTGCTTTTACTGTTTTACCTGCAAAAAAATCCAACCTTAATATTCTATTCCTCATTTTCTCTTAGAACCTTTTCACATAAAAATTTGCAAAACATTTCACAGAAGATTGCCTAAAAAACCCATAGCAACAAAGATGTATCAGCTACCTGCTATCGATAAACTTGCTTTCTTTGATCACTAACCAAAGATGATTCAATGCCATTTTAAAGCATTGCTGCATTTGAACTGTTAAGAAAGATGTGTGGTAGTCTCTGTGTACGTGTTTTTACTACATTCACCCAAAAATGGAACACTTATCTCTCTGAAAACTTGTATGGCTCCATGTCTCATTTTAGTTGTCAAGCCAGGAACTTTTGTATAACAATGGTCTAATTCTGTCAACAGAATGTGAAGCACATACAAAGCTTAAGGGAGAATCCAGATTTCTTAAAACAGAAACAAAGATCATTATTCAGTAGCCTCTTGTTTAAATAAGATGTATCTGTTATCTTGTTTCAGATTTAGTATTATCCTGGGCTTTCTCCTGAACATAGCGGTTTTTTTCAGATAATGTTGTTCACAGTTAACAAGATCGTGAAAAATCGTTACAGGTACAGAAATGATGGGGAAGTGCATATTAGACTGCTGACTCCTTTGAGACGAGGGTTGTTTTGTCTCTTTTAGTTCATACAAAGGCATGAAAAACATCCAATAAATTTTGGGTTTCTATCTAATAAAGTCATAATCAATGATTTTGTTGTCAAGTATTGTGAGGGAGAAAAAAAAATTTCCCGATTTACGCTTTTCAAGACTGGGTTAAAACTGCAGGATAATTACTTCTCTATATTCCTTCAGGCATTTCTTTACTCTCTTCCTTCTCCATCTTTAACTCCTTCCCTCTCCTGCCTTAAACTTGCTTTCCGGAAAACAGCTGAGGCTCAGGTTTATGCTTATCTATTTTAGTTTTTTTCTACAGCTCCAACAGAAGTCTTGCTCTGGGCAACATCCTTTAGATCACAGCCCTCATAAAACAGAAGTGTTAAGAAAAGGGACGCTGATGTAATGTCTCAAAATTCACTGGAAATATCTTTCTGAGGCAAGAGCATCAATGAATGGGTCCAACCATTTTGATAGTTCAAAAGCCTTATTTATTAAAAGAAAAACCCCCAAACCCAAACTCAACCACAAATCTCTTGAGGGATGTAATAATAATGAAATGGCACTATGTGATCATGCATAACCTATTTGCATGTTGATGGCATAAAGAAGTGCAGCCTGATGAAAAGATTTAAGAACCAAAGGAAAAAGAAACCGGGGCCAATTAATGTGATGTTCAAAGGACACACCGAGCCGGGATTTTATAGTATATAGTGAAATACTTGTGTTGCATATTTCTGTCTCATGACTGGCTAAAAAAGATCAAAGCTTTTTTATTCCATATTAAGAATGACAGAATATTACAGCAAACATGCAATAAGGAGAAATGTAATAACCTTTAATAAAAGATGATAATAAGGTTTGATAAGAACTTTTGGAATGTCACCAAATCTGGGATGTAAGATGAAAGCATCTGCATGTAGAGATTATAGTGTGTTATTTGGAACCCCATGGAGCTAAACTGTGATTAGAACTACATGCTTTTCCATAAATTAGCTTTTGTTTTGAATTTCCTGCTGAGATCACATGCAAGTTGATTGAATGCGTAAGACAATATATAGGTTTTCTAATCCTTTGCTGTTTGTTAGGCTTCATGATATCATGGTTACAGTGGTCCACTTTTACATCAAAGGTAGGTGATTGAGGCCAAAACAAAATAACCTGTAACTGCTTTACAAAATTTCTTCATGGTGATTTAGATCTATCCATTATAATTACCACTCACCTACGTGAACCTCACCTATTATGTAGATGCATAAACTAACCACTACATGCAGATCATCTTGCAAACCCACAGAATTTCCACTTAAAACCATATTTAAACACAGAATGGACATGCTGAGTTCACCATCAAAGAGGCTTTCTTACATTACTCTATCTTTCTTCAACACCTCCAATATAAACTTGTAAGCCATGAGCTATCTGCATAAGCAATCTTGTGCAAATCCTTAGTTCAAAAACCAAGGTTTAAGCCAGCTCAGTGACTGCGGTCAACCCTCTAATGAAACCTCTCCGCCACCCCGTTTTATCCCGGTTCCTCACAGGGACATAGTTCTTCACCACATGACCGGGACTCTGACTGCCTAAGCAGCTGTGCATCTGCACCAGAGACACACAGGAGGAATTGGCTACTAGATGGAGCATCTTTTATTATATAGTCTTTAATGCATTTTATGTGCATTGGAATAACACACCATGTTCCTCCAGAGGCCTCACTAAAGTGAAATGTGGCTTTTATGAAACTGTTCCTGTGAGCAAAGACATGCTGTAGGTATGTGAAAAATACTAATAAAAAGCGAACAGAAAAAAATACTTTATCATACATGATTTATGAAAGGAATCTGTGACATAAAAACCACCTTACTGTCAATTGTTTTCAAGGCCAGTGATTGTTGCTTGCAAGCCAGTTTGTAAGCCACTTTGTATTTTTTGTGTTATGTAAGCCTTGGGAAAAACAAGTTAGGATAACAGTTTCACATTGATTTTTTTCCCCCCCTTAAAATAAAATCAGCCACGACACTGAATTATAAAATCTTACAAGTGATATTAAGAATAGTCAGTCTTAGATCTAAAGTAGCAGTCACTTATAAAATTGATGGGAAAATCAACCACTCCTTTTACTGTGTGAAAAAATATTTTATCAGTAATAAGGATTTGTTTTAAAATTATCATCTAGTTTTGGCTCCAGCTGAACTGAAATAACAAGAAGGTTGTATCTTTCCTTTTCAAACGTGGATACCCGTATATCATTACCTCTGCTTGAGATTACTAACAGGAAAGAGACAGAAAAGAAGCTGCTGGAGACCAAAAACCTGGCAAATAAGTTGAAAACATAAAGAACCATTCCTTGGCAGTGTGTAAGATTTGGAGTGAGTCAAACGAGGATCCAGCAAAAATGCCTCAATGAAAACTGGTGTGAAACTTGGCATTTGAAAGATGAAAGAGAATATCAAACAACAAATGAGTTTGGAGCTTTCACAAGTGAAGATGAATTTATTGTACCCAGTTATTTTGTTAAACCTTGTGAAACTCATGTAAATCAGTGGTTAGCAAAAGGTGGTAACTCTATGCAGCTGGCTGTTCTTCTAGAGATTTTAATGAGTATTACTGAAATAAAAATACTACTCTTCCTGTACCATAGTAATGGTGACTTAGAAGTATTTTTCAATAAAATCACAGGAAACATATCTGGTTTCTTCACTTAAAGGTTTGTGGAGCTAGCTAATTTTCCAAAGGGATAATATTAATTTACAATACCTAACCCTTCCCCCTATATTACTCATTCTGAAGAGTTATTAAAAGAGATGCTTTTGTGTGATCCTATTTCACTCTGGTTTTGTTTGGTTGATTTTATTGTTGAGGAAAATTCAACATTTCAAATGCAAACATCCACATCATCTAAACAGTTGTAGCACATTTGTTTTGCCTGGATTATAAAACTACAAATGCTGTTGTAGGTAAAGATTCCCAAGAGGCAGCATTTTTTTTGTTGTTTTTGTGAATGAAGTTGTCTGAAACAGCATCCAAGTGAAAATGAAGCATCTCATATTTAAAGATTCCTGTCTACTTCAGAGGACACCTAACTTTCATCCATAATTAATCACTACAGTGGGGTAATTACACCTATATAAAACCCATGTGTTCTTGCGATCTCAGTCATAAATGTAACATCAAATGATATTGCTCACAGCGAGTTTGGACATGTGTACTTGACCTTTTTATCCTAAAGTGTTCGTATATGGAGAGGTTTACAAAAATCTCATCTAAATCAGACATCTTTAACAGCATGAATTTTTTAAGGCATTCAAAAAGAGACCAAGCAGTTCTTTTCATAGAAAAGAGTCGAGAAGATATTGCAATTTACAGAAAAGATGCAATTTATAGAAGATGCCATTTATACACAAAACTACCAGTTTTAATATAGGTATTATAATTCACATAGCACAGCAGACAGCACATCTCAAAGGGCTGGCTTCTTTCTTTACAGACATGAGTTAGAAATGAAACTACCAGCAATAAAGAGAAGACTGTAATCCTACGTCCACAGTAACTTGAGTAATCACCCGAGTAACTTCATCTCTGCTTTGCAAAATCCTTCAACATAAGCATACATATGAAGTGTTAACATATGCTTATATACTACTAAAATATACTACACATTTACCTCCATTGATAAAATAGGAATGGCATCTCTAAATTACTCTAAGCTTGCTATTTATCCCCAAAAAGTAGCTGGTGTAATTTAACTTCATTTCTAATTAGACTAAAAAATCGCTACTATTTGGGGGTCTGCCGTAAGCTTATAGGAGGAGCGCAGAAGGGCCCACATCTCTACAGAACATGCTTGCAAGAGATTTCAGTATTCCTGGAACACTATCCAGATTTTGAAAAACCATCATATTGCATCAAAGTATGATGGCAGAATGACACAGTGTGAGACCTACGGACAATGACATCATGTCAGCTTGCAGTTTATTATTACACCTGTTACATTGCCAGGATTACTGAGTTTCAATTTGCTCCACTGGGCAAAAGTGGAAGGGTGACAGGACTACTACCAAAAACCTTGTGATAAATCTTAATTAGAATACAAGCCTTTTTCGGAGCAGAGGTGGGTATGCTCCTTGACGGATTAACTTTTTTAATCCCTTGAAATCCTGTCAAGTCTCTTTTAACCTCCTGACTGCCAATTACATGTTCCTACATCCTTCTGTGTGAGGATTATCTTTCTCAATGAATGTTTTACTCTCAGTGCCACTAACAATAATAGCATGTGACATCCACAACACCAATCAAATATTAATACTGTGCACTCCTGAAATAGTAAATATTATATTACACTTTGCACTTAGTCTGAAACACAGCAACAAGTTCTTTGCTTAAAAAACATCAGCTAAAGGCATTATCCATAATGGTATTCCTGCAAGGGACAAGAAAGTATATGTAATGTTCATGCTTAAAGACATAGATATTAAACATGTTTAGACTTTGTACCGCTTCAATGAAAGACATTAAATACATTTTCAGTACAATTCAGCCCAATACGGTGGTGAAGCATAACTACTTCATTTCCTGACTAGTCATTCTCTCTCTGTCTCCCAGTGTTGAAACAAAGAATGTGGTAAAAATAAGAAATTACATTACTGTTTACAAAATATTTCCACACTAAGGAGGCACAATGCGTTTATCAGCAATGCTGTAAACATTGTATGAAACTCATAGAGATACCTGAAAGTCATGGCTATGGGATAAGGAAAACAAATTTATCTCGTGTTAGATGTAGCTGAAAATCTCTGCAATGAAGAAAGTCATGGAATTGCTAGCTGTAATGTTAAGCTTCATGTTAAAGCAGAAAAATAGTGTGGACAGACACATGTGTATCTGAATACTGCCATTTACAAAGAACACGTCAGAAATGACTGAAAGGAGCTGCCTGAACCGATGTTAGTAAGGCACGGCCTACAAATATCAATTATCTGGCCTTTATAGTTCTGGTTTTAAAGATTATGAAGTACTGCAATGGAGCTAGGAGACTGGTACTTCAGACTTCAAGGACTTTCCTAAGGTCCATTCGGGATGCTAAAATCCTTTAGAAATTTCAGGAGGTGGTTTCTACCTGCTAATTAATTGTGCTGTACTGCATTCACCAGGTATATGACCACATACTGAAGGCCCAGCTGAACAGACTACACACCCTTTGGTTCTGCCTTGTAGTCAGAGCATATACATGTGGCACTGACATCTAAAACAATGGGCAAGTAGATTTTGACAGGCGCAGAGCAGAGCCATGCGTGCAGAACGCTACATATGGTGTTGTCGTCAGAGGCATCCAGCTTCTGGCTGCCCATGACATTTGGAGCTGAGCAAAACCTGCAAATGTCCATTCTGGACAGAAGCAAGACATCACAATGTACCTAAGTCACAGCTGCTTACTTTGAGAGGCTGCTGCCTCCAAATGCACTAGAGACACGTGGAGCCTTCCCTAAAAGCCCCATGGATTGTTAAAATGAGAAGCTACCTATGACTTTGGAAGGAGTGATGTACTCTCTACAGTGCTGGAGAGACTGGCTGCCTTCACAGCTCCAGATATAAGAGCACATTGAGCAAGAACACGAGACATTGATGTGGTTCTCTTAAGTGCTAAGACAACACTTAGAAACCATGCTTAGAGAGCTGATATGCTTTCTCAGGTTCATAGAGGAGAAATTTCTCTGCTGTAGATTTTTGGATGATATGTGAATTTGGTGAACTGTAAAATCTCAGAGTGCTTCTTCAAAAGATGACAACACACCGAGAGGAAAGGCAAGATATTTCTGATTTTTTTTAGAATCAGGTATTTAAATGTATTAGTCTACCTCGATGCCTCTAATTTGATGGAAAGAGAAATGGGGCGAGAGCATAAACCTGGAAAACTGTATAAATCTGCCACGTATCTGCAGACAGGGAATGTATTTCCAACCGTCACACCTCAGTGAAGCTCCGCTCCAGTCATAGGTAAGGTCCCAGCACAACCTGGGGAAGCAGACAGGAGCGGGGAGAGAACGCGGAAAACTAAAATTTCTTGATGAAGCTCAGTGACAACAGCGTTACAATACTCAAAATTAAATGCAGGTCAAAGAGAAGAAGAGTTTCTATAAACACATAATGGAAGTAAAGGTGATTAATGGAACTGAACTATATTCTCCCTCATGCCTGTTAATTACAATACCTATGCTGGGTATTGTAATAAAAAATTCGTTTAAATGGCATTATTAATTAAGTTGTTTTCCTCCTTCATGGCAGTAATTGAGTTTTACAAACAGCAGAATAATATTAACTTGGCATTGCAATCAAAAAGAAATATTATATTGTTCTTTACTGATAGAATAGATTCCTTTTGATTACAGGTATGTTCAGTCATTGCTTTAGTCACAAAAATTCAGTTTTGTAATTGTCAAAGCTTTAAGTCCATTAGTTTTGGGTAGGGTGGTTCTGCCTTACTATGACTTCTGCCACTGAGCCCAACAGGAAAGGCATCTGGTCCTCCAGAATCTGGGAATAGATGTGAATGCCAGCAGCTGTCACACTAAATCCTGAGTAATATGGGAGAACCACAGACAACAAACTCTGAAACAGCACTGGACACATGGAAAGTTAACCTCAGCCTGCAGAAACAGTTTTCTAAATTTAAGGATTACTTAAAACTCACCTGCAGAATAGTTAATTGCCCCTCAGCTGTAATTTTCACACCCTGCATCCTTCTATGTCAGTCTCCTCTAACGATGAAACTTGTTTGCTGTTTTTCCTGGCCACCTCCTTCTTCTCTTTCTACCTTAAAACCTCTTAAGTTGCTCTGCTATTATTCTCAATAAGTTTTCGAGACAACTCTGTGGATAGTTGTCCATTATTAGATATCTATTAGCATATAAATTTTCAGCCTAAAGTATCTTGAGATGATGATAAAACTGTAACATTTTCTGATGGACAAAAAGCATGAATGCACAATATAATAACCTCAGAATAAGCACAATGTATCTTTTTATACAGATGTGGAAAATATGATTTATCTGTAATTATCAAACACAGCTTTCAAGTCTGGTATCTCTTTTCCATTCACATTTCATTTGCAGGTTGCATTCTAACTGTATGGTCATCTCTGTGTCATAGCAGAACAGCAGTTTTTCTACTGTTTCTCACAGAGTGAAATATAAACTACATATGTTTTCACAGAAGATGTTTCAGTTTTTAAGTCTAAGTGTCAGCTTTCTTTTCTGTCCCAAATGGATTTGCTTAACTGTTCACAGCAAGCAGTAGTGATAAAAATAGTGCTGTGGCCTTTTTAATGAAATGAAATTCTTCTTTTCCTTTTTTTTTTCTTTTTCCCTACAGAAGAGATGTCCTTCTGTTATCACTGATATTTAAATATTTGCTTTATCAGAAAGAATAGCTGGCTGGTATATATTTCTGTCCTGACCATTGGCTGCAGAGCTATGGCTAAAAAAATCATCAATCCCAAGGTACACAGAGGGTAAAACACTCAACAGATTTAGAAGTACGACAGATTGTTGTGAAGTCAGGACAGCAGAGGCCTGACTAAACAGGTCAGATCTCCCTGTGTATTCAAAGAATATTTTATGCTAATAGAAGCCTATTTAGCAGACATAAGACAACGTTCATTATAGATGCATGTAATCTTTCAGTGGACAACTCTTGAAGCTTAGTTGACTGAACTGTGTAATTCCAGCCCTGACTGAGGAAAACTGCTTACCTCTTTGGTTCTGCTCACAGTGAAAATGGCACTAACTTCTTACATTGACTTAGACAATGTCAAGATAGTGCCATTGGCAATGGAGAATCAATTGCCAAAGCAATTCCTGGGGAAGAAAGAGGGGCCCTGATGTCCCCAGATTCCCATTAATTTCATCCAGTTGTTGAATCCACACTAAAGAAGAAACAATTAGTACAGTACCAATCAGTCTGTTAATATGGCTGGTCAGAGTCTGTGCTATGCAACAACATATCGGAAACAATTCCCCAACTGATGTAGTTCTCTACAACTGAGCAGTGGATTTTTCTGTTAGTAAAAAAAACCACACCCAAGAATAACAAACTCCTGCCTGTAATAAAAACACGAGTGGGACAGAGATGATCGCAAAAGGTAGAACTGAAGGATGGAGGTTGCACACGAAACGTTGATTTGATACCCATGTTTGACCTAGGAGTTTATATTCTTTATTCCTCATCTTTTTAACCCATTATTTCAGGAACCTTTTCTGTGAATCCCCTACTCTAAACTAGACCTATTTTTGAATTCCACTCTTCTATATGCTGCTGCACTATCTTTTGGTTCAGCACTTGCATGTTTCTGTTGCTTAATTCCTTGTTTCTCAACCATTTAACAGTATATGAAGCCTCTAAACAACTGATGAACATTTTCCACAATTCACTTCTATTTTCTCTAAAGATTAGCAGGTCTCATTGACAAGAATGGTGAACTTAAACATTCTGTACATTGCAAAATGGCTGAGAGAGACAACGAGGGCTAGAAAAGCAGGAATACGCAGGGACGTTAGAAGCAAGGCTTTCTTTCCTTTAGACTGAAATAACATTTTAAATTCCTGTGACCCCCAAGACTGCATTAAGTGGACTTACAATGCAGTGTTTGCTCTGGTCTCTCCCCGTGCTGACATCCTCTGCTCTCACCTCCTCTTTGTAGACTTTGTAAATGTAGGAGTCTTTCCTGTCAGAGTGATGGAAGAAGTGCAAGACAGACCAGACTCTTGATGCAGCTCCTTCCTCTGGCTGGGCTAATTGACAGAGCAGCAATTGACTCTGCAATTCTGCAAAGGCAGACATGAAGTCTAGCAAACTGTCTCTTCTGCCTTATGTTGCCTGAGCAGAAGCAGTGGGATCTGAACTCAGTTTCTCTACCCCATATCCACTGCAACTAAAATAAGCCTGGGCATGACACGTTCATCTCTCTGCCTTTCTGAGAAAGGCCTGGTTACACCACCATTCACCAGGTGAGCACAGTCTATTAGTTCTTCAGTCTGCAGCTGCCACAGTCACACAGTGGCCGCAGTCACACGGTGGCCACGGTCACAGTATGTTCCTTATCAATGTGTACTGGCATATTTTGCAGCAAGGGCTGTAGCATTTTCACACTTGTGGCGATGTCTCTCTATGAAGTTCAAAACATGTCTCAAACTGGCTTTACAAATGTGACATGCCACCTCAGCTACTGTAAACCTCAGCAGACAAGCCAGACCACTCTGTTAGAGGCATGTCATGGGATGCTAGAGGTCACACAATACTGCAGCCCTTCCCATCTTTTTATGTTATGACCAATTTCCTACTCAGTCATTTTCCTTTCACACCTATGCTATGAAACGGTTAACCAAATGAAGGACCGTTTCCATCTTACATTAATGATTTCTACGATTTATACTTGGATGGCCTACTAAATGGAGAGTATTTCTGATATTACATCTGTAGAGATGAGAAAACCACATGTATGAATGAGTGTAATCCATTCATGGTTTTATGGACCCAAAGTTCTCTAGAGAGCATCCCCGAGTGCTGGATTTTACATTTAGATTGCTGAGTTAGCTGAAATATGTGTAATATCACCACTAGGCAAAGAGCTCCCTATTGACTATGGGCAGAGGAAAGCCCTTGTGCATTGTTTATTTCAGCGAGGACGTGAGCTGGCATGTGCCCATGAAATGTTGTACAACTATATTTGATTTTTTTTTTTTACAGGGTATGTGAATAAATGATGTGTGGAGCTGAAAGCTCTCACTCACTGGAAAGCTCGGCTCTTTTTCCCCGAATACAGGAATAGAGGCACATTAGACATGCTTATATTTCTTAATGTGCCTGTGGGAGAAATAATCCAGTCCAGCTATCTTCTTGTGTCCCTCAGATTCATAAGTAATCTGGCTCTTTGGGGCTAGCAAAGTGTAGAGCTCAGCTCAGAATCAGGGCTTCAATATTTTACTATCTGTAAGGCTTTTTTTCCCAGTTCTTGACAGTGATACTTCATACTGATTTCCTTCTTTTGTATTTACATATTTATTTAGTAGCGGAAGTTTGCTTCTGATGACTTATGAGGCAATATTATGGAGACTGAGCAAAATTAATGTGTTTTATAAATGGGATTATTTCAATTCCACTTTAAAAAGATGTACTGTCAAAGCATAACTCTAAACCACACCTTTACACTCCTGTGTACAATCACACAAAATAACTACAAATCCAGTGACTGAAAGGGGCTGGACAGCAGTGGCAAGCCCTACATTTGCATTTGCCATTTTGTCTTTCAGGCTGGCAGCTCAGGTGGAAACAGTGCTCAGGGAGCTCTGCTTTGCCAGGGCAGAGAGGAATTTCTCCAGCTACCCAGTTTCTTGCATTGCTCACAGGAGTTTCATCCCAGTAAGAACTACTTGAAAAGCTTTACAGAACTTACGCTGTGCCTTGGATTGAAATGTAGCAAGCCTGTTTCAACAAAGGCAATGAAGATTTAAGGATCGTAAGGCCTTCTAGGCTTTATTATCAATTTACACTGATTTTAAGAAAGGGAGGGAAGGAGAGACTGACTCTCCTTTTTGGATTTTCTTTCCTTGACTTCTGAAGACTCTGTATCTGAGTATAATCAATACCAAAACCCAGACCCTTACACTTACATTTCCGTAACTGTGGTGACTTAAACTTCTAATTAACAAATCAGTTAAAAGGAAGTCTTTGAAAAGCATTTATGGACTCAGGGGTAAAAAAATCTGTGATCTAGACAAAGCTGCAGAAGAAGTTACAGGTACAAAAAGAGCCTGTTCTGTTCCATTATTAAACTCAATGACACTTTTCTCACAGACAAGCACTGCCTCCATTAACTGTCTAAAATTCAAATTATATAATATTTATAGCAAACATTTAAGAAATTAAATAATTAAAGAGATGAAGAAGTAAAGGAAACCCTCTGAAATAAAAATTGGGAAATGGAATTTAACAAACAGACAAAAGAGAGAATAATTAAAAATAAACAACCCACAAGAGAGGAAGAAGTCTCCATCTTCTCTGTGTGTTGTCATTTTGGACAATTATTTTCCCTACCTTGCAATCAAAAGTCTGTATTAGACTTTTGCTCTAGCTCTATACACAAACATACGCATATGTAATGATGAAATAAGTGATAGTTAGCGTTCCTAAATGCTGTATTAGTTATATTTCATGCAGAATGAGAGGAAAAAAGTTCCACACATATGCTGCAAGTTATATTCATATTACAGAATTTTTACAACCTATATTTTACACATACTTTTATAAGAACTAGACACCACATAGCTTAATTGCAGTTCAAATTACTTCTTTGAAGTTAATTCACCCACTATCATGCTGCACAATGCTTCCAAGATATTCAAATTTTCTATTTCCTTTAAACAATCGGCAGTTTTCATTCAATCATTGCTGTGGTTTTTAATGTTACCAAAAACTTCGCTAGTTAACGGTTAGTATGTCACAGTCCATTTACAGTCCATCAGACATCTCTATTTATGGTGACAATTATAAAAAATGGGACTCACCTATAAAGTAGGACAGCAGTATTGCCAGCAGCACTGAGACCCCTACAGCACAGAGTGCAGTACATTTCCAGCTACAGTACTTCGAAGACTTCTTGAATTTAAAAGCACTTCTGGATAGAGTGTTCCTAGGTAGTGGCCGAGTAGGAGGGGAATAAACAGAGCCGGATGCCATTGTGTACCCTGGCGTTGCAGTACTGAACAGTGGTGTGGTCCCTGTTCCTGTTTTGAATAGGAAATGCCTGTGGAAGAAAGAGTATATGGTAAAGTACAAAAGTAAATAAAGCTGGAGCACAGGCAGTCATACCTCTTTTGTTTAATGTTGCCTATGTTTCAAATAGCTAACAATATCCAATCTACAAAGGGTCACAGGAGCAATACTTGTCATGACACTCACACATAAAAAAGGCACTCTCCCTTTAAGAAAGGACCGAACCCCTCCAAACATTAGTGATGCCCTGGTATCCAGACAGGAAACAGAACTACCCAAAATACTGTATGGTAGGGAGGAGGTCTCTCAGAGTTTATCTGACAAGTAGGGACAGGCATTCTGCTGCTGTTTATTTTTGTTGGCTTCTGCTACAGACTACAGGGAACTCCATTAAAAAGTCAATAATGAGCAATCTGACTATAGCCCACACTACTTATGACAGCTTTCCTGGGTTAAGTACAAAGAAAACAGCAATCTCTCAGTCACAAATTTTTGGCAACTTTGCCAAAATTAGTCAGTTAGAAGGTTTTTTTGCATCCTAAGTACTCAGTTCACTAATTCATACCTCCTCACACATAATCTTACCATAACAAGATCTGATTATGGATACAGCAACTAGTTACAGCCCGGGATGTACTCTAAAGAAATATATTTAGTAAGTGCTCAAAAAAAACCACAGCCAGCAACGGAAATGAAAAACAAAATCAAAGTTAAGACACACTCTGTGAGTTACCAGTCAACCTAATTTTGCTCAGTTAAGATTTCCGAAAGAAGTACTACTCCCTGAGCCTATCTACAGCAGAATCCTTTAATTTTAGTTTATGCAAGCATATTTATTTTAGAAGAGCCTCTAAGCATGGCATATACTACCCGGAGTTTTTCTCCTGACGCACATATACAAACAACTCTACAAACAACAAAACCTCAGCTAAACAAAGGTTGCGCCAGGGTTTTTTCCACCACTTTGTTATGTTAGCAACTCTGTAGTGTAAGGGTTGGCCTTACCTAATGAGGCTTTGCAAAATGAATACATTATAACTAAAAATGGTAAGAAAGAACACCGTGGAGAATTTTGAACTTACCAAGCGCACGAACAGCTAAACAGAACTAGGGAGGTGTTTGCATTTTTTAAAAGGTAAGAGACAACTCATGAATTGCTGATACTCAGGTCCTCCTGAAGCCAAGTGCGTGCCTACACTGTGTTTGCCTACTGCATGCCACCCATACAGTATGGGGCACAGGATCTAGCACCAAATGAGCTAGCTGCGGAGGGGAAAGCCCTCTAGTTACACCACGTGGCAATGCGGACTGTTTCTCAGCTGATGAGACTTCCATCCTCCAGGACTCAGGCTTGGATCCTTGCATAGTAATGGACCAACCTATACAGGTATAGCGGCTTCGTCAGAAATGCGCTGTAGAGACACTAGGAATTAATTTGCCCCACTGCAGCCTGAGAAAAATACCAGCAGTTGATAAACAAGGTTTGTTATTTGCAGGTGATTTTGCTACAGGAGGTTAACAGATGAACTAGAGCATCTTGGCATAAGCCCTCTCCTTGAAAATATTTGCATTACAAACATGATCCCATGAAATATGCCACATAGGTTACTTCATTTTGAGCAACATTGAACTTGCTGGCAGTAACAACAGAAGCATACACACTAGATCTACTGATGCACAACAGCACATGCCAATTTTCCTTGGGTTTTGAGCTCAGAGGATTACCAATGATTTCGGAAAACAAAGCCTTTGTGGTTTAAATCCTTTCTAAGAAGGTACTTCATTAAAAGTTGTGACATTTTCTACGCAGCAAACACCAAAATAATAACTAGCCCTACGCAAAAAATGTTTTACACCTTACAACACCATTACTTTGGCTTTACAGACACACAGAGGCATGTAGATTCATTAAGTCCTGATAAAATTTCCTACCCACTTGACCTTTACTGCCCTTTCATTTCTGGCTACATATGGTAAACGTTATGTCCAGGTATACTGCACAAACAATATCTACATAGATCTCAAGAAAATGCCAAACAAAAAGGTGGCTGTTGACCTCTCTATGTGCAATGTATACTGTTTTGGGGGACTGATGGAAAGCCACACAGTAGATATAATAATACTCCTCCTGAACATCAGCTTCCATGTTAAAAATAAGCAGCTCCTGACCAATCTGCAATTTTCATATCCTCCTGCTCTCGCTGTTATGCTCAACAGACTAAAAATGGAAACTGGCATTATACAAGCACTTGAATGGAACTCGATATACTCTAAGCTTGACCAAAATAATCATAGAATGGTTTGGGTTGGAAGGGACCTTTAAAGGCCTTCTAGTCCAAGCCCCAACGCAACAAAACAGTCAGCCTCTGATCTTTTCCTGTTTTCTCTCTTTGAAAGTGAGAGCTGAGACATTGGCTTTGGTACAGCACAGCCTAGTAGAGACTGTAATCCATATTCTCAAAGGCTTTGAGGAGTTAATCCCATAGATAAACTGGGGAGATGGCCGAGTATCTGTGACGGTGCGAGCTGTCATAGCTCTGACAGTCCACCTCAGGCATCAAGGCAATAAAAGAAAATTGTAACTTTTATATGTGAATTCATCAATTCACATGTAGTCCTAGGCAGCCACAGCACGACTCCTAACTTTAAGCTATTCCTCCTTTGCTTCAAATCCTATGAATACAATGCCAAAGTGGTCACGCTGGCTGGCTGGAGAGTGCTGAGGGAAAAATAATGACACAAAACCCAGCCTGGCACCTTCCTCTGGGTTAAGAAAATTTGTTTGGATCTCTCTATTCCTAATGAGTGGAGTTACTACCAAAGTTGTCAGAGACTCTCCTGCTACATTAACTCCGAGTGGTAAGTATTTAAAGTGTAATGCTATCAGACTTGCACATCTTGTCTGCCTCACTGAGCCATGCCAAACAGTGTTCCTATGAGACGCTCGGAAGGATATGGTATCTGACAACAAATCCAGGCTGCCTCCAGATAATGCCGAAATTCTTATGCTCTTGAAATATAATCTATCCACAAATGATTTTAATTATCTATATATCCATCTACCTTGTCTTTTCAAACCATGGAACTCGAACAGCTAATTTCTAAAGCCTAAACTGTTTGCACTACTTGACCAGGAACTGACTTACCAGCAATTACACTGTTTCATCTCATAGGGAGCTTACAGCATCTGCAATAGTCTATCTTCCATTCAAAATTGATCATCTAACCAGCACTTGCCTGATCTTCATGTAAGCAGCACTTTAAATATTTTATTAAGCTTTAGAGTACAGAAATCCAGCAAATCATGCTGATATTTTATGAGACAAGCTAACTCTGTTTTTATTAAATAACTCAATTCACTTTTTAAAGCAAATAATCTTCTATTTTTACTTTATTCAATATATCTTTCTGTCTGCTTATTCAATATATGTTTCTATTAAAAAGTGCTGCTAATCCTAACATTTTAGGGGGGAAGAATTCAGCACCTAACAAACCTAAACTACAGGCCAGTAGCAAAATACAAAGTCATGTCATAAACTAGTCCTTGGATGCAAAAACAGCTGGGAAGTCCCCTCATTTCACAAATGGTGGCCATTTTACTTAAGCTTCCACACTTAAAAGATAAGACAAATACAGCATCAAAAACCTCAAAGATGTCAGCTCAGAAAACAGAAGCATATGAATACAAGTAAAATAATAATACTTTTAATTTAACTCTGTACTCTCTGAGCACCAAGTGCTGTTGTACACCTCCTGACATGCAAACAATTTTCCTCATCATCAAGCTGGGAGGGGGAGGATTCATACCAAATAAGATTTTCTCTGTGCTGCCACTTCCTCTGTGGAAAGTAAAATTGAAGCACCCTGTACTAAATTCAGTAAATGGGAAAGCAGGAGGGGAGAAAAAAAGTGCTAAAGAACCCCCATGAGTTGGGCAGAAAGATTAAGTTAAGTGAAAACTGTGTTTTTAGAGAAAATGCAAAATATTCAAGGACAGTAAGGCTCAGACCATAAGCCCAAATACTTATGATATAAGATAGCCAGGTGTCCAGCAACAGAAATGTAATCTGAATATCTTACTTTATGAAAGGATCTGTGACAAAAACTTTTGACCCCAGTTCAGAAGAAAATGGATACTATGCATCAATGAATGCAGTATTACATAAACATGTCTGGAAGGCCCTAAATTCCAGAAGCAAAGATATTATACAAATAAACTATCACCAAGCCAAAAGGAGTATTCCACAATACTTTTAAACAGACTGGCCTCAAATTTTTATAGAATTATTGCAGAATTTTAGCATTCCTTACATAATTTTTACATTACATACACAACTTCTTTTTTTTTTAGCTTATGCTGAAATTGCTTCACCTTGCAGAAGATCCACTGCGATCTGTAGCTATAATTTCTCTGGTTTTGGTCATCATATAAAGGAATTTTTGCATATACTTGGCAGACATGTGAAAGAACCTACCTTATAATTTCCAACAACTTTCTTGGCAGCATTTTAGTTCTGTATTAAAGTATTTCATACAGCACAACCACACCAGTAGAGTGCTGGCAAATATGTTGCCATGCATTAAAAGTCACACAGGACTTTTACAAAATTCCTACTAAATAAGGGATTGTAAGGCCCAGCAAAATTCTGTTGAACTTCTCTAAGCATGTCAGAATATACATCATAGTTTATCACCTTGTCAGTGAGATTTAAAGGCAGATATTGTTATTTTGTGCAACATTATTATTTAGATGATGACTGCTGTTGCAGAATAAAAGTCAATATTGCTAGGCCTTATGCATGTACAACAAGAAAACACTCCTCACCTTAAGAGCTACGCCACCATTGACCCAGAATAAAATTGTATTTAGAATATACGTGCTTAAAAAACCTAAATCCCTCCCTCCAAAATATCTGAATCTTATGTATCGCTGTATACTACCAGCACCTCAAGAATTTGGAACAGAATAAATCTATTAGTTTGGTAATGTTTCTAAATAGTGAGATTCCACCATGACCCGAAACAAATGTCATAGTGCCATAGCAGTATAGGTTTTCTTGCAGTACTGCCTCCTATACTGTCCTACACCCTGTCTGTTTGGTCAGTTCCATGATGGTGTTAATGCTGTGTGGCTCTTCAGATCATAACAGACCAGTACCAGAAGACCAGTGAGGAAGAACAGCCATGACATCCAGAAGACTGTACTACAAAAGGTATTCAATGTTAGAAATTCTCTCTGACCTGGGCTTTTGAAGGAGGTCTCTGTTTAAAAAACAGCGTAAGGGGTAGGATTCCCGCAAGCATAAGTGGTACAATGAGCAAGTTAGCTCATTCCAAAAACTGTGGAAAAGGAGAATAATCTTATTTGATAGAGAACATTACATGTGCAAAAGCTGTGTGTAGCTGTAACCAAATAAGCAGAAACAGGAATTACCGCAGTAGGGCAGATCACCAGGAACAAAAAATAGCCTGTCTGAAAGTTGCCAGTACAAAGGGAGGGGATGAACGCCTTCCAGACTACTTATTCACTAACAGCTCACTCTTTCTCTAAAGAGTCAAAAAACTCTGGCTCTCACTGATGTCTTGTGGCGTTTTGTTCTGTAGGCTAAACACACATCGAGTCAAAATGTATTTTTTTCTATCAATTTCAATTTAAATTCAACTGATTGTTCCCTTGTTCTTGTATAATGAGTATGTGCTGTTTGCCCCGCGGTACATAAAGACAAAATTTTTATAATATTACTGTTTGATTCACTTTATTTTTAGGGTAAAACATACAAAAGCATTAAAAAGTAATTGCCTACAGCAAAAAAGCAAAATTTAGGCTCGTTATGGGTGAGGCAAAGGCAACTGTGGAGTTGAGGAAAGCTATTTTCAGATACCTGTTGTTTCAGTGTAGAATATAACAAAACTGACATCTGGAAGATGACAGAATAGAAAGTAACTTGAGGAGAGGTGGAAGAGGAAAGAAAAACTATCCCTAACATTTTCTGCATTTGTTTCTTTTAGTCTTCAGTACCCAAAGACCCCCCATTGCCATTACTGCTATCAAAGTGTTCCCAGGCACAGCACAGTCAGATGATCAGCAGTAAAGCAAGAAGCGAGAGCAAAAAGTGGCCGCTAACGAGCACTAGACTCTATTATACATTAAGGCAAGCAAGCCCCATGGAAGCACAGGAGCTTGTCAATTAATAGCTAAACATCAATAAAAGCTATATATTCGATCCAGCACATTCCAATCAAATCTGTCATTATCTCGAACCCTTCAAGCCCCACGTTGGGCACCAAAAAGGACTGTTTTGGTTTAACCCCAGGCAGTAACCAAGCCCCACACAGCCACTCGCTCACTCCCTCCTGGTGGGATGGGGGAGAGAATCACAAGAGTAAAAGAGAGAAAACTCTCATGGGTTGAGATAAAGACAGTTTAATCGGGAAAGCAAAAGCCATACACACAAGCAAAGCAAACCAAGGAATTAATTCACTACTTCCCACCAACAGGCAGGTGTTCAACCATCTCCTGGAAAGCAGGGCTCCATCATGCGTAATGCTTACTTGGGAAGACAAAATGCCATCACTCCAAATGTGTCCCCCCCCTTCTTTTTTCTTCCCCCAGCTTTATATGCTGAGCATGATGTCATACGGTCAGTTGGGGTCAGCTGTCCCAAATGTGTCCCCTCCCAGCTTCTTGTGCACCCCCAGCTCACTCACTGGTGGGGTGGGGTGAGGAGCAGAAAAGGCCCTGACTCTGTGTGAGCGTTGCTCAGCAGTAACGAAAACACCTCTGTGTTATCAACACTGTTTCCAGCCCAGATCCAAAACACAGCCCCATAGCAGCTACTGTGAGGAAAATTAACTCTATCTCAGCCAAAACCAGAACACTGACTCATCTGTTCTCCTTGCAATTTGAGAAAAACCCTGGACATACTAGAAATTACCAGTACAGGGGACCACTGTTGGCTCAAAAGATCATTGTACTTGATTTTTTCAGCCAAGGTAATACCATTCTGCCTTCTGTAATCACAGGTTAAGTGCTTTATGAAATGAACGCACAAATTTTTACATTGTGGAACATAGGTTAATCTTCCCCTCAAAACCAATGTAAACCTGTCAGTATCTAACTCTATTAAAAATTATCTATTTGCTTCTAAGGAGCGTTGGATCTGTGGACATTAGTATATGAATTAAGACATTTGTAAGCAAGCCCAAGTAAATGTTCTTATCCATTCTGCTAAGGTCCTCAAACCGCTACCCTGGATTCACTCCAAGGAACGAAGAAGTAATATCTACACCTTAGACATCGAGAATTAGGAACACATCAATCACGCTCTCCTAAGCGTCAAGACGCAGAAAAAACTTCAATTGAATCCACTTTGAGTGAATGCAGGTTGAAAGAAATGCAAATTTTAGTGAATTTATGTTTTGGTGACATATTTACCTCTCAGGACCAATACTTCAGGAGACTTCTGTGCTCAGAATTCAGTAATACTCCTAATGACTTGGTTTTGATGTTTAATATAATGGTATTACTGAATTTCTGGGAATAAAAAGTGTAATTATTATGTTTTTTTGATTAATACAGCTCTGATGATTGCTCATCTGAACTAAAAATGAAGTACCAGATTTTTTCCAAAAATGCACCTATTTCGAGACAACAGCAATTAGTAATTCTGTGTTTCAAAGTGTAATGGCACCTTCTACAAGAGTTGGGCAGCACCATGAGGCCTATGTAAAGCAAGCAAGACATCAGGGTAGCTGCAGCTTTATCTTCTTATTTCTCTGATGGTCCAAAGAGGCATAGGAAATTCAGACAGAAAAGACGTCCGAGGTTTGGGAGCTCTCATTCTCTACCTCAAACATGTCGTTACTGACACATGCAGAGATAGTGTGTGAAGACATAGCATTTTATTTGCAATTTCCATACAAAGAAATCAGTTAATCTTAAGAAAGTAACTTCAAGTTAGGATGGATATATCCAGCTGCAGCTATTTTAGTTTGCTCCCACTTCTCTCATGTACGTTTTTGTATTTATTTCTCCCTGACTTTCCTTAATGCAAACTGGCTGAATTTTGACCTCCTGGGAATGGGTTATCAGGCTTTTTGTTTGTTTACAAAAACCCTACCAGATACATTAACTGTCAGAACCAGAACAAAACTATTAACTGTGGAAAAAAATGTTGGTCCAAGATCACAACCAATCACTGCATTGTATCTACCGACTGATGTGTTCTCTCTCTGCTGACAGACCCTATTCATGCTGGATTGAACTGGGTTCTCTGAGTGAGACCATGACCCTCACCTGCCACTTGACATTAGAGAGCTCTGCCTGGTTCACTAATGGATAGATCACATCAATAATTGTGATTCCTTGCATTGAGTTGAGGAAACAGAGGGAAAGAGAAGATTAATCTCTGCCAACTGACGTTATAGGGAAGATGTAAAAGAGAACAGAAATTACTGGCTAGGTCTTATATGAACTCTGGTTCACTGATGCATGAGATCAGCTTTCCCAGTAGGCTCCAGAAGGAATTGCATTTTTGTTTCTCCGTGAACGCTTTATGCCTGTCTTCATCTTCTGTTAACATTCTTCTGAGATGAAACCTTGTAGCTGGTGGTGTTTGCCCTTAGTACAGGCTTATGACTGACTTCCACAGAACCATATGGCTGCATTTAACATAAATCCAAGCCAGCACAGAAACTACATTATGCTGTGAATTTGCCTCAGTTTATTTTCTGTGCAGAACGCAATCAAAAAATTGCTTAGGAAGAGATAAAAGTGAATTTCTGCTTTTTTGGAGCTAATATTAATACTACCATAATCCTGGAAAAAGCTCCAAGATCACATCAGATCAAATGATGATCAAAGTTTGGGGGAAAGAAAGAGAGCTATTATCCATATGCAAAAACAGAGGAAACATCTGTGGGAACTGGAGATAAGCTTCTCCTAACAGCTTATTCAAATGTTTCAGAAAAACACTTTACATATGGTAACACTTGCTTGAATTTGGGTGGGTTTACACTGAGGACCCACTTTAACTGCAAACTGAAGATTGAAAGCCAAGAATGAAAAGAAATAGTACTAGGGCTGCAAGTGCCTTCCTTATTGCTTGTTTGTTCTTTCACATCTGGCCCTTGGCAGGTTACCACTCCACTGCTGGCTGCTGCTGGAGAAAGACTGGAGAAGTCAGGCATGGCAACCTGCAGCTGAAGCTTCAAGCAGCAATTCAGACATGACAGTATCCCAGTCTGCTGTGAAAGCCACCAGGACAGGGTGACTTGAAGGACTGGATACTGCAAAAGCCCCAAACTTCCTCTCCTTGGGTGTGCAAAATGAATCTCTTCCTCTGCAATGCACCTACCTTCTTGGTGGTGTAAGAAAGAATATAGTGCGACAGCATGCAGAGAGCACCTGTAAATATCCTATTATATGTTCCTCCAAATTCAGATTCGGGCTACTAGCTCTCTGCCCCAGAGAAGAAGTATTTCACCTCTGTGATATGTCTACACATGTCTAGGATCAAAAGAACTAGTATAATCAGCTGGCTCTGCCGAGCCTGCTCTTTCGTGCCCCTCTCTGCTATGCTGCACTCTGTGAAGACGAGCAAGGGAAACAAACAACGGTAAGCCACACTTTGCAGAAGTGAGCAGGAGAGCCAGATGCAAAGAATGACTCATGGTGCTGCGTGGGCAAGCAAAGAAACCTGCCGCAATTTTAGTTACTCCTACTCTTTGTTGCAGGATTGTTCCATTACCTACCTTCTAGCGGAAAGTGGAACTAGACTTATGTATTGCTCAAAAAATATCAAGTGGCTCTGTTCTCCCTAGAGGTTTCTTCTGGATCTCTCAGAGGACTAGTAATTATACAGACTTCCATCTAGATTACAGTAAGTGACTTGGCTCTGGATATTGTTGGTGATATTAACTTCTGAAGGAGGCAGCAGCTGGAGTGAACCTGACAGTGCCTTGGTGCACTTTCTGATACTGACAGTGTTCATGCTATTCCAGTTCTCCTCTCTCCAAAGGATGAGAGTGTGGAGGAAAGCGTCTGAATTTTGCAGTGAGGACTGGAAATGCTCATGCGAGCAATAAGAATTTATATTACAATTACTTACCTTGTTCTCTGCTCTTCCGGAATCATATCCCTTTCAAGACAGAGAGAGAAAGAGAGAAAATTGTCTCTGAGATTATGTATTCTAATCTTGGCCAGTTCTTGTCCTGAATATTGAGTAAGTTAAGCTTTCCAGGGAGAAAATCAAATTAGAAAGGTAGGGCACAAGTACTCCTCCAATTTCTTTTACTACCCTTGCTGTCTCCATAAAGCTGAAAGAGAACAATTGCTCTAAATGTCTCAAAAGGCACATAGAGACAATTTCAAAAAGCAAATGTGGTTTGAGAGAGACTCAGAGCTGCATTATTTACCCAAAGATTAGTTCAGAAGTTGGAACAAAGTTTGAAATTTTGTCTGTAGCTGAAAGACCTGACTGAGCCACTGCACATTTTAAAAGGAGATAAAACCAGAGGGAAGTTAAGAAAGTGAAGTATTATTCTGCCAGTGACTGATAGGATCTGATTCTGCCTCAAGCTGCAAGCAGGCTGAAGTTTCCATCATAATGGATCTGTGAACCTTAACTCACTTATTGATGTCCATAGCTGTGGTTTGCTTGCAATTGTGAGTCCGTGATAACCCATGATGAACTCTGTGCTGCCACTACTACACTACCAGCAGTTGCTCCAACAGCCAGATTCATGTCACTGCTGTGACAGCACTGTCATAACCTCTGAGTTACAGCCACTACCACCAACTTGGCGACTCTGCACGTACATGTGATGCAAGTGGCACTCTTGTTTTCCAGTCCTTATTGCTCCTTGGTGGAAACTTGTATACTATGCTTGCATATTCTCTAATATGCAACATGCCAAGATACATAGACGTGAGCAACCACCAATTGGGGATTCAACAAGGCAGAAGGTGACACCTTGTGCCCAGAAGAGGGTGACACTTTATCTTTAATGGTACTAATTTCCACAGATGCGTTTTGGAGCTGGACTTCTCTTTGTGCAACCAACATTATCAGAGATGCTGGATGCTGGCACTATACAGTCATCCAGGTCTTTGCTTTGCCATGAGTTGTGGTATTGTTTTCTCACCTGTTGGAATGTGACAGAAAGAGCCTCCAGAATCTGTTAAAATTCCTCTCTGGTTCAATTTGAGCTGCACTTACTTGGATGGCTGGCTTGACTGCAGCCATGAAATTGTAGAAAGAGTTTAGCTTTTAACTTCATAAATTTTGTGTGCTTAACTTTATGGTGTTGATGACATTTTGTTTCAAGTGGTGTTTTTTTATGTTTGTTTAATTTGTGATTTTCTTAAGCAAGTTTGAAGAAACTTCAGAGATTGTACTGAAAGGCTTATCAGCATAGCCCATATCACAGATACAAAAACTTTGGTTTGAGTATTTCTACCTTCTGTCACTAGTAGAGCATATGCCAGCAGCCAAGGTTCCTCATCATCTTGAGTCAGTCCTATAGGTGATGTGGTGCATGTTATTCAAAGGGTCTTCACAAGTAATCATAAGCAGTAAAGGACAAGGAATAACCTTGGTTTTCATCCTAGATATTCAGTTTCTCTAACCCACTAGCATTTTATCTAAGTCCTACCTCTCAGCTTCTCCTTCTGGACTACTACATCCACCCATTTGCACACCCGCTCCCACCTCTTTTGTGCCCAGGCATTTCCAGTTTTCTCCTCTCCGCTCTGCACTCCTGACAACCTGGCCTCTTTTAAACTCAGCTCTCCTGAACTTTTTCCCCAACAGATGACAAAAATCCCCAGCCAACCTCCCTGCAAAGAATTCTTAAATACAACATGAAGTTTTCAAACCCCAACCCTGCCAAAATATGACATTTTCAGAAAATGAGGATATTCTGTAAAAATAGAAAATGCTAGGAAGCTTTATCTATAAGAAATATAAAGACAGTTATTTGCTAACAGTGAATCTTACTTCTTTTTCAGATTTTGACATCTAAGTAACTTGGGCAGCGGACTATCAGGTTAGGTAAAAGAAAAACAGACTTTTTACTTCAAACTAAGCTGATCTGTCAAAATGTATACCAACATACATTTACATATTAGAGAAAAGAATAGTGGTACCAAGTAAAGCCAACAATGCATATCATTAAAATACTTTGAGATTTCCAGCTGTCTTATGATAATTAATGCACTATGCACCAATCTCTCAAAGCTATAAACAATGATTCTTTAGTTCTTTTCAACCTATTCTTTAGGTTTACGCCTATGAATCATTAGAATTTCTATGCATAATGTCTATTTCTATTATTATTATTACCACTAAAATGTCAAATTCATTAGATTAATATTCTCTCCATAAGCCATACAAACTAAGAAATAGTATATCATAATGTAACACATGCATGACATGAAAACAAAGAAACAAATATATAATGATTCTAGCTGTGACACAGTATGTTAGTGAGGTTGGTAAACTGAATCTTCATGCTGATAGCATGTTGTAGTCTCAAATCTATTATGCTTTGGAAGCTATGTGTTATTATCTCTGGACAACTTTCACACCAGGAGATGATGCCTGCTAGCATAATTTTAAAAATGAAGGGATTGCAATCAATATAAATGTCATTGTATAGTTACCTGAATTAGTACCAACTAACAGGAATTTCATATAACATAGTCCATTCGCCAAAATACTTGCATTTGGTGGTCCCGTTACAAACATATAAAGCATAAGTCAGGCATGGTTCTATTAACTTTACTTCAGCAATTATGTGTCTGAATCAGTATTGTATGGTAATTGGTCTACAGGGAACAATAATATTTGGTTTTGTTCTTTTTTCATACAGTGTGCTTATATTTTTACTTTAAAGAAAATATATTAGGGTATTCTGGTAAATATCTGCAGTGTCTTTGAGTTTGTTGATAATGATTAACTAATTGAATTTAACATAACATTCTCTTCCTGCTGTTGATTTTAATTTGTGGCTAAGTTTAAGAGTTTTTGGAACACGAAGCAGATCAATGTACATTGTCAATATATTTTACAGATTAATTAATAACGGGAAGATGCAGATCTCATTTAATCAAATAGCACCTTATCTCTTTTATAATGTGAAGAGGTACAATTAGCAAACAGATTTTGGGCATAAAGCTCTGGTTTTTACCAGAATATAAAAAAAAAAAAAGAAAAGATAAATTTATGATTAATAATTCTTTACTAAAATTTCGCATACTGTGCTGATTAACAGGCTGGAACTCATTAGAAAGGGTATTGCTTTGTCAGGTTTTTTTTTTGTGTGTGTGGATCAGAAACCAAGTATACTGATTTGGCATAAGAATACCAAAACACAGTTCAAATATAATACTGATATTAATGACAGAGTTAAGTAAATATGGAACAGTAGTATAATAGAAATTTTATTTAAATGAATTGAAATATTCACTTATATAGAATTCTTTATTTACAGTTATATATTTATCAGCAGTTCCTATTTCAAACTAGCTGGTAAAAAGTATTACAGATTAGATATATAATTCTTCTTAACTTCTTTGATTGGTCATTCCTTATGCTACATTAATATGTCATAATATTTCTAAAACAAACATTTGCTAAGCAGTAAATGTATTACAAACTAAGGATCAGATCTGGCAAACATGTAAGCATGCAAATAGTTTGCAACAGCTTGCAGAATTAGGCCATAGAGAATTAATACAACCTCAGTTGCACTCTTATTTTCTTAAGTGAAAGCAAACAAGATTTGGCAGTCAAAGTTCACCATTTTGCATTTACCATGAGTCAGTACGAATTATTTAAAGTATAATTTAAAAAAAATCAGACATAAAGATAAGAAAGTCTGTCCCAGATGTTTTTGACTATTGTAACCAACAGGTTTTTTAAATCACATTTTGTCTTCTGTGTCAACACTTAGCATCATGCAAACACTTAAGAGTCACATACCCATAACTGCTATCCTGATATGTTGGAGAAAACACATCCATCTCTATAAGGTTGTCATGACCATTTGCAAGGACTGCTTGATTTCCTAATTCTCTACACGCAAAGATACAAAAGGTGAAATTAGAGTGGCAATTTCAAATTAAAGAATGGGATGATCCCACCAAAAGAATATTCTAATTCTGTTGCATAACTTTCTTTTTTTCACAGATGTGCAAAACTGCAACTGCATTTTGAATGCGGGATTTATCTGCCTTCCATGATGTTCTCTGAACTACATGCTGCATTGTAACTCGAAAACACAGTCTTACAAGGCTACCATTAGGTGGTCACTACCCTTTGATGACCCCTTATTTATGTGCAAGTCCTTGAATAAAATTCCTGGCTGCTGCCCATGGCAAGACAGGCTTGAGTACTAAACAGCACGTAGTGGGGGACCTTGTTTACTTAATGAGGCTGGACCAGAGATGAAATAAAAGTTGATTGAGACTATTAAAAGACAGTCTCTTGCTGGCTATCTGGCACAGCCAGTCAGCCAGTAAATATACAGAGGGCTGGCTACCAGAGTGAGTGAAGATCTCATGTTCTGCAAAGGACACTGCACAGCAGCAGGGGAGGGAAAGGAAGGACCACAGACTATGGCTTCCTCAGGGAATGACAAGAAAATGAAGAGGTGAAACAAAGCAAGGCACTATTATTTTATTTAGATCTGCATATTTCTTTAGTCCTATCTAAGACAGGGGAAGATTAGTTCTGGAAAAAAAATGTGGGTCCATGCTTGCTTCAATGACTGCATATCTTTGAAGAGAGGCATGATAAACCCGAGGAATAATGTGCAAGTAGTACTGACTTCTAGACTATCTGCGCTTGCCTAAGAAACACAGCATGGTCAAATTCCAAATATTCATGGTGTCAGCAAGTGATTTTTTGAGCAGGAAGGATGCCAGAAAGATCAAGAAAAAATCTAAAGTAAGACACTATTTACACCAAAGGAAGCTTCTAAGCATATGGGCCCAGTGTGCTAGGATTATAGCACAGATGCTTGGTAAGCACCTGACTGCATGAGAATGTCAAAATAAACAGAACTTTTTCATTCAGCTTTATTAGTCTTTGAAAACAATCCTACTCATTTGACTTAATGAACATGTCTAACGTGTGTATATACTGACCCCATAATTATGGCATTTCAATCTTTAAAAATACATTCATGCTCTCAGCAGTCTAAGTAGAGTTCTGTTTCCTCCACCTGCAGACCAGCAATGTGGCATGCCCACAATGATACATAGGGTCTTCAGATGAGCAGGACAAACTCCATCCCCAGTTTCTACCTTTATTTTGTATCATGCTGTCTCAATATAAGTAACATGTCTAACCAAGTCCATGTGTGAAAACCTGGAAGACTTACAGAATGGAACAATTTTGAATTTGATTAAACCAGGCACTGCTTTAGTGGGTGGAATGCGTAAAATAGCTGCTTTGAGCAGACTCTAACCTCCAGCAACACTGTGCTTTTGCAGACAATCAATCAGCTTCTACACAAATTGATTTAAGACCTCCCTGGAAACTATCAACACCCTTTCCACACCTTAATCAATACTGAAGGCGCTAGCTTCATGGGCAATCCACCCCAATAAAGACATATGGGTATGTTCATCACACTTCAGGAGTTTCTAAAGTCTTTGCATTCTAAAATGAAGTTTGGAACAAGCTTGCAGAATGGTTTTGAAGTAACACATTCTAGAAATTGTTTTGTCTGTACCACTCCTGAGGTATTCTAGTACTTCAATTAAATCCTTCAAAATGCTGAAACATTTTCCAGCCATCAAGTTCCCAGTTCCCCCTTTCTTCTGGATAAAATTAGTAGATAAGTAACTGAAGATAGTAATGTTTCTACCCACCGTATTGTTAAGTATGTTAGGAGTAAGAGAAGACTAAACAATATCAGTATAAACTATGAAAAACATGTTAGTTTCTTGGTTAGTTTCTATAAAAAATTCACAGTCCATCATACAAAATACAGCCCTATTTAAAAAAAAATGATGTATTACAAATATACACTATATATTGTATATATACAGCAAATCAAGTAAGAAAAAGCAAAGCTGTTCCTTTGATTCACAGACACGTTAGCACAGATTCTGAATAAAGTTATACAATATTCTCAGAGATTTATTCCTTGACTGGAGTATGTAAATTTCCCCTTGCTGATAAATATATCTTAGACATTCAGTGCCTAAAATTAATGAAATACTGCATGAGAAATGCATGAAGAGATGCTACCAGCTTATTTTATCAACAAATTTACGAATTCTACCATACTTTTCCTCTGCACATCTCCAACATACGTAATTGACTGTGCATCAGAAAAACTCTGCACATTCAAATATTTAACAGAGAAAGCATTTAAAGAAGTGATTTACTAAGTATTTTTAAATATCAGTGATTTAGATCCTACTAGAACACAAAGCTATCAGAATGTAACTAATGATCCTGGTGCTCAAGAACTCATTATTAAAACCAGTAGATGAATAAAAACCTGAAGACCAATGATAATAAAAAACCTACTAATATTTAGTACTTAATCATCATTTATAATATTCAGACACCTGACATGTAGTCATGTATTTGCATGATTTTTGGCTGTCCAACCAGCACTTCAAAGAACAAAATGGAAAGTTATTCAATACAGTCCTGCTTTTTTATTTCTTCAAAAGTTAATATTGTTCTATGGTGCTGGCTTCTACAGCTGAACCTAACTAGCAGCAGGTTGGGGAAGAGTCCAATAGCAGAGATCATTAGATGGCCAACGAAAAGGTCCTGTAGTCTGCAGGAAATCAGAAGAAATCTGCAGGAAATATTTTCTTACTGTCTTGTGTGGTTTTTTTTCTTTCTTTTTTTTTTTTTTTTTAATGTAATTTTACTGAGCCCAAATAGAGTGAAGGCAATTTCTGCCACTGCTCAGTAACCTCATTGTCATTTCAAGATGGCATCAAAGATGAAATAAGCACTTATTCCAAGTTAGAGTTTTAGGCCCTCATAAAATTTTAAGCAAAGGGTCTTTTTGTATTTAAAAAAACATACATTGGAATTTCTGTTGGATGTTATTGATCTGTCACGTCACAGTTCATCCATTTAACCACTAACAGCAACGCTTTACACAAAAGTGTTAACTCTACACAGAGCCAAATTGCAGAATATTCCATCAAATATGCAACTGAATTCAGTATTATGAAATACATATTTCAAAGTCACTTCCATTACTACTGCAAAATGATAGGGACTAAAACCTCCCTCAGGCTGTGCAAATACATTCCTCTCACCTACATGCATATACACAAAACCAGCCTATTCACTATCCAGCTACACATGACAGCAAGTTGTATGTTATTTTTATGCCACCCATAACCAATATGAGCCTACAGAGATAGAAAGATTGTTATGTGTATCTGCTGACATTCACATTCTGTACCTCTAAATGGTGACCATCTAAGTCAGATCAAAAAAACAGAGGTTAAAAAAACACCCTAGCTGACTATGGGCATAAGCTAAAGTATTGCCAAAGATTAACTAAACCTTCTTTTAGGCTGAGAAAAGGATGAAGGAAAAGACCTACCACAAAGTTTTTAATAAGGTTGAAACTAAGAATCACACTCAGTAGGGAACCTTAACCAAAAAGGGAAAAATCAATGACAAATAAGATGGGTTCTTCACCTCTGGATTTCCAACCAAGTGAGACTATTAGAGAAACTACAGTAGGGCTCTGTCACTTTTCACGTGAAATTTTCACATTTCAGCCCATTCACAAGTGTTGAAAACTCGAACACCCCAATGCCCTTAGCTTTTCAACAAAAACATTTAAAAGATGAAAAGACTACTTGGCAAAAACCATTTACTCCAGATTGGAAGTGGTATTCTCATTCAAGTCCTTATGTCTTCTTCTTTATAAACATAATGAAAACATATATGGCAATAGAAGCAAACATCAAAGACCCTACCTGTCTACTGAAGCTTAACCAGCGTCTGGAAAACGTCTAACATCTTATTCCCACTACAAACTTATTTGTTCTATAAGAAAACTCTTTCTTAATCTACTAAATTGTCTAAGTATGATGATGAAATCCCTTCAGTGGAATCCTATTCTACAGTGTCTGTGTCTCACAAGCAATACAGGAGGTTCCAAGAAAACTAAGAAAAGGAATAGCCACTCCCAATAGCCTGACAGAAGAGTTGCCTGAAGCATCTATGGGGAAGAAACTACCTAACAGAGAATCTTAAGGTTATGTATGTTTTAAATTAGTCATAATCAGCTGGACTATGTTTACTTCACTACAAAACAGAATTTAAAGAGATTCAAAGAATGAACTGTAGGCATTTCATGAACATTTTCAAAAATTACTGTCAGCTTCAATGCAGTTATAAATGCTCAGTTTGATGGCTAAACTGGAATATTATGGCTTTCATTAACCAAAAATTAGTGCTGATTGAGTGTTACATGAGTATGAATTAATCACTGTAGGTAAGTTCAGCTCTGGGCCAGTAATTCCTACAAAATTTTTTTATAGATCATTCTACATCATATGTCATCCTGCATCTAAAGAAGCTGGTGTCACCCTTTATATTAGCTGCTTCTCTCCTAAAGCCAGTTATCAATTCTAAAAGACAAAAAAGAATGAGGACAAATTTATCATTATACCAGAACTAAGTAAGTTCTCACCAAATCCTAGACAAGTTTAATAAACACCTAGCCTCACATGGGTATTTCTTTAAAGGGAGCAAGTAGAAGAGTTAAAAAGTACTGCTGAAAGTCCCTTTACATTCAATCTGTATGGCAGTATATATTGGACACATAACATATCTGGCAAGCAAGGCAAGAAATTTCTTCAGTCAAAAGTCACAGATTATGATAAGGAAGGAAAAGGTTTGTCTGGAAAAATGAATATACTCTCTGAGTCCAATTACTCTGCAATAGGCATTATAAGGGAAAAGAGTTTTGGGGATTTTAAGAGAAAGGACAGATTTTTTAGTACTCAGAAGTTTCAGTTTTGTTTGCTGAATGAGGGGAAGTATTAGCTGTTGGTCAACTTTCATCAAGTTAAATGTTTTCTTTAGAAGTGCCACATTCTGTAGTAGTACCTAGGTAATTACCTGCTTTCCAGTGGCGCATTACTGCCAAGGACCCAGCTGTCCTGCAGCTGGACTGACTCAGGTGTGGTTTGCAGCTCGGCGGGCAAAGCAGCCGGCGGGGCCGGACTCTGATTCCTCCTATTTGTCAGTGAGTTTCTGTTTAGTGAGGTGATGGATGGGTGATGCTGTGCTGAATGTTGCTTGTGAGAAGGTGGCAAAGGCTGCAGGGTCGGCTGGCCTTGGTTATTTGGAGGTTGTTCTAAGAAGAAAGAAAATTAAAGTTTGTTATACATCATCTTAGCATTTGCTGCAACCAAAGCAGAATGAGAAATTCAACATAATCCTATCATCTAATATATTTGCATATTATTCTATTAGCAGACATTCAGTGACATTCTCTAAGAGCAAGTTTACCCTTGATACACCAAGTTCTAATTAATATACAACAGATGGCAAAATTGCTTTTGGTTTTAATTTGTTTCTTTTTTTTTTATTCTGGTTTTATTAACACCTACAGAAAATAGCATCTGACAGATCCCCTAACGTGCCTTTAGATTTCAGCTTTTTTTAACAAACCAACCCTGAAATTAAATGGGTAATTTCAGCAGAACACAAAGGTTTTCGAAATGCATATAATCCCTATAATTATTTAATGGACTTTTTAAAGCTTTATTTAACTGCAATAAATTATTACAAGCTAGTTGCTAAACAGCAGTAGACTACTCTAGTTTAGTGCATTTCAAATAAGGCAGGTCTGCACTATGATCTGCTAATAGATGCTAAGTATTCTTTAGCAGAAGGTCACTCTGTGAAACAGATGTTGCTTCATGGATATTTAACAGACTGAATCACATCTGATTACAACGTCAGAAGACTCATATACTTAATGACCGTCACATCCATTAGAACACACACAGAACAGATTTTCCAATTTCACACCATGCAATATAACTACAGTTTGGAGTAAGTCACAGGTGATCAGAGAGTCAGGCCATCAAAACAGAAGGAAATATTTTTTGACTTAACCAAAGCACATAATACCCATAAAGCTTAAAACCTCAAAACAGCACAACCCACAATTGAATACCCCCATCAATGTTAGGTTTTAACAATCTGTTCTGTAAAATTCCCTGTTTGGAACTCGTTAGAACTGCAAATTGTTACAAACACAATAATAATACCTTGGTACAGAGAACGCAGGAAAAGTATTTCTGTTGAAACAGATGTTTCCAGTAACTTACAGGTGACTACTATAAAAATAACTTATCGGTGAGTAATTTCTCATGTCATGAACCTAAGAAAATTTGAGAATGTTAAGGAATAGACGGTAAGCTTAAACAGAAAATCTAGCCTTTGGAACAATTTCCTTTCCAAGAACCCCATTCTCCTTTTGTTTCCTGTGCGGTCAATACAACTTTTGTCACAAACAGCAATAATGCTGAATCTGTCATTAAAATAATGACAGCATTTACATTGCCAATAAGGCTTTCAATACCAAATCCCTAATACATTAATGAAAAATTACCTTTCAGGAAGGATACAACTGATCAGCTTTGTCTTTACCAACACTGGCACAAAGGATGTCACTGCATGTTATTACAATCCCTATCAAGGGCTTCAAGCCACATTTGAACAAGCCAGCTAAAGGAAAGCTAATAGCTTAACACTAGCAAAGACTTTTTTCCCACGTCTACTTAAAATGTTATCTGATTTAGATTACAAGCTATTTATTAGCTAGTGCAGAACTGACTATGGCCCTATATTTTATAATATATAGGTGTATGTGTATATATAAATATATATATCTGCACATGTGTCTGTGTAAATATTTACACATACGCGTGTGTAAATATATGTATATATAAATGATTAATTACATGACAGAAAAAATTACAAGTGAAATTAAATAATTTTCATTAACTTATTTTTCATCAGATAAACTGCTTAATCAAAATTCTCCTAAGGACCTGACTTTTTGTCTTTGTTATTCCCTTTTTTGACTCTCCTACCTGCCTATCCTTGTTGAACAGTACTGCCATGATCAGTGCAACACTGTCCTCCTCTGCAGCTCCTCCTAGATGAAACATTATTCTGACATCCCTCTTTATTAATTTATCTTCTCATTTAAAACCTCAGCTGAAAATAATTTTTTTAATTTATTGGTTTTAGTACTAAAGATCTTGCATCAGCCTCTGCTAAAGACAAAGCACAGGATAAAATAATGTTGTTCTCTTGCACAAAGGACGGTGTGAGTAAGGGAACCATGCCAGGCCTGCAGGCTTGCCTCAGGTACATGTCAGACCTTCTCACACACTCTACCAGCGAGGAAGAGGGATAGTAAAGGTTCTGCAGAGGATATTTATGTGCTCCCCAAATAAATGCATATATATAATAAATATACCGATAACGTGCTAGAGGAGTGAAACTGTATTCTTTGGCCCATAGGCCAGCTACTCAGGCCACTGTTTGGAATTTACATTATTCCTCCAGAAATTTACTGTGAACCTACAAAACCCTTCTGCTCTATAACATATAAACACTACTGACACTGAAACTACAGAGTAACATATAAAATAAATTAAGAGTTGCAGGATGAGCTTGTAAGCAGGATGAGCATAAGGTGCAGGCTAGAAAGGACCTAGAAGAGCACAGCAAGTTCAACTTTGCAAAGATCACAGGCCCTAGAAGCCCACTGTCTCTCCATAGCATGCTGCCAGGTGACATTTTCTAGTGTCTGAGAGCAACTTCAATTAGCAGGGAATCTACAGCCTCCACAGAATCAGAAATGCTTGAAAAATCTGGAATGATTTATTTATCTTCTAATTGTGCAAGAGCTACAGGTAGAATTGAGCCTAACAAGATTAGATTTTCCATAAATCAACAAAGCTAAAATCTATATTTCTCTAAATTTTCTCAGTCCTATATTGTCATTCTGAATGAGAGATCACCGAGGACTGCTCTTTCGATCTTCTCTTCAACCTGCTGGATTTCCTGAATCCACAGTTCTGACTGCCATGCAATTTGTAACAGAAACTTCAACCTTGCACCACTGATTTGTGAGGAAAATATAATAATCAGAACTGTCATCTTTTGAATGCTGTTCTTAAGCTGGAGCCAGATTCCCGTTTTCTACTCCTCTTTTAAGGAGTTAATAGCTGAAGGACAGCTTTCAGTATTACTGTGACTTTCACACAAAGCTATCAGTTTTACATAGTAAAAAAGCCTCTCAACATCCCCGTGACACTATGAAAATATTCTCATTGCACATGCAGGGAAACTGAGGCATATATGTTAAGTGATTCACACCGGTCTCCTGAGAAATCAGCATCACAGCCAGAAAAGTACTGGCTTTTGCTTTTCATAATTAAGGAATTGATAAAGACAGTGGGAGCTTCTTATAGACTATCAGGAAGAAGAAAGAGCATTCAAATCTTATAAAGCACAATTGTATTGAAATACTTAAACACTGTTGCAGAAAGCTACAGTTGCTTTAAATGGGATTTAAAATACTATCCTAATTGATTTAATCTAAATGACAATGTTGCGTTTACACTAAAAATAAGCAGGTATGGGTACAGGTGGGCTTATGTCCAAAAATGGTGAGTTTTAATTAAAACTTTCTTGTTTGGTCTAGACCTTAATGACTGCAGACCAATCCCATTCATCCTAAAGAGACGATTTCTGCAGCAAGAAGCAAAAGTAAATCGGCCCAGCAATCAGTCTGTGCATTCAAGTTGTTCAGGTGCAACAAAAAGCTGCATATTTTTAAGGCTTTGCTGTGTTAGTCAGCATCAGATAATTATGCATGCGAACATATGTACAGAACTCAGAAAAGTCACAAGGAATTGGGTAGAAAGCTGTGTAACTACAGTTATATGAATTTTTCAAAACATATTTAAATTGTTACTTACCCTAGGGAACCACAGTGAAGCAAAGCAGCCATTTCAATTTTAGAGCTAAAATACACGTACTCTGTAGCCTTTCACAAAACCTTTTTCTCTTTTTCGAAAGTAATTTACATTTAATTAATTTTATCATTTAATTGTTACAGAATTTGAACAGCATATGAAAGAATACAGAAAAACGCATATGTGAAAGTAAAAAGTAAGGAAAGAGAAAGACATTTATGATAACTACTGCCATATAGGGGTAAAGGGTTAATTTAGAAGGACAAAAGAGGATCAAGTACCCCTGAAAAAAAGTAATTGGTTGCACATTTTGTGTGATAGCCTTTCTATAACAGACAGATCACTGAGACCTGTCAGCTAGCTACTCATCTAGGAAAAAGAGATGATTTCCATTTGATAAGGATTAGGCTTTATAATAGCATACAATTAATGTTAACTTTGAGTTACCATGACAAACAGAAGTGAAGACTTCCATTATGATATAAACATTTCAAATGGGAACACAATGTAATTCAATATCTCCATCTATGAGAGTCTTAACTCTTTCTAGTCAGGTTACTCCTTTTTCCAGACAGAGTTTAGAAGAGTCTCTGCCATGGTAAAGCAAATATCCACAATATATACCAGAACTAAGCAGCTGGACTGGACTAAATGTTTTAGAAAACTGGTAACAGAAAAGACAACCTTTCATTTCCAGGTCACTTGGTCTGCCAGCCCGATTGTTAGCACTCAGAAGTAATTTCCATAAGAACTGGTCTGATTTCATCAATAAAACACTTCAATGGACTTTTACATAATTGACAAACAGAAATATCTCCAAAAGTACTGTAAGCAGAAGTGGGATTTACCTTGGAAATCCCTGCAAGTTGAAGAGAGTGGGTATTATGGCCTAATTATTCATAGAGCTCCCAAAGGAACAATTTTTTTAAAAGTAAGTCCCTGCTTACAGAAGGGTAAAACAGGCTACCAGCACCGCTATGGCCAGGGCTTTAGTGATTCTGCAGGCAAGTAAAACCATTCATTCCAGAAGTCTCTGGTCTGGGAGTACCTTTCATGAGAAGCTGTATTTAATTAATGAAAACCAAAAGAAGGTTATAGCTTTAGAGAAAAATTGCCTATTTAAGTGTTAATCTGTAATTAGGTAGATCTGCCTTTTGAATGACCCACTGCTTCAGTGTACTTCTTCTGCCAAGGCGTGCAAGACTCAAAGTTTCCTCTCTGATTGTTTACTACAAGCTATAGTGGCAATCCAAAATAACCTACTGTATCTGCTCATTTTGTGGTTAATCCAAAGTATTTGTTTAATCTTACCCATGTCCAAAATGGCTCTGCCCTGCCAACTGCTTTAAGGTTCCAAACCAGGCACTAAGCCCAAGGAACGAGGTGACACAGTGCCTACCACCAGAGGAGAGCCCTTTCACTTTGATTTGTTGTCAGCCTGCACTATCCCTTTCTGCTTGCTTTACAAATAAGGGACATACAGATGGAAACAGCATTAGCCCACAGCTGCTGCTGCTGACTTCCTCTTGTGCTTCTGTGCTAGCTGTGTGGTGACAAGAACGTGGAGAAGTGACAAGGACACTTTGATCAAGATATGCACTTTGTGTGTGTGTATATACTATTATAATATAAAATGGGAAAAAGTCATACAAGTAGCTTGATCAAAGTGGGCCAATGTTTCTCTCCTCATCAGTATACTGCCTGTAGGGTCTGACAACCTGTCAAATGACCTGGGAGTGAGAAACTACTAGAGAACTTAACTGCAGGATATGTTCTGAAAGATTCCATTGCCTTGCTTACGCATCCTAAGTTTGGAAGAAATGATGTCTTGGTTTCAGCTGTGATAGAGCTAATATTCTTCACAGCAGCTGATATTGTGCTGTCCTTTGGATTTAGGATGAGAATAACGTTGGTAACACACTCATGTTTTAATTGTTGCTGAGCAATGCTTACACAGAGTCAAGGCCTTTTCTGCTCCTCACCCCACCCCACCAGTGAGTGAGCTGGGGGTGCACAAGAAGCTGGGAGGGGACACATTTGGGACAGCTGACCCCAACTGACCGTATGACGTCATGCTCAGCATATAAAGCTGGGGGAAGAAAAAAGAAGGGGGGGGACACATTTGGAGTGATGGCATTTTGTCTTCCCAAGTAAGCATTACGCATGATGGAGCCCTGCTTTCCAGGAGATGGTTGAACACCTGCCTGTTGGTGGGAAGTAGTGAATTAATTCCTTGGTTTGCTTTGCTTGTGTGTATGGCTTTTGCTTTCCCGATTAAACTGTCTTTATCTCAACCCATGAGAGTTTTCTCTCTTTTACTCTTGTGATTCTCTCCCCCATCCCACCAGGAGGGAGTGAGCGAGTGGCTGTGTGGGGCTTGGTTACTGCCTGGGGTTAAACCATGACAAATGATGAAGAAAACACAAATGTTGTTATTTACATTACACATTTTTCTTTAAATCTCAACATTATTTTACTTCTTAAAGAAAAATAAAGACTTCTGCTGTGAAAGGGAAGAAAGACTCGTTTGACTGTGGAGAAACTCAAAACAAGTCTCATGGTATACACATGGTAAATGTCTAAGTTCTACTAGATGGCATGAGGAGAGAAGTAGCAGGAGCTCCCCAGAGGGCAGTAGGATAGTCCCTAACACGTAACACTGGCATTTTAAACTACAAAGTATATGTTGATTATTTCATATATCCTACTATATAAGGATACTGTTCTTTACCAGTTAATTATACCCAGGAAGACAAAGATATGAGTAATGCACAAAAAATGCAGTCTTTAGGAACTGAAGAAAAACTATTTTTACCAATATCTTTCAGCTGTGTCTTTCAGATGTACTATCTGCAGGAGTGTTACTTCATGTTAAAGGTACACCCATAACTTTGTCTTTCCATTTCGCATTCGTTTAGCAAAGTATTTCCCATCAACAACTTCATACTGATAATATCTGTGCATGCCCAGCTATGTTTTAGAATTCAGTTCTCCATAATGTTCTAGAAATCTTACTGCAGCAAACAGAAACCATCAGTTACTAACAATCTTTTCACAAAAACTTTCTGAAGTATATGAACTGAACTGTAAACTTACTTGAAAGGCAGAATTTTTTGTCCCTGGTATTTTTAGCATAAACAAGCTAAAACGCTATACACCCTATATGATATGTGACCCCGTGAAGATAGATAAAATAACTTTCTATTTTATGGCATTTACTTTGAAAATCTGATTAAGATAAATGTCTCTAGTTCGTAATTCTTCAGTGTCATGTTGTCATAGTTCCCATCAGCAAGATGCTTTAAAGGCTTTCGATTAATATTGCATGCCAGAACTGAAATTACATCCTTTGTCGTTTAGTTCTTAATGGTGCAAGTGATATCTATCAAGTAGTGTTTTATGAAGCATGTGTGATTTTTATTACAGGCTGTTTTCACAAATCTTCTTCAGGTTTCATAAAGACTGTTCATGGTTCACAACAAATATGCCCTGCATTTAAAATCATGCCAATTCTCAAATGCGAAGTAAAACCTGAATTTTTCAGTGAGGTTTATAGACAGAACAAAACCTCTTCCTTAATTTAAATCTGTATAAAATCATCTTAATTAGCAATGCAAAAATATTACTGTAAGCCTCTCAACTCTGCATGAGAACTATATAGTAAAAAAAACCAACCCAAACAACAACAACAACAAATGTAATCACATATTATTTCCACAAGTAACAGGTCAAGTTTGCCAAATCTTTTAAGTGTCTTAATTTTTAAAATGGAAGTGACACACAGATAAATCAGGAGATGCAACATTCCCCTGTAATCCAAGTACAACAGAGATTTTCATTTGCAGCACCCATCTGCGTAAAACAAGATGCATACAGTTGAAACTTCTACAATTTACTGGAAACCAGATAGTTGGGGCATTTGAGAAGGAACATTTGGGTTCGTTATTTTTGGTCAACCTGTCCTTTAAACAAAAGTTTTATTGATTTTTCACATTTAAGTCTTAGAGGATGTATGAACAGAACATATTTTTCAAATATTTTTTTGTCCAAAGACATAAAGAGCTTTCTCTTGATACCTAACAGAGTAAGGCAAATACACTGCAGGAAGAAATACTGCCCATTGAGAAGAAAGCAGGCATTTCTTCCACAGATGGTGGTGAAAGGAAAAATCGGAGGATTTACTTCTGAAAGGTTTATTAAATGTTGTTTCCACTCTGTTGTTCACTGTGGGAACTGAACCAGCTCACTTTTAAAGCATTTTTTCCATTAGCTGGAATCGATTCTCAAGGCATTCCAACATATACACCTCCAGCATGCAACTGCTCCATTAACCCCTTCAATACATGTGCAACACATGGTCAATATTACGGCAGGCAAAATCTGTTTAATTTAAATGCCACATAGTGATACATGCCTTCTTGTCCATGGTACCACATGAGAGACTGGCTAATGGAAGGTAGCTCCAAAAGCATATGGGGTGAAAGAGCTCAGACTGGGGGAAAAAATTCACCTGGATCAAGGAAAACCGATGATGATGATGCTGTCATTCACAAGGCAGACATTTTAAGTAACAAAGTAAACTGAAACTTTGCAGGTTTTTGACTGAGTTGAGTATGGCTTAATCATCTTACAAAAGCTGAAATAGAGATAAATATTTCAGCTTCAGTGGAAAAAGCTATAGTAGAACTAGTTCAGCAAACAACCTTTCTAATAGTGGCCTCTTCTTCCTCTGAGGGATTTAAGAAGAATGATGAAAAAAGTACAGAAACACTGTTAAAGTAAATTGAAATTTAACCTGCTGAGGTAACATACTTATGATCTTGCTTTACAAGAAAGAAATAAAAAAGATTACATAAAACACATGATGGCAACTATGCACACAGAATGAACTAGAAGCAACAGTGTACTTACAATCCTGCTGTCATATTATGCAAACACCATCTCCTTCCACCCCAGGCTAACCCACACAGTAGTTAGCAGGGATACTAACAGACATTATATCTATTCTCCTTTTAGGTCCTAAGGTGTATGAAACCAAACAGAACCTTCCAATGGTAAAATGTCATTGACTTCTTTTCAACAATTTACCTGTAGATCAAATTGGGGAAAAATGCTATCACATGGTGAGAAACTACAAAAGCTTGCTCAGTTGAGACACAAAAATGACATTCAGCTTACATTATGCAGAGATTCAAAATATAAGAATGCAACCCTATTGGTATGCTCCTGGCCTGGCTTCCCAGCAGTGGGATTCAGATGTTTTGTAGGACTGTAGGCTCAGGTTTTTTTCACTAGGGGACAGCAGTCTCCCAGAGCAATACTCCCTGGGGCTGGGGACCACCAAGCCCATAGGCTTTAAGTTAAAGTTGCACTTGTTTCTATTCAGAATAGACTTTTCTGCATCTTCACAAATTAGATTATCCTTCTTCCTTGTTTAGAGTCAGAAGTGAGAAAGTTATGCAATTATTGCTAGCTTCAGATAATCTTCTCTGCTGATAACTCATGGAAATCAGTGAAGAAGTAAGTTTTGAGTTCACAAATTGAAGGCTAGCTTTTTAACCAGAGAATTCAGATTTTCAGCTGAAGAAAACAAAACATGAAACAACAATGGAGAAGTCCGGCTGAAAGACTTTGTAGGGGGAGGAAAAATTCAGCTTTCCAAAATGCTTACAGGGGACTAGAACGAATCTCAAAAATCTTTACGAATGTAGCCAAAACCTGCCTGTAAAACACAGGTAAAATGATGTGGAGTATCCCATTTCCTGCTTTGCTCATCTGGCACCTTATGTTTATAGCAAATACAGACAACCACTTAAACTTGACTGCAAAAATTGTGATTTATAAGTAAATGATATAAAAAAAGAACCATGCTTCAGCTGGAAGCTGAGTAAGTCCTATAATCCTGATTCAGGCAAAATGACAAGTGTGTTAATATAGGTACTCGTTTCATAGCACATGTTTAACTGGAGCGCGGTATGCATTGTGAAGTTTGATGTACGACTTCTTAATAGATTTCCCAGCATTTTCAAGTGTTAGATAATTTTGGTTCCTATCCAAAATCATTAATCCAAAGTGAGCTACAACTGTATGTTTTTCTTTGTCTTCTGAGTTTTTTTTCTTAACACTTCCAAGAAAAACAATTTGCCAAAGCTATTTACTTCAAAAGCACAGTTCCTACTGTACAGGTTAAAAACTTCAAACTTTCAAAACCTTTAGCCTGAAAAATACACTCGCAAGTTGCGATTATGTAATGCTTACAGCTGACACAACCAGTGCTGCAAAAAACTGCCTTTCTTCCCCATAAAGAAATTGCATCTAAAGGCTCTTTTACTACTTACTAAACCTGACTTTTACTGACATATGGCTGACATTCATGAAGGGAGCAAACTACTAGATTTCCTCAGTTCCAAGAGCCAGGGGGAAAATTCTTCACTAATTAAGTCAACTGAATTTTTGTCATGGACTTAAGGTTAATGGTGCCTTTTGAACACTTTGTAAATGTGTAGATCTAAAAGCAGTTTGAAAGGCCCCCAAATTTGTATATTATAAGCTATGAAATTCTTGACCAATTTCTGCATGCTCAGCCTTGTCTGGGAACACAAGGCCACACTAATAAAATCTGAGAAAGATAAGCTAGGAATGGGAAAACACAATATAAAACTCCTAAGCACAAACAGGTGAGTTTGTTTCATCAGATTTGAAAGAACTCAGATAAGAGAGATTCATGTTTTGCTTTGGAGGAAATGAAAAAGGAACAGGGGCAGTATGATGAAAAGAAAACCATGGGGGAAAAAATGGTAGAATTGCCCAGAAAAGAGGTTGAATGAATAATACACGGAGGAGACACAAAAGTGAACAGCTAAGAGAAAAACTTTAAGAAAAATGAGAAAGCATATACAATTTTATTAGAAAATCATAATAAACAAACATTTATGTAAAACACAGAAGTGAGAAACTTACTCTACAGCCTTGAATTTTACAAAAAGAGTTTAATCCTGGCCTCTAGAGTTAAAGGTGAAAATTCTTATAAATGGCGGCTTGGGCCTTAGAGCAAAAGAGAAATAAAGCAGTAGGTCACCAGATGACTTTTTGTCTCCAGATCAACTAACTAATCTATCTGTCATCAGGTATAAGGAATATGCAGATCATGAAAGACAGCAAAAGAATAGGGAACCAAGCTTCCAAAATAGCTTTTAAATACTTTTCTCTGCTAACTGTGCAAGGGAAGAGAAACGCCTAAGAGAGTGAGGCCTGCACAAGAGCAAACTGAGGAACTATTGTTCTCTAATGACTTAAATAAGCTCTTTAGGCTTACATGTGAATTAGGATTTTGCTCTTCCTCATGGTTAAAAAAACCCCAAACAAACAACCAAAAAACCCCCCCAAACTCCCTCGATGTTAGTAAGATATTATTCTATTCTAATGACAACCAATTCTAGTTATGTATCAGTCAAAAGATGCTCTGGGTTTCCAGTACAGCTGCTTCCCTTTTCGGAAAGAAGACAGAGTCATTAACCCTCATTTCAAACATAAACTTTGAATTGCTAAGAATTGAAACAAAAACTACCTTTCAGTCTGACTCTCTCAGCTCATGTAACTTACCAAGTTTTAAAGTAAATCTATGATAATTTCAGAGGTAACAGTGGACACAGAGAGTGATTTAGTTACACATTTGTATGTGTTCACTTTTTATTCTGCAAATGCTGTAAAGGACAGCATTATGCTGAGCAGCTTAGACTGCACTACAATTAACGACAATAAACAATTATGTCCAATAATAAACAAAAAAAAGTTGTGGGCGAAATTCCAGAAATATTTTAAATGTATAAAACACAGCAAGTTGTAAAAATCAGTCCTTCTTACATTTAAATTCCATATATATTTTAATAAATGACTGTAGGCTTTGCCTTTTCCTATACATATTTTCATTATGTCCTAGTTGTGCTGCTCCTCCAAAGCTGTTTCCAGCAAGTGATCTTTTGTATCAGTTTCTAGCTAAACTTTACAGCTTCTTGCCTGAACCAAGCTCCTTAAAAAAACATGGCTGATTCATGTCCTAGTAAGCTCTTCCTTTTAATAACACTGCTGTAGTTCTAAGACGGACACTGACAGGACAGAGAAAAGGTAGAGAAATCACAGTTCACAACTACTCCCTTTGATTTAAGTAGCCAACTAGATAGTATACATATAACGACCCCAAAAGAGCAGAGCAAAAATACATGGTTTTGAAACAGTGGCAAAAATACACAGATAAGCAAGAAGTAAATCACCACCACGGTGCAGGGAAAAGTGTTGAAATCTCCCGTACAGTGTTAGGAAATGCAAGTTGAATTCCATGATGCTTCTGCCTTCCAGGCCGTTGCAGCAGCAAGAGACGGTGCTGCTTGTTCTGGGGTAAGCAAATGCTAAATAAAACGATTCATTACAATTCTATGCCCTTCTGGCAGAATTACAAATTCTGCTTATTATTTAGTTCTTAAAAAAGGATTCATTGGAAACCTCCTAATAGTAATCTAATTTCTACATAAACAGAATTTGAGTTTCAAATGATTTAATGTGCAGAAAGTGTGTAAACTCCCTTTAAACCTAACAGCTGTCATTTCACCAGTAACAAATTTGGCAAAAGAATTTCTTTGTATGCTGGGAGAGCACTTTACAAAGACAGCCTACTCACCACATAACGCTGCCGATTTATAAAGCAAGCTATGCCACAGTCAAGGGGAACAAGATCTTACACACAGAGCCAGAGGAGATCTGAATCACTGCAGTCCCTGGAAGCCTGCTGCCTTCTACTCATGGGGAAACACCCCTTTATTTCTAGCATAATCACGCCCCCTCCGCCCAAACACATTTTCCTGCTCCATCTTCTGGTTAGACTATCATATGGGAAAATGCCTTTCTTTTCATCTTCTGCTGTAACCCCAATGCTGGTAAAGCAACCCGTGTGTGTGGGTGGTATGTGATTGCGAGGGAAACAGATGGTCTCAGGCTGAGAAGTCTGATATTTAACAGGCTTTTATAACTACTACCGGGGGCTAAAAACAAACATTTCAGGAGGGAGAATTGCCTTGTGGTAAGGCCACAGCCGAGTTAAGTCAGGAAATCTCTTTTTTTGTTCCTGGCACAGCCAGTGGCTTATGGCATGATCACAAGCAAGCAAGAACATTTGTACATCCAACAGCCTCACCGCTGAAGGTGGTTAATGATATCTGCCAGGGCACAGGAGGCTGCAGAAATCAATCAGGTGCCCAACAGCTCTGTGCTGCTCTTGAAATGAAAGATGTTCTATGGGTGAAACTTGAACAGATACGGCAGAGGTGAGTAAAGGTCCTCTGCCCTCAGACTGAATTCACAATGAAAAGCACACCGACCAATGAATGTGTTTGCCGAAAGGAGGAGGAAGGGTACGCTTTGCCTTCTGCCAAGGGGCGACCCCACACCACTGCCAAAGCGGGGAATGGGAGGGGATATTCAGAATATATATTTTTTTCTGATATGGGTCAAGTTTCCGTCACTTTTCCACAGAGAGAGCCTGTAGGTGGGGAAGTGCATGCAATCCATCCCACCTGCTCCCTGCAGAACTCCCAGCAGCCCAATTTCCCTGGCTCTGTGCAGGTCTAAGTGCAAAAATCTCACGTGTGCACCCTTCCCCAAGGTGCGAAGTTTCACAGGTTACGTGTGGCATTACAGGAGACTGTTCTGTCTTCCACAAAGGAAAACCAATGTCACAAACAAGGTAACATTTTCAGCGAAAGCTACTTGGTCACTTTATAGTCTCAGGTGAATTAAATCTATTACAGAGATTCACACTTTGGAAATACACATCTAAGAAAAACAAATACAAACAAACGTGAAGACTTTGAGGTACATTAGCTGAAAAAATTACTTCAGAAGCAAATGTTTTTAGAAGCTGCAAACATGGACACCTAGTAGCATTTCTGAAAGCTTGAAGTCCAAATAGCTGTCAGTAACTCCACCAGCAAGTTATTTACAACAGCAAGTGGACAGATTATCAAGATAACAGAAGCACTGATTAACTGCGTAGCCTAAAGTGGCACTAAAACCAGCGTAAAGCCCTGCATGTGTCAATACTTACTTTAAATAGGTATGTTTTGGTTCCAGGTTTTCCTCTTTTAGTTGTTACCATTTAATAATAATTTAATCAAATTGCTCTCTTAGTTTTTTAGAACCTTTAAAAGTATAAACCTGACTTTGTAGATAGCCTCAAAAAGACTTCAAATTTCTAAATTCCAATGAGATAATTAACAGAGACTAAGAGCTGTTTTAGAGTTTGCTGCAACAGTTACAAAAGAAGATGCTTGCATCGCAATATTCTTCCATAACAGCACAAACTTCCAGCCTAGATTCCCAAATATTTTATAGATCACAGTAAAGTTTGGGTGAAGACTTTCTAATGAATTTTGGTAAGTACAGACTTTTTCATGGCATGTTACTTGTATTATAGGCTCTTCTTTAGAGACAATTGGAAAATCTAAAAAATTTTCACATTCAGCAATTTATATTCAGCACCTTTTCCAACTGTACAGGACTTCTTGAAAAGGCAAGGAATAATTTGTCTTCAAAATACCTACCCAGCACCAGCCAGACCTCAATATGCTGGAAGAAGAAGAAACTTAAGCCCGCATCCCATGAAAGACAACGGATACACTTCTTCTGGAACTCAGCTGGCTGTGGTTGCTGGCATGCAAAAGGTCTACCCTTGGCCAACAGTCAGCTACATGGAGGAGCATGTCCTGGTTTTGACTAGCTCTGACAATAACCAGGGGGATCAGTCAGACTGGTAGGAAAGTATACAAAAGGCAGGCACTTGCAATGTTTCTGAGCTCCATGCTTCATTCTTCTTCATTGTTTCTTTCCAGTAGGACCCTTGTAGCTCCTTTAAGTAAATGTTGGTTGATTGTTGTTGATCATGTCTCCAAAACATGAAGTTGCTGAAAAACATCACATCTGCCAGAGGCATGATTCCTGCTTTACGGCTGTTTATATTCAATCCTCACCTGATTGTAGGTTGTAGGGACACTACTGAATATTCCTCGTGTTGTGAGAATACAGATGAAAACTGTTTGCTTGGGCCATCAAAATATGCGACTCATACTGAAGGGAGAGATGATGGTAGCTCTTCTCTACCAAATTCCCAGAAAGAAATTTGATGACTGGTGTGCTGTTGCTCATGCCGGTGTGGTTTTCTGTTATGTGTACAACTAATCTCATGTCGGTTTTTGTAGTCCCAGCTGGTCAACTCATCAGGTTTGTGTACAATGGGATGTATGAACCCCTGCTACGTAATAAACTCCCCAGATATTCCAAGTTGCAATTGTACTTGGTACAGATCTTTGCTGAACATAGGCAAAGATGATAGATTTACTCCCCCCCTTGAGTCAGTGCTCAAGTGTTTAATGGCCAGGTCTTTCACTAATACCAGTAGTCTCAATGAACTTTTTAATAGCTTCCTCTTCATGAGAAAACCAGAGGAATTCTGGTTACTGGTGTACATGCCATAAAAGCCAACCCCAGTTGATATGGGTCTCTTCTAGATCAGGAACAACTTTCACTGAACAGAGATATGAATTTTGAGTCCTCTTTTGATTTCTGCACACAGAACAAATGGCAGACTAGTTTCTATGCAGATGGGTTTCTCCCACTTACAAAAAGTATCCTCAGTGTCTATCAATTAGTTGCTTAAGGCCATTTCATTAAGGACTGAGCTTAACCACATCCACCATTCTTCTACTGTATCTCTTTTGGCAGGAACAGGGGAACACACACGCATAAAAATCATTACCAAGCAAACAAAAACTTATGTGAAAAGCAAACCTCAAGAATGCATATTCCTGAAAGCTGCTAGGTTCAGTCTCACTGCTGTGACGGTAAGAAGGTCCCTCTTGACCCACAATTTCTTTTGCCCTCACATAGGAACACACTGAGGAGCATGTTGCTCTAGGAAAAGCACCTACTCTTACAGAATAAGAGTAGTTCATGTTGCCTTTGATATTTGCAGCACTGTTACAGCTCTTCGAATATTAATACTTTGCACTATACTCTAGGTATTTGTGCATATGCATACAAAATTACTGTTAAAAAAATATAAGTATGTGTCAGAAGTATATTTTAATATTACTTTATGAATATCTATTATAGTTGTGACATGTCCTTGCTGTTTACTAGAACTCAAATGAGAAGTTGCCTGTAATAATTTACATCTCCCTAGGGATAAGGGTGCTAAGCTTTCTTCAAACCACTTGTTCTTGGCACCAAAACTGAGCCATTACAGCTATGTCTCACACTTTGTCTTTTAAGGATGTGGCATGTTTATTACTTGCAATAGGAAAATGACTCCTGCAATGATGTTTTAAAATCACTGGGTTCAGACAAAAATCAAAGCGCTGGCTATAAATGACAAACTTAAATTTGTATACAGCTCCTATCTCCATGGCATGTAAGCACAAAAGCCCCAGGCAGAAAAGTATTCTATTCTTGCTCTTTCTTTTAGCAGGACAGAGGCACTACAGAATTTTCAATCAACAGTTTGGAAAAGTTTCCACAAACATTTTCCTTCTATAAAACAACTACTGGGTATTGACCTAGAAGTTACTATTTAAAATTCAATTGCAGATATAAGGTGCAACGATAAGTTGCAATCTTCAGAGCTACAGGAGTAGCTAACAGAGCTTGTTTCAGACTTGCATCTTGTAAAATCATAGACTTAGTTCTGCGTTGCACATGCCCAACATGTAACTGCAAAATTCACAGCAGCTTAGAAAAAGACCTCAAAACACTAAGAACAAGACCAAAACTTTAATAACCGACTATGTGTATAAATGTAATTAGGAAATTGTTCTTCAGCTGCAAAATGAAAATGTAACACTGAAAGCATAAAGCTGTCCAGTAAAATATATTCATTGCATTAAATGAAGGATATGATAATTACAAGTACTTTCCATAAATCTGAAAAGTAATGTAATAGAAAATAAACAGTCAATAAAATATGAACAATTTGGAAAAAATAATTCAAGCTATTACTTCTGAAATACAAAATTATATTGGTCTCATTAATCAGTTCAGAGTGTTGTATTAATGAATGGAAATTGCTTCCTTGTAAGGTGTTTCTTTTACAAGGCAGTTCCTTCTACATAGTCAATGTGTCTCCTTTCTATGTACTGAGTAAGAAAACAACAATAGAAAATAGCTGTAATTAAAAAAAAAAGGGGTAAACAGATTTGTGGGATTATAATACTAAACGTGAAACCCACTCTTTTTTTACTTTTATTTTTTTTAAACTTCTTTATGTCATTGACTGTAAATCTTGATATACCTTCGGTAATTCGCATTGTTCTGTTACACAGTATCTTATTGCACACCATATGTGTAATAATGACATACAGAACATATGGTTGAGAAATGATTTAGAAATTCCTAGACTGATAAACTGCAAAATTCTCATGAGTTTCTAAAATGACAGGAGATGAAAAAAAAATTACAAGTTATTTTCGTTGTGCTTTAAGAAAAGCAACTTAAATATTCCCCCCTTTTTTTTTAAATTGAGAAGTAATCGGCTTTAGGCAATGAAAACCTTCAAAAATGCAAACATCTGGGAAAGGAAAATACAAAGCACAATGGCAAATGTGTAGAGACAATCACTCAGATACGTCAAAGATGTTTCTACTACCATACAATAGAATTAAAAACATTGAAGAATGAATGGTGAAGGATGTTAAAAAAAAAAAAAAAAAAAAAAGATAAAGACTGACAAGGGAAGGATGAAGGCACCCAAGAAGAACTTCTGCCCTAGGACATAAATGCTGCAGCTATCCTGGCCTGGTTTTGCAATCTGCTTCAAAGAGCGATTCCGGTTTTTTTTCTGACCATGTCCCAGGGTGCCTCAGAACTATACTACCCATATTTTCTGTCCTTTAATGTAGACTGGTCCCAACCACACTACTAGAGCTTTGGAAGAGATCCTGGGCTCAGTTATGTACGCCACAGACATTCATCTGTTCTGCGTTACAATGCCAGCTAATTCCCTCTGACCGCTCAAGCCCTTTGGAAACCACCAGCGCAACCAGAGCGCTGCTTTGCAGGGCTGCCATACTCTTGCTTGGAGGGTATGCGGCTAAGGGCACTGTGGGCCTTGGAGCAGATGGGAAGGCACGTCAGGCCCACTCAAATGCTGCTGGATGACTACTCAGGGTGCTGGGAGCACAACTGTTGAGTTAAGGTGCTACGCAAAATTAACTGCTGAGCTTTCTGTGAGGGGATACATAGCTCTCTCACTCCGCAAAGACTCTCAGGTGTCATTTTGCATGCAACGTGGGAGTCACCATGGCAGCGGTGTGCAGCTACACGCGGTAATTTTTTGTAAAAGCTTCCATGCACTAGGTAAATGCTGACTGTTTTTCCCAGCACATCTACACTCTTCTCATCCACGGTCCATCTATTAATCATTCATCTCACGTCTAGGCACAAACGTGTCACCACCATTGCAATCATATCCTGATGCCACTCCAATGTTATGATCCTTCCACTTATGCAAAAAGCAGTCTTTCATATACAGCGATGCTGCTGAAGTCCTACTTGCTGACTGCCTGTCACCTCTTGAACAAGAATACTTTATCTAATGGGACTACCTGAGCATGAAACACTACAGAGAACACAGTTCCTGAAACAGCTTTCAATAATTCCTTTATGTCATCAATCTCTTCAGAGAAATCTGCAATTCCAAACCTGACTTCTGTCTGTTAAAAATCTAACTTTTACAATGTCATTTAATAACATGAACAAAATTCTGGGGGGAAAAAAGTAAGATCCTTGTTTATAAATATTGATTTCTATACCAATTGTTAGCTTCAGCCACTTAAAATCTAGCTGTTTGCACAATACTATGCATTACGAGCAGCGACACAAAACTAAAAGGTATAGTATAAAGTTTAGAATATAAAGTGGAAATGAAAGAGGTGGAGAAAATGGGTGGGGAAAAGCATAAATCCAGATGTTAACTTTTGCCCAGTGAGCATAAAGAGCCACTTGATAACAAATTCACATGTTAAAGACTCTGGCATTCCAGGTTATGTGGGAGCATCTCACTGAGAAGTCTGAAATCGGCTACTTTCTATAGCAAAAGTAGTCACATTTCTGGAAATTAGCACCACTACCACTACCAACATCTCCTTCATTTCTGCTTTTAATCCTCTTATATGGATATTAAGGTATTCAGGAATATCAGAGTTCCCTGGAGCAGGACAAGCAGCCCAGAATCCAAAAGATTAAGATTATCCTGCACTGTTAAAACCAACTGAGACTGATACTTTTCTGTATCTTTGTCTCCCACTGTCCTCTCTGCTACTGCAAATTCCCCCAATAACTACACCATCAAGAGAAAAGTCTGCTGGGGTTTTTTGATCAATTTTCATCCCTTCTAACAGCTTTACTACTACAAGAGTGTAAGAGGGATCAGAAGCAGGCAGGATGTTAATTTTCATCCCCATTATAAAGCAACTAGACTTCTTGTAAGTGTTCTTGTTTGTGTTTTTTTCTGACCCTTCTACAGATGGCTGGAATATTCTCAGAACAGAACAGAAAAGAAGGGTTAAAGAAAATTCTGGATAATAAGGATGTAATATGGATTAGAAACATACTTATTTTTTGTTTTGAAAAACACACAGAGCATAGCATTCTATTCCTTTAATGTGAAGACACTAGTATTAAAAAAGAAATATGACATGGTTATTTTAATTATGTAAAACTGTAATTGGCATTTATTGCACAGGGCTTCAGAGGGATAGCAGCATGGGATGGAAAGCTGATTTTTTCATTAAATAGCTGCCCCAAGGCAGATGCGTTGTGAACAAAGCACCTTTTCATGAGATATACCTGTCCCATGGAGAGAACAACAAAGGGAATGAGGAAGGGGAGGTAGGAAGCCTGAACAAGGACAGAATGATATGAAAAGAGTCCATTAGAAAGGAAATAAAAGGATAAAGGAGAAAGTAGGAAGTGGGATGGAGCGGCATGGTATGGTCTAATAAAGGTTAAATGACTTAATCAATAAGAAAAAGAAGGCTTCAAAGGAGAAAGGGCAAAAAGACAGAAAGGAGGAAATTAAAAGAGTGCACTTAAAGGATGAGAAGGATTAAAACTAAGACGGAACAACGGGGGGGGGGGGAACCCCACCTCTCCAAAGAATGGGAAGGAAAAGACAAAAAAAAAAAATCACATACATACATACAGATCACTTCAGGGAGCAAAAGGCCCATGCCTCTTTGCATCTGTTGTATCATACATTTGACTAGATGGCATTCCTCAGCAGTTCTGACTGTTTAAGGAGCATTAAAAAGATGAGTCATCAGGGGTGGAAGTAAGGCCAGATGAGCCCAGGACAATCTCTACTTTCCCATCTACTCTTACCTCTTCCCTGCTTTGCCTCAAGGTGACTACCAGCAGTTAGAAAGCTCATAAAGAGCCTGGAAAGAACAGCTCCAGGCCTATTTTTCCAGGATGAGGAGGGGTGATATCAGAAAAAAAAACTGTCCCCTAATCAGTTGCATATGCTCCTAAGGGAACAGGGGATTCATGCCTGCCTCTCCGTAAGAGATCTGAACATTTGACAACACTAGAAATTGAATGGGGTGGTGAATGAGCAGTCTCCGTTATTCATTCATTTACTTTTCTGCACAGGGGAACTGCGCTTATGATGCCTGCTGACACTCTACAGCAGTAATGTAGCAATGGAAACCATCATTCATACTATGGTAAACAATGAATACACCAAGAAAAAGGGATCTAATTTACTAGTGCCCTCTGTGTATTCAAAATTAGAGGCTTTCATGCATCATCACTTGGCTTTGCTCATATCTCATAGTCACTATTAACAGACAGATATGGCAAGAGGCAACTTCTTTCCCTCCAGAGGTTCAGATAGTGTAGTGGAAACACCACACCATTTTAGGATTATTAAGCTACAAAGCAGCAGCAGAGCTTTGCTCTTGGAGGCAGAAATCACAGCAAAGAAGCTGCCTGATACTTACGTCAGCAGAGCATGTTTTTGAGTGGTGGAAATACTGGACGTGGAACTACTTTTTCCCCTTGCTACTCAACATCTCCCAAGGAACCAAACAGAACTAGAGCAGCACTGATGAGGCAGAGAGAGCACAGAATCCTGAGGTTCGCATACTTCATAACTCTTAAAGAGTTTTTCCCAAAGGCCTTCTGCAGATGCCATTGAATTGTTCAACTCTTTGTAACCACGGGAGTATACTTTTCACATTTCTTTAAGCATATTTTAAGTTCTGTTGTAATTATGGGAGTACAGTAATTGGAACCAGAAACATAAGCATACAGTAACTACCACTTAATTTTGCCAATATTTAAGCCTTTATTTGCACTAGTGTAAATTAAGAGTCCCTAACCATCATCGCTAAGATGAAAGTTTAGTGCATTGATTATAGACCAATAGTCACATTTTATTATTTCTGGATCAATGTCAGAGAAAAATTCTATATTTCTAACCATACACAAAAATGCTAAACATCATCTAATCATTCTCTTGATTTTCTTTCTGCCTTTAAATTTCTTGAACCTTCAGTGCAAGCAGCTTCCTACCCATCACTCCAAAATATATACATAGATACCTTCTAGTAGAAAATTCCAGGTGCAAAATTCATAGTCACTGTCTGCTCCTTTAAGGTGTCACAGAACAGATTAAAACTGGGGCAGAACACTATACAAGAACATCAACATTCTAAAGCATGCATGGAGGATATGGAAGCTTCCCCAACTTCCCTAGCACAGAACTAATACTACAGGGTGGGTATTTCTAGAGATGTGTGGTTAAACTGCTTAAGCTTAAGCATTTTATTCTTTACTAGCTCTTGAATTTTAACTCTCTTAAGGACTTTTCCACACACAAAAAGGCGAAAAAGATCTGATCTGTTGTGGCCATGATCATAAAAAATTATTATAAAGTAATGACGCAAAGCTGCATCCAAAGGTCAAGATTGAATCAAAAGAACTTCCAGATAAATTTGTTTAACAGAAATTCTGATCTGAGTATTACTAATGATAAAGCAACTGGATAAACCTGAGCAGGCTGTACTGTTTTACTCGGCTATTATTCTGCTGGTCTTTTTCTACAACACTAACCATTTTAATGTCTAGCTAACAGTATAAATAACTGTAATGGGGGGGGGAAGAATCTCCCTTTTAGGCTCAAAACAATGCAAGTACACTGGCTGATTCCTCCGCCCTGCCCAGGAATGTCCCTCAGGGGCTCCTGTCCCAGAAGGCTTGCAAAGCAGTTTATTCTAGAGGCCTTTTTGGAAGCTAGAAAGGAGTTTCAAAAATATCTAAGCCATCCTCCCTCTCTGCCTTCGGCTTTACTGGCTTAGGCACGCAGTAGCCAGAATTCACTACAATTAGGGGAGACAACAAAGACTTTTAAATGGAAGACTAGTTTAAAATAAGAAATAATCCAATTTGAGTGAGGAAGAGATCCATACGTGATGCTGTGGTGCATTCTGATGCCAATTATTTTGAGTTATTCATACAAAACTGTAAACAAACAGAAAAGTATTCCATATTACAAGCCACTGATTAAAGGCCTTGAGGAAACAGATCAGGAAGGGCATCTGAAGAAAAATACTGCAGTGAATTTTCAGAACCATACATTACAGGGCCTAAGTAACAACTTCATATTGTATCTCTCGAAAAATACATCATAAAGTCTGAAGAAAGAAGTATTATCTTTGAATTAGCCAGGTAAATATGCCAAAAAAGATGCATACCTGGAGATGTCTAAGATCTAAAGGACTTGGAAATTGAGTTTACAAGGGACCAATTATTGTTTCTGTCAGTGGATACTTTTTATTTGAGCATTATTTTATATTCTGATGTCAAGAAGATTCAAATGACGAAGTGCTTCTTTCTAATTTTTCAGTACTAGTAAAAATTACTTTTAAGTTAATTAATAAAAAACTAGATCTTTGGATACTTATCATGTGTTCGCAAGCAACTTCTTTATTAATACACCGCTGCTTTCAGAAACTGCATCTTTCAGCTTTTCCATTTTTATCACCCCCATCTAGAGTGCCTGCTGGCAAATCAGCAGCATGTCGGAAATGGTGAAGAACATGAAGATATAAAAGTGTGAATTTCATGAAGCCTGTTTCTCCCACTATGCTACATACTTTTGGCCAGTAAAACAATGTAAGTACTTAGCTCCAAAACCCCATGTTGCGCATCTCCTCCCAGCAGCAATTACAGCTAGAGTCCAGCTGTAAAAACCTTATGGAGTTGCTGTGCAGATTCAAAGAATCAAAAGAGCAATTCATTAGAAGTGCTTCAGTTGCTTTTTGAATCATTTTCGATGCTGGTGTACACAGAGAGAAGGATGCAAGGTCACCCCATCCTTGCCTTTTCACCGCTCAACAGAGGACAAGCTACCAGAAAGTAACCCAGAGACTTAAGAAATGCCAGAGACAGCGTTTTAAACCCTTCCTGAACACACTGCAGGCCACCACTGAGGAGAAAGAAGGGAACATATGACAAAAAAGCCTTGCGATCTTTGGATTTAAGAATGAAAAGAACATATCAACCCCTTACACCAACTACTAGCAACAAAATCAAGGGAAAGCCTTTCCCTTCTTTGAAGCTTTCTGAATGAAGCAAAAGATACAAACAGCAGCAGCTAGTATTTTGTACTCAGTGATAGCCAAGTCAGCCTTCTGTATATTCAGCTATCATAACTTACGTTTTTGTACAAATAAATTCCATTATACGTTGTTTGAAAGGTACTGCAGTATTAAAGCTTTAAGAAATGCACATAAAATAATATTTAAAAGAATATTGCATGTGGAGTCTCCAGGTTATGGCAATGATGGGATAAGTTTACTGCTGATTGCTGCAAAACAAAGTGTTTATCAGCACAAAGCTGAGTGGGACTGATGGCAGAATTTACAGTAACTGACTCCCTTTCAACTTGGAAGTACCCTGCACTTCCAGTATTTCCAAACTGAGGTTATTTTTTTTTATTGACAACAAAGTATCCCATTACATACACAGAATTGTTCTTTTACACTGTAACTTGCTGCTAACTGTTATGGGATTTATCTTCAAGAGAAGAACAGCAATAAAGAGGCAAATTAATTCAGTTTTCTGTAACTGTGGCAGGGATACTAGTATAAACATACAGAATTCCCATGGAGAGAATATTTTTAGTCCTTTGTAATAGATGATCAGTAACTTAGCAGACAAACATCCTTACATTTTTTTTTCCTCCTGGCCCAGAGAACATCTCTCATACCTATGAAACCCAACGATTAAAATAATTTTACCAATTACTTTGCTACATTCCAGTATGCATAGTCAAGTATGTAATGCAATAAACTATGCCTGAATGGTCTGCTTACCCCATAGCAAGTTACAAGGAAAACTCTTTCCCCTTAAAGGACTTGTCTCTTTGGAGCATGCAGGCTGGCAAAAAGCCAAGGGAAGCTGGTGCTTAAGCAACCAAGACTGAGCAGTGCCTGTGTGCATTGCAATCTCAGCCAACCGCAGTAAATGTTATTGGAGTTTTTGTGCTGTAAAATTGCTGCTTTCATGCCCACTGCATCTGACAATAGCAATCCTTGGCCTTGAATGAGAGAGGAAGGCTGATGTGCCTTCTAGTCAGATCTCTGCGTCCTTAAAAAGTAGGGTTACTACTCCTGTGTACTCCTAATGGGTTAGTGACAAAAGAAATTCATGTCAATGTTACATCCAGACACAGAAAGATGCTAAATAGAGAAGCCTTTTGTGTATAAGGTATAAGAGCAGAGAAATTACACTTTAAGTGTAGTGCTTAAGTTTTTAAAATAATTTATATTTGAAAAGATAAGGCATGTGAAATTAAAGGTGGCAAGTGTTTAGCCTTTTACTTTTCAAAGCAACTTTGAGATAAGTTCTGCTTTCACAACCATCCAATGCACATCTATATTTTTTTTGCTTAGTGACTCAAGCACAAAATCCTCAGTGTTTTTCCTATGAAGACTGCAAGAAGCATCTGCCAGCAGAATTTGCGTGAGTCCTGTTTATTTCCAGTGAGCTGCATGTTTGAAGCACTAAAACATCATCTTCCAACTTACGGCTAGCCAGAAGTGGAAGCCAAAAGCCAACAAGGACACAAATTAGATTTGTTATTTTTGTCAAAGGCTCTTTTTTTTTTTTATAGTGACTTTTTCAACATTATAGAATAAAGCGTGTTTGCAGTTCCATTACAATGACTTAACTCCTGTATCAACCTCCCACTGGCAGCTTCCACTTAATGCAACAGCAACCTGGCTTTTCTCAGAAGTGCAGAATCAGGCCCTAGCAATCATCGGCATTCTAACTAAGGAATAAACTAGGTATTTTATGTATTTGCACATCTTTTTTTCTTCAACAGTAACTAAAGACCCAGTCCCAGCTGAAGGAAGAAACTTTTCCACAATCAATAGGACAGGACAGTGTATGTTATCCTTATTAAATTTATACATTTAGTACCAAGCTGGTAGACATTTGGTGGTCTCCAAGCACCAGCTCCTTACAATGAGCATGACTACATAGCTAATTCAGCTAAAACAAATGAAAAATGAAATGATGGGCCAAGCTTTCACAGCTGGGAAAAAAACATGGCTTTTTTTTAGAAAAACAACCCCCAGTGAGAAAAGCCTAAAGACTAAGAAACCAGAGGATAAAAAAAAAAGAAATATTAAAAAAAAATAAAGATTTTATCAAAACCTCACAACCTTCAACTCATTCTATGTTTCTGGAAGAACTTTTGTGTTCTCAAAGCTATCAAGGCTCGGTGAGCCTTAGAGCTGATAAGTAGGGCTTGTAAAACTGTAAGTACAGGCTGCTGCCACTGAGCAACGAACAAAAGGGAGCATATGCAAGATCTTCAGTGCTCTATTCCTAAATAACTTTTTTAAAAGAAGCTTTTGTATTACGGTACAGAGTTAAAAATATTAGACCTTTCCCTGAAATAAAATAATGAAAAATCATAAGTAACAGAGTTTAATGTGATGATGTAAGACACTTGTGTCTGATCCTGACCCCACACAAGTTATTTGCCGTGCGTTTGCACACCATTTGTATTTCTGGAAGTGAGCCTAAGCAGTAGCTGGCTAAAGTCTTCAGCTGTGTAATTTATAATGAAAATAAACTCTTTATGTGACTGCCTCCTTCTCCTTTTACCTTCTGTATTATAAATTAACTTCTCCCATAAATTTGTTAGAGCCTACTTTTCCCCACAAGAGCAGTACATCCTCATTCCTATCGTGACTTCAGGGATCTTCTGTTAACAAACTGCAACAGAATTTAAATTCGAGCTCCTTATCTTGCAATTAGGAATGTCTGTTCTGTAATCAAGCTAGTCAAAGGCAACGATGTGTGTGCAAGCACTGGCAAGCAAGGAAGCGATGCATTTTTGACTCTCATGTTCATCCATACTGCCAGGTACATGTTTGTTCAGTTGAAGTGATCTGACATTTGGATGGAGCTTTCTTCCTTCGATAAAGCCAGATCTTGCTTTCATATTTCACTGTATTTCAGAATCAATTTATCTTCACAGATTTTTCTTAACTTGCATGTTTTTTGTAATATGATTTTTGATGGAGAAGGGAGGAGGGGAGGAAATGTCTCTACATCAGATCATATCCGCAGTATGATACACAGTTGGCAGGTTGTCCCATCTGGCATGCAGTTGAGTATAAGACGGATAATTTGTCACTCTGAATCCTTTGATTTGTGAAGAGGCCGAAATCATCTTTGTAAAGATATTTTGCTAATGATACAGGAGGTGTGGGGGAGACTGTTCTTTGAAGGCTACAAAGGCCACAATCTGAGTAGAAATAATTGGTCTTGGCTCTTCTATTAAGTAACAGAGATCGAAAACTACAAAAATCTTTAAGTGAAAAACATGACTTACAACAATCAGATATGAGAACTAATTGCCCACCACTTTGCAAAATTTGATTTTGGAGGGGTGAGGGTGACATTGGGGAACTGTAATTTGCTCTTGGCAAACAGACTGAATGCTTAATTAAACTTAACAAATGTACATTTTTGTACATTAAGGGAACAATGTTGACAGAAGTTTGGCTTCAGAACCGAAGAAAGAGGATAAAAAGATGGATTCATGAAACTGAAATCAAATATCAAAAAGGGATCAAAAATAAATTGGCTAGCATTCAAGAGACAATTTTTAAGTTTCTAAAGGAACTATATTTGCCCCAAGCACATGGAACAGATAAATTTGTCGATCTGTACCTAAAGGATATTGGCCTTCCTGTATTGTCTGATTTTTGACTGTAAAAGATTAAGTGCTTCTGTAGCTACCGAGAAAGCCTGCAAGCGCTGCTACACGGTGGCTGAAATGTAAGTCTCTGGCCTCAGAAAAAAGTCAGCATGTATTTTTATAGCACAAACTTACTCTGTATTTACAGAAAGCTTGTCAAATACCTCTATTCAGCATCATGGGCATTTTGAATGTATGGGTATCAAACATTTTCGCTTACAAAATATTTCCATGGGTATGCACATGCCCAGAAGACACTGGCAGTAAATGTGCCTAATCTTTCCTTATTTTCATCCTATTGCTTTTAGTTGTATCTCTACACGGTATACCACATGCTCTCTTCCGTCTTGGGTTATTAGTTTCCTTTTGTCAGCACTTAATTAGTGTTCAGGCTATGTACTGAGTCAAAGGTTTATTCTCATGTATTAATACCTCTAACCTCCTAATTGTTTTCATCCAAATACACCTGACAGAAGAATAAATAGTAGTAATTCTAGAAGTAATAAGGGAACTTGACAGGAACCTTAGAAAAGCAAGAGGCCCAAATTAAAAACTTATATTCCATTGATGCTATGTCTGTGATTCCCTCTTTGCTGATGTATTTGTATACCCAGCTCAAACTGTACTTGTAAGTTGGACCATGTTGCACATTTATGTCCGAATAAAATTCTCCCTCACCGTTTCTCCTCAGATTTTTCCTCAATCTTCTGCATCTCACACCAGCTTACATTTTCAGTTCTAATTTCACTTTATCAGGTTCTGGCCATACAATTAATGATCTTTCCTTGTTCTTTTCTATTAACATTTTGTCCCCAGTTGGCACTCAGAACTCTCACTATTTAGTATCATTAAGAAATTTTATTAGTGCCATTTTTACTCCTTCAACCATGTAACTAATGACAATGTTAAATAAAACCAAGATTATAGCATATCCCTATGATGTTCTTCAACATAACTTGTCCTAGCTTGATCTATTATTCTTGATTTATTATTACAGACTATTTCAAACCAAACAGGTCTGAATTCATTTTTCAAGCAACACATCTTAGGGCCACTGTCAGACCTGAAGACAAATTGTATATACTGATAAAACAATGACAAACTGAATTTATCATGAATTATGAGATAAGAGATAAAAAAAATCTCGTTAGATAATGTGTAAGACGACAATGAAAATAAGGCGTGTGGATACCCAGTTTCCAGGGAATTCACATAGATGCCAGTTCTCAGAATGATGGAGAGAAAAAAAAAGCAAATTTACACTTCACCAAAAAGGCCCAAACAGCTTTTAAGCATTCAATCTTACACCATCATGTGTGCATTTCCTTCTCCCCTAGCACCTTTCTCCCCCTCCGTTAGTTCCCCAATAATCACAACTAAATGGCTGTTGACTACATGGCAGATGACAGCCTGGCTGCTAAGTTCTCGTTCAGCAGCACATGTATTTTCCCTTGTGGAATACCTATGGCGAAGCAGGGGTGGAATAAGGGCTGGGAAATGTTTTGTAGGCACTACAGCAGGACTGCCAGGAAGTTACATGGGGTACTTCCAAGATGTTGGCTAGGGCTGACAATTTGCCATGGGGCTTTTCAATATGCACAGAGTATTTCCAACCTTTTCACAAGCCAGTGGGGTATGAATGGGGAAAACACATTGTCTACCTCCTACTCCCACCGGAGCAAGTGCAAGAGCTGCAAAGGAGGAAAAGATACCTTAAAGTCACTTGCCTCTTCCACTAACTTTTAACACAAATCCCCATGTACACTTCCATTCACACTTCAATTTCATGCTTCTGGTGAGAAGGAAAAGGCAGAAATGGGGAGAAAAGGAAATGGCAGACTGCTTAGTTATGGTGGTTATACATTAATTCAGATATGTGGGCAGAATAAAACATGATAGTTGGAGGGAAAGCCTGAGTTTTAACAAAAAACTCTAATAAAATTCACACCTATGCTTTGCATGTGTGTGGCATCTGGTCATTACTGCTGCTACTCTTGAGCACTTGGCCTGTATTCTCTCAGGTGCTTGTACAAAAGCAGAAGGTTCTGTGTTTGGCTTCTTGACACTGTGGTATGATAAAATACTAATAATTTCCGTATGATAGATACTTCTGTATAACCTCTCCCATCAAATTCTAGTAAGTCATCATGAACTGAAGTCCTCAAATTATGTTTATAAGACAATTATGCCACAGAACATTTGGTGTCTGTAGTGTGAGATGCCCTACAATGAACCTCTGAATATGAAGCATTGTTGTTTGTTATCATTCAACCAGCCTTATTATTTTTACTCCTTCACAGATTAAAATTCAGAGTTGTGCTCTGGACTTCCAAAGTTTTTTCTCTTTGCAGGAAAGCTTAGCCATCTTCTTGAACTGAAAAGCCCATCAATCTGCAACTCACATGTGGCTGGAAGAAAATCTTGTTTATTGTGCATCACCTGGCAGATCCTTCATTGAGGACAACTAAAAACCATTTTATATTATATTGATTTTTTTTTTTTCAGATCTTCCCATCAGATGAACTATCATCATAAACTGTTATTAAGAAACACGAGAACCTTGCACAACTTAAATGTTCAAAAACAGTGTACAAATGCTGCTGTGAAATACATCTTTCTCTGTTATGCATTTGATGGTTCTGCCGTAATGTTTCCCGTTTAGGGGGTAAAAATCCTCAAATCTGAATTTCTAATTCAGACTCTTCATCTCCATTGTCAGTAGTAATCATTAACAATTAACTATATATTTTCTTCATATTCTGTGCTTAACCTAAGAATTGAGCTCTGTATTACTCATTATAATACATGTCTGTGCTGAAAGATAAGCTACTACTAATTTCAATAAATTCCCTTCCAAATTCTGACTAATCTATAATTTTTGGTGGAAAAAGATAAAGTCTGCTTATAAATAATAAATTCATGTATTTAAACATCTTGATGAGCTTAATTACATAAAGAAACCCTTTCCACCTCAGCCATATTCAAGAACCCTCTCCTCCCAGCTCCTGGTGCACTCTCCCTCTTGTTTAAACAACTGTTCCTCTTCCCTGCAGACATATTCAGATACCCCTGTTCCTTATAAATCAGTTTGGTCTTCTTTCTAAAAACAGTAACACTAGTAAATTTTTCTGAAATCAGCAGATAGGCTGACTGCCGGAACAGAGTCAGTACACTGAGCTGCACCGTGGAAAAGAGGAATAAGAAGCAGAATAAATTGGGGGTACTATGTAAAGGAACACGTTACGACTGATGGTCTGAAAATTTATCTCCTCCTGAATTTTACAACCTATTAACACACTGCTTTTAGAGAAAGGAAATTATTCCTAGCAAACTGTCCACAACAGTCCTCACTTGGTCTGAATTTTTAAAGCTACTAGCAACACCTCCATGAAGACTTTTTCTTCTCGTGTGGTCAGCATTTGATAATTGACTTCAGTAATTCTCATTTCTCTTTCAGCTAATTCCTCAAATGAAAGCTAACTCCCATTGGTCAACAAAGCAAAGTAACCAAACCCAAAGGCTTAGATTAATATAAATCTAAACACATGATCAGATCCTTTAAATTTTGAGGGAGTTGACCAAATAAACTACATTGATCAAATGAACTCAGACTAAAGGAAAACAAACGGATGTTTGCATAGACTGAAGAGAGGGTAATTTAAATTGCTATTCACATAAAGTCAATATAAATGAAAACAGTTCAATAATATAATTATTTTTGGTCAGTACCTTTTTTATGCTAAATGCTTCAAAAGTGATTCCCCCACCCCTTACTAATACAAACATCAAAGTCATCCAGAAAATGGCACTGGAGTTATTTTGTACCCATTAACATTACATAGCATGGAAAGCTTTTTTGTATCTGGATGAATTAAAAGACAACTGGTAAAAAAAACCCTTCCTCCTGTGGAAGTGCTACACAAGGTGTATTACTTACCATTTTAGCTAAAGGAAATGCAATACTCAAATAAGACTGTACCAAAGGCCATGATTAAATGGTATTTACTTTCCAGGGTAGATTTGGAGAGAACCACATACTAGTACACTTGGACACTTTTAAGGTTTGGCTGGACAGGGTGCTGGGCCATCTTGTCTAGACTGTGCTCTTCCTAGAAAGGTTGGACTAGATGATCCCTGAGGTCCCTTCCAACCTGGGATTGTTGGCTGTAAAAAGGCTACACAACAATGCAAATCATTGAAGAGAAGAAAGTTGTAGCTAACTTAGAAATTATTAGCTTAATTAGTAAATTCCACTCTTGCCTGTTTTACAAAGAACATGTTTTTTCCCCCATTAGTAGGCCAACAGTATAAGATCTGAGAAACCAACCATAAACAAGTCAAGTAGATAATTCTAAGCAATATGCATATGTACTGGATGAAAGCATCCTTTCTCCGAGCAATGCAAACCCTGATCCTGCAGCGGACTGCAGGGACGGAAGCCTGCTACCACACCTATGGTGGTCTTCTTGTCCAGCAGAAAAGCAAACAAAACCCACTTAAATTATGAATATCACAGATACTAATATCTGTGGTTCGCAAGTTGAGGCACTTCTAAAAACAAGTCTAATCTTGTGGAGAGAGAGAAAGATCATTAGTTGTATTATATGACCACCAGCCCTACTAGATTATGAGTGTACAAGTATCATTGATTTAATCCTTTGACAGTGGGAAGCAGAAACTGCAAGCACTTCTATTGCACATATACACTGAAGGGGCGAATCACAGATGTTTGCAGATAGAGGAGACAGGGGAGCGTAGTGAGAAGAGAGAGGGGAGGCGAAAATGAACACGGACTTACAGGGTGTGCTGTGTTTCCCTTCTGCTTAGCAAAAGTCTTACCAAGAACAACTCTCTCAACATACACCATGGTGTTAACTTCTGTCCTGCTTGTTATCAAAACCGCCCTTATTTTGTCCTGCTGAAAGGCCAAGACTTGACTTGCCACGGGACCAGCTGAAATTATTTCAGCTCATCTGGGGTGAAAGGAGTTAAGGAACATTCAAAAAGGTTGGCAAACTCATCCTGGCAAGCAACTGCTGAAAATTTCAGAAGCAGCAAAATGCTAAAACCTAAAGGAACGATGAACACTTATTAGCTTCCTACAAGGCTAGGTGGTGTAAGGAGTTCATCCCAACTATTCAAAAGTTTTAGTGGCTTTCTCTTGCTTTTACGTTTTTCATTTGTAGAGGAAGGGCTGATGGATACAGTAATCTAAATGTATTGACTTACTGACCTAAACCAGGCTAACTTTTGATAACGCATACATTTTCTACACAGATCTTTATTCCTAGACATAAAGGAGACATCTTCATAACATACCCTGAATATGATAATGTACTACCATTTTTTTGGTGTTCGTCACAGATTAAGTATTGAGCAATTTGAACATCCAAAAGTAAAGTTATCATTGCTAATTTTAAAGATATTAATCCAAGCCCCTAACATGGAAAAAAAATTGTCAAATTCACGTACATAAGTGCTCTTAGCGGGTTGGCCCTTCAGACACAACACCGAAATTACACTCAAAGCTAGGAAAAGAAGCCCAAAGACTTTTTGTTCTGCAAAATAACTCTGTCCAACCAACTGATAAGCAATCTGTAGGAAAATACTTCTCCCAACCCCCTCTAGTGGTTCATTTGTAGGAGAGTTCTTTACAATCAAAAGACGGAAATGGGTCTTAGAAAATGAAGAGGCTTGTTCCAAGCTTTGCTGATCTACTGGGGAAGGGCTGTGAATTAACAATTATTCTTCAAGTGTGCCTACTGCAAGAAAAGCTGTTCAATCATACAACAAGAATGGAACCCTGTAGCTATTATTTTTTATGTTTAAAAAAAAAAAGTAAAAATGGGGTTTCTTACAGCATGATGTATAAGTGGGCACTGGTGTTTCAAGTATTGGTCACTCCTGTTGATTACTTATACTGTTTGGGAGGATGAGAAACATGGAAACATACATCTCAGGAGCCACCGTTGCCTGCTTTCACCACACAGCTCTCTTCTTCTAGATCTGCTTCTTCAACCTAGAGTGCCCTATCCAGTAACATATAAATCCCATTCTCCTGCCCCAGGGAAACTAAAAGAACAGCTGGAACCTGCTGAACTTGAGGTAGTAGAAGATAACTTTTACATTATTCTGAAGCTAAACATCATTACAGTTTAACCGACTTCAGTTTACCCTTTAAAAAGTACAACTAAAGGCTAGTCACTTGCTACAGATTACATTATGTAATAAATCATTAATGGCTATTGCTTCATATAAGTATTGCATTTAAAAAAAAAAACTTAAATGAACTTTTATATACTAGAAGTTACTTTCTACTCTTGCTTATCCTACAATAAACTATAAACATCATGGTCAACATTTAAAGGAAAATAAATTTAAAATACAAAGTCATTTTGATATCTTTAATCTTTATAAGGCAGTTTTAAAGGGATGGAAAATAAAAGGGTATTCAAACTATGGACAAAGTGTCCTCTTCTTACCATGACCTGGGACAGACACTGAAACAGTACCGGTCTGTACTAGATATGAGCTGGCAGTATAGTCCTCATCTGTATCAGAGTCCTGAACTGGCTGGCTGGCATTATTACTTAATAACCACCTCTGGTTGTCATGGAGATTGGGTGATGGAGGAGGGGAGTGTAAATGTTCAGTAACTGATGGACTAGATGAGGAGGATGGCATGGGAGGACCTATGGAAAAAAATAAAAAAAAATTTAAAATATGGGTCAAGGTTATCACATGAACAACACATCGTTTATTTTTTGCATCACTGAAAGGATAATAGTCTACTTCAAACAACAAAAAGAGATGGACAAAGAAAATATGACAATAGCATATAATAAACTGCTTTAAGTGCTTTAGAAAACATAACACAATGTATTTCAATGGATGGTGCCTATCACTACCTGGGATTCCAATGTCTCTGCAACACAGAATGACAGAGGAACGGGTGCCAACTGAAACGAAATATTTGTTGTACAGCCATTTGAAAAATACAGTATTTTATATTTTTCAAGTCTTTAAGCAGAACAAAAGTACTGAAATATATGGCCAAATCAAGGGCTGCTTCTTTCAGTGGGACACTCCTGTCTAAAATCTACCTATGGAAGAAAGTAATACAGATAAGCGGAAAAACAGGAACAATTTTCCAAGCTCACACATGTAGGGAAACACAGAGACTTAAATTTCTACCATTTGAGTTATTCTGACAGGAATCTAAGTTTTAGCAGCATTTCTCAGATACATATACTATTTAATACCTATTAAAATGTTTCATCTGTCAAACTGCATTTGTTTCACCTGTCCATCTGCACAAGATGTTTTAAAAAATGCATACACAATGACTACATCCCATTTCTACATCTTGAAAGTATCATAAAGGCATCATGGAGGAAGACAGCTTTAAATAAAGCTTTAGAATATCGTAACAATGCATTTAGTCCTTCAATGAAACAATAAACCCAGTAAGCAGAAGAGAGTTACCTAATTTACCCCGTGAATATATTGGTTCTTTCTCACTCTGAGAGACTAAGACTGCAGGACTACTTTTGAATAAAGTATTACGTTGCCTGTAGGTGGGGAATTGTACCAGAAAATGAAGCAGCTTTATTACACACTTTATGTTAAAAAAATGAGATTAACCTGCATGGATACCATTCATAACTGTGACTCTAAATCTAAATTAAAGGAAAAGAAAGGGTTTTTTCATCATATAATGACTTGTTTTTATGGTACTCAGTAGTACAGTTATGCTGCAGAGGTACAGCACCTCTCAATGTTACATTTAAGTTTAATACAATAGATCATATTGACACCAATAGCTTGAATAACCTTCCCTCCATCTCCCTTGTACACTGCTAGAATCACACTGATGTTTGAATTTTTTTCTTCTTTCATATTCAGTTTATCCCATCACATAGTATCTTATAGATCTCTAAAACAGGTTACTAAGTCCTAACCAATTGGTTTCCTTGGAAAGGAACTCGTGACAGTCTTATCACAAACTGTTCACCTAATTTTTTCACGTCTTTTCTCAAATTTGTAGTGAACAGCACAATATATATTATTACCAACTTTAAGACTCAGGTTTGGTTCTGGAAGGAAAGTGAACAGTTGCTATGACTCAGGTAACTCCTATGTGAAACCCAAGGTTTATAGGCAGGGAAATAATAAGGATGGAGGAATGGCATTTTACATGGCTCAAGTTGGAAACTTGGAAGTACAGAGTGGGCACATTTTCAAGTTCAAGATAAAGCGCCACCAGATTTTCTAGCTACACCTTGATTCTTTACATTGCTTACTTCAGTAACCTGGTTTTGTGGTTATTTCTTGATAGAGTATTTAATGCATTATTTATGATGTATCCAATCCGATTTAAATAGTCATTCTGTTTAATTTTTTGAATAATTCCAATAATAGTTAACAGTGTTTGCATTTTGTATTTTTTCTAATACAAATTAGCTCCATGATATTTTTTTTTTTAAACTTGGAACAATCTCCTTCACTTGCTTTGGACTTCCCTGACTAGAGAGTAGAGTTACAGTAATACGTTCCAGATGTATACTGTCTGAAGCAAATCAGCATCTCAGTAATACCTATGGAGCTCATGCACAACACTCTTCTCAATATGCTTCCTCTCTCCTTCTCAATTTATGCTCATGAACTTTTATACACAACAGAGGCTGGATTACACAAACCGTACTCATACAAAATATCCTGTTGCCTGAGAATGTCATAACCAAGGTCCCTTAATTAGTTTGTAAATTCCCTCATTTATCCAAATTTATTAATTGTCTCAGTGCTATGTGGCTAGCTGACACTGTACTGATGAGTAGCCACCTGGAAAGAGCATTGCTTGGGTGCTCCAGCTTACCGAGTTTCTCAGTTCAGGAAACACTGTGTCAGGTGCGGGCTGGAAGCGTGGGGCTATTAGCAAAGCTCCCACTACTACGTTCAGTGGGGTCAGATCTCTACTACTGCAAAAATCAGTCGGTTTTTTAGGGCTGTACCACCAACAGGAAATTGTGCAACTTTGGTGATTTGATTTTTATAAATAAACCTAATTCTGGCAGGCAGGTCTTTCTTGTCACAAAGTTACACGGTCTGCAGAGGAAAGGGAGATGGTTGTAATAGGAGCCAGTTCTTCACAAGAAGCTTAGGCCAACCAGCTGGGATGTATATTTCTGTACAACTCCATCCTGCACTAGCGGATTTCTGCAGTGAGTTCCTCTTTGATTCCAAGTGAAAAGACAGATAGCTAGCTATACTGCCATTTACAGGATAAGCTACATGCTAAGGAAAAAAAAAACCCCAAACAAAAACTTAACACACTAGAAAGAGCCATTGTAAATGATCTGCATATTCCACTCCAATTTTTTTTTTACATAGAATGAAAGGCATTTAAAAATATTTAGTAATATCTCTTATTGAACTCTTCACACACACACACACTTATAAATCACAAAAATCATTAAGTATGTGAAAAACCAATTATATTGATTATAACACTTTTACCATATAGCTTGGAGGCATACGAGGATGCAAAGAATATTTCATTCGAAGGAAAACCACAAAAATACAAATATTGATTCTTTTCCCCCCGTTCTGCTTCTTTCGGTATACATCTAGCAATAATTTCTGTTGCTCTTCTTTGACTTTCTTGCCCATGCTTTAAAATAGCAGATGTTCTTGTTTTTACTATGTGACTTTGATATAAGATCATAAGGTATTTTCCATAAGAAAGTATACTGGGCTTAAGAGTACTTAAATCTCATCTTTTAGGTTAATTGTGTGTTTACCCTCGTTTTAATTTGTTGGCATTTTCATAATCGAAAATACAGGACTTTCAATTATCTTTATGTACTTCCAAAAGAGTTATCTCACAGGAAAATGCAAAAAACAGATTTCCTGCAAATACAGGCAAACTCCAGCAGGAACAGGCTCAATATGGCAATATGTAAGATGTGAATAAATTTGCTAAGGAAATGAGTCTCCAAAGAAAGTAAAACCCGAAGAAAATGGATTGTGAGAAGAACATCAACGAAGAAATACACCTGAGCTAATAATAATGGATACATTACATACATATGTACAAGGTAATTCTTTGAAAAAATTGTACTGTTCTGTGCAAAGATCAGTGCTGATCTAAAAGACAGCATAAAATAGAAGTTGGAAGCAGAACTGATGTCACATATGGAAAAGCTGAAAGGGACAAGTATGATAAGTGCAACCCATAAAAAGATAGCAAATAAACAATGGGGAAGACTGCCATCAATGGACTGGTAGTAACGTGAGGCATAGGGATGCGTGGGACTTTCGATATTAAGTATATTAAGGCTTAAGTAAGCCTAAGGCTGAGCCTCTGGCAATTGCTGCTGCCTAACACCATGGCTATGAGAGCAGAGAAGCAAGGGGGGCTACTGCAGTGTGTGGGAAGGGCCGGGGGGAACAGGGGGCAGAGCTGTCTGTGCCTTCAACCCCAGAGCCTTGGGGACACTTCCACCTGGCCACAACCCACAGCTTACAGTCGTGTTCAGGTCACCTGTTTAGGCTTATTTGTATCATATTATGAAAAATGAATTCAACAACTGCTCAGCTTTCATCTTCTATTTGTCATCACATGCTAAAAAAGCACTTTGCTTCAACACCAGTGGATGCATAGATGAGTTACACACTGCATCTTCACTAGATGTATTTTAGAGAAAATAGTATTGGACACTTTTGGAACATGGCATTTAAGAGAAAAGTAGGATGGAAGAGAAGCAGTAGTAATGATCTCCTGCTGTTGCAGGGTGAGTGGGCTGGAATAGATGACCCAGAAAGTCTCTGCAGAGCCCTAAAATACATGCACTTATGAAAATCTCCCAAAAGATTCAAACTCTTAAAACAGAGACATTTTGCTGGCAATATGATACCAACAGGAAACAAAAAAAACCTTGTTTATTTTGTTTTGTAGTTGTAAATCTACACATTCTTAAGATCATGTTTTAGTTTGGGAAAGCGTTATTTCATGAATTTCTTTAACGCTGAACTTTTGTTCATATATCTAGATTAGTTCTTAAAACCTGGCATCATCAATTCACTTTGTGTAAGATGCATTGCAAGTTACACACTTTGCAAAAGTAATTTCACTGCAAAAATTTGAAGGGCCATTATTTTAATCTCAATCAGGACGCATAAATTCTACACCTAACTCTTCCATACAGCTTCTGATGGCTGCTTAAGGCAATACAAGAGTAGACAGTTCTGTTTAGGCTGTTTAGCTATGGCAGGCAGTGCATTTTTCCTTTCACAGTCTTGGCAGCCCCTGTCACTGAAACTGAAGAAAAAAATTCCTCTATCTGCATCTCAAAGACAGAGGGGGAGAGTCTTATTTTGAAGTTATTGGTGAAGAGTACTTACTGACTTCATTGTCAGTAAGAAAATTCTGTTAAATTACAAATTGCAAGGAAGATATCTCCTTTAGTTACTTAAATTAATGGGATTTTTGCTGGCAACTGCATGGAAATGAAGACTTCATGTTATTATAAATGGCACTATTATGTCATATAAACCCCAAAACATACCACATACTGTGGAAAAATATGTTATACATATAATGGCTCAGTAACAGTAGCTATATATATCCATTTTGTACTTTGGTCCTCACAACATGAAAAGACAGGTTGCTGCTTTTTTTTTTTTTCCTCTTTTTTTATTTTTAATAAAACAGTGGGATCTTTTAAAACTGGGATCTGACAGGCAGTGGTTTGTGAAGGTCAGAAATAACATGTCTTCTGGCTAAATTAATTAGAAACCAAAAGAACTTTCAAACAGGCAGAAGGACACTTATAGACCTTCTGAATCAAGCTGAGATGAATCTTTGCAATCTGCTCTAGGACTTCCCAGCATGCTGAAAGCTGTAATACACTCTTGTTAAATAGTGCACCTATACCCTCCTAACAAGTTTACTGATCGTACCCCAAAGTTTCAGTTTTCAATGTATCAAATGTAGACTGGCCAAAAAAAGTCCCCGTAAAGACCCCAAAACCCCCACACCTGGTACCTACAACCCTAAGCAACCAGATTTTGGACGTCTTCATCTTTGCATATAACAGTAAGTTACAGGTAAGTGAGTTTTAATTGTAAACCCATTTTTTATTATAGACTCCCTGTATGTTCTCCAACCTGTATGACTTGGCATTGGCATTCATCTCTCTGCTGGATACTGCAGCCTTCTGCAGTCAACCTGCAGTGACAGTTATCTCTTAATTAAAACTCTACATGCAAACAGAACTGCTGAAAAGTGTTGTGACATAGCACACAATGACGATTATTTATGACCAAAACAGGTTTTTTTTATCTACTTATACCAGAGTCGACCATTGTAGCTACTGTGAAGATCTCCCCAAGGAAATGCAGACGTTCTTTCAGATATATATGCATGCACATATACACATATATAAATAAGACTCTGTAAATCCATCTATAGTGAAAAACACTGCAGTGAGAAGAACTACGTGCCAAGGATTCTTTTAAAAATAAATGCTTTCAAATGCATAAAAACAATGCTTGCAATCTACCCTGGGTCTTCCATTTAATTGTTTTTATTTTGCTTTGTTTGCACACATAACAGATAATGACCCTTTTACCCCTGAATTGGGAAGTGCATTTTCCAGGTTTCAAATCCCTCTGAGAGCTGATGAACTGTGACTAAATCTCAGCTGCAAATCTTAAATAGAAATGACACCTACCTTTCCTAGATTTCCTTGAAAAGTTATTACTTCTAAACAAAACAGGTGCATTATCTTGACACGTATTTCAACTCTCAGTTGCAACTGCTTCTATAGACTGTGAAAGCTGAAACTTTACAAGACTATAATCAGAGGGCATTGATTTGAAAACAGAAGTAATCCATTAGAAAGCAAGAGAAATGCTGGCCTGAAATATATTTTTCCTTCTTGAAAGTGTAGTATAATAATCACAGTCTGTAATATAAAGCTTGTAATTGTCTTCCGAAAAAGGAAGATTTCTTAAGAAAAATGGCTACCCATTAGAACTGACACTCATTTCGGAGGCAAACACTTTGTGTTTCGAGGCATTTTGGTGGTGTCGGAAATTTAACAGCTGCTGCTCAGCAGATTGCTAAATGAAAAGGAGTGCCCTGTTCCTACAGGGGTCAGACTGCACAGTCACAATGGCTCCTTCTTCAATGCTGAGTTCAGACAGCGCTTATCTTTGCTTTAAATGGGAGTTTTGTCTGTAAAGAAATTGCAGAATCTGAGCCTTAACTGACAGATCATCCTAACCAAAGTGCATTGGTCTCACTACCTTTTTTAATTTTATTATTATTTCCAAAAGAAATTACCTTATAATATAAAAGCTAGATGCAGAGCAAAAGTCCACTCAGCTAGGCAGAAAGTTCATGAGCTTAACTAAAAACTCAAGCATCTTTAGCATGCAGGTTTTATTTTTAGGCGCTATTCTTCTCAACTCAACTGAACTTTCCACTTTATTCCCCGCAATATTAATCAAAAGTGGGCACACAAAATGTTGGAAGAGGAACAGAGCTATTTCCAGAAGAGTAAAATGCCTCATTCCACTCAGAAAATAATTTTAAGTGATAGGTCTCTGTATTTTTAGAAAGATCCCTAATAATTCTTTTCTTTTCTTTTTTTTTTTTTTTGGGGGGGGGGCGGGGCTGGGAGGGGGGGTTTTGGACAGAAGCAGGCTGCTGAAATCAACACCAGATTGCAGTGTTTTGATTAACTCGTATCTCCACTTGAGATGCAGAAGCTCTCACACAAAAATGTCACCTCTCCATTTAGAGCATCTGCTGGGATTCAAGATCCTCCGCCTTGTGATGAGTGCCTCATCCTGCACAGCCAGACACCAGCTCAGCCACCGTCTCAGCTGTACAAGTTGCGTACTCACAGTTGTGGCCAAGCCACTACCGCTTGCAACCAACTCGTAAGCCCCAGCAGCATGCACATATGGCAGCTAGAACATCATGGCCAGGAGGTCTCCAAGGGCACACAGCGCTCAGACTATGCAGGCAAGGGGAGCTCCTGGGGTCCCCATCTGGACCCTGCGTGGCTTTGCCACAGACCTGGCCCCTTCCTACCACAGCCACTGAGCCGGCATCTGCTCAAATCCAGGTGCGTGCAGAGGCATACGATCTCTCTACACACAGGCATGTATATACAGCTGCATACTGATGCAATACAAAAGGCAGCCGTTTGTGGCTAACTTCTGCCTCAGTCACAGCCCTGCACTGCTGCGCTCATCTTCCTGGCCTTACTGCTTCACCCACCACTACATAGGGGTGGGAGAGGGCAGGAGAGGTCTCATGAGTGGAGGCGATGTGCAGCCGCCCATTCTCTCTACTCCCTATTCACCAATTCGTGTGCAAAACGACTAAGTCAGCATCACACAGTGCTGTAGGCAGAGCACAGCCCTTCTCAAAAACCTGCCAGGATTTTCAGATTTAAAAAAAAATCCAAACTACAAACCCACCACAGCAAAAGCCAGAAAAAAACCCACCGATGGTGTGGTTTTGGGTTTGTTTTTCTTTTTTAACATTTCCAGAAATGGAACCAAGCATCAAAAATGGATCTGGTGGCATATACTATAATTGGTGCATGGAGGATAGCCACTCTCAGCCTCTGTGTCTTACTCACTCACTCAGCAATGAGGCTGAAGAGTTTACTAAGTTTCCTCTCTCAGTCCTGACCTTTGTAAAAGACTAATTTATTCAGATTCTGATATTCTTTTAGATGGCAATTCATAAAGACTAATTGCCTAAAAAAGTAACCTTTGAAGAAATGCTTCTTTGTTCTTCCTATCTGTGACTTTTTATTATTATTAAGAGTGAAATAGATTGACCCATGCCACATTTGGTTTACCATTCTTGCAGCATGGCTATGTGGTAGCCTATGTACTTTGTATTCTCCATATTGATTTGGGTTAAATTAGGGGGGGCGGAAAAAGTCTTTTTGGAGTAGGACAGGAAATGCATCTTGATAAGCAAAAGAGGACTAGGGGATTTTTATTTTTTTTTTTTTGGAAGGGAGTGGGGGAAGAGGCTTGTTAAAGAGAAAATAAATCTTCTGAGAATGACTCACAAATCACCCAGTTTTCAGAATCAGGTAGTTTCCCACCCTCATTCCTCCCACCCCAGTACGAAGTAATCGAAAGAGGAATCAAAAATAAATAAATACTAATTAACTGAATTTGGTTTTCTTAATTCTACTGGGCCCTACATGAGAAAAGCAGTCAAAGCAATGGTAGGGATACCAGTTTTGCCTGCTTTTGCTACCAGTGTGGCTACTGCCCTGCAGTCCATTATAAAGGGAACTGTATCTTTGAAGCAAAGCATCCAGAGAAGCTCTTGATGACATTGGATTGATTATGCTTGCAGACCACAGAATGTGGTCTTGTTTTTTATATCCTTGTTAGCTGTATTTTGTGGGCCATTAGCTATTTCAAAAGATCAGGGCTTTGGCATAGCAGAGGAGGAGGATGGATGACTGTTGCCTTCTTTACCAGGTCCTGATGGAAAGCTGCCCCAGGGATTGGCACATGCCCTGCTGTGAGCTCCACATGTCTCCTGGCACAGGCCCACGAGGACCAGCACGCCGTTGGGCAGCCATGAGCAATGCTGCTGCCAGAGCCTTCCATATGAATGAAAACGTCATGCTGCTACACCCTGTGTTTTCCCAATAAAATAAACCAATAAAACTGCCCATAAAACTAAGGAACCACACGACGCTTACAAAAGCCTAAGTTTAGCGACGAGAAAGGAGACCACAGCCCTGCTAACAAAACATCAAACCTGCCTAACCAGCAACGATGTCTTGAAATTCATAGGGATTGTATGCCCGAAGGTAACACAAATGAGTAGGTATTTTTGTTAGCTCTTCATCACTCCATTTTCAAAAGCCCTTCCCTTCTTGCTGCACTTTCAAGTTTCATTCCTTTTTGGGGCTTTTTCCTCCGCTATATTAAACATATCTCCTTAACAAAGGAATTTTGCGGTGGGGAGGAATTAGAGAATTACCAGAAAATTACTGACTGTTGTCTCACGCAGTACCACTCTCACAAGCAACAGGACATTTACTGGACATTGATGTCTCATTACATCTAGTATGTAATTTATTTCTCTGCTGGAACAGAACTTATCAGCTTTGCCCATGTGGAGAAAATGTTTCTACCTTAGAAACAAATAGACCACCACAGGCAGGAAGCTGGAAAGCTTAAATGAAAACCCGCTGCACGGTCACCAAAGTTAGCTCGCTACCAAAGCCGCTAAGATAGTGGTGCTGAAATGGGCCAGAGGTGGCATTTTAGGGCCAGATTTTTGACAAAGCCTAGTCTCATTGAGGGATGATTTAAAAAACTGAGAACAATAAAAACTGTTGGATACTGAGAACTCAGAGGAAGCTGGACTCTTTATTTAGGTGTCTCTGGAAATTCAGCATTAAACAAAAATCCCACATCGAAGTCCCTTATTTTTGCCTGAGTGTATAAACAACCATGTTTTAACTGGTGAGAAAATTTATACAGTATTTGTAAAGCACTATAGTGTTGCACATTTTTAGTCACTCTCTTCCACTGTAAGAAATTACTGCAGTCTAAAATATAGTATATTTTGACTAGTTAGATAAACCCCCTATTTGAAAGCTTTTAATTTTGTAACATTTTATCTGTGTTTATACTTGGCAGGACTGCATTGTGCTCTAGCTATATGTAGAATTTAAAACCATAAATTTCAAATATGGGTTAGTTATCCATTCAAGTTCAGAAGAACACAGACTTAACATTTCTTAAAAAAATATATACAAACCCCTCACATTAGCTTAGGTAGGTCAGAAGAAAACGCTGAATGGAGGTAAAAAGAATCCATTTGGCCTTAGACTAAACAGGGAAAATTTCAGTCCAAAAGTGCTTTAAATAAAGGTACAAGTAATGAACAAAAGGGGGTTCTAATAAAGCTTCTTGAAATGTTAGCTATAAAATCCAGCAGTAATAATGTAATCTTTATTGCTTTGCCAATTTGACCACTTCAGAATAGTAAAAAACAAAGTAAAGTAAACCACGCCAGTTATTTCTAAGAGGTTTTATCTCAATGAAAATAGAAAATGCCCAAAAGGCTGGGCCAAAATACATATAAGGAAAATTCCAAAATAGAGAAAATACTTGTTTACGCCTGACTGGAGCCAAGGGTAACAAGCCCTCTTTACCAAGTTTCTTCCAGAATCCTTGGGCCTTTGTCCAAGGACAAGGGAAATGCCAGCTGGGTCATCCAAATCTGCAGACAGACAGAGGTTATCCATCTCTCTGAAAAGAGATGAAAGGAAATTCTCATCTGAGTGCTTTTGCAAACTCTGAAACAACTGCTCTTCATCTAAACAGTAGGATTGCCAGCAGAAGCTGTATAAGCCTCTGAGTTCCTTAAAAATTATTCATGTTGAAGCATTATACTTTCAAGGTGCACCTCTTAGTACCTGTAAAACCTGCTAGATAAAAGCCAAGTACTACACAGAAAGCATTTAGAGGCATCGGCCTGGAAGCCCTGCCCTGTAAAACTAAAATTCCCCATATACTTTATTGCACATGCTTTCCAAGATTATCTACTCCCTCACATCAACCTTTCACAAATCTCTACTGCCAAAACATCTACCAAAGCACTTACTGATAAGAAAAGACATGAACAAATTTCTTATTCTACTGCTTTTTTCCCCTCTGAAAAAGACACTTTTTAACAGGTTCTTGGCCAAGATTACATTTGTATTCACACAATGCTCCTTTTATAGAACGAAGTAATGCAACCAATTATGAGAGCAGCCCCTGAAAAAGCCAACTAATGGCTTGACTTTGTCCACGTTCATATCAGCACAAAGTAACTAATTTTACATGATGCTTGATAATGCAGCACTCTGTAACAAAAAGATTACGTGTGAACGCTTACAAGCTAAACATATTCATTCTGAAAGGATCGGACCACATGCGATTTATAAGCACAGATAAAAAGAGAAACACAGAACTGAAACCAGGTTTACCCACATTTCATACCTTTTGTACTCTGGCATGTTTATACCTAACATACATACAGTTTTCTGATGCAGTTGCTGCTACTGCGTGCGCTGCTACTACGTGGTACTTGATTTAGTCTCCTACACTCTAAATGCCATGGTAAACTACATGAAGAGATAAAGACAAAGGAATAGTCTTAGCTCTCTTGCTCAGTTATCTGAAGCTTTCTTTTTTGTGGTGTTTGCATTTGTTATTTATCTTTGAGGTACCCTAATAGCCCAAATAATAATTCATTACATGTTTTCAGAAGCAGTTACCATTCATTATGTGTTTTCTGAAGCAGCCACAGCCTGCAAAGTCAATTCTTGGTCAGAATTTTTACATCCGCAAGTAGAAAACAAATCACAGGATACTTCAAAGTCAGATCCTGTCAAATAGAGGAGGATGTTAATGCAATTTAATACAAACCCCTCTGTCACACTGCTGTTAAGATTATCTGTGCTGAGGTGAGCAGGCAGCAATATTAAGAACCATGCACAAACTTCTTTTGAATAAAAATGATACGTCAGCCCGTAACATTCATCAGCCCATGCAAACTCTCAGGAATCCAACTTTCACCGGAAGTGTCTTTCTGGATCTGTTTATTTCAGAATTTGTGGTATGAATGAGAGTATAATAAGTTTTACAATGTTTTAGGCATAAATGACTCATACATCATTCCGTCTGAAAGAAAAAAATCCTAACATGCAAGTACAATATGTTACTGCAGCTGCTCCATGGGAACAACAACATATCCATTTGGAAGGAAAATACATTTGTGAAAATGCCTGATTAGCAGAAAAAGCAGAAAACTATTCATTATAAACAATAATATACAACACAACTGCTTTATTTGACATTTTTATGGTTACAGTCTGTTTTCAGGGAGTCTATTGGATTCAAATGCATCCAGCTTTTCCCCTCCCACCCCCAGCTCAGATTAGTCTTCACTGATAAAAAAAGCCCCCCAACCCCTTTCTAGTTTTCTATAAACCAGGAGGGGTTCCCATGCTAGTTGGATGTAAAGTTGCTGGACAGTGCACCAAATTATCTTCTTGCTTCGGGCATCTTCTACCATCTGCTTGGGGGCAGAAATGCATGTTCCCTCTCCTTTTTGCTTTGCAAAATACTATATTTTTATCTTGCATGCCTCCTATCCCCTGCAAAGGTTATGTATTGAACATTGCAAAGCCAGCAGGCAACATGCCCCTGAAAACTGTACTATGTATATAAAGTCAAGGCAGTGCCACCTACATCAGGGCATCTATGACCTCCTAGAGACCAGGCTTCCAGATGTCCCTGACTTCCCTTTTACAACCAAGGAAACCTCTACCTCTCTACCTTCTTCCACCTTACTTCTCCTTGCCCTTTTATTTCCATATACCCTTCTTACTAATGAACACGTTTTTTATTTTCCTTCACACTGCAATTAAAAAGTTTCATGTGCTTCTTCCATTACAAATTAATTAATTTATTGTAGAAAAGGAATGGAACTTCCACTAAAAAATAATCAAGACAAGAACATTTGGGAGTGCCGTATGTAGCACTAGTTAAATATCTATGCCATTTAATGTAAACCACTGGCATACCAAAATATACTTAGAAATTATTTACAGTATTTTGTGACATGTACATGGACTAACATAAATACACAGGTAATATTGGTAATGCCATTGTTTCTTTGGATGAAAGCAAACTCAGACATGTTTAAAAAAAAATATGCTAAGTGGATACAGTTGGGCACTTCTTTATGGAGTATCCCCCAACCGTTTACCAAAAGGAACTGCAAACTCCAACATGAGAAGAGACTCGTAACTGCCTTTATAACCACCTGCTACCAGAGAGGCACCTCAGATGGTTAACCCAATTTTTGGTCAGCCTAAGAGAAACAAACAGGCAGAGACAGCGGCTAACCAGAGAAAAAAAACACACTTGAATGTTTTGCTTGATTCAGGCCAGAGGATTAAGTCCTGTCTCCCACCTTCCAGGTGAGTGCCCCAGCTAATGAGCCCTCAGCTAACAGCAGAGCAACTTGTTTGCCCTCTCTTTTTTTCATTAAATCTCTAAAGAACTGTGTTTAGTTCCTCATCAAGATGAATGCCAAGCCTGCTACATTTTTCATGACACTGAATTCTTGTTCTCCTGCCAGCCCTAGTTATGTGTGAACATTTTAGGCTCCCTCAGGCATTTATTTTACTACAGAGTCCTGAAATACTTAAGTCTATTAAGACCTAAAATAAACATGAAAAAAGGAGGAATCTGCTAGTTGTTCTCCCAGTCTACGTTTTAAGGAGGCAGTGCCTACACCAGTGAAGTCTAGAAATTATTCTCAGTGCTGCCAGTGAAGTGATGGTACATTCGGCAACAAACCCATCAAGCCGCGTCAGCTACCGCAGCAGGGTTCAGCTCTGCACCACGACTGGAGCAGCACCGTCTGCAGGATGGGAAAAACCAGCCAAATGGGGCTGAGCCTGGGAGAATAAGCTGGACTGCAAGTGCACAGCCGGAGCGGACGGTGTAACGCTTTCCAGAAAAGGTGGATTTACTAAACTCACCCACAATGACTACTCTGCACGCACGTTACCCCTAGGTTTGTGCCCAACTGAGTCCCTGCCTGCTCCCTTGCTGCCAGGAAAGAGGGCAGCTGGGAGCAGACTGTGACTGAAGAATAACTCACACAGCTTGGCCTTGGTTACCCCTCTTGCCAAACCCCTTTCTGGAGCAGCAAGCGTGCTGGCTGCAAGCTAGGTTGGCCTGCTGTGTGTCAAAGAAGTGGGAGCTTGAGAAAAGGCAGCCAAACACCAAAAGATTTCAGCCAAGCCTTGAAAGGCAGCAGACAACTGACTGAATTAACCACTGGGCTGCAAATCTAGCATGTAGGCTATGAGCTGGGCATCCCTGACCTACAGAAAGGAGCTGAAAGAACGCTCATAACGAATTCCCTACATAAAATACCTGGACCACAAAGCCCATTTCCTTAAGATAAAACCACAAGAACAGACAATCCTTTGCTCTGCCTCCACTCTGAGTGGGAGCGAGCTTTCTTCAGCTGAGCTTTGCAGTAAAATTGTGGCTACACTTCTGGAGACACCTGAGCAGCCTTATTACTTTTTGCTTTCAAGCAGCAAAAGGACCTGCTGTCAAGCATTTCACCCACAATGTTCTGCCTTGTGGGGTGGGAACCCCACTTCGGGGAGTTAAAAGAGCTTAAAAACCTGATGGATTCAAAATTTAAGCCCAGTGTGACTAAAAACCAGTTCTGAATTCATAAAATTGGAATACGTAATACATTGACACAGGTTTGTCTAAAGAAACGGTAGATTGTGGCCCCAAACTTCTCCTTCATTTTGTTTTTGTTTTTTTTTTAAAACAACTTGTAACTTTGCTCAGCTTTGAATGAGAGCTGTGTAATGAGGAATGCCAAAGCAACATTCCACAAAATTGAAACATCGCAAAATCGTCACTCAGAAACCAGGTATGGCACTGGTGCACATTTATTATCCACAAGCTAAAATTTGACTAATGTAATTTAAGATTGATAATTGCTGACAGAGCCCATATGCGTTTTTATTAAAAGGAAACCGTCAAATTAAAAATACTGCTTCCATCTGACTTTTTCTAGAGTACCATGGTTTCAAATAACATCTCAGATTTATAACTGAAATAGCCACTCAGGATTTTTGAAGTCTCATTCTCTGTAAATGCAACCTTGCCCTTTCTTCAGCCGTTTGCATTACTCAGACACCAGGTAAAAGAGACGAAAACATACAAAAATCAGACAAAACAGAACAGTGTATTACTAAAACTTGTAAATAACAGTAGAAGCAAGAGTTGCATTTTTTAACCCAGTTTTTAACAACTGATCTGATTTTAAGTTATCATTATTATTTTGTTGGTGGGTATAAGGAACTCTGTTGTGCTGGGTGTTACAGAAGTGTGTAACAAAAAATCCCCAGTCTTTTCTCTGTATGAAGTAACAAATGGCTGGCACCAGACAATATTCATCTGAGAGTGAAAATTCAAAGGTAGAATAGTTGAATTACTAATGACAATGTGTCATCCCTCTCCCCAGTGCCTTACTACTCGAGGTCTCCAATGTGGCTAATGTGCTGCCAACTTCTAATAAAGGTTCCAGAAAAGCTCCAGGGAGCAGCAATCTGCAAGCCCGATGTCTTTATGCTAGTTAAGTTAACAGAAACTATATTAACAAACAGACTAAGTGGGCACATGTCTGAGAAGAGTCAAATTTCAGTTTTCATAAAGTGAAGTCCTGTCTTACAAAATTAACCCAATTCTTTGAGTAGCTCAAACAAATGTGCAACCAGTGGTCCAGCCAACACAGCCTATGTGATTTCCAAAAGGCTTTTAACAAGTACTTCACCAGTGGCTTTTAAACAAACTAGGTACCCATGACCGAACAGAGGTCCCTGCATGGCAACATAACTGATTAAAAGACATAACCAGAAATTAGTGCTAAATGGTCAAGCCTGCCCAGTAGACGAAATAGAACTAGTAGAAGTAGTAGAAGAAGTAGAGACATGCTCCTCTTTCCATACCTGTCACTGACCTGGAAAAGTAGCTGAGCACTGAAGCAACCAAGTTTGCAGATGATAGAAACTTATCTAGGGCAGTAAGGATGAGTGCAAGTGGTGAAGAATCACAGGACCTTATGAAATTGAGTGACTAGACAATGAAATGGTAAATTAAATTCAGTGTGGAATAAGTGTAGAGTGATACACATGGGAAAATATAACCTTAACTTCAACATGTACAGTGATGGGCTCTGACCTGAACATTACCGCTCAGGAACGTGACCTTGGGGTTACAATAAATAGTGCCATCAAAATGTCAGCTCAGTGCTCAGCTGCCAAAAGAAAGCAGCCCAAATATTAGGCATTGTTAGGAACTGAACAGGAAGCAAAACAGAGGACACAATTATGCCACTTTGTAATGCCACTCAGTCCAGGCACTGTCCCTGCCTCCAGCAGAGGGGAGTTTAGCGGACATGCTTCATCACTGAGTATTTTGTGTTTATGTTTACAAAGGTAGCAGCAGCAAAACAGAAAGAAGCTTAATGCAGAAGACTGACCTATAATTAGGGGGACAAAGACAATTTTAACACCCTCTGTACCTCAGTTTCATGAGAGCTTTTTCTGAGACCGTATCCAAAATTCAAGGAGACTGCACCTTCTAGATACTTGCTGACAAACCATTCAGAAGAGGTTGACAAATTACACACATACAATCGGTGAGCTCTATTAAAAAGCAGGACCGTGTATCAAAATTTTAGCTATTGCTAAATGCATAGGCTTTACTAATATTTGAAATAGCTGGAAAAAGACAAGTTTGAAGATTTGGCTTCACTCTAGCTGCACACAGCCAGCTAAAAATCACTTTGCTGTGCCATTTTGAAGCTACTATAAAAATTTTAAGCCTTAAGGGTAAGCACAAGTGCCTGCAAAAGGGTTAGTAGAAACAAATGCATCTAAAAATCTTTAAAGTCTTGCTTTTCTCACTGCTCTCTCTTCCTCATTGTCTTTCCTATCAGCTAGCCTGTTCAAGGTGCCGCTGGTATCAGACTCTTCAGTGCCTGAACAACACACTAATGTTTTTACCCACTGAGGTTCTGTGACAGGGAACAACTAAATTAAGTCGAAGCCTTCAGATTTCTAGCTAACCTCTACACATCTCTATTAAAACATGTACTACTTGCTTTTATGAGAAAGGATTTGCCTGTCTGCTAATAGACTGATACTACTCGTATCTTTGTCTAATTGCATGAGCCGTGAGACTGTTCTGGTTTTCATTTGGATTGTTAAATATCAGACAGAGAATTTGTCAATACTGGCTATGCATAGTGTACTCTCTACTTATTTACTTGCATAAAATACTGTCTATTTGCTTCACATATGCACACACGTGTATAAGAAACACACTACCACCACAACCTATAAACAATCTATACAGTAGCTTTGCCTATGATGTAACAGAACAAATATAGAAAGGTAAAAAATATGTTGGAAGAAAAACAGAATTATGATGAAGATTTATTCTTTAATTTTAAACTCATAACCATCAAATATGAACACAAATATTTTTCAACAAGAAATAAAACTATGCAAGGTATTTAATTCGTTTAAACTGTTAGCTAAGAGCTGCTACAGGAGAGTGCAGATGGACTAGTAACACATGTTCTAAAATAGACCAAGTTAGTTCAACTCAAATGGTATAGTATTCCATTACGCAATACGGATTTTTTTTCCTATTCTTTTCCTATAGTTGTAATTCTCTACCATTGAACTGTAATTGAAGTTTCTTTCTTTTTCGAAGGCACACTTTTCAATTTGTCCCGTGCAAGCATATTTTTATGACAGGTCATGAAGGACACTCACAGCAGGAAGCACTCTGGGAAAAGAAGTAGTCCAGACTAACAAAAAAGCTTCTACAGGGAATAAACGGCATGATTTTAATTAAAGTAGAATGAAGAAAGCAAAGTAAATATTAGCTGGTATCAGTGCACTAACATTTTCAGTCACCACAAGTGGAAGTCAACCAAACTTCTCAGAGAAATGCCTTCAGTGTTCTTTAAAGCAATGCACAGAACTGGTGAAGCTGTGACAGGGAGCAGACTGAACCTAAGGCAAGCACATCAACTCACTAACTAAAGCTCTGCCTCCTTCTGTCAGATGAGATGACTTGTGTTTCAGCGTGACTACAGTAACTTGTGTTAACTGGAGAAAACCAACAAAAATCAGATGACCACTTCTCCCCTCTCTCTATTCTGCTGTTCTCTACAAATTAAGTCATTATCTGTCTCCTGAAGTGAGAGAAGAAACCTTAATTAATCACAGAAACCCTTGAACCGCTAGATAAATCATTCCCTTGACCCCGTGCTGTTTTCAAAGGGCAGGGCTAAGTCGCTGCAGCTACAGCAGCTGCCTTCAAGCACTGGCAGTAGCACTGGGCAGCTACAAATCACCGGTGCAGAGCATGTGAAGTGCGAAATGGCAGCCAGCCCCTTTAAAAGTCCTGACGCACCCTGAAACTTTAATTCTGTCACGCAGTTAGAAAACACTGAATAAATTAAGTTTTTCAGAAAGCCATTCTGAGCTCCTCATTACAGATCTAATTACAAGCTATCTTTACAATGTACACCTGACGACATTGTGTAAAGCACTTTGCTTTAAAGGTCAGCAGAACTAAAAGAACAATTTTGCTATTTATAGTAAAGGGTGAACTTTTCTTATTTGGCTGTTTAAGCAGCCAACCCTTGAGTTTAATGTAATTAGGGAGGGGATATTCAATTTACTGTATCCACAAGTAATGATAATTACACTGGTTCAAAAAAGCTGTTGGTAAGCATAAGAAACCTTTGTAATTACATCCTGTTTCCAAAACTACTTGAGCACCATGAACTCAAAGCATTTCAGCAAATGAAGGCCAAGGCACATAAAAGGAGAGCTATGGCACTTTAAAAGCTGCACTGTTTAACATAATGAGCCGCCCGACCAGAGGGAGATCGCAAAACGCGCTCCATAACTCACCCCGACAGCCCATGCCATCTCCTTCCCGCTCACAAACATCCATTAAGAAAAACATAAGCCAGCTCCCTCATTGCCTCCTTCCCATCCTTCGCCAGCATCGCTCAGTTCCCCTCGCAGAGCTGGGACCTGAGAGTCAGCCCACGTAACTCTGCCGGGCTTTGAGAGCCTGTCTCAGGCTCCAGCTGATGATCCTGTCATGTTTGGGAGAGTGCCGGTGCTGTGAGCAGGGAAACGCCGTCGTGTCCCTCCCGCCGCCAGCCCCATGCATGCAGCAGATTAGCTCCGTCAGCAATCCACCAGGACCAAGGTGAAAAATAAACAAATAAACACGTTCACAGCAGCTGCGGCGATCGCTCTCCGGAAAATTATTCAGGCATTATGAGGGAGACGGTATTAAACGCTGCCACTTGCAGCTTCACGGCTCTCTGCATATTTGCATCAGCCTGGGATGCGCACTTAAGGAGTATCATCGGAGAGCCTGCCCAGCTGAGCATCTTCCATTAAGTTTTTGTCTTAAAAGGAGATAGCAGGAACCTCTCTGCCTGACAGGCAAAAGGCTTGTCATAATTCATTAATAACACAGCTTTGCTCAGGTTTCCTTCAATGAGATCAGGCAGGCGGCCTATGAAGAAAACGCTGAGCGAACAACAGCTTCTCTAGAGACAACGCAATAAACTTGCCACTACTTGGCATCGTTTGGTGTCTAAGACAAGGATGACCAACGCTATTTGACAAGACCTGTCAGAGACCCTTAAGGGTCCTAGCCAAGAAACCCACGAAACAAACAGTAATTCCTCAGCAGGATGCAATTCACTGCTTGGAAGTGAAAACTTCATGTTTTAGCTGCAGAGATAAATGTACTGGTCTGCTTTTGCTACGCCCAGGGCAAAGCTGGCAATCTGCTCTAATAAACTGTTTGCGTCCAAAAGGAAAAAGGCTAGAAGAGGTGAGGTAAACTACAATATCAGATTACTGCGAAAATTAACAGGACTATCACAACTCTTCCATCAGATTTTAAACTCATCTAAAGCCTCATTTCCTTCTAAGTAGGAAAAATAGAAAATACAATTGAAGTTATCTGTTAGGTAAGGAAACAAGCTCAGGCTAACTCTCAAGATAAAGTTATTAGGACGGCATCAAAGTAGGGAGGGCAGAACATGACTTCCCCCCTCCCCCCCTTTTTTTTATTTGGTGGCCATCCATTCATACAGAGCTAAAATGCACCCATTATGTTTAATTGAGTCTTACATACTTCCTCCTACAAGATCTGTTCATCATGAAGAAGAAATGTACTCTTACTGGCATTTGATCCACCGGCATTTCATATTCACAACATTGCTTCAAATGACAGAATAATCTAGCAATATAGTAAGTACCAGTTAGTTCAACATACAGCATTTATTATGATCGAACGTTTAAACAGCCTTCAGCATAAAAAAAGGTATTATGAATTTTTTTGTTTACTATGAGAGGGTTTCCAGGTTTGCATTTGGTTTTTAAAAGATGCTTTATCATCATATAACAGAAGCAGTCCAAGTATATAAATTAATTTTGTACATTTAGAAAAAGCAATGAACGTACTGAAGACGGCTAATTATTGATTTCAGAACATCTGTGTCACAAAATCATCTTTTGCAATAAAGTAGGTTCAGGTAATTTGCAAGCAGCATAACATTATTGCTTCCCTAAGCTCCTTTGTGTTTTGCTTAGGCATGATAATTTATTTTGACCATAATATGTCTTTAAAACTATCGTCTATAAACGTTATTAGAAACAGCATTATTAGCATGTCTAGAGATCACTGTATGCCAGCAGAATGCAACTGATTGAACAGAAATCAATAAAGGTATTTAATGACTTCATGAGAAAAATTAGTGACCCTCACACCCTTAATGGATTAACGTCACTTATGTGCAACACATTGCATAATGCTGACACAGAGCCACTCAAAGCAGTGCCACTTTTCATATGAGTGCCTTAAAACCTTATCAAAGGGAAATTGTGTTTTAATGCTATTTCAGATGTCATTTTTGAGAGGATTTTTACAATCCCATTTCATAAAGCAGAAAGCATGATCTGAATTGTTACAAGTAGCTTTTGTCATTGGCACATGTACTAGGTCATCCTCTGAAGTTAGCTGGTGAAATGAAACCCTGAACACAGGAGGAGGTTAACACTTTGAAATATTACTCAAACAATTTGTTTACTGTCAGATTTCATCTCTGAATACAGCTTTATCTATATATCTGAATATTTATTAATTAATTACTGACAGCATACTTTGCTAGGGAAGGGAAACTGCTCCTCACAGTCAGTCCTACAGCATGAGATAGACAGGATGCGCAGCTCCCAGAGAATCAAAATGAGAGGAGGGAGGTAATACAAAAGAAAGAGTACTACACCATTAAATGAATGCTTGCCTCTCAGCCACTGAGACTATGACCAGATCTGTTAAGAATATGGGTATCTGTCTGTCTGTCTTCAATACGCTGTTTCGTATCCCATTTTACATCCATTCACCAAAAGGCAACCGTGAGTCACAGTAAACCACTCCATGCTCTCATTCCTTTAATTTTACTTTAATAGACTAAATTTGGAAATATGCAGTATCTACTAAGTATCTCTTTAATGACATGGGAAGAAGCAAGTCAAATTAAAGATGTCAATATGCATTGTCTAAGTGGGCTTTGCCTTCACTAGGCTGCATTTACAATTCCTTTGGAGTTAACCCAAACATAACTGAGGAGAGCTGATGTTCAAGTTTCTTGTTCTGTGCGCCATATTATTTACCATAATTTTATGCCTAGCATGAAGAAAAATGAAACAACTAAAAAAAAATTCTTCCTAAAGATAATTTAGTCACAGCTTTCATATGCAGTTTTCACCTGAAGAAATAGGAAAAAAATGCATACAGATAAAACAAGGAAACAAATGCAAAAGCTTTTTCTGACTGACTTGAATGTTTCCTTATTCCTCCCCAAAGGATATGAAAACTCCTCCAGTAAATGTAGCATCATAATTGGCTATAATTGACTCCATCCTTCAATTTTTAAGGCAATCTATAAAATATGGATCGTTTTGTCAACTGGGAAACAATTTTGTGACACCACACTGTTTATCTCGTTACAGTGATCTCGGCTGCACTGAGTATCATTTGTTACCCCTCAGACTACCTTATTTGTGCTGTAATCCTGGACCTTCCTACATTTAACGCACTGCACGCTAGTTAGCTGTAATACCAAACACTTTGAGTGCTACCAAAAGGAATTACTTGCTGAAAATCAATGTAATAGGGGATATCAGTAGCAGGTGAAGTACCGCCATCATATTTGGGCAAGCAAGCTCTGTTCCAATACATCAGCATACTTCATGCTATCCTATCATTGGTCCATCTCACAACTTACTGCACATGAATCAGAGGGGATGAGGGGAAAAAAAAAATTAAAGGTGTAATCACTTTGGTGCGGTTTTTCTATTACACCTGCTCTTCCACTGCATTTGCAACATTTTAATGCAAACTGGTAACACTCTGGCTGTATGAACTATTTCTACATCATGGTAGTTTTGCAGCAACTCTTAGGTTGCAACAATATGATGACTTCTGAATCGGGCTGACTGTATCTGGCCATTTCTATTAGCTGAATAAATGCAAACACCTCACAAAGATATTGTCTTCGGAGTCAGAATCATGGAACTTGCTTCTCTCTTTTTCTTATGTCTTCCAAAAATTATTTTTATTTATGTGCTGCAACGCTTCAATTGAAAACTAAGTAGAAGGAAGAATAAACCCTAAAATCTAAAAAAATCCAAGTACTGATAGCCACAAAACTGCACCAAATGATTGACAGAAACATTGATGTAATCCTGACCATAGCAACAGTTTAATTATGAGCATCTTGGCAGTCAGCCTGCTCTATGTGTTGATTTCCCCCAGCAGAGAATGTCATACAATCCATCTTTGTGTTATGCGCTACATGACTACATGGAGAGGCCAATCAAAGGGGAACAAGGAACAGAGAAGTTGTACTAAATTACTGGGGTGAGAGAGGAGCGAGTACATTGGCCTTGAATAATTTCACTCCCGAGGGTAAGCAAGATTGAGAAAAAAGAGGGGTAGAAAAAAACACCAAGAGGGTTCTACCCACAACAGAATAGTCCTATGGTCCTTAATTACAGTGATTACGGCATACAACATGAATACTCCTCTGTGATGAATGGCATGAATCCTTGGTACATATTTTAAAGCGCCCCCTCTCAAATTCTTGTTCCCAGGATCACAACTGTGTTGCCACCAGCACTGATGGGATCAGAGAAAGACCCTGCTAACCCAGGCAAGCAGGTCTCCCACCAGGGACACAGGGTTCACCGGCCGCGGCTACACTTGACATTGTAAAGCAAAGCATGCCAACAGGAGTGGATCTGCTGCGTGGAGCAGCTGCTGCCAAGAACCCAAGATCCACGTGATTAATATTTTAAGGGTTTTGCTTCAAGCTAGTTCCAGCGTGGTCCTGCAGGCAGGAGCACCTGCGCAGCTGAGCACTTCTGGAGCACGTTTTCCAGCTTAGTGCCACCCAGCAGGAATCGGCACGTGTGCTCCGTGAAACAAATCAAAGTATGGTAAGCCAGGAGATTTGCTGAAAGGCCATGCTCCCGACCCACACTAAAACACAAATATAGTAGGCACATCGTAGGGGAGGTTTAACATCATTGGTGAGATGCAGAGTTCACTCCAGTAAACTAGGGGGCAATGAAGTAATAGTGGTAACTTTGAAATAAGGGTGTAAGGGGCGGGGACCTTAAGGGGAAAAAGCAGCAGCACAGGCTTAGGAGGTTTTTAATAAACAGTGAAATCTGACTGTGACTGTTTCTCAAGGTAGTTGCATGGAATTTCCAGACAGAAACAAAAAAACCAGAATAATATTTTATAATTAACCTTACTTCCAATCTCTGTTGGAAAGTGTTTAAAAAAAAAAAACAAAACAACACCAAAACACACCCAACAAGGGAGTTATGACGCAATGAATTCAACAAAACAAACACAACAGATTTTAGTCTATATGCAACTGTAATCTACAGCGTTTACACAAAAAATTTCCCTTAAATTCCAGACCTATTTTTTGAAGCAACATTTAGGAAAATCTCTCTGAAATACTGAACCAGCAGTTTAAGATTATACTCTCTGCTCTTTACTTTAAGGAAATGTTTTGGTAATTTTTAAGTGTGTGAACAAAGGTTTTGTGAAATCCTGTTAGGCTATTACATGTCATAAGAAAATCATCCATCATTTCTGCAGCATGGTGTCCACATTCACAACTTAACTCAATAAAGACTGTTTTTAGTTTCTATTAAGATATGAATATTTTATACATGTAACCACATAAATCAATGAGAAAAACCATATATGTGTATATATATGGATCATAACATGTATAGGCTTCTTTGAAGAATGTACCAAAAAAATTAAGAAACTTGAAATAATGGCACTCTAAAAATGAGTTTCCTAAAGATTATAAAAATTACAAGAGCCATATTCAAATTAAACACATAATTTTGAGGAGTTAAACTTATACCACACAACTGTTGTTCCACTCTACATTTTTTATTTGCAGATATGTGACTATCTGCATCTCCAAGACACTGTGGCTGTATCACAACAGGAAAATGAAAACAACTTTTCTTTTTTTTTTTTTTTTTTAAATACCAAGTGTATGGGCATGCTCTACTTCTTGTGCATTACCTGTCTGAGAAATTGCTTTTAAACACAAAGTGTTAGAATCTAGGAGACTGTGCTTTACCTTCGCTACCTCCTTCTCATCAAAATTCACTTAAAACACTGAAGAAAGGAGTTTTTTTGCATGTGGGTACAAGCTAATGCTCAGTTCATTACATTATAAAAATCTATTAAATCACAGAACTAAAATGGGTTTAGTTATTTAAGCTTCAAAAGCCTAAGATTGCCTTCTTCCAGATATGGTCAGCTTTAGCTGTGAACTCAGGTCTCGTATTTCAGCTCAGACCACTCAAGAGGTATTCTGTTTTTCTAAACAACAATGTAGTAAGAAAAGGCTGTACTTGATAAAAAGTCCTTGTGTGTATCATCTCTTTTTTTTCAGCACCAAACATCCTAGTTTGCCAACAACAAATTTACTGTTTTATCATCTCTCTACTGTAGAGGTTCTCTCGTAATAAACACATCTTATAAAATACCTATGTCACTGTACTAATGGAATGATTACCTGAATAAAACACCCAGCCGATGACACTGAATATTCAGTTAACTTATTTACCCTTCAACGGCTAGAGAATACAACAAAAAAAAAAGAAACCCACAGGAACTCCTGGTGAAGATACTTTGTCGAGGCATTAATCAGAGTTAGAGTAATATGAACAGTTACATCACCCCTCAGTAAGTTCACCTTGATATTTCCACAAAAAGGTCATTTGCAAAATCTTCAGAAAAAAGGCAAAATGACACATCGCTGTCAGGGTTTGTGCGAGTGAGGGAAGATGGCAGTCTGCTCTCAGGCACACGGAAATGCATAGTGTACATGTAGTGCTCTTGATGCAGGCACTTTTTTTTTGTGAAAGAGAACTTTAAATACAGGAGTTAATCTGCTTTGTAAAAACCATTGTATTTAGAAATGCTTAATGGCACCTAGCACACAGAGGACAAAAGTTTCGCAATTACCAAAAAAATTCTGAAGTCCCAATACAATCACAAATTAAAGAAATATATATTTTTAATGAACCAAGAACTGCATTAACAATTACAGAATACCTGAAAGATCTTAATCTGATATTAATCTGTTATTAAAGTTTGTGGCCATTTAATCTTTTATTACTTTCAGCGCATTACTTCAGATCAAAGCACATAAATCTGGCTGAAAGTATTTTTGCCCCAAAATCTGTATCACAACTCTTTTTCTGTAATTGAAACCCCCCCCCCCCAAAAAAAAAAAAACAAACCCTGAGATAACTACCTATCAAATCTCAAAGAGGATGATTTGCCATTTACGCATTCTTAGCTCTTGGAAAAGGTAGCAAAACACCTCCAGTTCAGAATAGTTGTTTTGGCGAATCTCTCAGTGGGCAGAGCTGGGAAGTTGATGAGATACAAGCCTTGTGGCGGACATTCAGCAATATTCAGCCTGGAGACATGCTCCTGACAACCACTGCTAAAGTCAGACACACAACTGTCCAGTTATTAAGTGTCTATCTGTGTAGAAACAGTGGCTCAAAGTACAAGGGCAGTTCAGTGAGAAACAAGGTGCTACTCCACATAAAGAATTGTACTGAAATTTGGTGGCATTTTCTAAAAAACCAAAACAAACCAAAAACCAAACCCCACCTACACCACAAACCAAAAACAAATCAAAAAAGCCCCACATCACCAAAAAAAACACCCCAAACACAAAAAAAAACCACAAAAATGAAAAGCCCTGTGCTAGTAACTCCTAGTGTTTAGGTTTAGTTCATTGCTGTATTTAGAGTCCGATTGCTTCTTTCTGCAAAGTCTCAGAGACCAAAGGGAGTGTGTAGAAGATGTTTCACTTTTTACTGAAGCAGTGGAGAAGACTTAAAGCTTGGAAGGGTTTCCTGAGCGACTGTCACCCACCACACACTTCTGATTACTCTGCCTGGGTTGGTTTTGATTAAAAGGGTGAGAGGTATCATAACTCAAGTAAGCAGGAGACAACTGTAGTAGCTGACAGATGAACACTGATTCAGAACTAACCTGCAAGACACCTCTCAAACCCCGTTAATTACATCTGACAGTGAATATGGAGCTTCTCATTAGGAACACACAATGAACATGCCCAGCTATGGGGTTCACTTATGTCACCCTGCTACCACTGGTGACACTCTCCTAAGCAACTTTTGCTTTACAGGATTAATCCTTTAGAAAACAAGTACTCTGTAAGCGGTTGAAGGGACAGATTTATATTTCCAGGTGATTGTTTCACAATTAAACATTGCTATATGACAAAGCTGTTGCCTAATTTTAAAACTTGAAATACTAATACAGCATGTCCATTTATCATATTAAATATGTTAAGTGCATTTTGGCACAGAGCACAGCTGAGATTCTCAATGTAAAAACAGATATTTTGGACCACAACTGTAAAGAAAGCTTTTCACAGTTATTTATATGTACTTGAATTAAATATTAAAAGGGGGGGGGATTTTCTCAATAGGCTATAGTTGTCTGAACTTTCTCTGATCATTTCTACAGTACACAGGGCTGCATCACAAACAGAAGAAAAGCTATTTGAGGGAGCCAGACTATTTCTACAATTCGTCACAATGCCAAATGTGCAAAACAGTAGCTTGCATCTTGGGATCAGTTTAACTACCTCACTGCAGTACTCAGCATAGGCTATTAAGCCTTGCTACTGATTACCTTTGGCACTGTAGTGAGCTTGCACAGATGCATTACTTTTGATTTGGGCAGTAGCTTGGGTGCCCCTACATCAAATTCTTTGTGGACTAATTAAACACACATTTGGATCTAGTCAGAGTAGCAGTATCTGGAGAAGAATCATCAGAACATACATGTTCCAAGATTTATAAGTGAAACTAGCTAAATTAGAGTAACAATCCTACAATAAAACAGACAATAAAATTAATTTTAAAAAATCAAACCAGAATAACTGAATTGTTTCATTTACTGCAATTATTACATCAAATAAGCAGTAATTTCTTATAAGGGCTGATAATATTACAGACTTGGAATTTGTTTAGGCACTAGCCCCTAAATGACAGGGTATCAAAAAGCTCTGTGTGAACTGAAACTGTGTTCTAGCTAACCAGCGAACATAAAAGGATCAGCTCATCTCCATTCTAAAACAAGTACTTAGATTGAGGGTCTCATGCCAATTATGGAAGCCTGCTAAAAATATGTCTGATTAGATAATAAGCTTTTCTTCCTCCCTTCACAATCAGATATGGATAAAATACACTATGTCTGCTCTCTTCAAGACATTCCATCTTACTACATTTAAATTAAAATAATACAAATTTGAAAGGCAAACCTCCTGTTTCAAAAATACGTGTCTAGGATGTGCTGGGCAGAAAAGACATTTTATAGGCTACAAACTATTATACTGGGACTGTTCTCCAAAAAAAAAAAAAAAAGCCACCAAAAAAACCTAAAAAGGTAAGAATCTGGGTCTGTCTCTGGACATTCCCACACGACTTGACCACACTGTCAGATGGGGAAAATGCTAAAGGAGATATTAAAATACTAAAAGAAAACGAACTTAAACAGTACTGTACTTAGGCAGTACACTTCTTGTCAACTATACCAACTTCCAGAAGCATAATTAAAATTCAGAAATAATAAGATTAACCACTGATTTTTTTTGGCTCCAGTAATATCAATGGAGCATCGGGTTTTTTAAAACCACACATTTATTTGCCAGAAAGCAAAGGACGCACAAGTCTCTTAGCAAGCCTGGTTTACCATATGACCAGACAAGAAGGGAAAGCTTGAAAAAACTGAATTACTTTCTTTTTCTTCATCAGACTAGCAAAGCCTGCCTGCTTCTGCTCATACATCTCCCTTAGTCCAGCAAGCGAGGACATGACAGTTTAGTTTCGAGGCCTCGTTGGGTTGGATTGACCATCTTTAGAGTGTAGTCTGAAAATACTTTGTGTTTTAGATATTTACAGTCCATTCAACAGAAGCCAACATAAGCTCTTTAAAGGTTTAACAAATTATTCTTTAAAAAAGTCCAACTGAAAGAAAAAAAAAATCTTTCGAAACTATACAAGTCAGGCATAAAGCCAGGAAAAAGACTGGAAAGAAAAAGCCTCAAAAGCAGTACTGCCTCAGTCACTAGCTAAACAATTTATTCTCTGTTCTGCAGACAGACTTGAGATTCCATTTTATATATAAGCACATCCCATACTCCAGTCAGCATTACAACTTTTAATAAAATTTCTTAAGACAATAATCAGGATAAAAAATATTGTATAATCAGACTACAACTATTGTATAATCAAACTATATTGCTCTCAGAAATCATGAATTTTATTTCTGTTTTTATATATAAGCCTAACTTATATATAACTTATATATAAGTCACACAGATTATCTTCTTCTAACCAGTCAATTATAGCTTTGTTTATAAGACCAGATAGCAGTTTTCTCCTTTTTTTCCAGTGAAAAAAAAAAAAAAGGCAAAAGGAGTCCTGGGGGATGTGGGTGTGAAGCACAAAGGAAAAAAAAATACAGTGAACAAAAATGTAAAAAGCAAAAAAAAATAATTTTAACAGCATAATTTTAACTTGGTTTGTTTCTGTTTTGGATTTTCATTAATATAACTAATATTATACGTCTTCTAACTGTGGCTCAATTCCACATTTTCCTCCATGTGGGCAGCTGTGTGTGCCTGCAGGGAACTCCATTAAATTCAGTGGGTTACACAAGGCTGTAGCCATTTGCAGATGTGCTGCCTATTTTTTTTCTTTCTCTTTGTCAATGCATTTTAAAAAACAATAATAAAAATTAAAACAAATGCAAAACCCTCCCGTCCCCCCCTTCCACAAGTCCACCACCCCTGCCTGCTTTAAACCTGAGCACTATGAACTTTCCACTTACTTCCTCAATTCAGAGATCTGGATTCAGGAGGACTAGCAAACCATCTCCAGCATGAGGGAAAGTTCTCAATCACTACTCTTGTGAAAAGGTATAGCAAATTTTAAGGATTTTTTATTTTGAAAGCAGTAGGAATTATTCCAAATTTAAATCAGTACTCTTGGTCTGAAACTCTTCATTCTGATAGGAGTGGCTTTGCTGTGAAGCTCACTGCTTTCTTTACTTTCTCTGGTTAATAAGTACAGCCTATAGTCTGAAAAATATTCTTTTTTTAATTCAGAAAACTTACATGCACAAGAAAAATACTGTTAGACAGAACCACTTCACTGTCATTAAAATCCCAGAAGCAATAAGCTATAACCACATGAACAGGGGCCCTGTACAATTACAGAGGCACAGACGTGGTCCAGATAGACCTGCTTCCTTTTTTTTCCCCTTTATAATGCAACATAGTTAACACAGTAGCTTCTACCAGCACAAATTTGAAGATCTGCATGGCAAAGTTATCAAAAGTGAAAACAAAGGTTCAAGTTACCCGGACTCGATCAGCTCTGCCTACAGTCTTGTTAAACTGAAAAACAACTGCCTTTTTAACACAGTTGACAAAAAAGCCAGGTATTAAAACAAAACATGCAGCCTATAATTTTAGAGAAATAACAACATACTTCACATTTATATACTGGTAAATCATTGTTTTCAATATTGAACAACATCGTGCAAGTGGGGAAAAAACCAAAAGTCAGTCAGTCTGGGCCAGTTTCAGCCCTGACTCAGTTTGACACTGGTTCCAGCAGCTCCGTGCAGCGGCTCAGGTGCACGGCAATTCAGGCTGATGCCGCTACACTAGGACCGTTCCCTGAAGCCATAACAAGCCAGCGGCCTACAGCCATACCATAGTCTTGTCAGACAATGCCAATATTGGATAAAGTGAGTGACTGTTAGTGCAGCCTCAGTAGATTGTAACAAACACTGATGGGCACTGCTAAAAGCTTGAATATGAAATTGCAATAGTACCCTCTCTTCAGAGAGGAGAGCAGCTTTGGTAGATAGAAATACCTTTTCCTCTTTTCTCTGCTCTTTTATTCTTCCTTCAGCAAAACAGAATTTAAACAAGTAGTCTGATGCATTATATCTGAAAATATGGAAAATGCTTTTGTTTGAAAACATGCATGTTTTGGTACACAAAAGGAAATTATGCAATGTTATCATCCCATTTATAACTCCCAAAAAACCCATCAAAATTATTCCCTACAGGGACACAAACACATGCTAACAGAAATTTTGCTTCAACCTTCAAAACTCAGTCTAATGTTACCTCTCTAAGCACAAATTTAAGTATTACAAAGGGAGACGCTCTAACTGTCAAGCGTATTAAATGAATGGATCAAAATCCTTTTCTCTACTTCAGCATTTAGTTGCGGTTTCTGAAGGAAACATGTAAGTGTACACCTCTCGCATAACACAGTCTTTTTAAAGGCAATGTGCAACAGCCAGGCAAAAAAGGGATTCCTTTGGCTTTGATAGAGTCCAAAGGAAAGATTAGAGAAGTGATACTAAAACTATGTCGCCTGCTTTAAGAACAGATATTTTACTTTAGCTCCATTTACTACAATTCTATGCCACTGCATTTAGAGCACTTAGATATCAGAGTAAAAAAAAAAAAAGGTGGGGAGCAAGTTCAGTACCCCTCTTTTCAAAAGGGATTTAAAAGTCCTGAATGCTATACTTAAAGGCTTCTTTATTTTAGAGGAGACACTTCTCTTGTAAATCTTTCTGGAGATGCTACAAAGATGTGCGCTCCAAAGCATTTCCTCTGTGATCAGTTTGAAATAACTCAGAAATATTCTTATTTGCCCATTTACAGTATATGGATTCCAAATGTAATCTAACAAACATTAAAAGGTATTTCATATAGTTTAAATCCAAACAAAGCATTTCAGAACTATCTTTGGAAAATGTTTCTAATGAATTACAGTTAAATTTTTTTTTTTTTGGTACTACCACTCATGACAAATTTGAGGACTTCTATTTTGTCCTGATTTGGAATGGGAATGTTCCTCCTGAAACATTAAAGCTGTTTTCTCTTCAGTTCTATTCAGAATATTTATGCAGATTATTTCTGTTGCCCGATGAGCATGCAACACACTTCAAGTTGTAATGAAGGGGAAAATGAGCCATGGCATAGTCTGCTTACAAGTATATCTCATGTACACAGTTAAATCACAGTTAAGTCATTTGCCTATACACCTGGTAGGACTGGGTCTCAGGCAAGACCTATAAAAACTTTTATATACTTACAGTAGGAATTTCTGTGCCTCAGTGCAGGAATGGTATCCAAAACTCCCCTACCTTACATGCCTGAGAACTCGCAGGGGTCCAAGTTTTCACCAGCAAAGCTTCAAGAGTGTCTTGAATTCTGGTACCGAATATCTTAGCATTGTCTTATCTAACCCTTACTGAACACACTGCATCTCCAGGCCATTCACTATCCACAAATGAGACTGGCCATAATCCCTTGAGGTTCTTGAATCATAAGAAAGCTCTGACTGCCTAAGGCCATCATCAGATGTGCTGCCCCGGATGCATCTGAGTGGGGTTAAGAGGTTATTGCTCCCAGCTGCTTGTCACCAGGGGACCATCACCCCTCAGCATCACAACCACACACTTGTTTCCTAACCCCCTGATGTCAAAACGACAGGCTAAAAAGGTTTTGTTATCAGAAACATGTGAGGGAATGGGGACTGTCTTGACAGGCCAGGTTAGGGAGCAGCTACCCGGGCAGTTAGCTGGCACATGCAGCAGGAAGGCTGGGACAAGCAGCTGGCAGCAGAAACCCCTTACGTGGCTCAACCACTGCCAGCGGGGCTTGTCTGACCACAATCCTCACTCGCTAACGACACAGGGCTCAGCACAATTCCCTGTTCATTCAAACCAGCACCAGGTGAAGAAACATGACCCTTTTTAATTATTAAAAAAAATCCTTTTCCTCCTAATAGAAGCCGTAGCACTTAGTGCTAAATGCAATATCTGTAGACCTTGAAGTGACAACAAGGCAGAGCATGTCCCTGCCACCAACTACAGAGAGCACTGCCAGTGACAGGAGAGAAACTACGGTTTGCGGCGGCTTATCTAAGCCTTTGGGAGGACGGGAGGCTAAGCTGTATACCTAAACTCAGAAGTCACCTGTCAAAAGAACGGAAAGTAATATGGATCTGAATCCTGGCCCACTCCCCAAATCAGAATTAGTCTCTCTTTTATTTTTCCATTTTTGCTAGAATGTAAAAATTATTAGTTAATTCTCACCAGAATTAGAAAAATATTTATAAACTGGTAAGCAAAGTCAATGTTAACAGGTATTAACAGTGCTAAAACATATAAGACAATTTTACATGCACTATTATGTGATAATTCTGTATTTTATTTCTTAAATATGAGTTACAAAATCTTTACAAACAAGCTACAATTATGACCGAGTATCTGTCAAGATCAGAGGTATGTGACAATGTTACTATTTGATGTCTGCCATAATTTCTAATGCAACACTTCCCTAAAAATACCATATGACTTTTTGTTACTATGTTTATAGTATTATGCACAGCATGGTCTAGAGATACTGCAAAATGCCATAAATTCTGCTTCTATAATGATGGTATATCTATAACAGAATAGAAAGAGGAAAGAAAAGGGACAGGAAGGGGAAGGGAATAAAATATATAACTGTGAAAACTCAGTTATATATTCCAAAAGCATAAAAGCTCCCAAACTTTATCACAAAGTGATCAGAGGTAAAATAACATCTCAAAGACCATTACATAATTTATATAACCATTATATAAGAGCAACAGATACCCATATTATATGAGGCACTGCCTAAACTTACTTGTACTTGAAAATTAGGGCACATTCAGTCACCATTTCCCATACAGTAAGATAATTTTTCTCCAGTAATTACCTGAAAATATGGCAGCTGGGATTTGAGCAACTGAAATCGTACTTTTGTTGCTGAGAATTATCAGACCAGAAATTCAATGTATTGCTAGAAAACTCCCACACTCTTTGGGCTGTGATACTGCAGTGGCTAGGGAGTTTTGACAAAACAGGTCCATTATTATTTAATTCCCAGAAAATGCAATTTGGAAGATGAAAAGAGGACAAAGAGAGAGGGGGGAAAAGCCTCAAAGGTTTGGTAAATATCTTGAGATTACTTTATAGCTGTTTTCCACCCAAGAAGCAGATAGAGCTTCAAATATTTTGTGAAGCTAATACGGAAATGGTTGCTAAAATGTGCTTTCAAATAAAAACAACTTTACAAAACAAAGAGTTATCCCCTCTAGGCAGCAGCCCCTCTCGACACCTCTGATAATCCTACAGCTCTTCTTCTATAGCCCTTCTCTCACCTTTGAGCAAGAAGCAAATTGTGAAGTTGAGCGGCACCCTTATGGGACACTACCTGCTGTGATATCAGCAGACTTTAACAAATAATTAGAGTTGCCTGCAGCCATCCAGGACCATAAAGGCTGCCAACCCACTGAGTCATGTCAACGACGTTTCCCACTAGCGTTCGCATTGCTGAGAAGGGGGCAGCTACATGAGGTTTCCAGACTACTGTCCTCTCACCTTGTTCAGAGCATGTTTCAGTTGCACTAGTTAAAATAACAACTGTCTCTAAGGCCTTGCTGACCCTGGTAATGCCACTCTTGCATGCCAGTGCAGCATAGCAGTAGCAACATTGGGAGTGAAAATATGTAGAAGGAGACAAGTTTTTCTTTCATTACTGCATATGAATTGCACCAGCAACTAAAATAACTGCATTTATTTGCTGCGTCTAAAGCACAGTCAAATGCATACAGAATCTATTGCCAAAGGTCAGGTTATGATTCTTACTTTTAATGAGCATGAAGTTGCTCAGCCCTCTAGGGTAGGTTTCCTTCAAAGGAGCCATTCAAGTCTGCTGTGCCCAGAACACAGGGTCTAATTCACTCCTAGCCCTAAATTTAAGTGTATTTTAAAGTCTTGTTAATTTAATTTCACCCACGTACCACCAGATTAGAGAATTTAATGACTCAAGCATTACAATGGATCTGGATGACAAACTCTGGAAATAAATTTTCAGCATCGGTAAGTGTTCTGGTAAAACTCCTGTAAAACTTCTGTATTAGGGCCACTGTCTATATTCACAACCCATAGTAGGGGAGAAAAAAGTAGAATCACACACAAGTATTTCTGGTAATAACTGCTGATGCCTGTTTTCTTTATTTTCTGGCCTCGACTTTCTTCTTCTTCAAAATAGCTGACAACTGAAACTGTCTTTCACAATTTCAGATATACAACTTTCTCTGCAGGTTTCTCTGACAAGGATTTTCCTCCATGCAACATATTTTGGCTTAGTCAGAGAAATCGTCTCATCTACTTGCATTTTAGTGTGAGTTTCTCATTCAAGCTACTCACTGAATTTTCCACAGAAAGCAGAGTATCGGTCATCAGAACAAAATAAATTCATTCAAATAGAAAGTGTAAAAAAAAAAAGTCATATACAAGAAAATGTCTTTTTTGAGTACAGCAGTAGTCAGATTTTGGCCAAACTTGAGAAAACACAATAAAAAGTAAATTCTAGTAGCAATGTTACAGAAGTTAGAAGCACGGGAAATTACTTAATAGTTGCACTGCATCGTGATAGTATTTTGAAATACACGAATGGTAGATAAAAATATGATCAAAACTTTGTGCTTGTAGCTTAGCAGAAAGGTTCAATAGCAATATTGAGCAGAACATCAGAAAGTGAAATAGAGTATTTCTAACATACAGGATATGAAGTCAGAATGCCAGAAAAGACCTGTAGGAAGGAATGAATTCCAGTCCTGGGACAGAGTGTTACTGAAATACAAACGTTCACATCAACATACAGGAGTGAGCAGCCAGCAAACCTCCTAGCAAAATCAAAGATACAGAAGCATGAGAAAACTTCACTGATTTTGAGCCAGCATCAGAAGAGGCTGTGGTTTGTATACTGAGCCCTGCCTACATGTCCTGTAACACGTTTTTTAAGCTCTCTAAAACAAGGCTAGAAAACACCACAAATATATGTAAGAATAGCTTTGGAAATGGAAAAGCCAGAAGATCCAATACACAGTAACTCAGGAAAAACAGAGCACAGCTTTGCACTAACCCTCAAAAGCTAAGGAATACAGAAAACATAATATTTTTATTTTAATATTTTATTTAATATTTTAAAATTTTTAACCTGTGGGGACAGGTTAAAAAAAACTTCAGTATGTATAGATGTTGCCAGAAGATAAATTTAGCTCCTTTTTGCAGCAAAGTTCCAAGATCTGTACTTTCACTTCTCCATTTGGGTCAGAAAGTACTCTTTCGGATATAATGAAGTTTAGTACTTTTTCAATACACAGTGACCCAGATCGCAGAAGAGCAACACATTCACTGCCAACACAATGACACTCAACACCAACAACAATGTGAAGAGTACAGGAACCTGCAAGTAGTAGATGCACAAAACTCTACAAAACCAGATATCAATCTCTCAGAATTGAAATTCTTTATTCAGAAAAGAAATAGACCACAAAGAGGAAATGCCTCACTATGTTAAGGTTTAAACAACATTAATAATACAGGCTAGAAAGCTAACAACAAAACCCTAACAAAACCCACAAACCCAACCAACCAAAAAGTCAAACAAAAAAAACCCCAAATCAAAACACCAGAAACAAAACCCCTTGAATTCAGATACTGCAAAGAATAATGAATTATGAAAGCCAGCTCACACTTAGGCAAACAGAACCTAAACAGCTCACACCCAGAATATTTTCCTGCAAGACTGCAAAATGCTTAAACTAAAAGCAGATCCACTATGTCTGACTCGCTAAAAAAAGATTGAGCTTCCAATGCAGCTTCTCAAAGAGACATAAAGGCAAGTGGATGTGGTGATAAGCACTGTGTCCCCTCTGAGAAATATGACAGCTGCAGGGAGGGGAAAAAGAAAAAAGAGAGCATACATAAATACTTAATGAGATGACCAAGTCTCATATGCCAGAAGAAGTTTAGTGATTTGTGCTGATCCTTTGCTGCCTTTCAGTGGTTGTAGGTCTCGAGACAAAATAGTCTTTATGTGTCTGATGAACTCTGAAAGGGGAAACAAAAGCTCCAAGAAGATATCCCTTAGGGCACTAGTGACTGAGTGAATGTCAAGAGCACAAAGTTCACTTGAATTGTTTTATAGCTCCCTGTTCCAGCTATTTAACAAATACATGAACACAAAGTTCACGTATTGCCAGGAGTGCAGAAGCGGGTGCAGGAAGACTCCGCCACAGAGAAAGCACAAGGTGCGGCAACACAAGATGTAAATAATGTTTTGGGGAATAAACACCTTGTGTCCCAACAGCTACAAAACAGTGATGGGCTTCCAGTGAGCTCTGCTGTACTTTGCAGAGTTCAGGAGCTTGTGCAGAGATGAGAAGAACAAGCTGGAAACACTTGAAGAACACCACAGAATTGTGTAACATTGTAGTAATAGGAGTAATAAAAAGAGTGAGAGAAGTTGGACTGTGCAAATTCTTAAATTATTATAAAATGATGATGATCAGTCATGGAAACTGAAGTAAAGAAGCACAGAAGAAGAGTGACACCATGATGAGCTAGCGTGGCTAGCACACTGCTTTGCTGGACAGAGTGGCCATGACCATTTTGCTTTGAGAAGACAACAATTTGAAAACATCACAGCCCTATTTGTCATCACACAGATTTAAACCTTATTCCCATTGATTTATTTCAAGGACTGTGGCAGTGAAAAAGAAACCACAAAACTACAAGCTTTGCAATAACATACGTATGTAAGTCAATGCAAGACATCATAAAAACACCATGGCCTCATGTAATCAATCATAAGCAAACAGATTAGAAAATGTGTAATGCTTAGAAGCCCCAAATAAACAAAACACTTAATTCATGAAAACACTAGTTAGTTTTTAAGAGACTTTATTAATGAATACAAAATATGAAACGCTGACATATATTTCATGTAAAAAGAGATGTCGCTATGTAGTTGCTATATATAGGACAAGATTACTGTTTTAATCTTAAAAAAAGGTTAGATCATTAGAAAAACCTCAAACAGTTCAAAAGCAGAGACAACATTTGAAATACTAGTATGTGGAAAGTATATCGTCAGTAGTTAGAGTAAGACACAACATTTAAAATATCAGTTTTTCACGTTTAGGCTTCACAGAGAGCAGAAGCACTTCAAGAAATTATGAACACTTACAGCACTGATATAACAGGTTAAGGCTAGTGGGAGAAAACAAATTCAAAATCACCACAGAACACTAAACAGATCATGCAGAAAAGCCAGAAGTATGGATGGACTGGGTGCCATTCTGACCAAAAGCAAGGAGGCTGGAGTGCCATAGAAAACAGACATGCCTGCCAGCAGGCCAGGGAGACTGGTCAGGAACTTTTGATACTGTTTTAACACCACAAAAGGAAACAAACTGTATTATTGTTACTTTTATGGAGCAGTTTGGTTCACTTTGTAATGGCGGGTGGGGGAAGAGGTTCTGTGAGCAAGGAATCCCAAGCAAGGAGACACAGAAGGACCAAACCTTCAATGCCATATGCACACAGTAGACACAAGCATACCTGGGCTAGATAACAAAGTCAAATCAAGAAGGTTAAAATGCAGAAGTGAATCATCTACCTGCCTCTAAGCAGCAGCTGTGCCAGATGCCCACGCAGGAGGCTCCCCCCATCTCTGCACATTCAGGTACACCATCAGTAGTAGGATAAATCCTAATGAAAGCTGAAGTCTCTGCAGCCCTTTCAAGGCCCACGTCCTACAGTCTATGATATTTCTTACTGGGATTGGTTTGTATATTTTGTATGAACGCACTGTGCAGTTCTTCTGTGAGGGAGATCCTTGGTCAAAGTGTATTGCTGGGCCTTGTGCATTAGGGACTGTAACAATCCTCTGAAGTCGTTACAAATTAAAGAATTGGTCTTCCCAGAGCCACTTGTGCTTAGCCAATACTATAAAGAAATTGGAAAAAACTGGCTAGCCTCATGTAATCTTACCTAAACAGCAAATTTTCTTCCTGATCACTGCAACTACAAACAACCACAGCCCAACTTCCGTCCATCTGCCCTGATGGATGGAGCATCCTCCTGGATGGGGCTCTCCAAAGACCCAAAGCAAGCCACTTTGCAGACCATCCTGTCACCATGTCATCCCACGTCTGTCTTTTCCCCCCAACCTTCTGGTGCACTGCGGCCACAGACAGCGCAGTAGAAGCTCCCCTTGGAACAGTTTAGTCCACACCCTTAAGTAATCCAAATTACCACTTGACCACCAGACAATAGCATTTTATTTCTAGTTGTTAAATGCAGTAATATGAATCAGAATCTGTTTTCAAACAATTACAATAAATCCGGATCCCAGATCTGGAATCAATCTGTGCTGTCGTCAATTTACCTGAAGACAGTAAAATTTAGTTATAAAAGGTGATTTTCTAGCATTGGGATATTCTCTAGACAGTAATATATAAGACAGGAGCAGCCAGGAGTATAACCTATAAATTTAATTATCTTTAATCTTATAAAATATTGCAACTGAAATTATTTTTTTAAAAATTGAGAAAAGAAACCACAAGCTTTTATGAATTACAGAAATGTGCAAAAGTATGAAGGAGGGGCTAGCAAACCCAAACCCACATATATTTGCAGTTTCTCCTTCCAAATCAGCCAACCGACAGCTAGGTTGAAGAGAAAATAGGAACATTTGGTGTTTTACTCATAAATTAAAACCAAAATACAGACACATGACTGAGTCATCCCCATTTTTTATACATCCTTTGTTTTATATTACAAGCTCTTCAGGACAGGGGCTGTGCCTCTATTTTGTTGAGAAGTGCTTAGTACAAAGAGGCTCTAATGATATGTGGAGACTTATGTGACTACGCAAATATTAATATTTTATACTTAATTTTAATATTTAATATTAACAATATCAAGAGCAGCAACAAATACCTCTCTGGGGCTGTCATAGGTATAATCTTGGTAAGGGAGGGAAAGCTCAGAAAGATAAAGAGACTGGATTTTCAGACACTCGTGCCTGCAGATCCATCCAAGCTGCACAGCGAGGGCCCTCTTGGCATCCTACCCACTACATGGTAGCTGCCATTGACTATAGCTCCCAGGCTTGACTAGGTCTGTTTTGGCACTATGCAACTTTAAAAGAAGTTTTAAAGAAAATAATGCTTATACTCAACTGTGATCCACCATATGCTCTAGTGCAAGGGTTCTCATACGTTTCATGCTGCAATGTCTTCTTCAGCATCAGGTTAATTCCTCCCTAATCCTCCCTAAATTTTTATATGAAATTAATTCAAGGAAGTTATTGAATATCCTAGTCTGACCTACCCAGTGCCATTGCCTCTCTTCATTTACACAATGAGTATGTTTCCATCTTTTGTGCAGCCTTCCACTGTTGTCCTTTTGTTTAATCACATATTTCTAATACCAGACCTCGCAGAAGCATACTTTTATATCCTGAGAAGCTTGCACTTTCTATGGAGGATGAAGGTTTTGGTTGGTCAACTTAAATTTACAAAAGCCAACATACTTGTATGATTTTATATACCTTTTTTTTGTGGCCAATTTTAACTTTATTCTGCAGTTCCTTGCCTGAGAAAACATCACTCACTGATTTTCTTTATGTCTTGACAATAGAATGGAGAGCTTTCAGTGCATCAATATCCTGTAATCAATACATTGGCCTTTCCATCACAAAGCAATAATGGCACATTTACAGAGCAGTATATTCAATCCTGGTCTTGCTCTTACACAGAAACCCTCATGAAAATGAAAATAATAAAAAAACCAAGTAGACATGGAAAATATGCATATTTCTTTTAGACACAGATTCCTATGTTTGTTTATAAAGAATGTAACTATGCCAAAAATAATATTTTTAACATCACAAATGAGGAATATTGCTTCCATTTCAGAAGAAATGCCTCCCCCAATGCTTTCTCCAAACATTCAAATCCCAGCTTAATAAAAACAAATGGCATCCCTCATTTCTTCAGAATTGCGTATTTGATATCCAAAGGTTTGCTGTTCTAACAAGATACAAGCACTTTGAAATCCCACAATTATGCATTCATGTGCCAGAAGTCAGATACATCTTTTTGCACAGATGTGGATGAATACAAATAAATATATTTATAACTCTAAAATTTCAAGACCTTGCTTCTGAAGCATGAAAAAAGCATAATGGCAGATATTAAAGGCCACTGGAAACATCACAAAACCACTGTAAAGGCGAAATCTTATTCCCTTGGCATGTAATCTCCACAGTCATTTGCAACCACTTTTAGTAGCAACAAGACACTAACTCATTTTTCACTTATGTTTGCAATCCTATTTACACAGCAAAGCTACAGGTGATTTCTTACAAAGGAAAGCATTTAAAGAACAGCTCCAATAGCAAGTAACTGAAGTTTCAATTGAAATTACAAATATTGTACACTTGAAACAACTTAAACACATGAAATTCAATATAAGTCAGAGGAAAAGTTCACATGTCCTGCTTCCAAGGAGTAGTAAACTGAACACCACAACTTAAGCTGCACATGGTAGTCATTCACATTCAATTAACCAGCCAACTAATTTAAGGACTAGAAGAACCTATGTCTTAAAGTGACTTTTCATTTCCAAAATGACTCAGTAAAAAGAAAATGAGGAGCTATTTATCACTAATAATTGAAACTGTATTGAATTTACCAGACTACAAGGGCCATCTTATTTTTTTTATATATTATAAAGTTTTACGATGAATGTCCCTGAGGCATTTTTTTGTTTTCTTCATTTGACTGCTTGGTTTTAGGTGGTCATCACAGGCATCTAGATTTCACAGAGCAACATTTAAAAGGAAATGACATTAGCTTTCATTTCATCAGTGAAGATATATTTGGATTTTCTTACTTAGCAGCATTTAGTGTCACAATTATTCAGAAGCATTATCTTCCCTATCACAGACTATTTAAAATAATACAATAGTATGAGGCCTACTGAAAAAAAAAGTATCTCTTTTTTTTTGTATACCACTTAGGAAAATAGTTAAGTGTGTATTTGATGGCAGCTATTTAGCATAAGATGACTTCTAATATGCATATATAAAGGGTCTGGCAATAACATTTACATCAGACATTCTCAACAGCGTGTATATATTTAGCAATATGATGTGAGATGATCACCATCAGCAATTTTAATTTGACATTTGAGAAGACATTAATAGCAACACTAGAAACATGACAAACCTTGGGCAACAATAACAGAAAAGTAAAATGATGCTGTTATAATTAGGTTTCCAAAAATAAGCCCATCTTTCAGTCATATCCTTCTGCCACTGCACCTATAAGCCCTCCATGAAGCAGTACAAAATTTTTTTACTATTAAATGTGCCACAAGCAGGGCCATTAAAAGCAACAAGACTGGAGTTCCCCAAATTACTCAGTTTACTTTGCCTGGGTGCTAATAGATCACTTTCCTCCTGCACAACAACGACAAAAAGGCCTTCACTGAACACTGCAGGATGACACCCGCTGACATGTGTTTCTCCCTCTATGGATTTATGTCATGACACAGCATTTTCAAGATTTAACTTCATACACTACTGAATTCAACCACATGAATGCTGTCACAGTAAGACACCAAATAATTTCAGAATACATGAAATAATGAAGGTTACTTATCAAAATAAGCTTCACAGACCTGCACCACTGAGCATCTGTGGGACCCGACTTCTGCACTCTTCACCACCATTTGGGGCCACAGCAGCAGTAATCGCATGGTAGTATTTGGCATACAACATAAAAAATAGGCCCATCAAGGTATTACAAGGCTGTACATTGCCTCTGCAAAAATGTCCTACCCACAACAGGCCAAACACAGAGAATATTCAAAGCCTTTTGAGCCTTTAAGAGGCTACGGACACTGCTTGTGGGATTCTGACCTGTGCAGGAAAATGGAAGGAGATTTTGCTGATGGGTTAAGGCTCAAAGAAATGGTTGTCCAGACAAGGTCTTCCACCTTCTGTACAATATGGTCTGTGCAACTTTGAGCCTGTGAAAGCTTCTGATCCAGTTTTTAAAGAAAAAACAATCTGGACACAACATCCAGCGATTCTTTCCACGGCTGCCATTTTAAGGCAATAGTGCATTCCCCTCAAAATGGAGGACAACCTCTGTTTCTGTGAAGCTGCTGGGAACCTGCAGTGAAACGACCTGCAGCACGGTAAGATGCCATCATGGTGAATTTGGAAGATTCCCCCTCAAGCTGTGTCAGTTTTGGTCAGAAAAAAGCACAATAAAATTCTCATGTAGAAATCTGAAGGGGCATTGGCACTTATGAAATGCTTCCAGTGGGGGGTTTGGCAGCATTTCTGAAATACTGACTGACAAAAAACTTCCTCTATGCCAGTGAAAGGGCCTGGTAAGAACTCATGTATCCAGCAACCTGCACCCCATGAAATGGGAGCCAGCATTTTTATGCTTGGTGTTAGCCTGGACCAAAGACCCAGAAATGAAAGCACACTTGTTCAATTTAACTTTGTTTCCTACCCTGCTCTCAGCAAATATTAAATACAGGCAGCAGCTACTCCGAACCTGCAATTTGTTTGGATTACCTACTCTACAAATATTTCCCGCTTTACTAAGACTTAACTTTTACATGTGGAGTTGGTTTGTTTATCCTGCGCTCAGTTAAGAGCGAGAGTTAATATCTCCCAACTGCAGCTCTGTCATTTAGTGAGAAACAGAGTGGATGTTTCATGACAAACCAATAGTCAAGTACGAACAAGCTAAACAAAAAATAAAATGTTACAAAGAAATTTAAAAATCTCTTCACTTTTTTGTTGTCTCTTAATGTTTCTTCCCCTCAGCTGAATCAAATTACATTAGAAGTTCAATTTTTGAAAGCATTTTATATTAAAATTGGGAAAATGAAGAGTGTTGTGAATAATATAAAATTTTATCTGCTGATAGCAATCTGAGCTTTGTCAATAAACAGGTACCTCTTGATGCACTAAAGCTGGTGTTTATTTCCCATCTAATTCTGCAAAACAGTTCAGCATATTCTTAACTTTACACTTTATCTGAATCTGAGCAAAGGTGATGAAATACAAATATTGCACCAAAGGTACAGGATATCTTGGTGATTTGCAGAAGAGGGATCTACATCAGACATTTCAATGCTTTGCTCAATATTATTATGTTCTCTGAAGAAAAACTAGTTGGTTTGTGGCCATATCACACTCTCTCTCCTCTACTATCAGTAAAATTAATTTAATAGTTGAAGCTAAACAATATCTGAAGAAATAGCCTTCTTAGGGGATTGTCTGTTTTGACACAAACTTAACTTCAAGATGGAGACATTCACGCACTCATTCAAAATTAAAGCAAGCTTCAGAACAACCACCAGCACAGGCTCAGCGATGCCAAGAGGCAGCGTGCTGTCTCTACCCACTGGTCTACAGGCGCACAGCATATTCCTGTAACACTTGTAACAGGTCTTTTAGCAGTGATTCACTGCCTAAAAAGGCTGTACAGCCTCAGGTCACATCTAACAGCTCTCACTCTTAACAAAACCAAGGAGCAAACCTGACCTCTCAAGTTTTAAATCAACTATTTGTTTTACTGCAGGTTCTTGCTAAAATGCAGAATGACCTTTCAGAGATACTGTTTATCAGATAAGCCTGATTTCAAACAACCATGCTAGGTTTGAGCTGATGTTCTCCACTATTCATCTTCTCTTTTAAATAGCCATTTAGTTAGTAAATAGTGAAGTTGCATTAACCATAAACAAACATGTCGGGAGCGCACACATTCCTTCTGCCCAGCCTTTCCTCCCTGGCAGCCTACAGGATTAAATGATATCGCTTCCCTGATTTTTGCCCCCTCTGCATCTTCTTTGAAGACTTGCATGAAATGAAGTGCTAGGAGAGAGCAGGGATGACTCAGCATTAAACCTTTATTTAAAAAAAAAAAAAGGCAAAATCAATGAATTCTTTGTTGGTTCACTGTCCAGTTTTGCTCGTCATTGCCCAGTTTTGTTCAAGAGATTTTAAAATCACTGTGGCAGTAAGGTTGAGGGGCCAATGGCAAAGAGGCTCATTCACTGAGAACAAAGCTTTTTTTTTTTTTTTAAATAAAGGTTTAGGCCTTTCATTTTTCATTCTTCAAAATACTTCCTCATCATCTCTCATCGAAATAGGAAACTACCTGTTATTACAAACATGCACAATTATGAGTAGCAAATAATGGAAGTACACAAGCAGTACCTGAAAGCCAAGCAATATAATTATTCTTTTCAAGGAACAATAAGCAAGTAGCAGCACAGTTGTAACAAAAAGCAGCCTCCTCATAACCTGTGAGTAACCAACTGTGGATACTGTATGACACTTACACAGCATCTAGCTATGCCAAAGCAATTGCAGACTGTCATTTTTCCTTTGGGGTGTACACTACAGAGGAACTGGGCAAACATTCAGCTCTGAAAAATCAAGAAGCTTAGCTCACCTGACTGCTCTAAAGACTAGCTATTAAAGGAGCCATGTTATTTAAAAGTGCTTGCCTGCATGCTCTTTGTGCAGCTCTTTGAGAGGTGTTTTTAAAGAAGGAATAGTCCCTGAAAGCCAGAGGTGGACAAGATTGAGTGGCAGGGTTTTGGGGAAAGGACCAACTGCAGTCCAGATTGTACTGCAGCATGTTTTTCAGGCAGGACCATGCTCCTGTGCTGCCACGGCATAGTAGCAGCAAGCCACAGAGGGCAAACTCACAGGGCGACTGGGGTAGACTCCTTTTATTTTTCTGTGGAGAAAGCCCCTACAGCTGCTCAGGTTTATAAGTCTATCGTAGTGATTTTTTTCTTCACAGTTATTGCACAAATGTGCACAGTAAGCATACTGAGGCCTAAATAAGAACAGGACAAGCTCACTCTCATATCCCACTGGGTAGCCCAAAAAAGTAAATAAATAGCAAATACACTGCAAGTCAGCACTGAAACCTTCACTTTCACAGATACTGCAACCATCAATGTAGGTGTTTAACTAATATGACCATGCCCTACAGACATTCCAACTGCAAGGAAAAAACCTTAAAGAACAAGAGATTGAGGTGGGGCACAAAATGAAATATCATACCACAGCAACTCAAGCCATTCTGTCACCACGAATGCCTTCAGTTGAAGGCTAAAAAAGATGCAAAATAGGATGCAGGTTTTTAAAAGATCACAGGTAATAGACTTCAGTGTTGCAATCAAAGGCTGAAGTTATAGTTTAAGGCTGAGCTATTCTCATGGTCTGCCACTGAAAAGGGGACACCCCACTCCACCTTCCCCATGCTCCAGCCATCCATCCCTGACCTGCTCCCAGCCCTTACTACCCATGTGTCTGCATGGGGAGCTGATCTGACTTGCTAGCCCAACAGAAAACTATGCCCTTTCCCCCCCAGCTCCTGTTTTCTTCTGGGTTATGTTTTTTTGGCAGCAGTGAACTCTTCGCTCAAGATTGGCTCAAGCCTTAGAGCATGACTCTACCCCAAGATTTAGGGTAGTAATGAGGGGGAACAACCTTCCTTTCTTACCCTCTCCTATCCCTGAGCACAGACTTCTTTGAAAAATCTTGTCTATTACATTCATATGGGGAGCTCCTATATAATAGAAAGGATTTGAAGACTTGTTCAAAATCTTGTTCCACTTGCAAAAACTGAGCCCCTGCCAATTCAGATTAGTGAACATCTATTCTGTTCTAGTACCAGACCCTATGGTTTGCATTTCTTACACTGTCAGTGTAGGTGGGGCTTTTGCCAAAATTTTATTGACATAAGCAGGAACCGTACTTCATACCTAATATTATCTACTAGCAGGGCAGTGTAATAGGGCAATGCTTGATAAATGTAAGCCTTCGGTAGCCTACCATGTCTGCTGAGCAGCTAGAAGCAGCAGTGTGAGCTGCTCTGAAACTGTGGGTGACAAGCTTGGGAAGTAGTTATGAGTAAATGGCAAGCTACAAACTAAAAGAAAGACACCTTGAAACAGTATCCTCAAAGATACTGGAGGTATGAGGCTTTTGTTCATACCTATGCAGCACTGCAGTCATTTGGGAAGCAAGCAAAGTTCAGTTAGATATCTTCATTTTCTAGCATACAACCCACCTTTATCTGCAAACAAACCCCCGTATTTTATTTTATGCCAGTTATTCTATGCTTCTGGTCAGGTTTTGAAGCAAAAAGGGAAATAATAGTAAAGTAGTTCTAGAATTGGGATACTGAAATTGCAACTTCTCAGATAGATGCCAATCATTTACGATTTGCTCTTAATAAACACCTTCCTTTTAGGATTCATCGTATCTACTTCACAGAAACAGACATTGTGCAAGAAGTTTCATTGGGTTTTTTTGTTTGATTGGTTTTTTTGTGCGTGTTGTTTTTTTTTTTAAATTGTTTGAGGAAAGCAAAGCTAGCTAATTACAGTGTTAATATGCAGTTCTCATAATTAGTTGCAACCTCCACGGTACCTCTTTAGAGGTACTCACTGGTATTCTGAGAGCATTTTGAAGCCAAAAAAATATTACTGAAACATTTCAAGGCTCATAGCTTTCCTTTAAGAATGCAAACTTAATCTTAAAATAAGTTACTTAACTATCTGAAATTTGAAGAGGATTTGATCCTTCCTCCCACATCAACTTGAAAGTTCAAAGCATAAACACATAGGTTCCAGTGCAAAGTGCTAAGGTCCTGGTTCCTCAAGATAGCAAGTAAGCTACCTTTCATTTGCTAAATCAGTATTTTCCAACTTTTCTGGCTACACCAATACTAACTTTGGATTAGGAGAGGCCAGGACTGAGCAGAACAGCAGTAATGGTAAAAGGAGATGCACCAAACACCAGATCAGCAGCTGCTGTGGATTAAGTAGTGAGGAACTTCTTTGAAGTTAATCCTGCAACCAGTCCTGCTGTTGCTGAAGCCAGTATGTACAACTCTCACAGGATTGCCCAATCACAGCTTTTTCTCTCTGTCTGATGACACTTACTTCACCCAAGACAGGATCTATATGGAAATCTGCGGTCCCATAAGTAAGTACATTTTCTAGCAGGGCATTGAACTGAAAGGCAGTTTGAGGTTTTTGTTTTCTGAAAAGGAATGGAGCCTGTCCCATGATCTTAAGTTTTCACTGAGACTAAACCAAACTAACAAAAAAGTGATTATAAGCTGGGGAAGAAAGGAGGAATGGAGAGGAAAGGTGGAGGAGGGAAGACATTGATGCTCACATCTCCCTGAAGCTCCAGAGGTGCCCCAAGCCTTTCTCCTGCTCTCCCCTTTAAACCAGCATATATTGCTTCTAACATACATCTAGCTGTCAAGCCACTGGTCTGAACCAGAACTACGCGGTCTGGTCCAGTCACAGATGAGCCCAAACCAAAAGCACTGCTGGCTCCAGTGAGATGGTGAAGAGGCGCCAAAAGGAACCGAAGTCTGGGGTGAGGAACAAACAACACAACTCACCGACAAACCAAGCAACCAAATAAGTCCATGGGGGAAAAAAAGGAAGTAAAAAAATCAGAGCAGATATGAAGGAGAAGGGATAGGAAAATCAGGACTATTTCAGAACAAGACACATGGAAAAAAAAGCACACAGCCTTCAGGCCATTTCAAGTGAGCTTCCAGCATGAAGTATGTTGGGCCACATCTCTCCTCCTGGGGGTTGTTCCCCCATGCCAGTTAGAATGGATAGCACAGTTAACAAAATGCAATCATGGAGTTAGGCACAGCTCAAAAATACACAGCCAGCTGCCCTTTAGTGAAAAATCACCCTGCCCAGTACCACAGCGGTAAAGGGAAAGTATAAGAGAAAACTGCACCCCAGATGCCAGAGGCAGGGGAAAGACAGCGAAGGCGTTTGCTCTTCCTGCTGTATGCTATCTGGCAGCTACTTTGTTCAATATGAGGAAAAAAAAAAACAGCAGTTATTTCATTTGATCTTTTTTATACAGATGGTGTTTTTGTATTAAATTAATGAATGCACAGCACATTAAGACATTAAATGTAAACTGCATGCATTGAAGACGTTTTAACGTGAGGACTTATTGCTATTTTCGTCTTATTTTAAACATATTTTAAGCATATTTCTGAAATAAATACAAGCCAGCTCACTGTGCTACAAATAATTATACAAATTCTAGTATTGCACCTTGTTCCAGCTACTTGGATTTGTCCTGGGTTTTTTTTTTACAGCCATGATTTAAAGAAATCAAACACAGACAAATCCTGCCAGAAAATGCTTTCATAACAAAGACAAATAATATCTACATCAAGTACATCTGAAACAAGAGCTTGCCATTAATGCCTCTCTCAGCTATGCTAGCCACTCTGAGAAACAGCATGTACTACACAAAATAGTAGCACAGTGTCCATGGATAACCATTAGATAAACTTGTAAACCCAGATACTTCACCCTCACTAGAGCACAGCAATATGAATTTCAACTTTCATCCTCCTCCTCCACGTGATACAGCCCTCTACCCTATCCCAGGCAGCCAGCTGAATCAGAGTTAGACTAGGATTTAGCTCAGAAGAGGTTTTTTGCACTGAAAAGCTTCAGGGACAAAACTTTGTTTGAACTGCCAGTATAGTGGAGAAAAGACTTTCAGGCCTGGATATAACTGTGATAGCGCATATGGGAGAAACGTAACACGCAACAGCTCAGCTTCTCTCTGCTAGCACCTGTTTTAAGTCACTGAAGTACACCTATAGTAAACTCACTACCTTTGAGGAGGACAGGGTAATACTGCTTTGGTTTAATTGACAACATTTGTGTATGTGTGTCTACCCTCAGTTATTTTCTTTGCATAGCTGATTAGGTTTTCTCTTGGTTTAAAATAACCCCACAAAATTCCCAGGGAAAATAATAATGTGAAATAGTTGACACAATATTTCCCACTTAGAGATTATGATTTGTTTTAAAAACTGCAAGAAACAGATGAGCACACATGTGATGGTAGACCAGTTTTCCTAACAGAAATGGGGAAAAAGTAATGACACCTCTAAATAAACACAACTATACCAGTAAGCATTCTACCATAGATACAATTATATCAATCGCAACAGACTCAGAACTCAGAACTATAGGAGTAAAAATTCTTTCACTGAAATAATAGATACCTCTACCACTGTGAACAGGCAGCAGGGCTTGCTGATACACCTCTGCTGACAAAGATTTTGGGAAGAGTAAGCCTGCAATGTGTGCTCCTGTAAGAGCTATGGTCTACCAGAAGTACAAGCAAACAGCTTATGTTTTTTTTTCATTATATCCTTAACAAGTTTTATGAGTAATTCTAAACTTAAAACCTCTCACAAGAAGTGATCCACTTTTTCATTCTGGAAATCTATCTGCAGGAGCCAGTTAAGATCTTTTACAGTTAAAGAAAGGTGCCACGGTTTTAAAATATTCTTGGTATTTGCAAAGTTTAAGTTTGTAATCAAAATGCTGTTACTCCACATAATAATAAAAAAGCATCATTTTACAGTATTGATGTAATTTATACCAGCTACTAAGCCACAGATTCTGCAACAATTTTTAACATTGCTTTATCCTATATTCAAGAATTCAGTGTCTGCAATTCCTCTCACAGCTCTACAGCACGAGAAAAAATATTATCTACTCAAAATATTTCAGCTGACTAGTCTGACTTTCGGACTAGTTGATTTTTTTATACCTATTCTTGCAGGAATTTTGGCATTACACAAAACGCCTTTTAGAAATTATGAAAGGAAAACATTTTTCTCGTCCTCGGAGACCTACACATTTAAATTCTGTTCATTACTAATGAATGCAATTTTATTACCCATTTTCCACTTATATTATTAAAGATTATTTATTTTATTGGCTACAGAGATGACTTTTAATATCTTAACATGAAAGATGCAAGTTTTACCATCAGACAAGTATGAAAACAACTACTCAGATGATGTTTAAATTTTACTAGGAAGTATAGGAGGAATGTGCCTTACCAGGATCAGGCATATCCCATTATATTTGGACTTCTGAATCTCTAGGGGTTAAACTGTTTAATATTTTCTAAGGGATGGCAAGACTACTGCTTTTACCGCATTTATTGTCATAAATATCATACCTATTCGTGATTCGAAACATAGCCGTACTTGTAACCTCTTACTATCCAATAAAATTAGCTTGTAGTCAGCTGCCTAATAGTGTTGGTACTATTTTATTATTCACTTGCAACAAATAACAACTTGAAACATCCTCTTCCTTTATGTGAGTGAAGTTTAAAATATTCCCGTTACCTCGCTCCCTGCAAAACTGCTTTCTAAATCCTTCTTTCAAGAGTGTTTTGTGACAAAACCCCAAAGTATCGAGTGCTTACAATCAATTATGAAGCATGAAAGACAGAACAAGATGCCTCAGAACAGTAACAACTCTCTCAGTAAATGGCTTTCCCCCCTTTCTCAAGGCTTTCATAAAATGAAAAGAATAAGTCCTCAAATGCTGACCATCTGAATGATACCTGCAATGAAAATCACCATAACTCGTAAAATAAAGAAACATTTTGTTACCTTATGATTTTAAGAGTTCCCGACCTGAGAAGGACCACGCAAGGCATAAGACACATTAAACACAAACAAGACATCTGTTTCAGGGAACTCTTCTCCAGTAGACAGCACTTCAAAGTTTACAGATGTTTGTAATAAAGACACTAAAACCCCCCAAAATTCTGACTGCTAGTTTCAAATACACTGCCTCTTTAAAAACTGATTTACTCTTGCAGGCATGTGAAGACCTGCTAGTGTTGTAGCCGTAAAAATCGCAGGGAATTTGTCTACAGAAGCAATGCGTCTCAGTCATAATCTCCTTCTGAAACATGAAAATCTAAAGGTGCTCATTTCTGATTTTATTGCATTTTAAATATTAAGTTATTTCAGCAGCTCCTGGCAGTCCTGTGCTGGAGCTGTCATTTCCACTATGCACTCCGTTTCTCAAGCATTCGTAACTTAGCAGTTTTAATTCACATCTGGGTGAAATTTGGTAAACTAGTCAGCCTGCATACAAATCTCCTCTGAAAAGGTGCGTGGGGGGAAAAGCTTCAGATTTCTTCCAGCTTGTTAACTTTAAGAGTCTAAACTGTTTTCATAAATGCTATGAAATAATATTTTACTTTAATATTTAATGTCTCAGTCTAACAGTCTGGATTAGTGGTTTCCAAGCTAAACTGCACCCTGGCCCTGTGCCGTCTTAGATAGCTATGTGCCACAGCGCGGAGCTGGGGACACTGGCGTGTCTTTGCAGAGGCATCTGAGTGCAGTAGGGATGAATGCTCTCTACTAACTAGCTTGTGCTATCTTGGAATACTTCTGCGGGCATTGATCCCAATTTTGCAACAGGAGCTAGACACTCCACACATTCAGACTTCAGATCTCATCTGTGACCTCCGACAGGTTTCTTAATTTTCTTAAGTACAGGTTGCACAGGGAACTTGAGCTGTCCCCTAGTACACAAGCACTATGACAAAGTCTAATTACACATTCCTCAGATGACTCTAACACACCCCTAAACATGTCTATAATATGTTCTAATAAAGTCCACCACTTTTTGTCTTCGAAAGTGAGTGCATTAAACTCACTGGAATGCTAGGTGTAGTCTGAATGGCATAAGGACTCGTCTCTTATGAAGCTGCATCTAAATTACTTTCAGGTTTTCTGTTAATAGACACACTACAGCTCACAGTAGTGGAGATTTTCAGTATAAGTATCTGAAGTTACAGAATGCTAGCTGTAGTATCTTTTATGGCCTTCTCTTGGGCACAACTCAGGAAATTACAAGAATAAAATATCAGAAAAAGCAAGTATATGCATTTAAAACATACATAAAATTTACACGCATTAATTTGATACCAGTTTGCTTATACCACAGATACGTAATTACACTAATTCTATAAACATTGTATATACCATCAATATTTAATTCTAAAATTTTCTATGCATTTTATTATAGGTGAAGCTCTTTGACAGGGTTATCACGTTCCCCTGCATCAGCACATCAACTTACACTACATACAAAGGAATGAAGCAAGTTCACCACGTGGAAGAGCACAGCAACTTCATAAAATTTGCTTCTTGTGTCATTTTTCCTTCTTGTTTTTTTTTAAAAGCAATAAAAAAATTCCTATTATCCTAAATTAAGAGCTATATGACAAAGAAACCTGGAAGCAGAAGCATAATTTGGATGTCCCTAGAACTGGAAGTGAACCTGTGGAATCGAGAGTTAGTGAAGTGGAGATAACTGCTCTTTTAAAAGGGGGACATCTGCTCCAGGTCTGTCAGGACCACACTCAAAAGGGTTCCCTGCTGACAGCCCCATAAAAAAAAACACCAGGGAGGGAAAAAGAACACAGAAATCCAGATCTAACTGGGGTGTTGGCGTGGAAAATATTCTGAGACAGACATACTGTAGTTAAGTTTGCACTGTTATGCTGGAAAGTGTTAATGGCTTCTGTCAAACACAAATTAGTGTAGAGAAGACAGTATGTCCCTGCAAGGGCCTTTGTTTTACTCTTTGCCTCTTATCCCTACCATGAGCCTGAGGCTCAATGCTTACATCTGTACTAACTCAACAGGAGCAGTTTAGTGCAAGCTTGAGCGCAAGCACTGGCATACAATCATCAATAACTTGTAATTGATAGCATTCTTCCTGCCTTAATTAGGGGCTCTTACAAGCAGTACTCTCCCAGATAACACCCAGGGTATGGACCAGGCACTGCTCCAACAGGTCATATGAATGAGGTCCCCAGGCCACTGGTGAAGGAAGAGCATGTGTGCATCAGCGATGCTTGTGCCTTGACAGTCAGAAAACTGACCTTGGCTTGTTCCTTTCGTTAGTGTAGACAAAGACAGAGCGTCTGTCTCTCTTCCATTACAACCAATAATTTTACTCTCTACAATGACAAAGAAAGCCACCCGGCTGGTCTCTCCTCTCCCTCTTCGTTGCCCTCTTTCACCACACTGCAGGATTTGGGAAACATGAGAAAGGAGGGGACACTTCATGGCTATAGCTGCTAGGCAGCAGCACACCACCCTAGAGCTGCAAGCAGTTCTCAGCAGGCAAACAGAACCGATACTTTCCAATACTTCTCAAGTATTACTGCTTTTCCAGGCTTCTGGATTTATCAACATCCATGGACTTTTACCTGCTGAATTCTAGGACACTTTTTAACAGTTTCTGGCAGCAATCAGGTATATGTTAAAGCACCACTGTGTTATAGCTGTAAACACAAGGGGAACACCAGCCAGCTGAGTGTAGGGGAGTCTTTCCCTTGGCTAAAATGCAAATCTACATGCATGCATATGCTGTTTCAGTCTAACAGATTAGTCTAGAAATTACATTAATAAAGGTTATAATTTCTATACAGACTATACCCAATAAACCTGCTTCCGTGGAACTAAGGTAACTGAGAGTCTGCTAAAATAGGACCCGCAGCACATTTTCATACTTCTTAGTAAAGATCCCCATGTAATTTATCACATACAAGTTTAATATTGACCACATTTGGCACAAGAACACACATGAAAACTCCACTCACATATAAGACTGCATGCAAAAAGACGGGGGGGTGGGGGGGAAATCAAAGAACAGATTCTAGCACAAGCTCTGCTCTATGCTACAGAGAAACCAAACACTCAGAAAACCCGATTTGTTACCTGTTATTTTACAGGTACAGTCACAATAGAGGAAACAAAGGCAGACAATATATAAGCGAGATGAAGGATGCTCAGCTCTGCCCAGTTTCACTGAGATCACTGCAGGCAAAACCAATTACCTCAAAGGCAAAAACATAACTTCGTCTGATGTAGGTTTTTATTTTTATTCTTTTTTTCACCTCATGTAACTGGTTCTGCTGCCATGGCTCTGATCAGCAGTAAATTAGGATTAGGTAGAAAGGACTAGGATGAGGGGGTAATGTAAAAGCTGGAGGGCAGGAATGAGAAAAGAGAATTGATAAATAATACACAAGTCTCTTCTGTGAAAAGCTGGCAAAGCTGCTGAGGAATAACTGGAAATACTACCCGAATTCCACTGACAGAAAAAATCGTCTGGGGAGAAGGGGTTACATCCAGAGAGGAACCCACTGTCTGAAAAGTCTATTTGAGATTCCTTGACCTCAGGGGAAAAAGAGAGTGATAAATACTGGGATCTCACACAAATGAGGAGTTGCAGGGCTTGCAGAATAAAACTACTTGAAATGCTCTAAAGATGCCCGTTTAATGTCATGAACCTTACTGTATGTTCTGGAGAAAGGACAGCTGTTAAAATGAAACTCTCTTGGCAACAAAATACATGCCAGGCTCCAAAAACCAAAATGGTCGATGGAGGAGCAAAAGAACAGGAAGACAGGGGAGGAAAAGCAAAATTCTGAGGTAATTCTAGGCTATGAAAAAGACTCTGATATTGACAGTGCTTTCAGTACACTTGTCAAGGAACAGTGAGATCCTCTTCAGCTCACTGCTTGTCTCCTGGCTGATGGGAGAGATCTTAAGATTCAGTATCATTACAATACAACGGACAGGCGTATCTGTGCGGTGACCTTCCTGGAGTTATCTGATGAAAAGCCGAGTTTGACAGAGGGAGAAGGCAGAATTACGTTTTCCAACTCTGACTCTATGTGTCTGCCTTCAAAAGGCTTGTCTTCCGGATGGGCACATGGAGGCACGCATACGTACAGATAATCCTCCCGCTTTATGGCAGAACATGATTGATAAGTACCAGGAGAGTGCTGAGGAGGAAGCAAAAATAACTAAACAAAGAAAATATAAGAAAACTCTTCATACTACAAAGGTGAAAAGCACTTCCATCATAGAGGTGAGCAGATCAACAGGGCGAGTCTGCGAGGAACAAGAGGCACTTGGCATGAGTGAAGAGAGAGATTCTCCGTCTGGATGATGCTCCATGCTGAATACACACTCTGACTCTAGAACCCAGGGCTAAAGACCACACCAAAACACTGCTGGCAGCTGGCAACTTGACAATCCTAACTGACTGCAGTGAAAGGTCTCAAAAAAGTACTGCGTGCCCAGGGGTAATGTGCTTTCTAACTGATATAAAAGGTGAGGAAACACAACTATGAGATGCTTTCCAGCTCCCAAGGCAGAGGTGGTGTCGGGAAAAAGAACCCTACTCTCTTCCTGGGAGATCACCTACGCGTTGAAGAATATGAGATCATTGGTCCCAAAGCAGACGGTAAATACATTTACCTTCAAAATGGCAGCATTTAACCAAAACTTAGGAACCAAATGTACAAAAGCCACACTCCACACTCTGCCATAAAACAAGTAATATTTGTTCTTTCAAAAAAATGTGACTTCTGTCAATTGTGCTGAGATATTTTCCATAACCTCCAGGACGTTACCATTACAGAATGTGTCTTGATATGCAGTATTTTTCTGGTCCTTAATTTCATTTTATTGCATCTAGATATACCACCTCAGCCCACATGGTTTTTAAAAATCTTGCAGATGGTGGTTCTATCGGAGCAGATCTGTCATGTGACTGCTATATATTTTTTCTTTTCATCTTTTCTCATAAATCATTCCCTCTAGCCTCTAATAATCTTCAATGCTCTGCTGTGAGTTTCAGCCAATTAACCTATATCTTCAGGTGCTCAAATTTGGATCCAGTTTTCTTGATATCGTCTTCCCTTGTATTTCGTACATTTGTTTTAAAATTCCCCTAATAATTATGGCAGTGCCTGTACAGAGAGCACTATAAAAAGTACAACTAGCACTGAGGTCTTTTTCAAAGCCAGTTAATTTAAAATCACGCTGTTTGTTCCAAATCAGTGTAGTTTTACATCACAGAAACAAACCATTTTTGAACGAGAAAAGACAGTTAAAAAGGAGGGAGGGGAAGATGGGACAGCTGAGAGAGTACTTTGATTAAATACTTAAATTAACATGCAATAGCTGAAATTTTACTTTTGTAAGCTTTTACCGCATCAGTATTGACTGCCATTACAAAGCATAAGTGCCACAGGAATTTAAGCTTTAGTTATACACTTTCTAAACTATTTGTTTTCATCTTAGCCACAGGCCTCCTGCGATTTGAGTATCTTTATAAAAACATAAATACACACATGTTAAAACAAATAGTGTCCCTGCTGTTAAGGCTGAAAGTTGGCTCGCCTGTCCCCATTGTAACTTAAAAACAGTTTAAAAAGTGTTAGAATAAAAGCTTGTATGAATAGAAAACAATGATTATCATTACAAGATCCTTAAAGGCAGGTATATAATAGTCAACATTAAGGTCCCCTTAATATTCAATTTCAAGATATTTCTGTGTCTCCAAAGCCAAAAGATAAACTCTCAAGTACTAAAATTTGCCATTATTAAAAAAGTTCATTTCAATGTTCACCCTCTAACTCGTTATCTGTAATTAAGAAAAATCAGATTTCAAAGCAACAAGAGGAGACTGATAAAGCTATTTAAGTACTCTCTGGCAGGGATAAAGCCAGCAGAGAGGTGGCTGTCATAAAATAGCCAAATGGCTTTTTCCACCTCCATCAAGGTCACTTTACTGATGATGTGCTCAATAAGATGATAATGCATTTAACCACTTTCCTTGCATCTGCCTTCGACCTTACTGCAAATCCAAATGGCCTTGTTTAACTAGCCTGGCCTTTCAACATTTCCCTGAACAAAGATAATTAAGGAGATATACTGCCCCCTACTATCACAGGAATTGAAAGACAAATAAACTTTTAAGAGCACAGCCAGGTGTCTATTGCATTAACGTGCAATGTTTAAGCAGGGGGTAAAATGAAATAATGGTTAAATAATTATGAAAGGTTAACAAAGTTAACTTTGTTATATAAGGCAATTCTGTTTTATTTAAAACAAAGAACATAAAAAGCTTTCCAGGCTACTTTTTACAACTCCCTGGACAACAGTCTTTTCTTTAACGTAGTTTCTGACTAAAGAGGAAAAATGTTCTGTAAAAATTAACAACTCTGAAATTTCTACAGATTTGGAACTGGCTATATTTCATACATGGGTACAATAGTGTTTTATGGAAAAGCAGGAAAGCAGGTCTATATGATTAAACCAAGAGCTGCTCTAACAAAAGAATTTCCATTCATTTTTTTGCCTTTGTGTGTGGTCGGCAACTATACTAGAGATGCAAACTAAAGTAGTTTAAAAATTAGTTTGGCAGTTATGACAATTTGGAAGTTAAGGTAATGTTTTCTCATTATTTATACAATGATGAAGAATGACCAAATAATGCCATTCTCTAATAGCAGTTACTCTCTTTAATTTTTACTCATACATACTCTTGCATCCCAAAGCATTCTCCAGGACACTAATTCTTCTTCATGCCAAGAAAAAAAACCAAACCCACATCAATAGCACTTGGACTAATAATAACTGAAACAGAATGAAGAGAAAAACAGGCGATGCAGTTGGATGTTCTTTTTGTAGTTGCATGCAAGAGATCTTATTTTAGATTAATATTTTTTCATCTGTTTTTCTTTTAAGCATTTTAGAAATATTTTTGTGTAGGTCTGAATCATCTGCAAGAGCCAGAAAGAGGCAGAAGAGCAAGTTGTATCAGAGAGATAAAGGCACATAACTTACTGTTGACGTGATACTAGATATGAGAGCTTACTGCTACTGCAAAAACTGCTGTTCCTTAGCCACAGAAAATACAGTATGCAGAAAACCTGTTACATGTGTTTAATCAGAGTTTTACCATAATGCAGATCTTCAGAAATGACAACAGTATCTGCATTTGCCATTTTGTCAGACCACTATTACTGTGAGTTGTAGACACAGTTTGTCCAGATTTCAAAGTGTTCAGGTATTGCGCTAAATCTTTTGCTGGAACACCTCTTAATCCAGACTCAACTCCTGCATTTTGACTACACCAGAATTTAAACCTCCTGCTACCCAATACAAAAATCAGTGCTTCTGCTGTCACTGATTACCACATAAAATACCTGAAGTTTGCAGTGATTCATAACACTATTGCTATGCAAAATCCTTTCTTCTGTATATAACAAGTCACAAACAAACCTTTTACTCTGAGCTAGGTCTCAAAATCATAACCCTGTGTTTTGTTTCCCATGTAGATCCCACTAGAATAATATACTGCCTCCAGATATGAGAACTCTACCACTTTCTCACATTTAAATGACTTGCTTTATAAACCATCTACTTTATAGCAGTTTACACAAAACAATTATTTCCCTTTCAAGTTTGGATAAATGGCTGCCCATGCGAGTTCCAGAAGACGAGTACGCACCTTGTCGTTACCCCCAGTGAATTCTGAAGTTTTCCTGTATAATTGCACTTTCAATTCTCTCAATCTTAGGCAAAGAAGGTGAATGATGATTCTTCATTCATTCAGAACATTTCAGCCACCTACCTACTCTGTTCAGAGTTTAACATGGGTGAAGCTTTCTGAAGTAACACAAGTGCCATTTTTTCCATTTGTCCCTATCATTCACGAAGCCTAACTATGTTAAGTTGGAAAACTACAGAAACATTTAATTAGTACAGTTACTTTATTTCAACCCGATTCCTTACTTTGTATAAAAATCTTCCAGTATTCAAACCTAAAAGATGTATACATCTTCAAATTATTCGTGAGTTCACTAACTTATAGCATCATCTCTCCATACATGACTGAGAATACAGAAGCCCTCTTGCTCTTCTGAAATGCGTAGATCGGTACTTCTTGAGAAAGCCTTTCAAACCCACACAGAGCGAAGCCTATAGCCGCATTTAGAATGAAATAACCAGCAATAAGATCTCTGTAGACATGAAGAAAAGACAGGAAAGCTAATTTCTTTTCTAATTTGGAAAACAGTACAGTGGAGTATTATTTTCTGATATCACCACTCAAATGGTGGAGTACACTGTACAAAGCATACATATTGTGATGTTTTATTTTTCCTTGTTTAGCTCAACAAGTGAATTGGGATGCAAAACCACTTACAGAAAAAAAAAGTTGTCAAGACTGATCTTATAACTCCTTATCAGATCATTTCAGTAATTTGATAAGTCATGCTAAATCTTCATAGGTGTAGGTGCACATTACAAATGCAAGAATACAGCTCAAGACAAATTCTTTTAGTTGGGTCAGTTTGCATCACACACTGGTAAGTGCTTAGCAACACTCTTGTCGTGGACCTTTAAAATGAACACATGCCTGACATGACGCTTAACATTTTTTATAGCATCAATTATCAATTTTTAGACATCTACCACGTCATCTGCTTTTCTTCAAAAGGAACAATAAAAAAAAAAAAGGCTCCCATACTGCATGGAATGTATTAGTTCACGTGTTCTCAATTCTACTGCAAAAAGGTTAGAAAGTAAAAGTGACAAGTAAGCCAAAACTATCTAAACATTACATGTTTTTGTAAAGGCTCTGTTGTTGTAGGGTTCTTGCTAAACTGTAACATAGCCTTTTTATAACTTCTTGAAAAAAAAACAACTTATATTGTGACATATATAAGGCCATTCTCCACAGAGAGTTGCATAGTGATTAATCAAAAAATTTTGTAACATCTCATTTTAGTTACTGAGCTGCTTGACAGTTTTGAGCCCCAGTCTGATGGATGAAAAAAATGGTAAGCTAGATTTTCTGTTCTGGTTTTAACATTCTCCCCTTCCCAGGGTTTACTCAAATACTTCCACCTGAACTTACGAGGATATGTTAAAAGATTTACCTTTTAAAAAACAAACAAAAAATAAAAAAGAGGAAAGTGAATGACATTGGCTATGTTCACACCACGAAGTTCAGGGAAATAAACCTGCCGTATCTAGTACCATTATGCAAATGAACAAATTCTTATCTTAATGATAGCCTGTATTTACCATCATGCAATCAGATCCTTGTGTCTATTAAGCAATTAATACACTTGCTAAGGGATAGGGGACTCTTGCTTGCCATCGTCAGTAACTTTTCCACACATTTTTAGTCAATTTATTCTGCGGATTAGAGAGCTCAGGAGAGAAGGTGCTTCCCTTCCTCTCCCTCCATTGTTCTCTACCTTCAAAGCTGGTAACAAACAGATTGAGAGCAGCCCAGCCTTTGTCTGAGGGTCTGCTAGTTCACATCCTAAGTTTCTCTCCCCATCGCTGAAATACTGGAAGGCAAGGTTTCTGAACGCTTTCCACAGTAACGGCCAGAAAACAGGCACAAAGTTAACAAAGGGGAGCTATCACCGCAAAGTGTCAGGTTTGATTACTGGAGCAGATCAGTATTCCCCCAGATCTTCAAAGTTCAGGTTTTTTATTTAATAAACTGTGGAAAAAATGGCAAATGGGCTAAGTAAGGCAAACATAAGCTGAAATGGATAAAAATAAACAAAACACTCACAGACAGATTGATATTTCAGATTCAGATTCACGTGAATTAACAGGAAAACTAAAACATAGTGGGCACAAAAGCTGCAACGGTATGTTCATGCATTGGAATACAGACATTATAATTTTAAGTAAATTTAATTGCTGACATACCTTTCTCAGTTTTTTTCCCCCCCAATCTTTCCTTAAAGTCTACTCTAGCAATTAACAGAGGTCTCCGGATGGCTCACTGAAACATTTGAAGCTGGGGAACAAAAGGTTTATTTTAAAAATGAAAACCTTGGCTTGTACAACTCCAGACGTGAATCTGCTTTCAATTACTGAAAGTATTTCCACTTCAGTGAAAAAGGATCAAATCTTCAACTACACCATCTTTAGGCAATAAATTTGATTATATTAAGCTTTAAGAATACGGAATGACTTTGTGACACAGCTGTATATTCTATACGTATCATTTATTAGGTATACAAAAGAGGAGCTAGCACTTTAAATGAGAAGCAGACAGAAATGCGGCTGCTCACCGCAGCACTGTACTTCCATACCACAGCTCTGCTTTAGGGTTTTGGGGTTTTGGTTTTTTTTTTCCCCCAGGTGCCCACATAAATGACAAAAATTACACTGAGCTTTAAGTGAAGGATTTTACGATCCTTTAGAAACGACCCTAGGCTAATTTTTTCCCATACTTTTATTGGCATTATTTGCGCTGTTGTAAAGTTACATTTTTCTTTCTAGACTTCTGAACTAGCACAATCTCTTCCACACACCCCCCAGTACAGCAGGTATCGCAGCCTCTAGGAAGCATCATAATTAGAAGTACTTTATACTTTTCCCATTACACGAGCACAACAGAGTTAGGCGAGGGAGCTCGAAGGCTTACACTCCACGGCCAGAGGCGACACCTCGAATGCAAATTAAGCCAAAACTTCTCATTTCTTAGATCTCCGATTCCGCAAATCGATTCTACCGCGTCCCAGCCAAACGCCGGCTCGGGCTCTCTGCGCAGCAAGGCAAGGAAGAGGAGAAAAGCGGTTACCTCTCGGCTTAGCAACACTACCAGCCCGGCAGTCCCCGCCGGCTCCTCGCAGGGCTGCCCGAGCTGCCGAATGAGCCAGCGCCGCCCCCGACCCCCAGCCCGACCCGCGCCGCGCCGCTGGGCTGCAGCGCCGCCTCCCCGCCCCGCCCCGCGCCCCACCTCGGCGTGGCGTGGCGTGGCCTGGCGTGGCGTTCCGCTCCTTTGCCTTGCTTTGCCTTCCCTGCCGCGCCGCTCCGCTGCGCGCCGCCGCCCGGCCCCGTCTGCGGCGGCCCTCCCGCCCGGCGGAGCCCCGCTCGCCCCCCGCCCCCATAGGCTGAGGCGGCGGTGTTTACTCCCCGGCGAGGAGCGGGGGCCGGGCCTGGCACCGCCTAACCCTTTCGGGGCCGCGGCGGTCGCTTCGCCGCCAAACGGCCCCAGGCACTGGGAGGCGGAGGTCGGCACCTCTGGGGAAAGGCCGGGTGTCCTTTCCGGGGGGGCCGCGGCCGTTCCGGGGATTTATCGCAAAGCGGGGGTTCTCTGTGACACAAAATGAACTTTTGCCTGCAAACGCTCCTTCCCGCACAAATCGTCACCTCAGTCTGTACGGCATTTACCGTAATGAGATGAGTCCGGTGTTTTCCGAAGGTGTATCCGCACGCCTAACTTCGACCGCTGAGCTCGAGAGTCGCGTCTCCCGCGGGGGGGCTGAGGAGACCCTCGTTAATCCACGGCCTGGCCCAAGGCACGGGTGTTAGCCCACAGGTCTCACAACCGACCACCTGTGCTTTAACTGAAACAGAAACACACCCCTCTCCATTTACCTCCTTAGGAGACAGTTTTCCTTCACATCCGTATGGGCTTGAATATAATAAACTCAGCTTACTTCAAAATACTCTGCTTGACAATTTGTAATCAAGTCCGCTCCTAATGAGGCCTTTGGAGTTGCAGCCTCATCTGACCAGACACAGAATCAGGCCCACTGCATTAATATTCATAGCTGTCAGACAAAGCTGTCAAATAATAGATAGAAAACACACCATTCACCTGGCTCACCGTTAATTTCTGAAATACTGTAGGGAGCCAGAATACCTAAATGCCTACAAAATATGTAGATACAAATGTACTCGATCAAAATAGAAAATTCTGTTTTCAGTTGGTAATCAAACTTGAGTGCCTCTGTCTTTAATAAAAGAACCAGATTTTTAAAAATTATTAATTTTTTAATTGCCCCCTTTGTGGAATATGGGACTCCTTTAAAACGTTTGTGGGAATGAGATCTCCAACTTCATTCTTAACACCACTACACAAAGAACCTTCTTCTGAGTTGGCTTAGAAAGCAGAGTGATACATAGTAATTCCTACAAAACTTCTCACACCATGCTTTTTTGCACCTCAGACCTTTATTAATACCAACTAACCTTAACTTTCCTCACACTGTTAGATCTGTTGCCAACACAGGCCAAGTTATTCCAGCAGCACTCCAGAAGCCACGTTTTGCCGAAAGTCAGATCAAGATATTGTTAATGACTACACAATACTTCCAGGGAAGATAATACCATTCCAGAATATACTTCAACACTGTTATGTAGAAGGCTGCAATAAAAGCACACATTTTAGATGTATTATTCATGAGAAATTTAATAATATTCAAAAAGCTTACACTATTAGTGCTCATTTGCAACTTCCAAGAGAAACAAAGACTACACAGACTGAAGTAGTAGAATTCTGTGAAATGTGGGGAAAATAATGAACTAAGTAGCCAGGTCCTGATGAGGGCAGTCTTGGCTGACAATGGGGGAAAATGCTGGAAAAATGCAGAAGTAATAGCACTAATCACAGAACCCTGAAGTGAAGCTCTTTGAGTTACACATGCAACAGACTACACGTGCTTTGACTTAGCACATAGGAGAAACTGTAATACAGTCACCACTGACTGATCCCTTGCTCAGACTTCGGGGGTTTGTGCTGAAAATCAGAAGCTTTTTGCAGTTCAAATTCTGGACAGACCCTCACATCTGCAATAGCTGCAAGGCTGGCCAAGAAGAGAGGTATGAGATGAAATCATGAACTAATATAGGCAGTTAAGGAAGCAAGTCTCTAGCAATGCCACAGTAACACTCATTCTTTGTGTCTCGTCCAAGAAGTTTAGTTGTAATAAATGGGGTATTAGATCATGCAAATACTATTTTCCAAACTGTTTGAATGGAGTACTGATGGGTAAGCACTTTCTGCCATTGAAAAATCTACTAAGTAGGTAATTAATTCAGGCATGTATCCTTACAGGTCTTTAAAGAAGGAGGAGTGGGAACTGGATGCTTGGAGTCAGCTCATGCAGAGCTCTAGAGCTCTTTTGAGGATTACTGCCCTCAGAGGGCACCTGTAATTGCACCCCCTCTACAGAAACTGCCATGGACCTGTGCAGGAAGCAGGGCTTTGGGTCCTCCAAGAGCCACACACTATGGAAGACAAGAAGTATTTAGACAATCCCTCCTTCCAAAAGAAAACCACCTTGTCGCCGCCCACATATATGTTCTGTGCCATTTTTCTACAAACACATACTACTGTACATCCACTATCTGAGGATTGCAGCCCATCAAAAAAGTAGGATTCTGCCTCTGTTAATGACACCACTGCTGACCTTCTTCCTTTACGTGGCTCTCCCTGATTTCTCCACCCAGGAACAGACCTGGATGTCACTGCAGTGTATCCTCCTTTCATTTTCAGCCAGCTGCAGTGGAATTTTCCTTTGCTTTGATGCCCCCTTTGCTGTGATTCCACTGTCCCATTAATGCCAGCACAAATGATTTATGAAATCTATTAGGTGCAACACTAAAGACATCTGAAACATAGATGTTTGCTTAGGAAAATGTTTATATGAAGCAGACAAATGTGGTTGAAGCAAACTCCAGCATAGATACCACACTTGATGCCAACATTGCTCACATCCAAACAGTAGAAAGATCTAACAAAACCTTGGGATTAGGTGGGGATGGGGGATAGCATATATGTTTCACTCACAGGAAAAGAGAGAAGCTTTTTTTTTTTTTTTTTAAATTATTTGGTCAGAAGGATTATTCCAATAAATTATGCAGAGCATTAACCATTGAATTTGAACTCATTTTTAGTCTTTCTAGTCTTTATTAATAACTCATTATAGTCCTTTTTTTAAAATGGAATAAATTAGAGCTGTGTTAATCCATGCAGCTATCTGCAGGTACATTTATCACTACGGTAGCCACTTCTACTCTCCTTAATGGAAGCTGCATTTCACACGCAACAGAGACTCATCTCCTACTGAACTGAAGTCACAGTGGCCTTTTCAGGTCACTGGCAGGGTCACCTGAAAACTTACCTTTTTTTTTTAGAGGACTGAAAGGTACTGCACAGCTGGCCTTGGCATACGTAAAAGGGTTTCTCTTTCTGTCTCACTCTTTCTGTCATATTGCCACAATTTAGATCAGTGAAAACAAGTGAGCTGGGGCCTTGCTGGTATAAAAGGGTGAGGAACTGCTGACAGGATGTTCTTTGTGGGAACTCAAAACTGTTGGAACCGATTCCTCTCCCCCGATCCAGAAAAGCTCAAATTTAATGGCCTTCATAGCATCTTGCATAGTTCATATTTTTCCAGAGTGTATGAAAACAGGAGAATTGTGCATGTGGTTAGTTTCTGGAGGCAGGGCTTTGTGTTGGCTTTCAAAACTGGCTGGTTTGCATTTGGTTGAGGAGGGAGGCTTACTGCAGCTTAGTCACGACGACTCATTTTTCCATTTGCATTTGAATTTGTGTGAGGTTTTCAGGAATTTAAAGGTAGTAACAAATAGCCACGCTCACTTTCTGTAAAAGATAAGTATTATCACGGAGAACCAACACGTCAGGAATTCCATCAGTTCAAGCTGACGCCTGGAAAGGACTTAAGAGGTTACACTAGGGGTGACCCTGGATAGTCAACAGACTAGAGAGTCCCAGCTACAAGTAGCTGTGCTCCTTGCAGCACATAACGATTCAGTCCTTACTATTATCTTCTCTGAGCACTGTCATGCCAAAGTAGAAAACTTCATTATCCCCATTTTTAACATGGCAAATGGAGGCACAAAGCTGACTTGTCAATACCGCAGAAGTAGTATCATAGGAGAGGGAAAACGTGATGCCTCAGAGAGTCTTGTGAGGCCTATCCTAATCACTGAACCTTTCTTCCTCTCATCACTTAGGTAACAATTTCAGCTATTTGTCAACATTAATGATGACCAGTGACTTTTATTAAAAGGGAATAAACACCTTTTTAGCCCAATACTAATTCACTTATTTGAATAGTAGTAGCCTAAGTGCCCTGTTAAGACATCCTATCATAAATAGTTAATTAGCGTTACAGCTACTTGTACTGAAATGCTAGGTGTTCTTTAAAGAAATACCATTATCTGCACGTGCATAACAAACAAGCATGAGTGGAGAATTTACATGGAAGCCAAAATCACACAGCATCAGTACATCGATTTGGAACCTGTTTTTCTTACAACCCTAAAAAAAGCAGAGTATTAAGCTATAAAATTGAAACACTGCCTAAGAGAAGGGTTTTTGTCAGATAAGGTATCATTTATAACAGCAACATACATTCCCCTGTCTGTTTTACAAAACAGACTTAATCAAGTAAAATATTTATAACTTAGCTTTCCAGTTCCTGCTGGAAGTTTATTAAAAAAGGCAAATTCTTGTCTAGAAATCAAAGTCTAAGAATAATATCTGATACCAAGAGGATTAGTAGTATATGTTCCCATGAGAAAGCACATGTGCACAAACACATTTACATGTAGAACATCTTGTAGTTCTTAAGCACTTAAATAGTACACTACATTGACTAGATTTTTCTCACAAGTATAGATTAAGATGAGCCATTTTTCATACAGTAATGATGCTGATTTAAATGAGAACAGACTAAAACCATGATGAGATCACAGATTCAGTGTTCAAATCTGAAAACAATAAGCTTTTTTTCCCTTTTCATTCACATACATAAAGTCTCTGTTATAAATAACAAATAACTCTACACGTTATAAACCCTTCCAAGAGCGTACTAAGAATTTTGCAGTTTCAGATCAGCATTTCACTGAAAACACAAGTGGAAAGTGTAAGCAAGTAGATGAATCTGGGGTAGGGCAAAAGTTACAGCAAGAATATAGTCCTTTAAAACGTGATTCAATTATGACACTTTTCTTGAATGTAAGCGGATTGATTATACGTGGAGGGTTTTCTCCTAAGAAGCAACACAAAACCACCCAGTGTATATTTATACCACGATTTTTGAGTGCTGTGGATTAATATATTCAAGTAAATAACATTTTTCTGCCCTTTGACAAATGCAGTATCAGAACACTTAAAAAAAGCAAAATATTTTTGTGTAGCAGTACCTAGAATTTTGCTGTTTAACAGTACAATAACCTGCTTACAGTCATCCTAATCTACACTAATTTCTGGCATAAATAAAGGTTTAGGAAAATACAAATTTACAGTTGTTATTATACAAAGCAAATAACCTGATGTCCAAAATGTGACTTATTGAAGAGATAAGTATTGACAATGATGCTTTTCATAGTACTTATATAATTTTAGTTACTTTTCCACCAATACATTCCTGTGTTCGAATGCAGACAGTACCAGTCAGCCAGCAGACTACACAGAAAAAGGACACATATGCTTTGAATGATTAACACAGTTCTTGGAACACAAAGCATACGTGCTTTCCGTATCTTATCATACAGCTAAATAATGAGGAGAACGACATTTTCATTAAATTTCTGGGGACTGGATGATGCATCAATGAGCCCTTTGAGCCCAATGAGCCCCCCCCCCCCCCCCCAAAGGGTTAATTCTATGTGTTTCAGGAAAACTACTATATGAGTAACAGTAGTAAGATGAAGCAACAAAAATAATACTCTGACGCTTTCAGGTCATTTTACCTAATTTTAGAGGAAAGGGCAAGAGTATTTTAGGAAAAAGTTTAAACCCTTCACTGAAGAAAGAAAAATCCAACTATAATCTCAGCCTTAAATCTCTCTTTAAACTGAACTCGCTATGAATTTGAGTCCTGTTTGTATCTTGCGAGACTCACTTCAGGGCATCATCACACTCCAGGACCCTAAAGAGAAAACTATTAAAGATCTTGAAACATGCACAGTTGTGGCACCTTCGCCCCTTAATTTTTCATATTGCTTTCTCATTTTTTCAGTGACCTCTATGAGCAGCTGCTACTCACTGGCTTTCATCTGAAAATAAGGCAAAGAAGCAGTTGCTTGCACAGCTAAAGTTCCAAACTGGAGACTGAGTGTCTAATCTTCATAATAAGCAGCTTCCAACTAAATTTTGATTTACATTTAATACTTGGGTCCACAGCTCTAAATCTCTCTGTATTACTGTATTTTTTAATTAGAAATTTACACTTTTGTCAGAAAGAACGAGCAGAAGATACTTACTGCAAATAAAAGTGACAAAAAAGTAACTGGAGAGAAAAAGGGGTCAATTTAGTATGTAAACTCATGACATACAGGACATCTCATAACAAACAAGGTATCTGTAGGCTATTTGAAACAATCTATTGAGAGTAAAATAGTTTTCTGTTGAGATCTGACAAAGAGAATTGGCTTTCATGAAAAAACTACCCTATTGTGAATCTCTCAGAATTGGCAAAGACCACCAGCAGAGCAATCCTATAAGAGAACAAGCTCTAAGAAAAACCACTCTATTCTTCTTAATGATGAAACTGGAATTGCATACCTTTGGAAAAGTTTAACTTGCATTTTGATAATCTTTAAAAAAAACCCGCAAAAGTTCAAGGTACTTCTCTGAAATGACATCTTTAGAAAGATATTTTAAAAACAGAAGCACACAAAAAAAATCAGTATCTGTGTGATTTCCACAAAAAATATTTCACATATTTCTTGGAATAAGCATTGTACTGATCATGACAGAAACTATGTGGCTGGGACTGTGGATTCAGCTGCTGCTGTCCTTCATCTTCTATTTTGCCTTTTTATTGTAGGGTAGATGACTAAAAACTTGCTGTATCATTTTGGTCAGAAATGTCTTTTTTTTTTTTTTTTTTTTTTCAGTAGAAAGAAGCCATTTCTTTTCTCCTAATTACAGCTTCTCCTTCCTCCCTTTACATCATAGTTCCTTGGGGAAAAAAATCCCAACCACCAGAGCAAATTTTCTTTTTACACAGTTGCTGCTTTGGCAAGATCAGAAAAAAGTGTCATCCTTTGGGTAAGTCTGTCAAACAGATTTCTAACATACAGTTTGAGAATGTTCATCTAAAAGTACTATATCTGCACTTGTGTATGCTTATATGACATTTATTGCCTTGGAAAGGCGGCATAAAAATTATTTCACACTACTCTGACACCTGGTGTGAGCCATATCTCTGCAAGTGGTCTATATACAAAATGGTTATAAAAATTATATGTTTAAAGTAAAATAAATGCTTTCCAAAATATTAACTTGGGTTTACATAGAAAAATGTATTGCAGGCTGCTGTTAGGTAGACACCTTATCACCTCTTCCAGGAAAAAAAAAGAAGAAGAGATTTTCATAAACCATAAGAATAGGGTTTATATACACTTTATGTACACTCGGAACTGCGTACATCAACAAACCATCCCGTGGTATGTGTTCAAGCAGATGATGAATGCCTGGTGATAGGTGGGTTGTTAGGCACAAGACTAAGTACTGTAGCGCATCTAGAATTGCATTTATGGCACATCTTGAAGTGATATATTGTATATTAATTCTCCTAGAGAGCAGGTGATCATTTTCCACATTCAACCCAACACACAATATTTGCCAACATGCCGAACTGCTAGTGAAATAATTTTACTTGATAGCAGCAGACGTGGCATATTCAGAAACAGGGCGCAGACACTAGCAAGAATTTAAAGTAACCATTTACATATGAGGGGAGGAAGAATAAAATATTTCTTCCTTCACTTTATCCATACTTAACGAATTTTTAATGTGCTTACTACATTTTAGTGAGCTTGTTCACCTTGTGCTCACACACAGAGCCATGAGCTTGTACTGCAGGTCTTAGCCACCACTTGGGCTCAACTTACTTCAAGCAAAGCTAACCATTGCACAAGGTTCCAGAATGCAGTATATTATGTAGAAGTTATCACATGTAATAGTCCCTAAAGTCTTTCTTCTCACTACAGCTTCCCCATACTCCATTTATCTGCTCAGCACGCCACTGCATAGATGTCAGACGGCCATGGATCCACACTAAAGACCTTCTCACAAGCACTGCCAGGTTTGCAAGCTCTGGTGTTATTTGCCAAGAGAAGGAACTCAAAGGCCAGCTGAATTCTCTCACACGAGAGCCCTTAAAATGTGAACAAGTGGTAGAACGTTCACCACAAAAGGTATTTCTCAAGGAAAATAAAGAAACTAAATACAGTATGTATATACTGAGGGTACAAAAAAGCCAATGGCATGACACAGGAGCTTTTACACTGTGGATGAATGAATGCAAGTCACAGGAAAGGGTTTCCCCCCCACCCCTTCTTCCTTCTCACCATATGCCTACACTTTAAGAGCAAAGCATGCAAAGTGAAAGCCTAAACGAAAACCTGCATGGAAGAGTGGAGCCACATTTAGGATTGAAAATGCCAATGTGACTGGATCAGTACTGAGGCCAAAAATCTGTGATGGTCAGAGCCCAGCCTGCTGGAGAAGGATTCAAAGATAAGAAAAGCATTCCATAGAAATGCAGCTTTTACTGCAAATGTCCTGAAGATAATCAAATTTATAGAAGCTGTCAATAATATCTGTACAAAGGCAGAAATAGCATTACCGGTGTCTCAAAGCATGCACTCTGCTTTCTACATCTGTGTTTCCTAAAGTATTTCCAGGCACGCACACATCTTGCCTTGGCTCTCCCTGCCATCTATTATACTGCAAGAAGCATTGTCAGCCCTTTCTCAAGAATCTGGAAGTCCCCATACTTTGGGATTACTCTTCCCTCCTTCCCATTTGCTGGGGACACTTGTGCTTCATTAGACTTGAAATACTCCTCTTGCTGCATTTGCTCAGTACTTGGTTGAAGTGGGCTCAAAATAGTACAAAAGTATGGAAAACAACTTGTTCTTAAACTTGTAAGGCAAATGTATGGAAAAAATATTAATTTTATTACAAGAAAGATCTCTATTCCACATTTAATGGCTCAATCCACTTTTGGTAAACAAGTTATTCTCACATCTCTGTATCCACCACCCAGAGACCCAAGTGCTTTTTTCTACAATGAGGATGATCTATGCATACACAACTCAGTCACCTATCCAGGGAAAGACAGTTGAAAGATGAACTTCAGGAATTGCTGCCGTCAGTTCGTCCCTCCCTCTCCCCTTCTCTCCTCCCCACCTTGAATTGTCCTTTCTCATTTTGTCCACCTACTTTGTGATAACTTTGCAGGGGGAGGAGACAGAAAGTCTTCAGCAGAGCTCTGTCCTGAAGAGCAGAGCAGACTACTGATACTGGCATTCATTCTGAGACAAACCCTCAAATGCGGTATACTGGAATCCTAGATTAGTAGGTGTCTGAAATCTTTTTTTGTACGCATATGGCCGCCCAGAATTTCTTCTGAAGTTTCCCAGGAGCCACTGCTTCCTGCAGCTGGACACAGACACCGAGAAAAGCACTCCAAGGGCTATGCAAGGGCACAGTGGCTCCTACCGTGATTGTTGAGCAAACATGTGATGGACTCATTCCACAGAGAATTCATCTGGTTGTAGGTCTCAGCTCTCTGTATAAAGAAAAGGGATCTGACACTATCCACGTTACACAAGAGCTTAGCTAGATGGAGAGTGCTTAGGCATGTAACTACATGATTTCAATATCTCATCTAAAACTGTTGTACTCTAAAGCCTGGCACAAGAATTTATCAGCTGAAGTCCATCAGTATTCTTCGCCTTTTTGATAAGCCTCATACTAAGATCCAGCACAAGGGTCACATTGCTATTTAAAACTCCCCTGCACCAAAGTAAACAAACCAGACACTGATAGATTTCCTGAACTACCCTGAGGCAGAAGCAGTTTCACAGATGGGGAAAAAAAAAATGGGCAAAGGAAAAACTGCTTAAAAATAGAGAATTTTGCTCCAGGTTTTTGAAATCTTGTGATCTATATTTCATTCTGGAAAATCCTCCAATTAATAAAGATATTTTTACTGTTATAATAGGGTTTTTTCCTGTAGTATCCAGAAATTGATAAAGCTGGACCTTCTTTGTTGCTGCAAATTTTTGCATTCTGATTAAACAAGTTAAAAACGTGTCCCACTACAGAGGAACAAGGCGGTACTGATAGTAACAGAGTATTTTAAAGGGAAACAAAAACATCCCAGAGAAAATGTGAAGCACTTAGTGATGAATGTGTAACTCCCCCTAATGGAGGCATATTTGAATTTATCTTAAAAGAAAATGTCGATAACTTAAAATCCTAATGCTCAAAATAATAACAATACTGTCATATCACTTTCCCCTTTCTAGCTTTTTAAGGAATGTTTTAAGGTACGCATCTGTGATTTACAGTAAAGATTAAACTATTATCAACACAATCTTTTATTTTCGTAATGAGTTTTATTACATAAACTAAAATGTTAAATATATGTGCACTTCAGCATAGTTCTACGGTACACACTTAGTGGCCATTAAAATTCCTGTAAATTATCTTTGTCAGTCATTTCAACTTCTGTTTTAGCTAAATGTTTTCCTGTTTCTTAAAAAGTCAGCAAATTGCTACAAAAATGACAGTGACAGGCCACAGTGGTTTTGGTTGTGTGGTATAAAGAAACACTTCTTATATGCACAGCTGCTGGTAATGAATGCAGCATGTTTGAGGCCTAATCTTGGACAGTTTCCTACATTTCTGACTGCAGTTTCCTTGGCAAGTTTTCTGGGACCATATTATCTATATGTCCCAGTATTTCAGCCAAAACTTTTCAATACAGGAGTTTGGCACTGTGCACTGGTGGAATGGCTTTCAAAAGTCTGTTCTCCCAGAGTTAACAACTTTTTAGGAGTCGTTGCCCTAATTCTCTTCTAACAACAATTTTGTTTTCTAAATGCATCATTTTCTACATAACCATCCTGTAAGATATGGCAGACAGATTAAATTTTTATATAATAAAATCACTACTTGTGAAAGATGCCAGATTGACAGCATCAGAGACTAAAATTACATTTGTCCCCAGTCCAGCTACAATAACAGCAGCAGCAATGCAGTTGTTTTCAGAGCTCTCAAATTTGAACTACTGTAACTTCTAGGGTAAGTGAAAGGCTCTGGACTTTGTTCTGCCCAGACTTCTGATAAGCCTGGATGTTGTTATAATTGGTCTGGTGATACTGTAACTAAGTGGTATAAGTAGGACTGCGATTAAATGCTGGATTTACACAGGTCATACTCCCTGAAGGGGGCATTTAACTTACCTCATCATAGTGCTGAAAGACTCTACATCCTACTCTGCTAGCAAAACTAGTCTTTAAACACGTGGGTACAGAGATTTTCTTCTAATACAGAGAAAATGCAAAAAAGAGCAGCAATCTGGAATGAAGCTATGGGTGTAATCCCAGATGACTTTTCCTAGGTTTTGATTATGTGTTGGAAAGGGAGTTTAGGAAATTTGGTGCTGAAGAGCTGGTCTCTTTCAGTTTTTTGCTTTAAATGGGACCATATATATTTCCTGTTTTTCTTTACAGGAGGTAGTTCCTAGCAAAATATGCTATTAAATAGGACTTACCCAGTTGTCAAATTCTACTCTGTAATGCCAACAGAGTGAGATTCGAAACTATGGATGAACATATGTTTAAAATAATTACATTGTAAGGCAAAGATAGGCAAATTCTTGTGTAGCAAAAAGGACAAAAACAAGCTCATAAGCAAGAAGGACATAGATAAAATACATCTACCCGCACTATTAGTCATCACACACAGTATTTCTAACATCCTATAAATACATGGGAAGTTGAAAATGAGCTATTCAGACGCAAAGATCTGTGTTACAAGCCAGGAAACTTGGAGAAGATATAGGGGAGATCCAGAACTGTAAATGAAGTAGGATAAGCTATAATTCAAGAAGTGAAGCCTGGCACAGTAACAAGAAAGAAATAAAAGCAACAATTTTTCCCAAATATTTTGCTGCCTGGGATTTCTGCTGATTTTATTTTTAAAAGAGAGCTAAAACTAAACACCACTAGCTGTATAGACAAAGATATAATATTTTGCATGCTTAATCTTAGCCTTATTTAATATAATTTTTAAAAGTCTCCATCAATAATCTTGTGACAGAATAATACCCCCCACCCCAAAAAGAACCCCAAACCCCACAACAAAACCATAACAGACTCTCTGAGCTAATATATTTGACCAATAATCAGTCTAAACATGTTTATAGGAGTTGAAACAAGGATTTTCACACCTGTCTGATCTGGACAGTCAAACTGCACGGCCAGCCATGATAGAGATTTCCTTTCCAAGTTCCTTTTGTCCCCTAACAGAAAGTATTACTGAGATTTGTTTTATATGTTTGACAGAGAGTAAATTACATAGATATAGGAGATCCTCTGAAGATTTGTGATCCTTGTGAAAGAGGTTAATGTGAGTCAGGGAACATCGGAGTTTAGGATATATAAGTAATACAAATGCCATCAGTCATTGTCTTAGGATGATAGCACAATTTTGTTTGTTGGATTTCCTTGGAAAAAATCTTTTATATTACTTCTGGGATTGCAGTTCAACTCCAGTACACAACCCTACTGATGCTGTGTTCGTGCTTCAAAATACGTTCAATTATGTAGTTGATTATTTAAAACCACTGCTCACTCTTCAGCACTACTTGGTACAGTAGCAGTTTTGCATTGTGGGAAACATAGGAGAGCAAATGAATAGTTCTTCCTTTTTCCTTTGTTTTTTAAAAAAAGGAACATCTATCTCTCCCACCCCTCCAAACCCCAGTACCCACACCATATAAAGTACAAAAGAAAAAGCATGGACATACATAATTAAAATGCTTTAACTCTGCTAAACATTGCACCAAAACATAGATGTCCTTAGATAAATACAATCTCATAGCTATTTATGACATATACAAAGCCTACATAAAACACAGGTTTAAACAATGTGTATGGTGACACACAGTGTAGCACTAAGCTATTGGGTTTCACAAAGTCATATACACTGCCCACTTAAAATACTTTCAAGGCAGTGATTGTGGAAAACCATCAAGAATCTGGTCCCCCCAGCTCAATCTGGAGTGAGTCTGGTGGACAGCCATCAGCATGATTTAAATATTGGAGAACTTGCCGCATGAAGAAAGGTTGGAAGCAAGGATTCATGCAGTCTAAGGAAGAGAAGTCTCAGTCTCCCTGTGCCTAAAAAGCAGTTATAGAGAAGATGGAAGTAGTCTCTTCACAAGGGTGCACAGTGACAGGACAAGAGGCAACAGGTCCAAGCTGCTTCAGGGGATATTCCGTCTGGATTTTAAAAAAACTTCAGTATAAGAACAACTAAAAATTGGAATAAGTTGCCCAGATAAGGGGTGGGATATCCCTTGGTGGAAATTATTTCAATCTCTGCTTGAGACATAGCCCTGGATCATCTAAGTCTAAGGCCCTGCTCTCAACAGAAGGTTGGACCTGATGAGCTCCAGGGATCCCTTCTAACCCCAGCTTTATGCAATTCTGCGTTCTCAGTTCACTGTGTTTTGTAACTACAGGAGGAGAAGCCTCCTAGTTAAATCACTGTTTCTCATCCCCAAATTACCACTTGTTCTTGAAGTGCCTTGCCAAACAAAATACCATCCCACATATGCAAAAGAAAGGGGGAAAAAAATTAGTTCAGTCATATTCTTTATTTATTTATCTACATACTTTCTTTTACACAAATTCTTGTGCTGCTCAAGTGATCCTAGAAGTAAAAACTGATTTGGAAGTTTTGTTTTTTTAAAAGATACAGTGCATTAACAATTCTGTAGTATTTGTGCCTAAAGCTGCAAAATAAAGGAAAATAAATCTAGTTGTGAGCCAGAGCCTACATGCAGATACACTTACAGAACATCCTAGATCCACCTATACCTCTTTCCTTGTGCTTTGCTAAGTTACCATTGAAAGTGGTAATTTCAATGAAGCATATTGACTGTAATAATCTGAACGTTCATTTTATTTCTCTCTCCATAAATAATTGTATATATAAGAGTAACAGTGCACTTGTTGATGGGTAAACCTACATCTCCTGTAAAAATACTGGGGGGGGGGGGAAGAGCATATAGAGTGACAGATGTAGAGAACTAATGACAAAGTATGATTAACTGATATAAACAGCCAAGTGAAAGGCAGCAGAAATTAACTCAGCTCTACTGGTGCACAAGCACATAAGTTACGTAGCATTTGAGAATAATTCGTACCTCATGGTACTGAGAAAGTTCATAGCCAAATGTGTAAAACTGCAAACACTACTACTGTCTTTAAGTCTCCTTTAGCTACAAATAGACACCTAAATATATATGTACAGAAGTATTCATATTTATTTCCAGAGTCCAGGAGTACCCGTACATAACCAAGTATAAAGGGAACTCTGCTTACTTTGAGAGACTGCTGCAATTCCTTTCCTCACTGAATTACATCATCTTTTTTCTTTTCTCTTCTACTATGGGAAATCTACTTTGAAGCAATTCAGTACTAGCAGAAAAGTCCTCCCACATGAAAAGATGTGCGTTGTAAGGCTGTATAACCTCATGGCAAGGGCAGAAACACTTCTGTAGGTAGAGTGGCTCAGGCCTCAGGCGGAGGTAGGCGAATATAGGAGCCAGAGAAAACAGCAAGGCGGTACAGTTAGGCTGGAAACGCTAAAGCAGTTGGCTGCCAAGCTCAGAGGGTGAGCTTGGATTTCTCTATTCCCTCCTAAACACTCCATGACAAGATAAAGAAGATTCAAGCTCACCCTAAGCCTTCGTATGGTATCTGGACTAACTGGCAGGGTCTTACCAGTGTGAACGCCTTACACCAATATATTAACAGTTTTATAAGTAATGATTCTACACTTAGTACTTTTGCAGAAAATGAAATGTATAAAGCAATAATATTTAATCTTGAAATCGTAAGAAGAAAGGTTATATTTGTAGCAGTGTCTTTATTCATGGATTTAGTACTTATTATAGACTGGAGAGAAAATTCATCACTAGCTGAATCATATTTTATATTACTAATTTTGAAGTTACTGATTTTGTATTTATTAATTTTGAATTTCAGACTCAAGATAAATGGAAGCATTTAATTCTCAAGGACACATAGCTAGAACATTCAATTTTCCAGCTACAAAACCTGTCATGGTGTCAAAACTTAGGGAAAAGGCACGGATGTGTTCAGGTGAAATATAGCTAATTACTGTGGCTTGACAAAACTAGCACAGAAGAAATAATTTTTAACATTATTTCTTTAGTAGGACTCTGGACAGTAAGTGGCTATTATCTTTTAAGTACAGGACTTGGTATACATCCCAGCAAACTCCACAAACCCACCAGTAAAATTGTTTGAACAGAGCTTACAGAAGGACAAGTTTATTTTTAATTTTATACATTATTTTTTCTCAGTTATAAAGTAACATTCTTATTTTAACTTAATATTGACCATTAACTTCTAAATCTGGGCCTGCAATTCGAGATACCTGAAAGTACAATTACCAACACATACTGCCTCCTTACTCAAACTTGTGACGAACAATGAACCTTTGCCAGTCTCACAAATCCCGTGGCTGCTTTCAGATGATGCAGCATTGACTCAGTTCATCAATATACATGGGATGACTAACTGTCCTGGTTTTGGCTGGCATAGAGTTACTTTTCTCCTCAGTAGCTGGTATAGTGCTGTGTTTGGCATTTAGTATGACAATAATGTTGATAACACACTGATGCTTGGTAGTTGTTGCTAAGTAGTGCTTACACTAGTGAAGGACTTTTTCGGCTCCCCATGCTCTGCCGGGTGCACAAGAAGCTGGGAGGGGGCACAGCCAGGACAGCTGACCCCAGCTGACCAAAGGGATATTCCATACCACATGATGTCATGCTCAGTATATAAACTGGGGGAAAGCTGGTTGGGGCACCACTGCTCAGGGACTGGCTGGGCATGCGTCAGCAGGTACTGAGCTATTGCATCGTGCGTCACTTGCTTTATATATTCTTTTATTATTATTACTACTACTGCTATTTATTTTATTGTATTTAAATTATTAAACTGTTCTTGACTCAACCCACAAGTTTTATTGTGGTTAAATCTGTATCACAGCAGGTGTACTTCTGAAAGGATTGTGGCCCAAAGATAAGTCCACGCTGGAGAAGGTACACCTTGAAGCATCAGTGGCTGTGCATGAGGTCATGCTGGAGCACCTCAAAGCATGTGGCCATGGATAAGCCCATGACAGAGCAGGTACCCCCCTGGGGAACTGCAGCCATGGGTAAGGCCATGTTGGGGCAGGTTTACTTCTAAAAGGACTGTCATGGTTTAACCCCAGTGGTGACTAAGCACCACAGAGCCACTCGCTCACTCCCCCCATGTTGGGATGAGGGAGAGAATTGGAAGAGTAAAAGTGAGAAAACTTTTGGGTTGGGATAAGAACAGTTTAATAATTTAAATAAAATAAAAATAATAGATTAAGACTAATGAAAGATTCTTTTCTGGATAACCTGTTCAGAACGCTATGTTATACTAGATGAGGCTAGTGAGCTAGACTAGGCTGAATTCAGTTGCTCTTCCTATGGCTTGAAAATTATGACCACACCCAGAATAAACAAGCAAACAGAATGAGCTGCTTTTCCTTGTATCTGTCCTGACACCATCAGATTTACCCAAAGCAGGTCAATTCCTGCGCATTTCAATGAACAAAACTTGTGAAGTCCCATGCACTGCTCACACATATGGGGACATCTGGATAGTTTGACAGCAAGCCCACTCAGCTGGGAGCCTACATGGACATCAGCAATGCTAAGAAAGCTTGTGGAAATAAAGGTTTCATTCTGCAATATGTGAACGATGTTTAAACAGACACGAAAGAGATAAGTGACACTCTGGAGCAGGAATAACTTATGTGAAACATAACTGCCTTGCTCCCTCCTGTTTAATGGCCCTTACCTGCCTGATCCAAGCACCCGATCTACCTCTTCTCTCTAACTTGAGACCCAGTTCCTGAAGCCTAGAAAAATACAGGTGGAACAAATAAGTGAACAGATAGTGAACCGATGTTATGCCTTATGCCTTCTTCAGAAAGGGAGGTCAAATACGAAGGTACAACAGTACAACAAGCTATGTCTACTACAGGAGGGAGTACAGGGGTCTTGGGGACACTATCAGGATCCAAAATAAATTTACATTTAATTTTGAAGTAGATATTTTTACACATTAATTATTTCTGGAAAGTCCTCTTTGCACTTTTAAATTTTGGGTTTAAACTATTTTTTTCCTTTCTCTGCCTCACAAATAATTTTGTAATGTAAATATAAATTGCAATGAGTGATGAGAAAGTACATCGGAGCACAAATTAGATGATGTAAAACTGAATCAGACACTTCCAGATCCTTCAGTAAACCTTAAGCTGTTTCATATTACAGCTATGCCAGTCTAAGCCTGCCAAAAGGGGAGGTCCCACTTCCCACCCCTTGAAGCCATGGATTCCTGCCTGTCTCCCTCCTCCCCCTTTTGTTAGATCAGCCTGTGCAGCTGCAGGGTCAGTTGGTTCAGCTGGCTGGTGATGTAAGGTAATTTTTTTCATAGTTAGGATACAGTTCCATTAAAGTTGACATTAAAATATTTAGTGCTGCTGCAGTTCCGTCCGTCTTCTCCAAACCCTGCCTCCTGTCTTGTGTCAACTGTGCTGTTCATCTGCCTCTGCAGGGAGCAAGTTAAAAGTACTAAATCTTCAGGAAACAATCCAAAGAAACTGGGGGTAGAGGGGGTGGGGAGAGGGGCAGGAAATAATACTCTGCCAGCTCAATGTCCTCAACTAGATCATTATGAAATTGGATGAAAGCCTGCCCAATACAAAGAAATAACAGCCACCGCATAGCAAGACTCAGGATCAAGCTGGAGTCAAGTGGGATGGGATCATCCCATTCTGATGCATACGGATATTAGACTGCTTACCTATTGTGAGAAGTCTCATCCTTAAAAATAAACTGTATTTTCCATTATAACAACATAAGGGAAAAATTGTTACATTAATACATCAAGAAAACATCAACATGCTTCTATTCAGCTTTCTTTTTTTCTGTTGAAGCAATGATTTGTTATGTTTCTATTTATTGGGAGAAGGGGTATGGAAAAGTAACACCAAACAGCCATCAATTGAAAAAAAAAAACAAACCAAAAAACACAAAAACCAAAAACCAAACAACCCCCCCCCAAAAAACCCAGCAGCCTTAGGAGTTTTTTCTAATGAGGTCATATTCATTTATTCAACTGGAATAATTTTATAATTACTCAAATAATGATTTATTAACCCCTGTCTGGCACAGGAGTTAAATCCCATAAATAGTGTAAAAAAACCCAAACAAACCAAACACCAACAAAAACCCAGCAGTGAATCAAAAGAAATATTAAACTGAACTAAAACAATCCTGAGACAGCTGGATCATGAAAAATTGTTCAAGTCAGAGAATGTTTAAAGGTTAGAGCTCTATTACAGGTAAAAGAAAAAAGATCATAGACAGAGAAAAAAAGATTAATACAGTGAGTATCTAGACCTTCTTTTATTCATTTCATTTTTACTGTCAGGCCACCATTTTGCAGATGGTCTGAAGTATCACATTCCTTACCATTTCAAAAGGCTTTATATCAATTATTCTAACTATGCCTCTAAAACAACAGCCTACAGACAGCTGCTGGAAATAAAATAGACATTATAGAAGAAGTTTCCTAGTATCTTCCTTCATGAAGATTTTTAAAATAAAGAATGGAGCTGTAACATGGCATAAACCTGCCAAAGTTTATGGTCTTGCATATCTTGCATACTACAGATGGAAGTCAGACTCGAAGGTACCACTGCAAGCATGCACCACACTGGCCACAGAACTACCATTAATTACATTTCTGGTTTAACTTGATTTTTGGAGAAAAGATCGTGATTACAACTTCTGGCCATTGAAAATCTTCCATAAAACCATAGAGGAGGCTTCAGTGGTTAGTCTTGATGCTAAAATGCCACTGAATGTTAAATGTTAATGTTAAAATTCACACAGAAGGTTCCTGCATCCATCAGTCAGTTATTTTGCTAGGAAAACAGTCAGCCTTGTAAAACTGTACGTGGTCAGTACAGGGAACAGCACTATTGTACTTCCTTTTCTTTAAAAGTTTTCCAGTGTTAGACAACTTCACACAACTCAGTATTAACAACTGGAAGAGCTCTTCAGCCAGCTCTTTTAATATTATAAATGGAACTTTACTATAAATGGCATCAGTGTTTGCAGTCTTAACTCAAATGCTTTATGTCTATCTGTTGTTCCACTACGAATTTCTACACTTGTGAATGAAGTTATCTGGCCATAGCACTTGAAAACATCCATTTTCTAATAGCTACAATTTAATATTTCCATAGAAAAAGTAAATATTTTATCATATGAGCTAACTGCCCCCTTTGCCTACCCTTCCTCCAGTCGAGTACATACGTAAGTATTTATTGAATACTTCTGCATTTTCTGCCTTATTCTGGGGAATTCTTCTATTTTTGCCTAGATTTGGTTAACATTGTTAGGATTCGTTTCATTCCTTTTCATTGTAATGGCTACAACAAGAAGCCCAACATCTGCCCCATTAAAGGAAAGGAAAAAAAAAGAAAAACCCACAAAACTTACTGGCCATGGATTTCTCCCTAATTTGTTCTCCCGGCCCTTCAGTTTTCTGAATTTCTTAGCTGAATCATACTCATTCTCATCAAATTATGCTCTCCTCCAGTTGTTTTTCAGTACACATCCTCTTGAACTGATTTATTTAACAGGGCTTTTTGTTTCCTCTCTCAGGCAGTTTTCAGCACAAACTTGAAAGAATCAATTCAGGTTTTGGATTTGAATGTTTTTTTTTGAGTTTGTAAAATGGGTTTTTGATTTCCTCAGAGAGATTTTACATTACAGTTTTTCACACAGAAAATATTTCCTGGGTTTCATTTTCCTCTATTTAACAAAGTCATAAATTAATCTGTTCACTCACCTAAGCCAACATTAACTGTAATTTTTTTCATCTTTTTTAGCCATCATATGATGTTTAATAAAGAATTTATTGCACCAATATTTTCGTTATCCATGATTTTTAAAATGTCAGTCATTTTAGTACTGACAGCATAAGACATACAGAATATAATCTCTACATTGAAATCCCCATAATAATGATTTTTTTCCCCACTTAGATATTATAGGTAGGTTTTTAATGAGTCACATTGTCCCCAGTGTGATTCTATGTCATAGATGCTTGATCAAGTTCAACACGGAGCAGGTTTTCAGAACCAACCTCCAAATATTTTAACTAATGATAATGTGTTCTGTTAGGTAGCGACAAAAAGGGGGAAGAACCCACCTTGACCATACAATGCACTCTTTCAATGGAAGCATATTATTTGTTATTTAAATTGTGTAAACTGAAATTAAAAATGACAACAAAAAATTAATCTGGTTCAGTGAAGCAGTAAGTTTAACCAGTGTAATGAATAAATTGCCTTGTATCTTGCTACAAATATTTGTACTGTGCACCATCCCTTACTTGACACCTTATGATGAGATTTTAGTTCTCTGTAAGACACACTCAAACTCAAAAGTATAGATGTTGCTGTAATTATGCTGTTACTAAAATGGTATTTGTAGTCTTAACATCTTCATCTTTCTTCTTAATGCTTTATTATATTTTTCTTCTGCTTTTATTTGATGTTACTAAAATGTTTTTATTTATAGACATTCCCATTTGCAAATTTTGGAAATGTTTGTCATTTGTCTTTTATGTATAACGTAGGTGAATTACATTTGTGATTTCTGTTGGAAGTACATTAGCTTCTATACCCTATACTGAAAAAGTAATGTGTTTAAAATAAATTTTCCCTACATCTTCAGACATACCTGAATATCATTGACTACCAGCATATAGGGGCTTAGTCCTTGCCCTCAGAGGTCTAATTAATTGCCTTAAACTGTTAGCAGCCCATGCTGAAGACATGGCTTTCTTACATAGTCTTTCTGCAACTATTGTGACAAAATATCTTTATTTGTATTTACCTATTAGTGAAATAAAGAGATTTCTAACAGAATAAATCAAACATAAAATGCAGGACTGTACTGCCATTCAGAGAGTTGGCAAGTGAATGGAGAGATGAGCACTTCGCCCCCCCAAATTATTAGCAAAAGTTGTTTCACATCAATAATTTACTGGTGTTGAGAAAAAATGAATTTAAAGACATTTTCTCTTCCATTACTCACTTCCTGCTGTTAAAAAAAAAAATCTAGATGTTAACACATTTCAGCCAGAGTCTTCGCATTCCTCACTGGCATCAAGCAGATCACTGCCAAAAAGATGAGACAAACATGCAGTCAAATGTGCCATCAGGCTTGAAAATCTCTGTGGTCAGCGAACTTTGTTGTACAGAAAGGCTGACCTTTATTATTTTTTTTTTTTTTTTAAAAGAAAGTTTAATTTGGAGATCTGTTACCTCACACAAAAATAGATTTAATGAGGTCTTTCATGCTTCTGGACGAGACGTTGATTTATGGGTTGCCACCAGTAGGTGCTGAACCTACTGGCTGGGTAGCAACTTGGTAACTTGGACAATGTCAAACAGGTTTAAATTGAATGAAATGACATGAAAGAAGTGAGTTGAAAGGCTACAGCTTGTTTTACAATGCTTTTTCACAACGCATTATTCACTAGTAATGATTTTAATGACTGGCAAAAAAATATAAGCTAGCTACATGGGTGCTAATATCAAAATGTTATATCACTTGATAAAAAGGGTAAGGGTGTTTTTAATTCTCTCTTAGTATTTATATGCTAACTTTTATTAAATTTTTGTATGGAAAATAAATCTCATTTCTTGGTAAAATTAGTGGCACATTAACAATAATTATCATATGCCCAATATGCAAGTAACTATGGTAATGAAAAGATAATAAGAATCTGCAAATTGCATCTTGATTCTTGAATTTCTTGATTACTCTTTGTTTTCAGAAACCGGAGCAGGTTTCAAAACAAACATGCTTAACAAAAAAACCAACTTACTTTCAAGTATTTGCCACTGATTCTGTAAAACAGGGACCTGTCTTCCTTCGACTTAGTACAAAAACATTTTTCAAATCACACATCTAAGGATGGATGTCTAGATACAGAGGCTAAAATACCTGACCTGGCAAGTATGCAAGTACCTCTGAGCTGCAAAACATCAAAGCGTATTAGCACTATGCCGTACCTCTTGACAAGGTCTATTAGTCTGGGTGAAGCTCCTGGCTAATGCAGACAGACTTCTGCACCCAAAGTGACAAGACTGCAGAGTGCTGCTTTTTAACATGTAGATCCATCAGCTGGGGCCAGTACAAACTGGGACGTTTCTGTTCTTCGTTGCTCAGTGTGAATAAGCCCCGTCTGTTCACCAGTTTCCCTGAAACACTGCTACCTTTATTTACCTATTACAAATATTATAATGACAAAGACACAAATCAGACTTAAGAAGTGTTAAGAATCTTAGATGAACACCTAACAAAATAACCTGTGCTGGAATAGGTATGCTTCAGGTATGCTGAAACAGGGAAAACTGGACCAAAATAAGCCAGGAATATGCAGGCTAACCTCACCCTCGCTGCACAGATCATAGAAAAAGCTGTTGCTGTTCTCTCTCCTTTGTCTCTTCCCTGCTTCTCTTTGTCTTTTCACATTAAGTCTGGCTTATGCAGTTTCATTTCAGCAAGTCACCTTTAACCTTCTGATTAGTAACCTGCTTGCTCTGTCTATGACATATTAACAGAGCAAACCCATGACCAAAGACAGATATAATGGGCTTAGTGGGGAGGAAGCTACATAAATGCTTCCACATTGCCTTGCTGCCTGAAAAATATCATGAGCGTATTTTCCTTTCCTTTCTTGTAAAGGAAAATGGGGTTTGCAATTAAACACAGGTTTTCTGCAATTTGCTCAGTGTATGACTGGAATTAACATCATGATAATACTTGGAGAGGAATAATGCTTTTAAATTGTGAAACAGCAATCCTTCCCAGTTTCAGAAGTAGGTTTGGCTGATTAAATCACTAAATTAATTTGAAATAAAAACATTCATACATTTTTCCTAACTTCTTGTTCACATCCTTCAAACACACAAACAAAATAAAACAAACACCACTTAAGATTTTTTTTTTCTGCTGTTCCTGGGGGTCAGAAAGTTGCATTAGGAAAGGAAAAAGGAATACCGTGCTGGCTCAAGTCTAAGGTACCCTCGTTTTTGAAAAGTTCTTAAGATTGTAAAGGAAAACAAACCAAACCACTTTTGCTACTCCTCTGTACATATTGTTCTCACTCCATGCATGATCCCCATATCCTTCTCCCATGTCACAGCAGCCTGACCTCTTGCTTCCCCAGCCCATGACACCCACAAAGCTTCCTGCAAGTCCCTGCAGTGCCATCCACCCACACCCAAACACAGTGCAGGTATCCTGCAGCATGTCCCTTGTTGACACAACGTGCCCTTCGTGCCCACAACTGCCCTTAGAGCACCACGGAAAACCATTCCACACTAAACATCATTTTGTGGCCCAGCCCCCTATACATCCCCACTCCCTCCTTGAATCAGGGTCACACGTAGCTCTTGGTGCTGCCAGTAGGAAGACGCTTCTCTGAGCAAGGATCACAGATGTCACAGTGCTGATATCCATCCAAGATAACCTTCGGTGTCGTGGTGCTAATGAGGGAATTGTACCACCTTAATACTTGGTGATGCTCAGACTTGTACCCATCTCAGGTCCCTAACTTTTCTGGCAGACTGGGCTCACTGTGGAGTAGATACAGGGTTTCTTATCCAGCAGTACCAAGACTCCAAGACTCCTAAGGCTCATTAAGCGGCTATATCACAGTTGACAAATACACGAAAACTGTATTTTGGAGACCCTAATTTCTAGAAAAGCAACAAAAAAAAAATCTTCACCATATGCCCTAGTTCACACATTTTCAGCCCTAACGGACTAGAGGACTACACCACATAAAAACGAAATCACCAGAATCATGAACCATAATGAGAATATAGATCGCCAGTAGAAATCTGTGCCTTTAAGGAACTGCAAGTACTTCAGACATAGGCAATTTGGTTGGGTTCGCAAGGGAAAAAGATTAACTAGGTGCAGATAGGTCTATAAAATTACATGATAAAAGTGTGTAGCAGGGTCTGGCCCTCTACTAATCGATTAGCATGTTAAGCAGTTTAAATATTAAAATTCAAGTACAATAAGATGAATGTACAAAAAGCCAATTAGTTAGAAAAAATAGCTGAAAATTAACTGGAGGAGGGAAATAAAGATATTACTTTTATATAATGTATAAGCATCTACTGTTCCTGACAGTGAACAGAAGATCTTAAAAAATGACTTAAGAGTTCTTTTATATCAAATCAGATTTCACTTAACTTAATAAAAATTTTGTTCACACAGCTTGAGAAAAACATTTTTAATGTGATTTTGTACTATATTTAAACTGCTGTGAAGGGGTCTGGCATTTGGATCATGCTTCAGAACTTCTCAGATGTCTCTCTTAGTGCTTTACATAGTCTCACTATGACCATTTCTGTTCAGATATTTCAGGAGTTATAAGCAGGTATGTCTGAGGGTATGCAAGTTTGGTGTGTAATTCCCTCAGTTAAATTCAGCCATAAATGCAAGAAGTATCAGCAGCAGCACAGTGGGCCAGAATCTTTGGTGGCTAATGCTGGTGGGACCCAGAGAGTAAGCAGGTACAAACACCGGGTGTTACCCAACGAGGAGGCTTTCTGAGCAAGGCAGATCAGGCCTGGGTGACAAAGGAAGGGACGAGACCGTAATGATTCAGGCCCGCAGGCTGCCAGCTGTGGGAAGAAACAACTGCAGAGCTTTCTGGAGGTGGGAGAATTGCATGCTGGCTGCACTTACTGATTCCCAGAAATACAATTTTCTAGACTATTAGGACAAAATAGTAAAATTCTGTTCACTAAGAGCTGCAAGCTGTGCTTCCTGCAGCCTTGCCTTCAAAAATACATATTTGCAATTTCTAAGAGGGGAATGGCTGGAAGAGACAAACTGGGACAACTACTAATGGAAATTAATTCCAAGTATCCCCTCTCCTGATACAGGTCAGTACCATCTCAGTAGATTGGGTGCGTGTTGCCATTGCCATACAGAGTTGAACCTTACCTGCTGCCACTATATATCACAAATGTTAAATTAATGCAAACTGTATGCCACTCTTAATATTTTGTTCAGTTGGTAACTGGAGTCCTTCCTCCCTCGTGCTAAAGGGGAAAGCAGCAGTTCCTTATGACCCAAATCTGTTTTCTGGCCCTTCCCTGTATAGGAAATGCAGATCAGCAATCAGCAAATATATATTAATAAAAAAGTAGTGTACAATATCACTCCAGTAAGAATTATTTTTCAATATGCTTACAAATATGAGTAAATCTACTGGTATAAGCGTACGTATCGGCCCTTACAGAGATATGAAATCCATTCTGATTAATACCACTATATAAACACTTTTGCATAGCGTCTTTCTCAGTGAAGATTAGAAACACTTCTACTACCCAAGTGCCACTACTTTCACTTCTAGTTTTCTGTATCTATAAAATCTGTTAATGGCACTCATTTAGAAGCATCCAAATCATATACTCCATAAACATGGTACTACATACACAAGAGCTGTATAAATATTTTGAGATAAAACAGCAGTTCTTATATTCATCATTTTGAGAATAAGAAATCCATAACTGGGTACAGGCAAGGGAGACAACACATGTTTCAGATACACAATGTCTCATCTTAAGCCATCAGTCGCACAAACATGTGCTACTCATTTTAGAACAAACTAATGTCTAGTGAATATCAATACGGCCTGACATAAGTTCATGTAGGATGAAGAAACCTATAAACTATGTAACTATTTTATAAATTAACTCTAAAAACCTACCAAAGATTCTCTTCTCCCAGTTGTGAAAGGTTAGTGTATTCTGGTGGCTAGAGGCCAGATTATTTTTTTTTTAACTATCATGATATAAAAGTCACTTTCAGAGGAGATATGTGTAGTTTTCAGCCTTTTTTATTAATTTTTTTTTCTTCACAGAGCCTTAAGAATTTTCCTCTGAAGATGAAGATCCCTTTACAGCAAATTTAATCTTGCCAAGCTCAATTTTCTTGGTTACCTTTGCCCGGTCCCTTAAAAGTCATCCGTGGCCCGTAATTGAAAACCACAGACTGTTGAGTGGACTCAGCAGTCCTGAGGGGTACATTCTAGGAGCAGCTGAACTACGGAAGAAAGCCTCGGCTGGTTTTATTACAACGTGACTTTCAGAAAAGAGTATTGTAAAAACAGAGCTAAAATAGACCTTACCTAGCATGAGTGTTAAGGAGGAACCATGCCTAACATTATCTTAATACAGCACACCGATGAACATACAGAAGGTGGCAAACCAGCACTGGACAAAGATTGCCTGGTCACTACATGCCTGAAGCTTCATTAACAACATCCAGTCTGGTTCATATGTAAAGTTACACCACGGAAAACTTCACTTCCCCAGCAAACTCCCCAGACAAGACATTTAAATCTCACTAGTATGAAGGAAGGGCAAAAGAGAGGAATGGAGGAGAAGGGATCTAACGGTAAGAAATGTGCGAACTAAGCTATGACACATGATGTCATTTCCCATTTGCTCCCATATTCAGCTCTATGTACCACACATGAAAAAATACTACAGAGAGCACAAACATATGTATTTGTGACATAATAACCCACTGTGTACTTGCCCATATTGACAATTGAGGGTTTTAACAAGACAGCAGACAGGAACTGCAAGCTAGAGCAATCAGAGATATCTTAAAACAGGCACACAATACATGCATGTATGCATGTATACATGTATTTTATTATGCACCTACTCGTGAATGTCAGCTGTCCTTATTTAGGAGGCACATCCTGTTATTTTCAGGGCAATATAGACAGTTATTCTCTGGACTCCCCAAGAAGGCTGTTCTATATCCTGTCTATTCAACTAGGAAAAAACAGTAGGGGCATGTGTCTGTGTGTGCAAGGTGGCGTTCAGGTATTTGAAGGGAAAGATGAACTGTTTCTAGCCTATTGCTAGATGGCAACAAACTATTGAAAATGCACAGGAGGAAAGAAAACAGTTACTTTTGTCCCTATCAAATATTGTCACTTTTGACACTTTCTTGAATAAGACTACTTTCTTTGCCAGCTGACAGTTGCCTCTTGATCTCATTATATTCTCATTGCCAACACTCCCCACAAGCAATGCCTCAAAATCATTTAGTTTCAGAATGTCTCATCAAAATAATATTTCATGAGTAGGTGCAAAAACTTAGTCTACCCCCTGGTATTTACAGAACTTCAAAATAAAAATTTGAGGCACCTCTCAGAGAAAAGAGCTACTAGATTTCATACACAAAAAGCTGACGCTTCTGAAGCTATTAAATATACTATGGGCCCATAATCCTCTCCCTTCAAGCAATAAATCAGCTTGTCTTAGAACACTAACAAATTAACAAGGAACCACTGTACTAACAGATCCCACTGTGAAGCAGCAGACTCACTTGTCTTTGGCCAGACTGTGTTAAACAGCAGCTGAAAACGTGGTGTTTTGCAGGCTAAAACTACTGGTATGGTGCAATTTATAAACAAACAAAATACCAATTAGATGTTAGAATCTTACCTATGCACCACTTATGTACTAATATGATAGAGCTAACATCTGCGTCCGGCACTACACACTCAGCTGAATCCACAAATCTAAAGGCTCATGGGCCTTTAGTTAAGTACCAGTGAAGCTGGTACTTGACACAGCCATGCACCACTGACAAACACATCTTTTAGTTTAAGAGAAACCATCTTTCCTAAACCTCTCAAGAGGAAATCATCTGAGTTTGAACTGCCAGGTATCCCCAAATCGATGTGTGCGAGTGAGACACCTCACATTCCCCTTCCTACTCTTAGTTTAATATTGCCTTGAAGTGGGAGTATGGTCCTGCACCTTGGACTTCATAAGCAATCTAGCCATTCTCTTTTATGTAAGAAATTTAAAACATGCCACTAAGTCATGGATACACTTGCATGCTGGAGAACATGTTCCACACAAACCTTTTAGAAGCTCTCTCAGGTATAGTTGGGGTTCTCACTGATTGCATGCTTTGGAATATGGAAAGATTATTTCCTTTCCCATATGCAAAATACTCCATGATGAGGAACCCTTCCTTCCTCCATGCTTTTCCCAAGATCTTGGGAAACTGCTTCTAAGCTTTGGTGATATTCCTTTAAATGCTGATAGCTTTGCAGTTGGAGACGGTGCCTGTTCTCTTGGTGGGAAACTGAGCGTGGGGGTTCTGGATGTAGTGATAATGCAAATACAGGGAAGTACTTTGCTACCAACCCTTACTAATAAAATCCAAGTTGCCTTTAGAGCTTTAAGCCAGGGAAGAAATGCTTGAAGAATTTCAGTGCCTGATATTGAATCTCTCTATCAGATCACAGACCTCTTCTTATTGCTTTAACTCTCGAATTTACTAATTGAAATTTTATGTTGCAATAATGGATGCAACTTAAGGCTGTACACATGCAAGTCCTGGACTTTCCCTGGGTAAAGATCTTTCTAGTTAGTATTAATGCTTTTAAATAGATGATAACAAACTAGATGTTATAGTGACTGAAAGATATGTTATGCTCAATGGAATAAGATTCAGGAACTCAGACCAGCAAATAAAAATATGAAGTACAATTGAGTGACCAAACAAAGTATCAGTATGACCCCATGGTTCAAACAGAGCTCCACAAATAACGGACTTCAAAGCCACTCCGACAAAGAGGTATCACACATGTCAGAGAAAACTGTTTTGAAGTTTTCAGCATTATAGAAAACTGCATGCTAGGCAAACATTGGCCCTGCATCAATAACTTAGAATTGAAGACTTCTGGCCTTGGTAAAGTCTGTGTTCTGGTTGGACGATTGTAACGTATGAATAAAGAGAGACCTACATGAGCTGAAATCAAATGTATTTTTCACTAGAGTCTTCAGTTAACTAAACCCAAGTAGTATGTACAACATTAAATCTGTGTGGTTGTAAAATCTGACTGTAGTCTCTTATGGAAAACACAGCAATCTTGTCCTATGGGAAAAATAATAAAATACAATCATGTTGAACATTTATAAATGACCTGTCCATTCATAAAAAGCTAGGAGCCTCAGTGGAATCTTGCAATAAACTTACATATAAGCTTATCTATAATCCATCACGAGGGAAAAAAAACCCAAACTCCAATCCTTCGAGCTCAGAAAGTACTTTACTAATCTATTCCAAATCCAGTGGAGCAGAAGCCTGCATGCTCTAGCTGTAATATTTCGCTCCACCAGAACAGCAAACTGCCCGTCATGGGTCACATACATTGCTTATTAACAGAGGGGCGTTGGTTCACATTTATATATATTAGAAGTCAAATCTCCAGGCCAGTGATGCTTTTCACTTCCAAAGTTGCACTTCTATGCCAATCTAATGGACAAAAATGCAGAACAATGAAAAATAAGGCTAGTGAGTATGCGATAATGGGGTTATTTATTTTATTTTGCTAAAAAAAAAAAAACAAAACTAGACAAAAGAAACAAGCAAATTAAATCACTTTGTAACCAGAAAAATCAAAATTTAAGTGAAGGTTGGTTTTTTTTTTTACATACGGAAAATTATTCCAGCCAACTTTTCATGTAATTGGTGATTTCGTCACCCTGCAGATTTAAGAATGTAACATGCTGTTTTTCTCATCAGTGCTGTTTCATCTTCAAGCCCAGGATAAACATTTTCACAAAACAAACAAACAAATTTCTTAATATTTTGTGGTATCTTCACCATGACACTTGTGCAGCAATTTATCTGCAACCTGTGTTACAGGGAAGTATGTACCTAGAAAGCACGTGTAGCTATCTAAGAATGTCTTCATGCTGGGTCTGACTGTGTCAGAAGATATTCCAAAAAAATTATTTCAAATACCAAGGAGAAATATTCTACAGTTGATTCTTATGTGCAATGCCCCATGAGAAGTAAAGGAATCTTGCATGATGAGAGGTGGATAATATAAATAATAAATCTACAGCAGAGATACTGAACAGACTTGATCCCCAGAAAGGATCTTTGGCTCCTATTTTATGCTGACTTCGATTGTATTATCATATCAACAACAGTCAAATGAATTAAAATATTCCTTTGATACAAGCAAGGATTTTGGCTAAAGAAAAAATAAGTCCTAATAATATATATTTATTCTTTTAATTCTAGACTCAAGACTATTTGGGATTTGAATATAATCACTTCACTTGTGACCAAATTCAGAGGAAACAGGATACCAGTTTTTCATGAGACAACCACTCACATCCACATAAAAGTTATTTTGTCAAACACACATATGACCAGCCATAGAGCATTTCATACACACTATTTTCTAGTAAAAACCATTGCCAGGTAAGCTGTCATTATACTGGCACTAGAAATAAACAAACACACTAGCAATTTAAAGCAAATTGTAAAAGGTGCTCTATACAACAAAAACCCTTTTACTGGCACCAGGAAAAAATGTTGAATATCAGTAAGCTTCAACTCTTAATTCAACTCATTCACTTCAACAAATATTTGAAGTTAAAATGTATTAAGATGGTCAGTTTAAAGAATCACTTACATGAAGAAACTGCAAAGAAAGCAACAGTCTTGTTAGCTAGCCTGAATATTTACAGACATTAGCACACAAACAGTAGCTGTATATACATAGTAACCATATCCAGACAAGGTTTTGGCAGGCAGGCAACCATTAATATTTAAATAAGAGCAACACGGTAAAAAGCGCTAATTTAAGAACCCAGCCTAGCATGTATTTTTCATACTCAAGCTGACAACCCAAATTAATGGTTGAGAATAGACCTTAAAAACAATTTTATCCTAATATCTCTAGTCAGCTAGTTTCACTAAGCTCATCTCTTTAACAAGTCAATAGCTTCTGTTTTGAAAAGCACACCACAGGTATACTTCTCTTATGGACACACACAGACTACATCACAGACATACTAATCAGAGGATTCTTCTACCTTTTATATGGCACATGAGCGATTCAGAATCAAATCCTCCCAAAGAAAGTGCTTGAAAACAGATCTCTGACTTAAATTCCTGAAAGCACATTTCCATGTGCTCTGACAGACCGCTCAACTTTACTAAACTTCCTTGGGGGCAGGTCTCCCTCAGCCTTCTTTCTCTATTAAAACTGTACTTTCTTGCATAGGCAAATTTTAGTTGGATGTGAGACTTTTACCAGACTCCTCCATATCCTGGATGACTGCCAGAACTACTGAGACTCCATCAGTCTCAAGTGTTCCCCATGAGATAACATACTTGGGTTCAAATCATTTTGGAAAGAGAGGAGTTTAATACATACATGTATCAGATATATGTATAGGTAACCTAATCATCTCTGGTCAGTTTTGGGGAATCACAAAAGGCCACATCACAGAGGACATTTCCCTTTCCAATTTTGCAAGAAAGCGTAGACATGCTTGGAGCACTGAAATACAAAGGAGAATTTCCTTTATTAGGAATTTGAATGTTCAGGTGTCACCTTACAGCCCAGGACGCAAGTTCCTTCCTGGGTATTACTTCTGCAACACCTTCTCTGGCACTTGCTTGGCTACATGAGTGACGCCACAAGATTGCTCAGCCTTTTGTGGATATCGGTATGAGACACCTGGTACAGGCAGTGTAATTAATACACCACTAGGAAGTGTAGGCACCTAATCTGAGGCTTTTAATTCCACCCAATGACAGAGTATCCACAAGCCAGATGCGGGACTGAGACTGGATCTCGTTTTTGCCCCAACTCATATGTAACATATTTAGTCATTAGATACAATTTTAAAAAGCAAACTTACATTTTTACCTCTGGAGCTCCTTCTTACTTGCTGATGTTGATCATGTGCTTTTGAAATCCAGAGGCTCTCTATTAACTTGCAGATGGATTTAACAAAAACCTCCATAACATACAAAACACAATGCCAATTTAGAAACCTTTATATAAAACAGCACTAAAGCTAAGAATCAATAGCAAGTCACTTCTTTCCTTTACCTGGTTTGTACTACAATCATAATGCTAGTTACAAAACCTGCAAATGCACGTAGCTACTTCAACAGCTGTGCTGCTTTGCACATTCTGTATATAATATTCTTTGAAGACACAGAAGGTGTTTATACAGTTTGTACAGGTGACAATCATTAGAGGCAAAAATGCTCTTGCTCCTTTCACCAGTGCAGAAAACCAAAAGCTTTGCAAAGCCGACATCTGCTTGCTAACCTTAAGAGGAGAGTGGTAATGCAAAGGTCTGCAAGGGACCTTGCACCTTCCTGGGAGCTTTGGAGCCGAGCCCTGCAGCGGTGCAGAGAGAAGCCTTTCTGCAGGAAGCCAGATGCACTGAAATACGAAGCATTTCTCTAGCTGAAAAGTGTAATGGCACAACCATTGCTGTAAACAAGGATGTGATGAATCTGCAGGCTCTGATCTGGTCTCTGGGGAATAATCCTCCCTTTTACCCCGTTCTTGTTTCTTATGGTCCAGTTTTGCATGAGGGGCCATGAATTTCAGTCTAAAAGTTTAAAATTTTCCTCAGTAAGCTTTTAATGGGTTAATTTTAAATATGGATCTTTTCTGTGGAGGGTTCAATTCCACATTCTCCCTCCTAGGATGCTGAGTATATGCCAAGCGTTTATCCATTTGTTTCAGAAGTGTCATATCAGGAATAAATCGATGTGTTAAGAATTGCCTGATAAAGTTGTTGTGGGATTAATCTTACAGAATAGATCATCGGCACGACTACCTTTGGCATTCTGTGTGTGCATCGTTCCATTTTAAGCATGAAAAGCCTCCTAATGCCAAAGTAGAAGAGCCAAATATTGAATGATCTGCCACCATTCAATATTTAATCCTGCAATTGAAGCCACTAAAGGGATATAGGAAAAGTAACAAGATGAATGAATTGTGACCTTAAACTTGCAAAAAGACAACCCAAACAATTTATCTTTCTGGCCCGTAGTACATCCTGTGGCCAATACTCCTATCACTTCTCCACAGTTCGGGGTCTGTAGATTGATCAATGCCACATTAGCAAACTACCTGAGAAGGCATCTTAGGAATTCAGACAATCCGCTGCATATGTTTTAAGAATATTCTGGGTCAATTTGGCTTATCTGTAGCTGAAAATAAAGGCTCCTTAATGAAAAATCAATTTCATTTTCACAAATGCATTTCTAAACAACAGTGGCAAGGTGACTAGAAATAAAGCTTTTACTAATCAACAAAATACAAATAAATACTCTGAAAATCAGATCAGCCCAAATAAACCTTCAGATTGATGCAACTTTAAGACTTGCTAAGAGATTATCTTGAAATTTCATTTTCAAAATAAATGTATTGCTGCTTCCTTGCAATAGAAAAAATATCAATATAAGCAGCACATGGTGATACCAAGACTGATGGGGCTGAAGGCCATTAAAACCTCGGAGGCCACCAACTAGGCAGACCTGAATCTTCTGCTCATGCCCTCTGTCACAACCAAATAATTTTTCAAGGTACGTTCGAGGGTTGATGTGGTAGCCCTAGCTAAACTCCTATACTAGCAAATATTTCATGATGTACTGTGGTGGGAGACACACAGAAAATAACCAACAATGAATATCACCTATGTACCTCCTAAGAGCAAAACTAAATCAGAGAGAAAACATACAGCCATGCTTGATTTCAAGTATAATTTTCTGTCCATTTATGTCACGGTACCCAACTGTCCTTTGGAAATTAGCATCCCTACTTCAGAATAACACTTTTCCTGATTGAGACTATTGCTATTTATTAATAAGATGTCAGTAGTATTTATTAGCCAGTATAAGACATAAATTCCAACCAGTCTCATCAAAGAGACATTCTGAGATCTCTTAACATAAAAATTTGTCACAAAAGTCCTGGTATTTGGGCATTACTGCAGGTACTCCATCCGCTCGCTCTTGGTAGATTAATTGAAATAAATAAAAAAAAAAACCAAACCAGCAAAGAGGTCTTAAACAGGGCCTTTGATTTTACAACTGTATTTTTCCTCTTATAATAATTCTTGTGCATTGAACTAATTAAATTTTTTATCTAAAACTGATGTGGTAGTAGAGTAGGTAAGCTGAGCGGCCCAGAGGTAGCTGCACTTGACTGATTAAGATGAAAATTTTATTTCTTTCTCATGAGTGAATTTCATTTCTGCCAGGTTACAGATCAATGGATCAGAAATGAACAGAATTAAGCATGCCTAAATCAAAACAGAATGTTATTAAAAATGACAAAACAAGAACAACTCCTTTGTTTTATAGTATTGTGATGCTGCAACATAAATAAGAAGGGACCAAATTATGTTGTTCAGCGTATATTGATCACTCGCACAAGAGACAATGAGAATAGTATATGTGGGCATATCCAGGCATAACATATTAGTTAATGCTTAGAGCAGTGGATTTTTTTTTTTTCAATGAATACAGAAGTGCTTCATTATTGATACTGTAGGTGATATAAATAACTGGGGGAAAAGTTCGTTTCTTAAAGAAATGAATCACCTCTTTCTATAAAATTTTCTCCATAATATCACATCTCTAAGAAGCTCAGCTAAGCAACATCAAGGTAGGACCACGATCTGAAGTCTACTAAATTAATGAAAACCATCTACTGAATAAGGTGAGATTGATTTACAACCCTTAACAAAGCCAAGTGAGGAAGTCAGTTCTTCCAACTAAGATTTTGGGCTCTTCTAAGCTAACCTTTTCATGCATAGGTAAATACGTAACAAACATACCTTTTGTTTAATAAGACAGTACTTTTAAAGAAGCAAAGCTACTGAAGCAAACAGTACCTTCAGCAAAAAAAGTACTTCCCTCTTTTTTGTTTTTTAAACGTGTCTACATTTAAGAGTCATCATTCACTATTTCCATCCTTTTTTTGTCTGTCCAACAATTACGCTGGGAAGCTAATCCCTGATCAGCCAGCAGTTCCTCTTATAGTTCAGTCTCTACCATACATTCACATTTTTCCATTTCAATATGGCCCATTGAAATTAGAGAAAAATTGAGTAACTGCTGCTTTCTTTATAAGGCCTGAAACAAAAACTTGCCTCAAGTTAAAAATTCCTTTAAGTTCACAAAGGAATGTGCTCTTCAGCTGTGTTACCAAGTTTGTATTTGGCTTCGTGGATGTACAGTACTGAGACACATACTTGTAGGTGGAGTCTTGTCTGAAGAATTGTTAGTTCCAAAAGTGCTAGAAGTCTACTAAGAAAAAACAAAAGCTGGCTTGTAAACTTCATTCACAAATAAAAAGGAGGTGGTTAAGTTTTGAGCACAAAGAACAAATATATTAATGAGTAATGATCTCTTTTACAGTTTTGTATTTTCATGTGGGTGTTTGTAAAGCCAGCAGTCATTTTGTGGAAACCCACAGAGACACAATCTGATTTAAAAAAAAAAATAAAAAATTTATTTCATTTTGAAGATGCATTGCAGATCTCTCTACTAATTGTGCTTCAACAATTTCTATACTGGATTTGTTGCCTTTACAAAGAATAAAACCTCTTTATAGCTGCCAATGCTATAAACTCCTCCTTGGTATAAACCAGATCTGTTCTCTCTGGTGAGTTCCGTCTCAGCTGCATCAGTGAAACACCACTGCTAACACCTTTGGGAAAGCAATGGAGAAGTTTGGAGATATATTTAAAATTACCTAATTCTGTTAATTTACAAGCAAGACCAGGACAGACCAGGACACAATTCACTATTCCAAAGCGATGTTAACTTTGCAAGACCAAAAGATGCATAAATAAGCATTTTCATTACTAAACAGAACTGTAATCACGTATAAGGCTCCAAGCAGGTCAGTCAGAAATGGTCACTTCCATGGAGACTCTTCATATTAGACCCACCCTTCAAACCTCTGCTGGAAAACCTAAGCCTATTCAGGGAAATCTCAAATGCCTCTCAACTGCAAGACTTGTTCGCTTGCTTTATCTAAAGAAAATGTCGTATCATTCTTTACATTAGGAACCCGTTCTGTTCGACGTTGATACCCATCAGGTTTGGTCTACTCTCTTACTGATATGAAAAGCTTTTGCAATGCTCTCAGCCTCCACGGAGTCTAAATGCTGCTGAACAGATGAAAAATAATTCATGTTATTGTATCCTGATGCTCAAATCAGCATAAAGTCTGCAAGTGCCATATAATCATTATCTCAGCTTTTTAGTAACGAAGCATTGGTGATTTCACAGAAATAAAAGCAGTAACACTGCATGTGAAAATCTGCACAGCATCATCCCCAAACTTATGGGGTGCAGACAGAGAGTGAAATCCCTAACTGGACTTGGAAAACTCAGTCATATCAGGATTAACTTCTATCAGTCTGTTCTACCACACAATTTACCACATATTTGCAGGTATTCAGATATTCTTTGATTTCCGTAAAGCTAAAAAGCCCATTTCTTCTGTTTCTTCTACAGGAGGATTGCCCCCGTGCTTCTCAATACCTATTGGTCCCTTCACGGAGTTTAAGTGGAGTCCTGACAGAATAAAAGAGAGGAGGCACTGAACATTATTAAAGTTTCCATCTGGCAAGCTTGCTTTTTTTTTTTTTTTTTTTAAAACAATGGATAAAGAATGAAATGAAACTGTATTTAAAGGCAGTCTCTGATGTCTCTGTCCATATAACTATTTTACTAATAAATTGAAGGAATATCCAAATAGCAAAATTTTTATTTGAAATAAATAGAAGTTTTTTTCACTTAAAACCTCTATTCTTAATAGCTTACTATTCAAATTGATAATAATTTTTAATATTAGAAACAATATTTTAAACATACAGTAACTTTTGCGAGCTCATATATCTTAAATAAAACAAAAAAATAGGGGAAGTCTGTCTTCTCTCCATTGTATTATTCTCCCAAGAAAACCCCTCATGACCTCTATTTTTGTGGGTATTTATGTTAACTATCTAAACAAAATTATCAGTTTTTAAAAATACAGCACTGTACAGGCTTTGTATCTGAGCAATAAATATTGCAAAGGTCCTAATTCACTACTGTACTACTCCAGTTTATGAGAGCAATACTATTGAAAATAGTGGTATCGAAGTTGTGTAATTCTGTGTCACAATTTTTACTCATAAATATATAACAGAAAATACGGGCTGATATTTAAATGGATATCATAAATCTGTATGCATGGACAAAACTGCATTATGCTTTGCTTTTCCAGGAGTGGACAGTAGAGATTAAAGAAACAAGTGTGAAAATGATCCTTTTAAAGCCATTTTTCTTTGTATTTATTCAGGGAAACAGAGCACAGAATTTTATTTCTCTTAACCAGGAAATGCTGAAAAAGTACTACTGTTTCTTCATCATGTCCTTCTAGAGTTGTAGAGCAGGTGGCCTTAGGGAGATTTAACAGCTTGGCAGAAGCCTACACTAACTACAGTAGGCACAGGTGACGGACAAGAATATGTTTCCTGAATTTTAAGGGAAAGAGCTGATTCATGTACACACTGCATGCTGAGATAGAGATTAGAAAAGGTTGATATCAGTAATAGGTTGAAAAAATATCAGGAGCTAAAAAGGCATACAAGCAGGAAAATACATTGTCATTATACTGTTAATTATCTTTATTTTGAGGAGGGCATGATGTTAACAAACTCAAAACACATTTCAGCTCTGATTTAAGTAGCAGAACTTTTCTTCTTTCATAACTAGGTAAACCAGCAACAAATTCTCAGAGGAGTCCTTGGCCAAGAAAAAAAAAGAAGGGCGGGGGCATGGAAGAAAAAGAAAAAGCTTCAGTTTTCTTAAAGACCGTGCTTCTATTAACTTCTATGTGTTTACACTTCTCAGTGACTCAACAGCATCACACAGATAAAGCCCAAAGGAGACGCAGCAGTTAATAAATTATTAAACTGTTCTCCTTTAAAACATCAGCACTGGGCAATACAAAGGCTTGGCATACCATGTCAGATGCAAAAGGATCTGCAAATCTGAAAGAGTTACCGGAGCTGCAGAACAGCTGGCTCTGCAGATCCCAAGGCCCACCTGGGATCCACTTACTACAGCCTGTCATTCTCGCCAAGTTTAATGCTTATACAGTCAATGAAACATTAGATGAAGCTAAAGGATACATCTGCAAAGAATCTGACTTATGCTTTGGGAAATGACCTTTAAGCAGTCATCTTCCGATAGAAAATTAAACTACAGCTCCCTGCATCTGCAAAAATGCCCTGATGTTTGTGCTTGTTCCTAATGGCATACACGCGTTACGCCTGCACTCTTTCTACTAAACTGCCACATATGTGTATATATTTCTTTGGGTTTTCTTTGCATTTTACATTTTCATACTTCAGCACACCAGTATTAGTTGCTAAAGTTACTAATTTAAAATTATTGCAGTCAGGGGTTTTTCAGTGACAACTGGAAGCCCAGAAATTAATTTGGCTTGTTTTAAAAATCAGACTTCCATTTTCTTAACTCTTTGTTTCATCAGTACAACCACCAAACACATTATTAAAAGCGCAATAGCCAGGTTTTGATGGCTACTATCATGAGGAACGTGGTAAACAGGAATCTTTTTATGATCTTAAAAACAAAAAATTCTTTATTAGAAATAGGCCAGAGTAAAGACTATGTGTATGATATGGCAAGAAGTATATGTTTTTGAAGTGAGATGGGAAATAGTGACAAAAAGATGCGAACAAGCTAGAAACATACTTTAAAGCAAAGCAAGTGAAAATCAAACCTTAACATCATGTTTCCAACAAACCTGACTCTTCCCTATTGCATGTCTAATGGTTTTTGCTGACAAAAAAAGGCAAAAAATTGGTTTATAATATTGGCATTTCAGAGAGGACTTTTTATCAAAGTTAAAGAGCTGAGAAGTCATCAGCCATACCACAGCCACACAAAGCCCCCAAAACCAAATTAAGTTTAGCATTCCCTCCCGACTCTGCTCTTTCTCAGCTCGGACACAACGCACAGGCTTCCAAATTTTGACTGCTTAGCAATTACTACTAGAGGAGGAGGAAGTGTGTCACATCCTTACTATGCCAGCAGCAGCACCAGCACACATGCTTATGCAGGAGAAGAGCTATGTCAAGCCCCAAATCCTCCTGTTATAAGGAAATGACTGCAATAACATTTTTAACAATGTTTAGCATTTTACATTTAGTAAGTGGTAGAAACCAAATCTGTTGGAAGTATTGCTCTAATAACTTTGTATGCAGATGTTAAAGCTCTAGTATGTTTATTGGCCTTCCATTTTTTACTGAACACTACTACAATTCCATTCCATCACTTGTAAAATGGCATTAAATTTTATTTGAAAGAGGGCCATCAACATTACAAATAGTATAGTGGAAGACAGTGGACCACAACTTCAAACCACTACAAGATTTTAGACTTCATACTAATGACCTTCTTTGAAGTAATCCCTGCCCGAATTACAGTACATGTGAACAAAACACGAACCTGAGGCCATTTGATACAAAATAGTAATTTAAATTTTCTATGCATTTTTTGAGGTAAGAAAGTTTTACGGAATTACAATGTCTGTCTGCAAAGCTAACCTTTGCAGGAAAAGTAAAAGAATAATTTCTTGAGGTGGGTTTGGAATAAGTTTATGCATCTGAAATAGTTCAAATGATACCAGTTAATATTTCCAGTTTTAAGGCTAGATGCTATTAATTTTATAAGGAATACAAAAAATACTATCAGTACACTAAATCCATTGCAAAGCCACATAAATGCTTTTTAAGTCTACATCCCTGAATGCTAAAAAATTCAGCAAACTAATTCCTGAGCTTTAAAATGGTATGTGATACCATCATCTAGACTATTTTGAGGGGTGAAAAAAAGCATACATTGGACTACAGCACACAGTGTCTGTGTTATTCCCATATTCTCTGCTATGCACAACATCTGTGGCCCCTATAATTTGTAGGCGGAGCTAGAGGGAAAAAAAAATACAAATGCACACACTCCTTCCCAAAAACCCAAGGAGCATTTAGGAAGTAACCAATTATAAGAGGAGTTGTATTGGATCCATGACTTTCCTTCTTCATTCTCTGCTATTTCCAGTCTTTGGAACAATTACACTTTAATGATATTTTTGCCCCAGTATATCTGTGTTCTCTGCAGTATCAGTACCACCTGAACCCTTTCTTTCCTCCACAGCTTTCTCAGTTTTGTTGTCAATGGTTGCTGTGGGGAGGATGACTGTTGTCCGTTTGTTAACACAATGCAGCAAACACAAACAACGGGTTTATTCAATTCCTCTAGTACAATTTCTGAAAATCACATTTTCCAAAGGAAACTGTGGAGGAACTTACTGTCCATATAAGAAGAGGACAGTTTGCACTAGGGAAAAAAAAAAAAGGCCTATTTCTTTTAAACCAACTTAAGATTTTGGTACTCCAGATGTGCACTAACTCAGGTATAACGCTTTTTAACGCTTCCTTTACAAAAACACACACACTTATGAGCAAATCACCTGACATAACCTGGGCATCCGCTTATGCCCTGAAATATTTGAACCACATTCTAGAGTTCCTCTCCTTCAATTACAAAGGGGATACAGCCAAAGACTCCATTCAGACAAATCCTTGCTGTGCTAACTTCGACAAATAAGGTCAACACTGATGCACACAGAACTGATGCTTGTAAAAAATACTCCTTGATGCGAAATCTTAAAAATCACGTATTTCTTTGAAGTAACACAAAACACAAAACAATGTAGCAATAACCATAAGAAAAACAGCTGATATAAATCTAATTACCAAAAAATCAGTAGTCTGTTCTTTGGTAAGGACAGAGCATATGAAGATCCTGGTTCACTGAATACTCATATTTTTTTTTTTTTTTAAAAAAAAAGGGGGGGGGGAGGGAGAGAGAGCGCCGCGTGATGGGGAAGTGGTTGTCTCCAAACAAGATCTGCTGAAGAACACAAAAATGACAGAAACCTGTGGGGAGATGAATCCCACCTATACCGATGCTTTAAGTCAAACAGAATTCACCCATCTGTTTCAATGCATTTGGAAAGCATTAATTAAGTAGATTAAATAGAAGCACCTATCAGAGGGACTGTGCTAATATAGACAAGATCTCCAGGAGCTAGAAAAACAGCCATAATGCAGAGATGCTGTGAGAGAATGAGACACAATATCCAGAAAGACTGAGGAAAAAGCAATGTAAAAAACCGCAAGTGATACCAAACACACGTCACCTTTCCTGACAGCACCTTAAAGCTTAAAAACAAAGAAAACACAGACTACTCTTCCATTGACATATTCCTCAAGAGAAAGAATAAAGGGGGAGGAGAAAACAATCAGTGCTGTTTTTATTTTCAAGGCAGTTTCGCTAGCACCTTAATAACATTATTTCTTTAGGGAATCAGGAAATGCACAAGATCCATCTGTATGTTTGTTTATAACAATATATGAAAACATACATCAAGAAGACGCAATACCTGCGTTTTCTCAATGTACCTTTTCCAGCCTCAGAATGCCAGGTAAAGAGCAGTTTATCCTTTCAATAGGCAAGATTATTTGTTATAGAAGTGATTTTTATGCATTTTTATGACAATTTTTGAGACAGACTTTCTGTTTCAGAGGCTGGATACCAAATGCATATTGTATGCTAAATCTCTGGCAGCTTTAAGTGACATTAAAAAAAAAGTATTCACTTAACTGCCAAACTTTACATTTTGAGGTCTTAACTGGGGTTATGCCATGTCCCTTATGCACACTAGAGGTAAATTACATAGCACGAGCCCTGAGAAGCCCAGCTAATTTCCTTACCTGTACCTCACTCCTAGTTTGATCTTGCCTTCTCTGTGTTATATATCTTACTATTCTTACCCTATGGGCCAAAAGAGACTCATTATCCACCTGAAAAGCAAAAACCACAGCACACATCTAAATCTCAAATTGATATTTGCATGTCCTTGTTATTTCAACAGGAGCTATGCAAATTGATTTCAAGGATACAGTTATAGTTTGAGAATTTCCAGGAGCTCCCAGCAGATCTGACATTACATCTCCCCCGTTCCACAGAAGCGAACCAGGTTGGCAAAACAAGAGCCGCTTTAAGCCTCTGACCACTTGCAAACTCTTCTTCTAATGTACATCTGCTGCAAAAAAAAACCATACTGTATGCTCACAACCAAAGCAATAATTCCCACTCTATGTGTTGTCATTGTAAATGACCTCACTGTCCAATTTTTAGTCCAATTACTGTCCACCTACTGGCTACCAAAACCATCCTGCTGCTGAGCAGTTGTAGGAATATACCTCAATACCTTGCAGTGATTTTCACTGATTTTCTTTTTTATTTTATTGGTGATAAGTGGATAGAACTCAGCTGAAATAAATTGTTTCCCATTCCTCATAAAGCCAACACATTTCATCTGAGAAACGGATACTAAAATCTTCACATTTATCTTCACATGTGTCTTCCACCTGTCCATGTACTACTTGACAAGCAATTCTTAACTCCTTAGCTGAAAAATACAATACTCCTAACTACTTATACACTTGCTTTCCCTCTAACAAATTCCTTGACTGACATCCTCAAGAAAGAAATCTGGGTTAAGCCCCAATTAGTAAACCAGTCTCTACATTTCTGCTGTGCATCTGAAGAAGGGCCATACCATCCCGCTTCGTAGAGGCGTTGTTGAATTGTGACACCTTAAAAAAAATTATGAAGCACTTCAAAACTCACAGATAAAAGGTATGAAACAGAAAAGCTACATTTGTCAGAATGCAAATTTGGGAAGAGTATTTATAAAGTTAAACAATCTAAAAGCTGTAACTCATGAAACACATGCCAGGACTCATATAAACCAGATTACAGGAACATACAAAGGGAGAGAAACAGCAATGCAAGGCCAAAGTAGGGGAACACACCATTTCAAGGGGTTTTCACTTGCTATAAGATCCTACACACCAAATGTATCAGCCAAAGGATTACAGTGCCCTAAGATGTTCCAGCACTATTTTCCTGTACAGGGGATACATAAGTAGTGGCAGAGAAACCTTCATGAGGGAATTGGTCTCCCACTGAGATCATGAGACCTGACAGGTCTGATAAAAGCAGAGTCCTAGTGCTCGTGCCAAAAGAGACCAGGGGGAAATGAAGGCATTTCCTCACTTTGAACTACTTGTAAGGTTTCCAGGAGGCATGTGAATGCTACAGAGTTATTATAATGCCTTTTCAGGGCAAATACCCTTTGCATAGTAACATGAAAGAATTAAAGGCACACAGATTCTTTATGCTGGAGGAAATGCTCAGGTACAATTAGCATGTAGTACATAAAATTTCAGGCACATGTCTTCCAGAGAATTATATTGACTATACTGAGTAGCAAAGTGCAAGTAATTCTTAATGGATGACAAGGAGATAGATTGTGGCCTCCGTACCTTAATTCTGACCTTCAAAATTACATTGAACACATTTTAAAGGGTATTATAGCTACCATCCAGCTACTGAGTCTGAGTTCATGTCTTATGTAAGTTAACTTTTTATACACAGCTAACAACTATGGCATCATATAATATTGCCAATAAATAGAATGCAAAGTTATTATTCCAATTTCTGATTAAAAAAGAATTTTCAGCTTCCTCATCTTAAAAGCATGTCTGAGTTGCTTCATCTGTTGAAAGACCATACAAACTTAAGAACTTCCTTTGCCTCAGTCCTGAACCCACCTCGTCCCTGCTGAGCTCTTCCACATCTATGAGCACAAGCATCAGCCTCCAATTTGCCAATGCTCCAAACCACCCAGCAGCATTTCCAATTAGTTCTCTCCTCCTGCCTCGTTTGCACCTTGGCTTCCCAGTGCTAATCTCACTGCCCCTGCCCCAGTATGGGATTTTCTGAATGGTGGCCGGGGTGAGAAAGCACTGGAAAGAAGGTGTGCCAGGGTGAAGAGAGCATGATTGCAGTACAGGTAGCAGTTCCTGCTCTAGCACATTCTGCGCCTTCAGGTTTCTTTGTGTTTCTCCCTCCAAGGAAGGGGCAGGAGGAAAGTTACGCGTTTAGATAACTGTAGACTGATGCTCATTTGTTAGCTTGTAAATACACTTAATGGTACTTTCATATGTGCCAACAGAATTCAGGAAAACATCTACCGGTCTGGGGTTACTTTTTCTTATGCCAATACAAAAGTTTAGGCTGGAATTTAAAGTACAACACTTGGATGTTAGGAAACCTGGCAAATTCTCAAACTGGCAGGTGTTAAATAAATTCTGAAAACAATTCTCAACAGTCCAGCTTGCAAAAGTGTTAAAAACAACAGAAAGGCCTTGTTATTAAATACTGTAAGTCCAGCTAATCAACTGAGGTAGGTGGATGATGCTAAACATTTTGTCAGCTTTCAAAACGCAACTTTTCTTACACAGTTTACAGCAATCTACAGGGACCACCGATTCTCAGGAACGAACAAGACAGTGAGAAGGATTATCCATTCTTAATAGAACACTAACTTGTTCTTAAAACCTCTGGGAGACCCATTTCACAGCCTTCCCAAGACACCTCAACCAGTACTTAGCTACCCTAATGCCTAAACAAAATCTCTCTCTCAACAATTAGCACACTATTTTTTTAACTGCTGACAGAATGGCCCACAAAGTTGTTCCCTGCTCCTTACCATCAGCCTTGTATGCACCTGAAAATGTGCACTTCCAGCAAATCGTCTGCAGCTCCTCTGAGCCTTGTACAGCTAGCAAAAGTTAATAAAAATACTCCAAACATTCAAAACCTTGATGAAAACATTGAGCAGGGGTGGAAACAAGATGCTCACAAAACCTTGGCCTTTGGTTGTTCAGCTGGTAGATCAAGCAGCCCTCCTCTGCACATACACCAGTCTATAATTCTGTTCTTTTTATATTTGCAGCGTAACACTACATGTAATGGACGTGAAAGGCAATGGATACTCCCAAATTTATGACTCAATTTGCTAAGAAACAAAATATTCAGTCACTTGTGGCTTACATAAAGTGCTCTTCTCACTAGCATGTCTGAAAATCCTAACACTCTGGATGTTTGTTTTTACTATGGGGAATACTCAGATTGATTGAAACCTTACACCAAGCCAAATTTATGAGGAGTTTGGTTTGTCTCCAAGGCTGTATTTTCAAAAAAACTCACGCTGTTAATAAAGGTGCAAGTGACAGTGGTGCACAACTCAAAACCAGCAAATAGACAAGGGTTGGAATTACACATCCTTACATGTAATGGAAGCAGGTAGCTTCTGTTTTCACTGTTTGGTGACATTAATGCAGTAATACTGAGTAACTGCTGACAATTAGCCAGAAGATGGAGCAGAGGTCTTGTAAGAAAATTACTCCCTGATGGCAAAATATTGAAAATTCAATTACACTCTGTTTATTACAGGCCTACATTAGGAACTGCATTCATAATAAAGACCCTAATAATATACAAATTAATCGCAGCACAGGGGAGTGCTTTAGTAACTTTTTTACTCCTTGATGTATTCTTCGATATTAAGTTTTTAATACATCCATAGACATACTGAAATGCTTTCTATAGAGCTTTTCAACTGAAATTCCTTAAATACAACAGCATGATACGTGATTATTGTTCTGAAAGGCAACAAGATCATTTCTATTTTAGTTCATTAGAATAAAACAAGGTGTAGATACCAATTTTTAAATACCCTTTAGGTATTCTCCATACGTTAAGATTCATATTTGCGCTTCTGTGAAGTACGCTATCATGCAAACACTGTTAAAGTCATGTAGACTACAGCCTTGCATAGTTTTCTGCACATACTCATGTTTACATATGTGAATACTTTCTTTCAATTTAAGAAAAGCCAGAGACTTGTAGGTATGCATATCCAATTTCTGCAGATATTGCAGATCAGTTTGAAATAAGATTGAAAAATTTAGTTCTTAATATTCAGCTTATAGCAACTGCACAAAATGTTCCCAAAAAGAGTAGCTAGATATAAATTCATGCTGTGACAATGTGTACTGGATACTGTTGAATAATTTAGTTTCTGAATGAATTTAGTCAGCAGTTTGTTTAGCCTTTTAATAGTCTATTGCCTGCTTTAAAGACTTCTAGTTGCAAGTTCTTCAGCACAAAGGCTTTAAACTGATACATTTCAGATCTAGCTATATACTTATTGATTTTAATTTTATTTTGCCAGTGAAAGCAGTCAGACCTGTGATACGTCACTGATTCTGAGGTGGTATAAAAATGTTAATTTTCTTAATGTTTAACTTAAATGTTATTTGAAAAATGCAAAACTCGAGAAAAAGTACTGAACACATGCACAGTATTCTACAGGTTAGCTGTCTCTAGTTTTGTTGGAGAGAGATTCCTAAGGAATTCTGGTACTGGAGTTTCATTACCAAATACTGCAAACAAAGGCTTGAAACTTGGTCCTGCCTGACTAGGCTCTGAGATACTGAAACTGTCCTTGGATCCAAATAGTCTGAATCTCATCATAAAATCTTTCCACTTTAGGAAAGAAATCCTCATGCTTTCTTCTTTGTAAAGGGGTTTCCTGAATCTGTAAAGTTCAGTAACTCTTAGTGGTGTTCAAGATGCTGACATTCGAGACCAGCCCCAATGACTGGATCAGAGGGGACCTTGGTTCCGCAAGAATATGTCCTAAGTCACAAGACTGCACAGGAGGAAACTGATGATAGCTCTGGTATTTGAAATTGGCTGGAACAATAACCCTGCAGCCCAGCTAAATTTGGACTCTCTGGCAATCAGGAAAAAACCAACCAACAACAAAACAAAACCAACACACAAAAACCCCACACACATAGAAGAGGGTTTAGGATGATTAAAAAAATAACAGTATGTGGCAATAAACTCAATTTTCAATGAAGCAAAAATTATTAATTTGGTATTCTCTTCTATGGCAAATGAATCTTTCATAGGTAGGTCCCTCATCACACTGTCCATACAAACCCCTTCTGCAGCCACTCATAATTAATCATTTGACTACTTTGAAAATGCCAGATCACTGCAGAACCCATGGAAATAGCGAGTTTATACGATAAGCTCTCCTTGTGAGACCGACTGCGTCCTGGCAGAAATGAGACGAATGACTGTCACATCCTTCTAGCTTTCAAAGTGTGTTGTTTTTCAGGACTTGTCTCTGAAGGCAGGCACAAAAATGAGATGCAGAACTCTGTGTTGCACAGTGTGAAAAATTTCAGCTCCAGGAAGACTAGGTAATCTGAGTTCATCCCCACATCACATCCCTTGTATCTGCAAATTACTCAGACTGCCCAGTGCATTTAATGCGAATAGTCACAACAAGGAGAAGAACAAAGAATCTCCATGGGTTCATGTGATGCAGACACCAAGCCAGCTCTTGCTCCATAAAATCAGTCTGATCCATAAAATCTGTCTGTTCAGGTGGTACCTAGAAGGGCAGTACACAAGCTCCAGCCAAACCTGTAGATGTTACGAGTGAAGTCTTGAAAGCAGCATTACATACAGCACATGATTTAAGATCTCCTGCTATCCACATACTGCCTTCATAGGACTAGATTTTTTTTTAAAAAAAAAAAATCACCTGATGGGTGATGGCTCCAACCAACTCTATAATCTAGAATAGTGTGAGCTCATATATTACAGTTGTCATGATATCCTAGTTGATGCTGGAGGCTTTAAGTGACTTCTGATGATGTCAGTCAATCTGTATATGGTTTGGTCTCTCCTCAAGTGCGCTTCCACAACTGATAGATATATTGCAATGCTTGGCTCTCTGGAAAATCCTTTTATTGATATGTTACAGCCGTGCCGTGAAATCACCAATGTAATACTTCTTGTAGGCTCAGAAGGTGGCCAAATGACTTGCAAGTTAAAAAGCTGTGCACCAAAAGAGTTTGAAGGACGGGAGCACCAAAATGAGAAGCGCTAACAAGAAACCTATGGATTTCTTGAATCTCCTCAAATGTAGACAACCTGACAGGCTAAAGCCATCCTATATTTCTGAATGAGGAGATCCTACGAACACAAGAATTTTCTCTTGAATTCTGTGTCATCATCTATGGCTCCTAAACAAAGATAGCAAGACCACTTCTGGTTACAGCAGACTCAGAGGAGGGAGACTGGGAAGGTACTGCATAGAAAATACAGCATGGCAGACATCACGCTTACCATGGTGTCAGAACGCTTGGAGAGCAGAGCAGAAAAAGGCAATGCTCTGACCAGATAGGGCTGCTGGCTGTGTTGTCAGCCCTGGCTTTGCTCTCCACAGTATCAACTACCAAATTTAGGACAGCAATTTCCTTATAATCACATAGAAAAACTAATTTGGGAGGGAGAGCAAACTTGAATGAGCAGCAGTGATAGGCACATGACTGGTATGCGTAAAATGGCAGGTGCTCCAGTACCAGCTGCTGCTTCAGCTATCCCAGTCCCACGTGGCTGGTAAGATGCAAGCCATGTTAGACTTTATGCCACCACCAGAATTTGCAGGCATCTTCCTTTCCTTCAAACACTGCAGGAAAGGAATAAAGCTCCATCCAATGCCTCTGCGTGGTTGAACATGCTCCTTCCTCATACCCACCTATGATGCCAGAAGTGCAAGCATCTGCCTCTGTTTCCAAGAATCAGCAGTTGCCTATACTGTGGCATGTTCATTTTGTGCAAGAATGGAGTCTGGCTTGTTTACCTGATGACAAACTGTTACCATGGTTTTGGTGCCTCATTTAGATCTGATGAGATCAGTACAGATAGTTCCAGAAAGTTGATTTCACCTCCTCTCTCTCACACTTTGTTTATCCTATGGGAAAACATCAAGCACGCAGAGCATGGCAGTATGTGCAGCTCTCCAAAACAGGAGACAGAGACACTTGTGCCCATCTTCTAAAAAAAGAAAATTAATCTGTTACTGAATGGATAGAATTTGAACCCTCAGTTTGAAGAGCCCTGAACAGGGGATACAGGAAAACATAAAAACGATGTGAAAAACGTCAGTACTTGATCTAAGAGTACTGATATAATAATAATAAAAAAAATAAATCAAAAGAATCAATTCGGGAAGTTCACAGCAATTCACCCAAAGCCTGGACAAGAACACTAGCTCAGCTGCACTCTGCTATAATGGGAGGTGGCATGTAACCAAAGGGCAGTAACATCTCTGCTTTTTTACTCTTGTACAAGTATATAAAGAACACATTTCCAATAACTGCAATTTGACACATACTTTAAGAACGTACAAAACTACTTGCATTTCTTCAGAATATTCACAAGTAAGTATCTTAAAGCTGCTTATAATTTGTGCAGTAGTTTCACAGCAATCTCATCTGAAATTACCAGAGATTATCTAGGCTTTTGCATCCACCTTAATTTTTTAATTGGATAAAAGTCAGTGAGATTAGTTGCAGGATTCAGAAGCCTTCCTGAATTTATAGAAGTTAAGCCTTTAAAAAAAATACATTTGCAGTATCTTTTAAAATGTGTATATACACACACCCCCATACAAAAAAAAGATATCCAACCTTTTCAAATTATTTAGTTCAGGATGGTAAAAAGGCAGAGTTAGGAAGTTTGATAGACAATAACCATTACGAAGACCATTTATAAGTAGGGAAACAAAATCAGAAAGATGAAGTAACGTGCAAATGCAGAGACAGCAAATTAGTGACCAAATCAGGATTTCAGTACAGAATCTCTGACTTCAAAGCATATACTTTGAAGGCTTCCCACATGTAAAGCTCAGAAGAAACTGATAAGCAGAATGAAAGTCACTGGGATCGGAGTTTAGCAGAGCTAACAGTTGTGCTTTAGTAATTACAAGCGATCTGGACACTGACTCTAACCTGAACTCACAGCAGAATACTCAGCACTGATTCAGTATCAAATTTAATGGACATAATGAACCATTATCATCACATCCAGGAGTACCGTCCATTTTCTTTGATTATTTCCACAGACTATCCAAAACTCAAGTCCACTTAGCTTGTGAAGTCTGATGAGAGCACAGCCTGAGGTAATACAGACACAAAAACAACTCATAAAAGATTATGCCAGGCTTTATTTAACAAGGAAAAATAAAGCAGAACCACAATGGAAGAAATGGTTGTAGGTTTTTTTGTTGTTTGGGGTTTATTTATTTATTTATTTACTATTGTTTGTTTCACATATTTTGCATAAGAATATATTACACTGGCTTTTTTTAATACATTCTGGGGGGGAGAACCATTGCTCCATAAAAGCAGAACCACAAAGTATGATAAAAAACATTGAGAAAGTGTTTCTTTTTTGGATATGACTATAAAATATTTTTTCTGTATCTTTTAGTGTACTGTATTCAAAATCTATTTTAAAATGTTTTAAATCACAAATAAAAATGGATTTTTAGATATCTGTAGTACTATGTCACCTAAATGGTTACTTCACATTCATATTATGAATTCTGGGGTAACCAGAATCAGCAGTTCCCCAAGTAATCCAGTTCCCCAAGAGACACTGTCTCTTTTATTTACCAAGCACAGATATCTTTCTCATTGAAAAGAAAACAGAAACCTTTGAGTTCAATTAACTGTCCAGCCTCAACAAAAGTGCATTGCAGTAGATTCTTTTTTAACGGAATAATTTATCAGAACTCTCTTTAATGCTTTTTTCATAACATTGAAATACCTCAGAAAAGAGGATGAAAAATTCAATTGTGTAGAGCTGATCAGAGGAACAAAAATCCACTCTGAACAAAGGTAAGCCGATTAACTTCTTCATAAAAATCAATATATTTGATACTGCAAAGAACAAAGAATGTATAAGAAAACAAGAAAGAAATGAATTTGTGGATTTTTTTAAAGCAAATTGCTAACTAAAAGTACATGGACTCTGTTACCATATTTTCAATATTGTTATAGTCATTTAAATGTGTTCCCTTAGTCCCAGAAGTGCAAAGATGACTCTCTGGATAAGGAGAATGTTATTAATGTATGCAAAGTGGACAATTCAGCGTTTTCTGAGTAAGTTCACTTAATAGTTTTATATGATATGTTACATTTGAAATAAAAGGTAAGAACTCTAACTTATCTTTTCAAAAATGTAGCTGGGCATTTGTAGCAACTAATACTGAATTTTGAAATGTATATGTGTGTCACAGAGCCATCTAAGCCACGCTTGACAAATAATACCTAGTATCATGGGGACTCCAACATTATTCTAGTTTGGGTAATGTTGAAAAACAGGTATCTTTGAAGGTTTTAAATTTATGAGCTCCTAATTGCAGGCAGAAGACAAAAGAAATATTTTTACTTAGCCGTTTATGAACCCAATTAAAAAGCTGTTACGTGGCTATACCTAAATTCTGGTGAAGCCCACTTTTTAAAAACAACAGGTTCTTGCCTGTTTGAGACTTGGCCTTGCTAGAAACAAGAACTGTAACTGCTAGAATAGCAAGAGGAGTGGTTTTCCCCTCAGAGATGAAAAAGTATTTCAGCCTTTTTCAGCCAGTAGTTACAGGGCTCAGCTGGCAGGTACAGCCATCTTCTGGCAACCTAAAAAACAACAGAGGAGTGACACAACTACATAAAACTGCCTTGGCAGCATCAAGATGGCAGAAGGAAATGGCACTGCAGTCAGCCTTGAAGGTATAAACCTCTGCAGCACTGGGAGTGAGTTGGCATCCACACTGCCCTGTGAATAAGAAATTTATGAGTTGGACAGAGAATTAGGTGAACTTAAGGAAAATATTGAGAAAGAGTAATGAAAAACTGAATTCCTGAGTTTAACCTCTGGCTGACAGGTTGCAAACAAACAACACTTAGGTGGAGCAGTCACGAGTCATTCCTTCCATGCTGAGAAGGAAGTTGTTTTGACTCTGCTCCCTGTATGAAGTCAAGGACTGCTGCATTTTTTGTATTGGGGATTGTTAGATAGAAATAAAAACAGGCATATGAACTCTCTCCTCGCTTATTTCTACTCATAGCCTAATGGCCAGCACATCCCAAAACATTTAATAAAAATGCATTTTAGGGTGAGACAGCAATACTCTTAGACACCAAAGAGACTTTTGTCTCAAAAACAATACTCTTGCAAACTGTCTTCCAGAAAATTACTAGCCCTGTATAAATTAAACCAAAGTCAGCTGAGGAACTATCCAATCCTGAAACCTTTAAAATACATTTTCACGTGTATGAGGAACTGATGTTAAATTTAAACAATGAGCGTAGTTATTTGGCATCTTAGAGCTTTTCTTTTTGGCACTAAAAAGCTTGTGGCTACAGGTTCTCCCCACTCCACAGTATTCCCTGCTGTATTTTGACAGAGCAAACCTCAATTTTCAGTTAAATACAGAAAGGAAATGAGAAAGGCGGGGGGGGAAGTTACAACTGCAAAAATGTGAACCAATTTGTCCATCCGTCTATTTATTCTCTGCAACATCTACACACCGCAGGACAGATAGAAGTTCAAACACAAGGACTGGCGGAACAATTCTAGGGCAAAGATTTCTGTAAGATCCCCCATCATTTTGCAGCTGCAGATGGAATCAATGAAAGACAGCTGAGCCAAAACACAGCTAATCGAACGAGCACATGTGAGTCTGGGAACAACGGACTTCTACACTGAACCCACTTCTACATCAAGTCTTTCTGTGAATTTAGTCAACGTTCTCTATATTAATTTGATTTTTCTGGGAAAGTTTTTCAATAGCACTTATATGATTTAGGAGCAAAAGACCTATTACAACTCATGAGGATGTAAGCTCTAAATCTACAGGGTGCTTTTCAAAAATGTAAAATGGAAAAAACAATCATTACTTTCTGCCTTCTAACTACACAGATGCAAGGACTAAAAGGAATATCCAGTACTGTCCCTGCGTGAACTCCTCACTTTTCCAAGACTCAAGAGGCTAATATAACCTTATCATGACTTCAGGTCAAAAGATTGAGTCTAATGGAGGAATGGAAGGAATTAATTTCGGCGCTCAGGACCTTTAATTGAGAGCAGATGGTGCCGAGTCCCTATAAATTTAAAGTCTGGGGCCTGTTAACAAAAGCATCTAATCTCATCTCAATTGCCATAAGCAGCCAGGACCAAACAATATTGAGTTTATAAAACAATATAACAATCTCCTAGAACTCCACTGAAAGCAAATAAGCAGCAAAGACAGTTAATGAAAAAGACGTCATATGTTCCCTGCAGCTAAAGTAGTTAAGGGAATGAACAGCAGAATTCCCCACTGAGTGCAGCTTTTAAGCAATTTTAAGTAAATCTACTTATAAAACATACAGCAATCATGCAACAAAAAACTTAGCAGCTTGAACAATCCTGGTTAACTCTACATGGAAGGAGACTGGACACCAACCATTTAACCCAATAGTGATGATAGAGACCACTCCTTTCAAAGTCATTTTGACCTAGATATCTTGAAAACTTTGAATATTCAAAAGAACACCAAAGATTATAAACTGTCTTGATAAATTCAATATCCATCTTCAACAGCAGGCAGAAAAGACAACTCTGAAACCTTCTCTGAGAACTAACTTCTGCCAAAAAGGATCTTAGACTTCTCACCTCTGCAGTTTTTCTACAAATTCCACAAGCAACCAATACAGTTTGGTTCAGTGAAACACATTACAGAAAGAAATTGAAGTTTTGCGTAGAGACAAAGCAACCCAGATTCTTTAGACTGTCTGCCACAGGTGCAGTCTGAGACTCCACAGCATTAGTCATCAGCAATTATACAAGACATTTTATTTGTAACTATAAAGCAGTTTATAGAAGCTTTATATTTATAAAACCCCAGCTATTGGCGGGTGGTGGGCGGGGGGGCAGGAGGCAAATCAATCTCTTTCTCCAGCATATAGTAGGTTAGTGGCAGAGTGTGTAACACCAGAATAACTTTGCTTTGACTATGCTTATGACTGCACATGGATTCGCTACGGAAATGCTTTAAAGTTTCCAGGTCATTTGAAGAAGAAACAAGTCTCCAACCCTGTATATTTAATCTGTAAGAAAACCACGTTTACAAGCTGTGAAAATAAAACTGTTTAAGAAAAGGTCTTGCAAGGATAGCCATATATATGCATACAGCCATATACACACATTTCACCACAAAGGACAAAAAGCAATCATAATGTAGTCAACCAGAGAAATCAGCCTGTTGCCGGTCTTTAACTCTGTCGTGGCCTGACAATCTGGAACAAAGGTTTCCCAGGTCAGTTACTTCTTTTTCTGCTGTGAATACAGCACCAGAGGTGGAAACACTCACATTTTGTCTCAGACAGACCTAGTCAGCAGCCACAGTACCCCAGGGAGGGATTCATCAGGAGGAACACAGACCTGGCACAGCAGCTGCACAGAACCTTCAAACTCCAAGAAAAATGTTGTCTATTATGGACATTCTTGTAGAAAATATAAGAGATATGCCTATTAATAATTTGCATATTCATAATTTAATCAATAACTAATTTACATTGTTCCCCCTCATCTTTCCTAACTTGATGCTGTATGTTCAGAATTATGAAATTAAAAAAAAAAAGATATTGAAACCTGGACTAACCCACAATGATTGCAGTAGGTGTTAAAGGCCTTTCCACTAAAAGGTTTCTTACGTAGAGTAAAAAAAAAAAAAATTATTCTCCTTGGCTTCAGTGGGCCAGAACGACATTTCTTCCCTACAACATGAAAGTGAAAGCAACAGATAACTAAACACAAAACCTATAAAATTTAGGAAGAAAATGGTACACTGAATGAGAAGGGGTTGAATAAAAATCAAACCCACAGCTTAACATGCATTTCTATTCCTGAGATTTGAGACCCCATCTTCTTTCCACTTTCAATCAAGGGAAAAAAGCTTACGTTTTGCCAACAGATCAGGCAGCACATCATATAAACAAAAAAAAAAAGCTCTGATCAGTTCAATCCACATACTGTTTTAATAATTGTAAAAGGAATTAATTTTCAAATTTGACTTGAAAAAATATCAATCTGAATTCTCATCTGAATCAAAGAAATAGAACTTTTTATCCAGAAAATATCAAAATAAGTCTTTACATGGGTTTAATAAGAGTTAGTTTTAAAGAACTGTCTATTCCAAAAGTCTTAGCAGGTTTTTGTTTAAAAAAAAATCTTGACAAATTTTTTCCAGCTGTTATTTGATCAGCATACAAAGGCTGTCACCTATAATTATTACTAATATTCTGACAATAGCACAGCCTATATTTACTTTAAAGCTATATTTAATTATACAAGTAAATACAATTAAAATCTCATTTCAAATCAAGATTAGATTAATCTTTAAAAAAACACTTTTAACACAACTGAATATGACTAATCCTACTCTTTATATAGAACTGGTAATATTTAGACTTTACCATTAATTTGTTTTTGTCTAATAAATACATAAATGTACGTGTACACGTACGCCCCTATACCCACATAACTATGGAGGAAATGAAGGAAGTGGTAGCTGAGAAACTTGCTTTCAAATAACAATAAACCAAATAATTTCACAGCTCTGACAGATTTTTTTTTTCTCCTTTTTATTCCAGTGATAATTACGTCAATAAACCTGATTCAGCAAATCTGTTGCTCTCTAATTCATTAATTAAAACAATTTACTGCTACCACTGTGATTTTTCAAGGACATCAAAACCACATTCCAAATCAAAACAGCAGAGATCATCAGTTTATAGATGTGCAAAGCATGCTTTCCTTTCATGGCAATCTCACAATTAAAACACAACTTAAATGAAAGAGAGCTGTTTTCTCTTAAGATTTCCTTGTGCAAGCATGACCGGAAGAACACATTTATTTAGGGGGACTGAATAGCAATATTTTTATATCAAACTTAAAATGAGGAGGAAAAAAAGGTGTATGAAAAGTTAACCATTTCCAATTAGAAGAAAAAACAATATAAATATTATAGCAAATTGCAGAACAACATTTTTATAGCCTTCATTTTCTCAACACATTTCCTACTCGTTAATTTTTGGGTTAAATAACACAGTTGACTTACAAAATACAAAACCAGAAAGGAAGTGAAGAATTTCTTTTGTCCATCCTCTTCCACAAATGAGGACTGACAGGAACTAGACCAACATTTTAGAATTGTATTGGAAAATATGTTAGATGATTAAATATTCGCATGGTCCCCAACAATCTTTCACCAAGTTATCCTTGGAATGCCACTGCCTGAGCTAACTTCTGCTTTGTGCTATTTGCATCATTTGCTTCTGATCCTCTTTGCCATACGTGGCAGCAATGTCTAGACAGAACATGCTAGGCGCAACAGTCCAAATTCTCCCAATCTCTTCTAGTGTTGTGCATTTAAAACATCTGATCATTCTTGTTAACCTTTCTCTAGGCCTCCAGCAGGCTGGCATTTTCCTCAAAATGTAGTCCCAAAAACAGTCACAGAAACACAGTATCTCTGCCTTACCATTGCTGAGTGCGGTAGTTGCATTATTTCACCGACACTGTACACAAAGACATTTTATAAGGTTGTGAAAGAAACCCTCACATACCACAGAAAACACCATTGACAAAAAACCACAATAACCTTCAGCTGACGGGTACCCAGGAGGAATACAGAAACCTTTCCTGGACATGCAGGACAGGGGATAGGGAAGCGAACGCTCAACCACAGTTGAGAAGCCCTACCTCTGCAGAGGAAGAATAAGCTGTTAGGCATCACTTACACAAGCTGGGCATACGTAAGTCCAGGGAACTAGACAGGAGGCATCCACAGGTGCTGGCAGAGCTGACCAATGTCACTGAAAGGCCATTCTGTGATTCCTGGAAAGGTCATTGCAATGGAAGAAGGTTCCTGATGACTTTTTAGAAGATAAAGGTCATATCTTCAAGAAGGGCAAGGAGTATGTGGGGAAGTAGAGGCAGTCAGCCTCACCCCAGTCTCCCAGGGAAGATTATGGAACAAATACTGCTTGAGTTATCCTTCATATGCCTAGACAGGGCTCCAGAAAAAGAAAGTGATTGATAACAGCTAAAATGTATTTACCAAAGGCAAATCACACCCGAACAACGTGATTTCTTTCTGTGAACAGATAATAATCTCAGCAGACAAAGGGAGAGCAGGAGATGTTGTTTTCCTTGACTTTAGCAAGGCTTTCAACATGGTCTCCCATACTATCCTGGTAGCCAAGCCAGAGGGAGATGGACTGGATGGGTGAGCTACAAAGTGCAGTTTGTGGGAAGATGGTTGTACGAAGAGGCTGAAAGAATAGCATTTTGTAGTGCAAAGTCCAACTGTTGGCCAATATAAATCACATTCCTCAGGGGCTAATGCTGTTTTATGTCTGTACTATATTTAACATATTGAGAATGAACTGGATGGAATGTGTCCTCAGCAAGTTTGTGGATGACACCAAGCTGGAGAGAGACATCAACACACGGCAGGACAGGATTGCCTTTCAGAGGAATCTCAACAGGCTGTAATGATTGGCTGGAAAAACCTCATGAATTCCAAAGGCAGAATAACTTCATCGAACAGTACTAGCCGGGAGCCCACTGGAAAGCAGCTTTGTAGTGAAGGAGCTGGGGAGTCAATGTAGACAAGAAGTTCAGCAGTGTGCCCTTTCAACAGTAAGGCCTAACCACATACTGGGCTGCATTCAGAAGATCGGAGCCAGCACACCCTGGGAAGTGATTAGTCCCTTTTATTCAGCTTTTGAAGACCACATCTAGAGTACAATATTCAGTTTGGGGCTTCTCAGTACTCACACAACATGGACAAACTGGAATGAATTCAGTGGAAATTGACCGTGATGACTGGAGTGCTGAAGCATACAACTCAAGGACAAGCTGAGCGAGCCTAGAAAAGGCAAAAGGTGGATATCTAACTTCAGTTTTCCACTACCCAAGGCAGTGGTCACAACTTCAGCAAGGGAAACTCTGATTAGATATAAAGGGGGAAGAAAATTCACACTGAAGTTGGTTAAGCACCAGAACAGTTGCCAAGAGATGATGTGGAATGTCTCTTGTAAATTTTCAAAACTCAACTGAATAAAGCTTTGAGCAACCTCATCTAAATTAATGTTAGTCAAGCTCTAAGCAGATGCTTGAACCAAATGACCTCCAAGGTTCCTTCTAAGCTGAATTATTCTATGATTTTCTAAAGGACTGTGATTCAGCCGCTTCTCTTTCTCACATTTGGGAAATTTCATTATTCTCACTTAAATGTAGGTCTTCGCACTTCTATTTACTGAACTGCTTTTTTTTTTCCATGTGGAATTATTTCCCCAGCTTTCATCCTGTCATACAAAGCACATGTCATTCCTTCCAGGTTACAACCTTCTGTTTGTATTATCCAAGTCACTCAGAAAATCTTGACACACTATGTGGAGTATTATTTAATTCAACTTGCCAGTTCATGAAATACTGATAATAATTCTTTATGGATTTTCCCAATAAGCTGTACATTTATCTTGTAATAATTAACCTGAAGTCTGTGTCTCTATGAGTATGTCAGGAGTGAGGCAGTGTCGGAAGCCTTACTAATATCAACATACCTATTACTGTTAGCACCTGCTCCTTTTTTCTTAAGGTGTGTCTTACACTATCACAGAAGGAAATGAGGATAGTTTGACAAGACTCATTTAGTACAAACACATGCTTATTGTCATAAAGCATGAACTTTTAAAATTTCTTTTTTTCCAGGATGTTTCCTGTCTAACTGTTAGGCAGGTTCCTCCTCCTTCTCTTTGCCCCTTCTGAAGTTGCTCTGTTCATTTGGTTTTGCCTTCCAGAACCATATCCATCCTCAATGATTTCTCAGACATGAGTCATAAAAAGCTCAGAGGCTGTAGACACACCATACACGCAGGACAAATTTTATTTACCTAAGTAACCTCTAATTCTTTATTTAATAGTATAAACATTAGCTCTGTGATCAGTTACTCAAGGTAGCAAATGCTAAAACAAAAACAACCAGAAGAAAACATATCAGCAATATATTACCAGTCCTCCTTCACTGTTAAGTAATAAATCAATTCCCTCTTTTTCCCTTTTCTTAGCATTCATGTTTCTGTACAACTTTTCACTTTTTTGCCGATTATGTCTCAATTTTATTTGTGCACCTGGACCTCCTCAATTGCATCCTTGTAAGCTCCTCCTCAGAAATTTGACCTTCCTTCCATTTTCTGCATGGTTCTTGTAATTCAGATCTCTGGAGAAATCCTGAGCCTGGTCTTTGAACACATCTTTTGCCACTCCTTAACATCAGAAGGATTTATAAGCATAGAGAGCCAAGAGTGAATTCTCTGAAAGTTTCTTCTTAGATTTGCTTTTCCTTGCAGACCCCAATTCTAATTTTATTGCCGTCACCTGTTGTTAAGCTTAAACTTAGCTCTTAAGCCAGATTTGGTTAAGTGTTTCCAAAGAGTCACATCCTCTGGCCTGATATTCTGTACCCAGCTCCCATCATGAAAGCATCATTAAGATGGCCCTTTGGAATCTCATGCCCTTCCTCAACAGCAAGTTCAGTGACACTCAAATCTCCAAAATCCAGGAGATCCCCGAAAGTTACTGGAAAAAGGTCAGCCCAGCTGGTACCTCTGGCTACCACTAGCCAAAGGAATTATCAACATGATTTTCAATTGCATGAACAATGAACACTAGGAAGATTTACTGAAATACATCCACAGAACTACAATCATAATAGAACAGAATCTGAAAACTGGCATAATGACAGAAAACTTGTGATAATATTGCAGAAAACCAGGAATGACTACTTGTGTGTATGGACTTCGGTTCCATGTGTCTGTAACCAAAGCAAAATTTGTATGCCTTTTTAAATATCAAGTATTATTTCAGAGCTGACTTCTGTCAACAATAAACCAGACTATTACCTGGTCATGAAATTTCTTAGCAGCAAAGCAGTATTTAAGAGATATTGGCATGCTTAATGAGGAGTAGATAATTGCTAGATGGAATACTTGTAGGAAAGAGTGAAGAAGCTGTAAATAGTGGTGTGGCAGTAGGATGAACATTAACTCATCAGCTATGTGGCTTGTTTTCATCAGCAGGCTCAGCATTGGGCTAGCAGATACCAAGCAGTACCTATTCCATAGAGTTCATGTAAGTCAAGTTTTGCCTTAGCATAAAGAAGGATGTTAAACAGGTGAAAATGAGTAACACTACTGCCTGAATGATGTACGTTATTTAAGAATGTAGAGTTCAGGTATATGTTATAGACGTACTGGGTTAGAGAGAACAGACTTAAAATGTCTTGACAAGTATCTTACCAATGTATTTCTTGGTTTTCAGAGATCTGAATGCCAGTAAATTCACCATTCTGGAAGGACAAGAGAGCATTAGGTTCACAAGAATGCTAACTTTAGAAACTGGCTAAGTTGGAGAGGAAGCAAGCAGGTGCCCACGCAGCTGATAAACTGGTATTTTCTCTGTAGAGAAATACTCAGCAATGAACACTCTACCAGAAGTAACTAGTTTTCTCTATCCATGAAAAGTGGGTCCAAGTTTCAAATCACTTATCTAACCAATTCAGAACAACTGCGTGAGGCCATGATTTCATACTCCTCTCTCCCTTTCTTTTTATTATGCTACATCCTGATCTCCTCTTCTAACAAACCCCCATATCAGGGCAAAACTTCCACCAAATAAGAAATTAAAACCCCATGTTCTAGTGCCTTCAGAACTATTTTCTCTATGCCTAGCTAGTCGTTGTGGCTGTGGGTCAACTATGCGGCACACATCTATCTGGAGTGCCCAACTCTTTTTCAGAAGCACTGTCAACAGTGTTTCCAAAGGGAGAGAAGGTGACATGGACTTCCTTAAGTCTTAAATGGGTGTCTTTCCAGTCACAATCATTGCCACAGCCTGGGTTTCAGTCCAGCACAAAAAGTGCATAAAAAGCTGGTCATATAACTTTACAATAAATAAATAAGTCCATAAGGAACTGGACTTTAGCAATAACTCACTCAAACTCTCATATTTTACTTATTAGCTTTCTGATGTCTCATGAAGTCAGCAAAGGCAGTTTAATGGATTTAAAAATAATTTTAATACATAAGTGAATTCTAAGATACCTTAAAAATATATTGACCTTTTAAGCAAAAGGGCCATTTGAAGCCTAACTACAACTTCTTGCTCATACTCTGCTGGAATATTTATCAAGTTTAAAAGACAAGCTTTAGTAATCTTGGAACAGCTTAACAACATAAAGTTACTGGCAAGCTCCTACAACAATTACTAACATAAATTTCTTGATGCAGCATTTATGAAATAACTTGCAATGGGAATGGAGAAGTAAGCCTGAAGAAGCACATTCATGCTCAGTGTGTTCTCCAATTGAGACACCATACTGTACGTGACACTGGTAGGTTGCCCAAATTAACAGATGCAGGTCCTCCTTCAGGGAGGCTGACATGACGCATCTTTCAGAATATGATGCCAAGAGTCATATATGGAACCTGAATGAGCTCAAAGAAAAATATTTATTTTCAGAATGATTTACTGAGTACTAACCTAAAACTTTGATGTGAGAATGTATCTATAAACCCTGTGTTTGGAAAACAGTTCTGATGTTTTCTAAAAAATAATTAAAATCTTCTGGCATTCATGGTATATCTCAAATTTTGCAACTTATTCATACGCAATATTATTTTTTTAAAGACACTCCCAATCCTGCCAATATTATTCACAAATTTAGGTTGCTTTTGCAGGATCTTAGAAACATAATGTTGAGACCTCGACAAATATCTTTAACAAACCATTTCCACTTACTTATTCTTTGTGATTATGCAACAGAACCTCAAGTTCTGCCTTCCTGAGGGCTATGCATTCCACAACTATTTCAGAAGAGCAAATACACACAACGGTTACAAGGAAAGCAAGGAAATTGTGTTTTGATGCCAAGCTTCTTTTCTTGCCTAACTAGCGAGAAACATTCAACAAGTACATTCAAGAAATGGTTAATCCTGAGTTCATAAACCTGTAGAGTAAGTCACTGTTCTTATCGTTGTGAATAGTCCCATTAACTCCAATAACGTCTGCTTATGGTAATGGACTATTTAAACAGTGAATAGTTTTACTGGGTGAACAGTGGGATTGCTCAAGAACTGAGGCCTTTAGGTGAGGAAAGCATCTGGTGGTGTGTTTTGCTCATCATAACCTGTTGCTCTTTATCTACCTTAGAGGTAAATATGCTGCATAGAAATGCATTTACCTGTAAAACAGTTCCATTAAAACTCAGTCAGGAATCTTTCACACACAGCAAAGGGGGATACAGTACAGAGGACTCATCATAATTCTAACTTTGGTTTCAAAGCCTTATCAGGTTTGCAGATTTTAACAGTATACTGACACAGCTATTAACTTCAGGCCATAAATTAACAAAACTCACACCTGCAGTTTGGTCCTTTGATTAGAGCACATGTACCTGCCACGACGATATGGCTTCCCTGGCTTTAAATTACATTTTCTAATTGTACTGTGAGCATTTAACATACTGAGTTCCAACTACATGTATAAAATCATTTCCCAGCCAAACCTTCCATGTTCAGTGGCAACAAAAAACCAGAGAAAAAGAGAAGATTAAGCTTTTCACCACGTCTGTAACATCTCCACTGAAATGGTGACTCATGACATGGTCCCAGTAATATATGTTTCATAACCCTATGGGACTCTCAAGCATCAAAATTTCATTAGCCTCACAGCAGTCCCAGTCCCTTCTTAAATTGGACTGCTGGCCTCCTTATCAATAAATAAGTCAACTGTGATCCTTTTTAGTGACTAAAGTCTTTGAAATTGTATCAAACATCAGACACTCATTGCATAATTTTAACCAGTGCAGAATAACGTCTTTTCTAACATATTCACAGTCTCCTTACACATGAAAATATAAAATAAAACTCTAATTCTGAACTCAGGATGGAAGTTTTGGCATATTGTAATCAAGTATTTTGCTTTTTTTCAAAACTGTAAATATGCAGTTTATAAAAAAAGTATACCAAAGCTATTATCATTCTGAAGCAGCCACCTCTTCAGCAATGTAATGTAAAGATATGACTAAGGAAATTGTGTGTGCATGCGCATGTATATATAAATATATATTTTCACGATCATTAACCTAGGGTTTTACAAAAGACTCAAGATAGTCTGTTTCAGCATAGACCTTTCAAAAGGAAAATCAAACGACTGCTCAACAATGTATTCTAGATTGCTTTGCAGCTGAAATATCAAGTCATCCAACAGAAACTCCATTTGCAAAGGGAAGCAGGAAAGTACTCCTGTCCTCCTCTTTCAAAACTTGCCTCCAACTCTAAAACAAATTTTCCAAGCGTGAGACAAGACACCTGCAAACACCAAGAGGTGTCTCGCAGGTACCATGCAGCGTTAAGTCCAACACAAAAAGGAGGATCCCATCTCAAACAGCTGTCTTGCACAGGCATATTCAGTTAGAACCAGTCACCAGAAGAAAGGCAACAAGTATGAATAATATCAAAATACAGCTTTGATTTTGTCTTCTCAAACTGAAGTTAAAATAATAAATAGGCTGGACTAAACATTACTGCTTTTAGTTTAAAATAAAACTGCCTTTTTAAAAAAAAAAGTATTACCATACATATACACCTATATTGCTGTTTCCCACAATGTGTTACAGCTATTCCCAGAGGATGGAAATATAATTGCTATGACTTTTGTATGGCTGAGCAGACAGGTTTAATAAATTAATAAAATTACATGTAAACATGCAGGCAATAGCCATCACTAATATTAATTTTTACTCATTTTTCTTTATTCTTTAGATTTTGTCATATGGAAAGTCATTAAGTTAATAGAACAAACATTTTAATTCTAGTAAAGCTGAAAATCTTCTGCAAATAAAAAGAAGTTAAAGATAAAATACTTTCTAAGATATGTACATTTCACATTTAATACCACATTACGTTCTGTTCATAACTTCAAGTGGAGGTAAAAACACTTTATAAAGCTTTAAAACTGAATCAGTCAATTGTGTTAACCTCTTTTCATTTAAACACTAAGCCTTAATATACAATGGTTATACCCCACATCCTACAAAGCTGCTGTTTAGGGGTTTCTTTGCAGAGTTTAATTGCACAGTAATCCAGTCCCCCAGGCACAAAGACCGCATGTCCCTCTTCACCACAATTCCAATTGCTCTCAACTAGGACGTTTAAAGCACAATCACATTTGTTTTCCAATCACATGAGCCCTGTTAATAAGCTATTCTCTGTGTTCATTCATGCATTCTAAGATTCTGCAACTTCTCCAATGTGTCTCGAAGAAGAGTTTACAATGAAACCTTTGATTGCAAGCAGGCCTTGGGGATCAACTTTATCACCACTTACTTAACTGCTCTCCAAAGGGTAACAGGTGACATGGCCTGAGGTAAAGCAGAGCTAATCTTTTTTGTGATTAAACTCTTTCAAAATTACAGCTAAAATATCACGCCCAAAGCTTGCATCAGTTAGGACTGATACTGAATACTGACTTTTCTGGGAGGAGGAGGAAAAAAATAGGTAAATAATCCAAGGCCATTCCTTTAATGATTTCAAATTACTGAGTGCCAACCAAAACAGAAAATAAAACATTGATTTATATATGGGCATATGCATAAGAACTTACCATTTTCACTGTCGGACTTGTTTTCATGTTCGGTATCAGTCAGAGTGAGGGCTGAGTTGGAACGGCTCGACAGACAGGAACTGCGCCCTGATTTGACCCCCCTGCCCCAAAGTCTCATGGCATGCTCTGGAGACATCACTCCTTCATTTTCAGTATCAGCATCTGACCCTGCACTGATAGAGTAACCTCTGTGGGGGAGCCCCATTTCCGCACAAAATGCCAGTCCTCGACGAGTTGCTGGTTCACAAACTCCTAACTGCCTTAGGGTAAAATTCTGTCCTGATTAGGGGAAAAAAAAAAAAAAAGATAACAAAAGGTGAGAATTGTTTGGTTGTTTTTTTTTTAAAAGAACGCAAAAGTAAAAACTCTAATTGTCTCAGGTATCACACAAGGTGTTTTGTCAAAATTCCGCATATATTACAATCAAGTGGATTCTTTTGTCTCCAGCTCTCTGCGGTGCCCCTGTTCAGTCATACTGCACCTTAGCACTGTTTTGTCAACTGCTTAAACACATCAAAAGTGCTTCTGGGTAGGAAGAAATGTAACAGAACCTGCAAACTAGAGAAAAGCCAATTCAGCACATGAAAGGATTAAAAATAAGAGACAAACATTTTCTTTTTCCTTTTTCAAAGCATGAAAGCAGTAGTGAGGTACTTGTCAGGATTTTTGCGTGCATGTCTGCACGCATGTGCACGTGTGTCCTGCTTGGAGGCCAAAGCAACAGACTATTTCCCCCATACAGACGTCACCTGACATGGCAATGGAAAAACTAAATGGGAACCAAACTCAATTGGTCTTTATTGGATCACTCTGCCCTACTTTAATACACAAATATAAACAAACAGAAACATGGGTACCTGCAAGGACTACAGTGAAGTTATTTTTTGTGTCTCTGTATTTTGAGAAACATTTTAGGCTTTTATTGCCGAAACACAGTCTGTGCATTTCTAACACACTTGTAGCCTCTGTTTTGGGGCAGAGCAAGAGACATAAGTGAATCCCAAATGACTGTATTAATAAATTAGGTGCAATAAACTCGTGACACTTCAATAACTTAGTGTCTAAATTATGCGACACTCAAAAATGACTGTGTTTTTAATGGCTGTGTCTTCATCCTACTTTTATGTCCATAGATTTAAGACTTTTTATGGTATATAGACACTTGGCAAGCTCATTTGCATGCCTGTACCCATAATGCTTTTCCACCCTAGCCCACAGTTATTTCATAGCTCTAGGAACAAATTAGAACACACATTCCATTTTTGAATCTGACAGGCATCCTAAATTCACCACAATTAGTCATTTAAAATAAAAATATGTTAGTAAGAAAATTAAAGCTTATAACACAACAACAGAATCCTATCAATCAGAAAGTAACAGAATTACAGAAGTGTGAATACAGAAGTGTAAAAAAATTCCTGAAATATTAAGAGTTTATGCCCTAGCCACTGACTTGTTTTAAGTGAGCCAGATAATTATTTTATTGCTGTGGTCACATGAAGTTGTCACTGTAAGTTTCTTTGCAGTCAGAATCATAAATGAATTCTGACAATGACTTCCATAAATAATGAAAATCAGTTACTACAGTTAGGTACAAATCAAACCATATTTATTATGCAGCTGTGAATAAATATTTTAACAAAAATACAGCTGGGGAGGTAAATATAAAAGCAATAAACATAGCTATGACTATGTTTGAACAGTGTGAAGGGTATAAGAACAGGGGATTACTATGCACACTGATAGTATTTTGTTATTTTTTTTTAAAGCTATCATGCCATGTGAGTTTTCAGGTTTTGTGAGAGTTGAAACTAATAAGAGAAGCAAACAGGTGAAACAAACCACCCAGTGGTAACAGGGTCAGAGCTGAAAGCAGTAGAGAGTCTAAAATATTTTATTATTTTGCATTTTGGTAAATATATGCTAAGGGTGACAGTCTAGAACACTGGTTTTATGTGTTTGGTACATTATTACATGAATCTACATTTTCAAACAGTTGCCTGAAGTCAGAACCAAATACAGGAGAAGCTCATATGCACGTGTGTATGTATAAATACAGGTGTACCTACACAGACATGAAGCAGCTAAGGTGTATACACAGTTGCACATGCAGCACCTTACTGGTTCTTTGGGAAGCCAAATGGAAAGGAAGGAGGTATTTTTTACCAAAGACAAGGTTATTTGAATCAGTAACAAAACTGATGCTGACTTCAACACTACAAGGTGTTATGCCTATGGTCCCCGTAACATCTCAGTGCTGAGATCTGGAAGGGAGGAAGGATGCGGACAGACACAGATGCTGCCTCTTGAGCCAGAACTAGACCAGCTGCAGGAGGCAAGCACTGCAACCTGCAGCTCCTCAGCCAGCCTGCACCACACAGCCCTGTACTCCCCCCACTGCGAAAAGGGCCTCTTTGCGCTCAGAGAATCACTCAGGGAGACATCTGTGCAGGCACATCAATTTGAAGAGACTATTCTCCCACACACACTTTTTTTTTTTTCCTCTTAAACAAACTATTATTTTTAAGATAAACTACTTCAGGCATTATATAACAACATCCTCCATGATCACTTTCTAGGAGACTTGGTTTCAAGGCACAACATACCACCTACCATCTATTAACAGGTTCTATTTTTCACTTCAGGTTGACAACAGCCTACCTCCATGTAAAATATTTTCATCTTTTTTCCCCTCTTATGAATGGTAAGAAAACCAAAATGGCACATCACAAGGCCAGAACGGAAAAGGAGGGCAGGTTTGTATATTGCTCTCATCACATTCACTATACTAGAGCTCTTCACTACACTGAGAAGTTTTACAGCGTAGCCCAGAAATGTTGTAACAGCTTCAGACACATCAGGCTAAATCGTCTTCTGAATTAATGCTTTCCTAAGAGCTTTACTAAGAGGATTGTACTCCATGTAAGTTGCCTATACAAATGAGGAAAAAAAAGATAAACGAAATCCAAAAAGCCCCACAACCCAAAACAAACCACAAAACCCAAAACAAAAAGTTGACATGGAAAAACATGTATTTGTGTAATAATTTATATCCCAAAGGAAATCATACATATGTGACACAAATATTTTACATCATTTTAAGACTCCTGAACAATGAAAACAGGAAGTCTTCCAGGATCCAGGGGAAGCTGAACCCTGATGGGACACAGACCTAGTAGGCAGCGGAACAGCTGGGAGCTTTTACCTGATAATGAACAATACAATGAAATAAAAATAAAAATTGAAAAAAAGGGTTGCAGGAGCTCAGTGGAAAAAAGGGCATGAAGAGAGGATGTTCCCCTTCTTGTGTTCTCAGAGTTTCTAATTAACCTTTCCAGAATGACTTCAATGTGAGGGATTTAATCATCAGTTTCTTACACTATGCACACATTTGCAATTTCTCCCACTCACAATAAGTGCCTCAACAGTTCATAGAGACTTAAAAATAACTTGGCAATTGTAAAGAACTAATTCCTGAGAAGAAAACGTCGATACAGGATATACAGATAGGCATAATGCTTTGTGGCGGTTTTTTCCTTCCCTTTAAAATAGTATTAAGTGTAAAAAAAAAAAAAAAAATATTAGACACGATGTTTTAAGGAGACTTGTTCTGGAGACACCTTTGGGGGTTTTGGACTATTTGGGATGATGTATCATGAAGTTACGTTTCAAAAACTGACAATAATGCTGTTTATAGCCACTGTACCATTAGATACTGCATTTCTCTTGGCTAGGAATATCAATTTATGGGTAGTGTAAGGAATGCTGACACCCTCCATTTGTGCAGACAAGAACAAGATTAATGTAATAACTCTAAAGTAACTTTCAGGAGCTTGTGCAGCAATCACTGTTAAAAATACAGCATTTGCCAACAATAACCATACACATCTACCTGTTACGTTGCAACCACTTTCTGTGTGAACAATGATCCATGTACGATTGGTGTACCTCCTTAACTACTTTAATACATTCAAAAAAGTATACCAACATAGTGGGTTGTTTGGTTTTTTTTTTTTTTTTTAGAGAGAGGGGGTGTGTGTATATTTCTCTGCCACAATCACCCAGGTTACATTGTCTAGAAATGTAAATTTTTTTTTAATCAAATTTTAATTTAAATTTAATCAAATACTGCATATAAGCAAGTTTGATATATGCAGAAATTATGTATTATTTTAGAAAGTCAGAAGTTAACAGCTGGAATTAAATTAAACATGGCACAAGTGCAGCAGGCTTCATTTCCCTAGCCTAAATTGGGGAAGTTACTCAAAGATATCTATAATAACTTAAGCTTCAAATTGGAATGTTATCTGTGGAAACAGGTTTTTGAAAAGGACCACTAAACAAAAGTTCTTCAGTTGTCAGTCCTTGTTGTAAAGTTGGATCTATACTAAATATATAGACAGAGATATTACCCTAAAACCCATGAAAAGGGGAAAGAAACAAACAGAAGTAAGCAACAAAAAATACCCAACAGAGAATTTGTCAGCATCTCCAGACATGAGCACTGTCCTTATTAACTCATTAACCGCTGTTCAGTCAACAAGTCAGGTTTTAGCAACAACAGGCTATTTCAGAAAAGAGGGAAAGGAAACAAAATTCTGAAAAGCCTCCAAACCATCTGCCTAGTTAGCATAAAAATACACCCACACCCCTACCTTTTAAACCAGGGTAATTATACTTTGAGTGCCTTTGCTGACTTTGGTTTTGTCATAACAGGATAGACATGGTACCAAAAAGGCAGAGGTCCCAAACCCATCCAAGTCTGTACTCAAAACTGGGTTTAGTTCAGCTCTTGTTCATGTTTTTGATGAAGTTCCATCCTGTGTCTGTTGTCTCTACATCCTTTGTTTCTTGTCAGTCCCCCTTCTAATCTTTTCTTCCTTTGTATTTTGTCTCCTTCTGTCTGCCTATATCACCTTCATGCCATTCAAAAAACCAAGCACATTTTCCCTGTAATCACGCTGTGGTAACACATGACAAAAATCCTTATACTAAATTTAAAAAAAGCTGTGAAACAACATATACAGATGCAAAATTATGGTCCTTAGGAGAACCAATCTTCTCCCTTACATTTCCCTGATTCCCTACTTAATCCTGATTTTTTTAATTAAGTCTTATTTAGAAAGCAAATGAGGAAAAATATTTTTCTCAGGTTTTATTTTCTGTCTTCAGACTACTGCATACAAACATGTCCTCATCATACAATGCTTATCATATAAGCTTATTGTATAAGCAACACTGATGTCAGTGTCACTGCAAGAATCATGCTGTTTTCTGCTATTTTGATAATGGGAGAAGTATTTGTTTCCTTTTGTATCCATGTTTAAACACTATATAGTAGGCATATTTTTCCTATTTGAAGCTCCTTACCTGGAGATCATTCTCAACACCTCTTAACACTTTCTGTAGAGTGGAAGCCAGTACACAGCTGCACCACATCTTTGAAATGCTTCATCAATTCTGTACAACCAAGAGCTCAGAACTACTGACCTGATTCATCAGTTTCTTGCCTTCCTAACTCATACATGACAAGTATGAAGGAATAGCTCTGTTAACTGCAAATTGGCTGGCCTCTTCACTTAACTAATTCCTGAAAAAACAGAGTTCAATTAATGTGCTAGTCAAATATGGGAAAGGGAGCTTCTTTGTATATAGCAATAGACTTCAAAACTGTCTTTTCTGTTCTCAGGGTACTAGTTAGTCACTCCAGGACCACTGAGAACATGGGGTAGATGTCATCTTCCTAGATGATCAAAGCAGAGGTGGACTGGTTTAGCAAGAAGTCCACACAATCCTATGGGATCTTAAGTATCACCTACTTTCAAGTATCAATTCTAGCTGGTTCCTTAAGGAAAAATATGTTAACTTCTTTGTGAATACTTTTTCCATTTGCTGGGGTAAATACAGTGCAGCACACTAACAAAGGCGGTCCTTTGTACGGAAAGGTCTTGAGAGGAAACACATAGAATTGGAAGCAAATGTACAGTAGGATAAAAAATTTGCTGGAAACGAAAGGACAAAGATATTAAAAAAGAAAACAGCAAAACAGAGGCCTTGGATGTTCTATAAAACTCTGACAATAAGTGTACAAATGCTGTCTCCAGAAGTCAATGTTAGGTGGGTAGAATACAATTACACAAAAGAAAGAATAAGAAATAGATGTGATACCATTCATTCTGTCACACCAGCTTCACGACATATTTACTAAAAAGGAGTTTTCAAAGCTGTACTTGCAGAGTTCTGTTTGTCAGGATGCAAGAAATCACAGTGAAGACTGACAAGTAATGAGCTTTGCGTATGTTAACATTTTTTCTTTCTGATTTGGCACGTTATTTTGTTATTACTGCAGCCTGATTTTCTCTTTCATTTTTGTGAAAATTATCTGTGAAATTTAAACCATCCTAACCCACTGTATCACATTTTCCTCCTGTTTTTAATTCCTATGTTTTTCTCTTCACACATCACAACCCTTGTCACCTCTTAATCTCTTTCTTGACCTCTCCGCTCTACTCACTTTTCATCTTAACCTCCTTTTCTTGTCACTGTCTGATTTCGAGTGGGCTGTAAGATAGATATGAAAGACAGTTGCTTCTCAAATATATCCATTAAACTACATAAGAAGCATTAAATTAGCAACTGTGCATATAATTTTCAAGTGCTCATTATCTGAGCAAACATTAACCGCACAGTTCTCCAGCTCCTTATGGGCTTTCAAAAGCATACGAGGAGCTTAGTAATATTCTCAGTGACTTCTGAAAGAGTTAACACCAGATACTGTGAGTTCTGAGCTGCACTTACTGTGCCACTCTTGGTAGAAGAGCTTCATGCAATACTCAAAACCTGAGTCAATTCTACAAAAAACCCCCACACTTACTGTTTTGTGGGAAATACAGAATTTCAAACCTAATATTTAAACCAGCCATATACTTTTACTAGCATTAAACCATAGAATCACAAGGAGACACTGACTGAAATGCTAGCCTGGGAAAGTTTTTAAGAAATAGAGCAGAATCAATACAAATGAAACACAGTATCTTCCTGCCACGGGTTTTCCCAATTACAGTTCAAACATGCAGACTCTTCTATGCAGTATGGGAGACGTGTAATCTTACTCCCTGTTAGTCTCAAAGGTGGCAGGGGATCCTCAGTACTAATCCATGGACTAGAACATAAGCAGCACTTTTAATCCAGTATAAGGATAAAGGACTGTTCATCAAGCCCTTCTGAAGTTACTGCAGAGTATGATTAAAGTCTGATGAAGAAAATTTCACAATTGCACAATTCAGAGCTGTAGGCTGCAGCGTCACCAATCATCTTCCAGTAAATGAATTAATAATTTATACATTATGTTTCCAAATTTGGGGATTTTATGTAAAAATCTGGGTTTACGACTATGTTTACATAACATACAAACTAAATTAAGAGAAGCTATCACAGCTGTCCAGATCATGGGTTGCAAGGGAAAAAAAGGATTCTGTGGATTTAAAAAAGAAATACAACTCCATGAGTAGCAAGGAACACAAAGTCTGGATCGTGACCAGAATGCCAGTATAGACATTTTAGGCCTCTATCTTAATCTTTGGATCCCAGGACCAAATCATCAACATCTCACCATCCGTTTATTACAAAATACAAATAAAGCCTAAATTTGATAGATGTGAAGAAAATATGACCCAAGGGTAAGCAATGTAGAGATGATGGATATCCAGTCTGCAGAGAGCCTACAACCCCAGATCTGACAGGTATGAACTGCCACATTAAGGTCAGTACGTTGCTAATGACATGACATACGGCTTGAAACAGGGAAACAAGGTGAGGAAGAAGGAGGCCGCATGAAGACAAGCACACAAAATAGAGCTCAAGCTCACTGCTGTTCCTCCAGATGTTGAGAAAACTACCCTTATTTCTGCCTTTTCACGAGGGAAAGGCACATCCGCCACCACAAGTGAGCAGACAGATCCACAGAGGGATCTATCTCACAGCATGGTAGGAAACTTGATTTATTTAACAGGCTCTGAACTGGTATAAAGAAAAAACCCAACACACCTTATTCAGAATAGCCCCATACATTTTGTTTGTAGGATTTCATAAACAAGTATCCCACATGCATGGGAATTAGCTCTGCAATGCATGGACAGAATGAGGTGCTCAGACCATCACTGTAGGTAACTGCAAGAAGCAACAGAGAGTACAGACCCAAGGATTTCTGCAGAAGTGAAAACCTCTTACTCCCTCACTCCCTCACACTCCTGTCACACACCCCTAAAAGGGTTTCCATTCTGTAAATCCCATAATAAATGTAGTCTAGCATTGTCTTAACTTAGATTTTCTAGCAAAATGTCCATTATGCTGAAGACAAGACAGGATTTATGACTCAGACATATTTACGGCACTGCAAAGCAAAAACGCAGAAACACAGAAGTTGAGGCAAACATATTCCCACGGCTCTGCCATTTCCTCTTTTGGCTTTAGTAAGCTCAGTAATGCTGAGCACTGGCTCTTAAGCCAGTAAGTTGGGACATTCTACAAACTAATTTCAAGAAAGTATCAAGGAACCTTCTGAGGAATGATTCCTATTTTCTTATTTCCTATTCCGCATTTATTTGCCAGTGATGGAATAAGCAATCACTCACAGCTTGGCCTACAGCCCTGACTCTCAGCCCTAAGCACTAAATCAATGGATGGGACAGACGGGACTCTTCAGCCTCTTTCATTCCTCCTCCCCCACTCCATCTCTGTTGGCACACTTTTCTGGCTTTATTCTCTCCATAGATGTTAACATGTTGAAGTCATCCTTCGTAGCCATCCATGTGATCCATTTACCTCCCTGGTCCTCAGTTTAGTTTTTGTTACGAACAGGAGCAGCACATACATCTCAGTATATGAGCTACGGAAAGATGTAAAAGAGCAATTACAGACCCTCTACAGCATCTTCCTTTCCATGAGGCTGAAAGTCCTTGTGAAGACCCCTTGCTCATCTTATAAATCCTTAATCATCATGATCAAGAGCTTAATTCCTTTATTTTGCAACTGGACTAGTCAAAGACAAAGTTTTTACTCTGTGGACCAAGGCTGAGTAGAAATGCCTGATCAAGCAGTATACTGCCAATAACCAAGGTTGATTTATCCCTGGAGAATCACAATTACCCTTTGTCTCCAGACCCATAGCTCATCTACAGACCATGACCCACAAGGGGCCAATTCCAACTAGATGAATACCTTAGAGCAAGCGTGCATATCACTGAGTGTGAGCTAAATATAATCCTAATCAAATAAAAGTGAAATGTTTTTCTTAGTACCACTCTGTAGCTAATAGAATAACTTCAAAAGTCAACAGATCCTTATCATCTGGAACCTGAAAACCAATTAACTTCTTATTGTTGCTTTAAGAAGTAACTAGTATAGCAATGAAAGATGATAATGTTACTTAGCACTTACAGCACTTTTCATCTTCAAAGTGTTTTGCAAACATAAACTAATTAATCTTCCCAATATGCCTGTGAGGTGGCTAAGTATTATTATTCCTGTATTACAGAGGGTAAAAAAAAACCCACCTCTGGCAGAAGGTTACGTGGTTAGCTCAAGGCCAAAAAATTATCCAGAGCATACATACTGGCACTGTATGCTGCTTACAGAAGTTGCCCACTCAAATCAGGCTGATACTGCAGGTGGCCATGTTTTAGCATAACAAAAAAAGTGTCTGTGATGACGACAATCAGGACACATCTGGCACTACAGTCACGAACATAAAACACTAATTCTAATAGCTGCCTTAGATTTTGAGAGAGAGCACTTGCAGTGTCACTGAATGGTGATTAATTTGCTCATCGGGAGATCACAAAGTCCCTTCTATGCCATTTCATACCTTCTTGTGAAAGTCTGCAAAACGGGCTGATTCAGTTCTATTGAGAGTCACTTGCCTCCTCAATAGTCAAAATCAGCTCATCAATAAGGCATAGGTAGTGGAAGGTCAAAAATGGTTTTAACTATCTATTCTTCCATTGCTTCAGACAGGTAAGTTTAATGTACTCAAGCTTTAGGTTTAAAATCATGACCATTTAAATCCTTTAATCCTACATTTGACATTTATGGTGACTGAAAACATTAATCATTTTGCTATCCAAATAACTCATTTTGAGCAGCTAGTATTTAAAAGCAATAGACTTTGGAGTCATATTACATTACGATAGAAGTTGCAATTAACGTTTCAGGTTTCTGAAGTCTTACAAATGTATCCCGACAGTGTTTAATAACTTAAATACTAAAGTAAAATTGTCGAAGCATATATATCACTGTTTCAGGTCCCTCTTTCACTGAATGGTGAGATTTTTCTAGCACCTAAATATAATTGTCACGGGAGTGTCAGCTGAATGACAGCTACGATACATCCACACAGTGCAATGTACTGTACATGGCTTTGCTTTTCAGCAACCTTGTGCCAGTGATCCAGCACATTGTGAAGGAAAGAAATTATTTTTCTTTGCTTGTTGGTAAACTCAGCCCGTTTTTGCAGCTCCAAGGAGTTATTAGGGCATTTATCCTAATTTAGGCACTTAAGCATTCTGGAAGAATAAAGGTACAAAGCCATGCATATAAGCACTTTCCCCTGCAAAACTAAAACGGGTAGCATGAAAATAAATCGGTGTTCAGGCTTGCTTGGATGACAATGAATTGTTCTGATTGATAAACACAGTGAACTCATTCTCACTGCCAGCTGAAGAGACCAAATAACTTTACCTGCAGGCTAAACTATAGCTGACTCAAGCTTTCAAAGAGGAAAAATTTAACAAAACCTGCACTACCTCATCGGGTCTTCTACTAGCAAAAGGTGTCCTGCTGCTCAGCTTTTCATCTCACACAGTTTTCAAACAGTGCTGTGATTATTTTGTATGAAAATTTGAACACGCACAAATCTGCAGTGCATCCTGCCACACGTGTTTGTGGGTCAGCCTCCCACTCCTGGGCAAAAACTCACTGACATGAAACATGAACCACTCTGTAGGGCCACCACACTGTCCTGCCACAACAAAATTCTTTGAAATGGAACAACTACTCCTTAAGAGGTATTGCATGTTCCTCTCTTCCCTTTAACATGTATCTGCTGGTAAATACATATTTTGCATGCCTGTATTCGTCTTACTAACTTAATGCACTTGTATAAAAAGTTTTCCAGTTCTTGTGAGTCCAGGTTGGATTCACGATCTCATTCAAATTATTTTCACAGTTATATTATTACTTCCAATTATTTTTTCCAAATGCTATTTAAAAAATACTACTTAGTTTCTGTATTTCTACCATCTTTCCCTCCCACTCCATAGTCATGTCACACTTTCAGATATTTTTGCACAGCAGTCTCCTATGTACATTATGTCACTTCACACAGCAGTTTAATTTTGTAAACACAGGAATTTCTCTCTGTACAGAGAAATTCAACTTTATACTGTCAGTTTTAATCCTGAATTCAGCAAGATACTTGGGTATATTCCAAAATACAAGCATTTAGGCTGCTGAATTCACTTCAAGAAGTTAAACATTTAAACCAGGCTGCTCATTATAGTTGGATACTTTGAAGCATAAGAAAATAGGTGCCTTCTTCCTCCCTAACACATAACAGCAAACAATCACGTCATCACACCTTGGGAAGTCAACAGTCGTTCATGGTGCTTCATCCATTGTCAAGGATAAGATTAGGTATCTTCTCAAACATGCAATATAAAATTTAGTATCTAGTTTAAAAATACTTTTAACAAAAAATAAAGCTCACGGTCTTCATTTGCATGGCTAGGTGCAGAGTTTAATTATTTACAGACTTACAATTTTTTCAAACCTTATGTGAGGATTAACAACAAAGTGAAAATAAATAACTAAATTAGAAGTTCTAAAAATAGTAGGCTAAATAATCCTTGTCTAAAGAGTTTAAAAACAAAACCAGTCTTGCAACAGATGAAGGGGCTTGAGGACAAGGGAAGGAGACCACTGTAGGGCTTATCTCTCTTCAACATTAACTGAAAGCGTGTTGCCTAGATGAAGTTACAGTTTCCTAAACAAGCATACCTGCTCTTCCAGTCTTATCAACTGGGTTTCAAAATTAACAAGATAATCCCAGTTATATAGTAAAATATTTGAATTTATTATATGTTTTAAATTATGTTTTAAATGCTGTTTTTAGAATTACAATGACAAACACGCATTTTTAGGCTCCTATTTCTATTTATGCAATTAATCTCAAGCAACAGAAATTCAACACACAAGGAAAAAAGATTCTGTGACCAGAACTGACAATTGGAGAACTTCCTCTCCACAAGTGAAGATCTCCTGGGATGAAGCTACCACTGAACAGGGCACATCTATCTCAGCCATAAAAACACACTGACGTTTTTAAGTTGTGCCACATTTGAGAGACTTGGGAAACTCACGTAACTGCTCCAGCAGACACTGGAAATTTGATATTGTTATTTTGCATAGTCTGGGAGAAAAAAAAATTAAACACTGGTCACAATTTATTTTAAAAATTAATTTTGAATTAAAGGTCTTAATTAAAACTTGCTTTTTTTACTTATAGATCTATTTCCTGATGATTCAGCAGGCTAGAATGTAATTAGACTGTCAACAAAGTCACTATTTCTAGACAGAAGGGGGGGGGAATAAATACAGGGAAGCGTGTTTTATATATTATTTAAAAACCTTTGGAATGACCTTGAACACCTTTTCTGCACAATGCTTCCAGTGCCAGAAGCAGTAAATTCTTTCAGTCAAAAATGAATCAAAGGAACACACTATCTAAGACTGCAAAACAAGCCCTTTATAACCTGACCCTATCAAAACTGTAGGTAGTCCCCAAAGGTGCTAAACCAGCACGCATTAGAGGAAGCCAATAAGCCATACAAAGAGAATTGAAAGAACAATGAGGAAAATCAAATGGGCACAGATGACAGTGCTGAGAGCACTGAAAGGTGAAGATGACACTACACATCCCAGACTGCCATTTTAGACCTATAGACATGTAATTTATTGCATAATGGGCAATAAGTATTAGCTAAACATGTGCTTTTCCAAAGAAAATGAAGGGCTAAAAAAACCCTAACCGGTGCACCATTGTATGAGACATGCCAGGCTACATAACTTCTTTCATTTCATTATTGCTATTTAAAAAGAACAGTACTGTATTCAGGCAATAGTTTATGACTTCGTTAAAGAAATGCTGCCTATTTGGATATAATGTTGTCACTAGTACTAAGAAAGTGTCTAGAGTACAGGTCTTAGAAAACTTCTTGATTTTACCTCATTAAAGTAATGAGATCAAGGTGACTAATGACTTAAAAATTTGAAAGTAGTCATGACCTGAAGTTTCAACACATCACAAAAACTAAAAATACACAGCAGAAAGCAGACAGACTACACTAGCAGCAAGCCTCAGTTACATGAGCCTAAGAGAAATATTTTTATTCCCCTTGCAAACATTTGTAGGCAAAAAAGTCAACACCATCTGCCCAGCTCTAATTCTAATGTAAAGTTATTCTACTTGGAACAAAGAAAAACCACCAGTGGGGAAAATATTTTTAAACATTTCTAAAATTAAAACTAAGGACTTCCTCACAGGGAAGAAGCCTTCTTTTTCTATCCGTAAATCTATTCTTGTTACCTCATAAAAGAGATGATAGCTTTATAAAGAAGACCGAGTCGCAGGTTCATACAGCTCTTGGCTTAGCTTTATCCTTTTTTAGATAGCTGGGCTGCAGTACTCCCCACGTTTAATAGCATTTTTCCTCCTCTCCTTATATAAAGTAGTTTAGTTGTGGAAATGCCAATTCCAGAGACTGCAGTTTTGAATCCAAAAGTGATGCACAAGTGCTGAACCCTAACTGGAGCCAAGTGCAATCTACCAGAATCACTGAGGTCCAAAGTGACCTCTTGAGATCATCTAGTCCAAACCTTCTGCTCAAGTACGGTCAGCTACAGCAAGTTGCCCAGGACCATATCCAGTCAGGTTTTGAGCATCTCTATGGATATTTAGATCTTCCATGTGCCTCCAGTCCTGGACTCAGAAACTCAACAGTGTGGTTTAGCAGCTTGTTCACATCTGTTTAAGTATCATCTGGGTAGGTATCCACTAAAAAAATGCCCCAACTAACCCAAACGCATTAATCATGAACTAATCTACCTTACTCACTGTACAGTGCTCTGTTACTGCCCTTGTAGGCTAAAAGATAAAGGCACTGAGCTAATGCATTATTTGTATGCTCATCTATACATACTGAGTTTCCCCAAACCTGTTCATAGGGTTTGGCCTTCTTGGAGCAGCTGCATTTGTTTATTTTGATTCATTTTGAAGCTATTTACATTTTAGTTATATTGGATTGACGAACTTTTTGGCAATCTGTTAATGAGTTGAATTTATGCTGGTGCTCCAGCTTTTAAACTTTAAGGCCTGAATACTTCACACTTGAGTCTGCTATGTTGTCACTGACCCATTGCCCAACATGGGCTGTTTACTTAACCTTTCCATGCATCATATATTATTTCTTTCAAAGATGCTTTCCCACCTTTGTAAAACATTTAGGGAGATACAAGTGAAGCATACTATGTGTGTAGAGTATTATTAAAACTGATGAAACTGGTATAACAACAGCTCTTCCTGCAGCAAGATTGCCTTGTTACTTGGTACTAATGAATTATACACTCTGAATTAAAATATCTTGCTTACCTTGTCTGGTGTACTCATCTGCTTCTCTGTGGACCAAGTCTTTTACCCGGTTTCCATACAGCAACCTAGAGGAATCATGATCGAAAGCTTTCAAGGTTTCACTGGAGCTGTAAGACTTCTGCGTAGGCACTCTGCACTCCTCATTTTCTGTGGAAGAATTTGTATAGCGCCGTTCCTTGTCCCGTCTGCTCTTTGTCAGGGAGCAATAAGGCCTACGTTCCTTCACATCCATACTTCATTCCTTCTCTGTGCACATCAGTCCAGCTTATTTGAAAGTCTTCTCTACATTCAGCTTACATTCACCTACAACAAAATTAGAAAGACAACCGGTGATGTGTTGCAATGTTCTCCAATTGCTGTCATTGCTTCCTAACTGCCCGGAAGAAAAAAACTGCTGATCAACAATGGGCAAGACCCACTTCCCAGAGTTCCATGCATGAGCTACCTTGATCAAAAAAAAAAAAAAGCAAAGAAATTCTACTGAACACTGCCACAGTACTTCTCATTTTTATACAACAGATTAGAATATCAAAAGCAGACTGAGAACTGGGTGGAAAAAACGTAGATTTTCAGCTTTAAGAATGTGTTATTTGCCTAAAGTCTATCTGTAGGGAAGTTGTTTTCTTTTGAGAAGGATGCATGCTTTAATGGCAAGTCTGACTTCTTTCTGCTGGTCAGAAGTTTCTCATTTTAATGTCTGTTTTTTATATACAGACTTCTATAACTCCTTACTGTCATTTCTATTCTAAGAGAATTGTTCTCATCAAGAACATATACACATAATTTCACAGCAAGATACAAAAACATTATAGGTGATATGCAGGAAGACTCCTCCAAGGCTGTATATTCTATATAACTTGTGATAGAAAGCAAGTATCTATTTGATTTTTAAATGGCAGTCAGAAATAGTTTTTCCTTCCCTCAAGTTTTTAAAGGAATAATACAGTAAGAATCTTATTTCTATTACTATTTATTGTTATTTACTGTTTCATTCCACTTAGTTTTCAAAACAAGGCTTCTCAGTTTCATCTGTTGGGTCCTGCACACTTAACCAAAATATCTACATTTCTGACAGAGTAAGAAATAGTTTGGAAATTTTGCCTTTTTTTTTTTAAAAAAAAAAAACAAAAAGTGCTAAAATAAAGAATATAATTTTTATCTTTCAACAGCTGACAAAACATCTAAATGAAGAACAGTTTGGATTATTTTAATTCTTCGCAACTGCACCTGTTAACCAAGGCCTTGGAATTTCTTGTTTAACTCCTTATACATTATATTAGGGTTCTCTCCTTTATCTCAAGGAGACCTTTCTCCTGGGTGCTCCCCTCAATTTAAAGTACTTAAATACCACAACTGATTATTTTACAAACTCCTATCAGTCAAGTCCTTTGTGATGTAGAATTAAAATGACAGTTTACAGCACACATCACCAAGCAACAGCCAACTACATTTGCACTCTGTTCAGCAAAATCAAGGTTGCTTTAGAACTCTTCACCTATTTCACTTAAAATATTTAATATCAAACAAACTCATTCGTTGTCACTCCTGAAAAGATTTTGAGAGATAATTTAATTTACTACAGAACCTTAATTCACGTTTGAAATGGCAGCTGGTCTTCTATCATTCTGTTTTGAAATTCTCCAAAAAGCCCTTGCATTTCTTGACCTGAGTGAATCTTGATTTAGCTAACGCACAAAGCTACAAAGCCTTCCATTTAAGCAAACTCTCAACTTTTGGAAATGTAATAAATATAGAAAAGTGGTTAAATAAAACTAAAATATTTGTACATGATCAGAAAAAAACCCTGTTTTATGACAGAATAGTTTATTAAATTCATTACTATTTAGATGTTTGCATGCCCATGTAGCACATTTTTTAGTTTGAGATGCTTAGATTTTAAAATATTTTATTGACTAATGAATGCAAGTTCCTTCCATCTAAAATCAATTTTCTAAACATTTTATAATTTTATAATTATATAGTATTTATTAACACTAAACTGAATCTTGATTTTAAAAACCACTATTAACAGAAATACACAGGTATTCTTTTGCAGTGTAAAGACTTCATGTGGAAGTACACCTCCCCCTTCATCTAAGCATTTCAAGACTTTAAAGGGCCACTAATTCCTAATGTCTCTAAATTGTGCCATGGGAAAACTGACATACGCTATTCATCAAAGATTAAATAATTTCGGGTTTTTTTCCAAGTTCCCAAGCTCCTTTGTAATAAAAAAAAAAAAAAAAGAACCCAAACCCTTCTTTGCACAATTACTTTGTTACTATACCAAGCTAAAATCCTCAAAGATTTAATCTATGCTGTAGCATGAGGAAGTACTGATCTGCTTCCCACAGAAGTCAGTGAATTCACTAGAACTTCAAAAGGCAGTTTTCTGGGTTATCTGTTGCCTCCTCAGGCAAAGAATGAAAAGGTTAAAAAAATACAAGCTGTTTAATAGCACCGCATTATGGAGACACTTTAACAGTGATTACACTGCAACAATAATGAAGACTAGAGGATTTTTTGGTGGGCATTTTTGGAAAAAAAAAAAACAACCACCAAACCCTAAACAAAACAAAAAACCCAATGACCAAAAAAACCCCCAATCCTTTAAGATTTAAGAACCTCTCCTTTTTGATTCTAGCTTTAGACCACACACCTGTTTACCTTCAGTAACCTTGAACTTTAGAAATTAATCGTATCTCTCAGCAAGTTTTAGGAAACACTTAACATCCTCAGGCTTACGCCTTTGGAGTTATTTCATCAGTGAAATAATACACACGTCTGAAAGAAGGAAACAGAATAAAAGCTATCTTAAAGATCTGTCTACAAATAACTGTTCTCTACCATGACCAGAACACACAGAGAGAACACTAACATATTTGCAGAATACAGAAATACGTATCACTGTTAACATTTAAGTAGTAAGCCAGCAATGACAAGTCAAACAAAGGCAGACTCGCAGATAGCTTTACAAGATCTGAACCGTAAATCTTATTTCTGTGGTGGGATGTTTTACAGTCTCAGGACTGCACAGGACTGACTTGTCCCATCATGAATTCCCGCCCCCACCCCCCTTAAAACAAACAAAAAATAAACCACCACAAAAACCAACAAAACCTCACCCCAAACTTTAGAGAAATTTTCAAATACTGAGAAGAAGAAAAAAACCCAAACTGTCAGTTATTGCATCTGCTCAGCTCCTTTCTTAGGAAGATCACTGTCGTTAAAATATTAAGAAGTTTTCCCACTCAAATCTTCAGATTTAAATGAACCACTGTTGAACAAATCTGAACATATTTCATTTTTTTCTTCACCTCTCTTTCCTGTAACATAAAAGCTGCATCCCAGGGGGAGTTACCCAAATGCACTGACTAGCTTTCTTTACTATGCCTTAGAAGAAGCTCAGATGAAATATTGGTAATGAGTACAATACAAACTCAAGGGAACACAGCAACTAATTTGACGCATGAGCAGTTTTTTTGACAAATCAGATTAAAATTTTAAACCAAATAAAATTAAATTTATTTTGTGACATGTTACAAAAACACTTGCCTTCATCTGCAAGTAATCTTTGCCCATATGTCAATATTTATGGTCCATCTAATAGCTTCGCTCCAATTAAATGAAAGAATTTTCATAGAGCAATATTTACAAAGCTATTGAACTACTAACTCACCCACTCACAGAAGGATGTCAAAACAGCTGTGCTAAATGCTGTTATACATTGTATTACAAGCTAATGTGAAATAGCCTGCATATACGGAAGAAAATCGAAAAAGATTTTGCTAGTGCATGCCACTACTTCAAATTTCTGTCTAATGCTTTTCTAAGTATAAAACCTGAGGATGCTCATCTGTGTCACTGAGCACTGGGATGTCCCATGACCTTTTCAGTGATCTGTCCAGTGTTACAGGCTCCTAGCTGGATTAAACTGGAGAGTATACGCTAATCACCAGACTGACATGTCAGCTCTTATACAGTCATGCCCATCCCATTCGTGTACATAGCTTAGCTGATTGCAGCCTCAGACAGACTGCACTTCCCCGTGTCACTCCAGATTTTAAAAACAGTTCAAAACCATAAAGAGGAGATGCTTGCTTTTAAACTAATACTCATATATTTCTTTTAACTTAATTTAGAAGGGAAGCAGGAGAACCAGAGAAGCATTTCTTGTACGTGACCAAGTCATTGGGACCATAGCTCACTCCCTTATATGCCAAGCTACTTTGAAGACCTCTGACATCATTAGCACATTTAGTACAATATTTAATTAGCAAGTCAGACAATGTACATACAAATAATAATTAAAACAAGTAAATGATCAAAATTCTTTCTTTCTCTCTAAGCGTTGTAGAGACCCCATGTGTAAACACCAAAATGGAGCACAAGGCGTACTCATACACAAGTGCTGAAGCTACCGTGGGAGCTTTGATGACTAAGTCTCAGATACACACAAACCTGAATGATGCAGTGGTAGAACTTTTACACTATATTTAAAATTCCCCAGGACAGCCTTTTAGCAGCTCCTCTTAACCACCTATTGCAATGTGAAATAAAGTCACTGTAGTGAAAAAGGAAAACAGTTACTTACCTTTTTTTACAAAAAAGAGCCTCAACACTGAAGCCCTACACTGCAATATAGGAAAAGTACAACAGACATAAAATGTAGTATATATTTTAATTGCCAAGAGGTAAACGAGGCTTTAGGGTCATGCTACAGTGTGTTACCTAAAACACCCAGCTACAACTTTAGCATGACTGCAGGCCTTTTAAACTGTTATGGAAAATTATTGCATTTAATTCAGCAGCTTCAACTCCACGTTCCCCAAAGGGTTATTACCATTTGGCAAGAGGATGGCAATCCTGCCTAACATACACAGTGTTGCCTCCCCATCTCTCATTCGGAGAACCTTCTTCCAGCATTAAACCTGGTTCAGTGAACACCAAGGTAACTGATTAGGAAGTCTAAATATACCTCAATATTTTATGCCCTTTGATATCTAAAAAGCTACATAGGCATGAAGTAGTAAAAAGGTAAAAAAAAGTTTGTTACCAAAATGAAGAGATAATTGTATAGAAAAGATTATGTCACTGCTTGGGTCAATTTATGGAACTACTATAGTGTGTATTATGTTCCCTTTCAAGGCGTATATCCATTTCAGACATCTCAAAACATACAAAGCAGAAACAACTAGTTTTGAGAATAGCAAGTCATTAATATATACAGTGCTGGGATGGAAAAGGTTTTGAAAATGAGAGGATAAAGCTAGTAGATTTCTTTATTACAGAAGAACAGTTACAGAGTACGAAATACTGTTATACGGAAGGCCTAACAAGACCTCTCCTAATCAGCCTCGCAAGAAGGGACCACAAGGTAAGCAGCATGCTTCTCAGAGCAGAGCCCTTCTTCCCTCCCCGAGGACAGCAAAACAGAGTCAGGGAACGAACTTATGTGTTACATACCACAGCCTTCCCTCTCAACACCTAAATCTAACAATTTCAGCATTCCTAACAATGATAGTATTCCCAGCTGCATTCAAAAGCCTGCATTATTATTTTTATTGAATTACTATTATTTTTATTACTAATTACCATTATTACAAACTAAGATCATTGATCCCTCCACATTGATCCCTTAATACAAGCACAGTCTGAACACTTGCTTAGATTAGTAGCAAACTTCTTTTCATGATACACTACTACATAAACACACGCAGTAAAAGAATCATAAGACTTTTGGGAAAAGAAGCAGGTTTGAACTTCTGCCTGAAATAAGAGCAGAGGATTTTATGGGCTGTGAGTCAAGACCATACCTATTCTCAGCATTGAAAACAGTTGCTGAAAACAATGTCTAAGTAGTGCTGCTGAACAGAGGTATTACTGCAAGTGTCATTATTTTAATTTAATCATATTTTCCTTTTAATCTGTATTTGTTTACTAATGTAAATATTACATTAGTTACAATTTGCACTAGATATAGTACTTGCATGCCTCAACAGCAAAAGAACAAAGCAAATTCAGCTGATATATATAACAAGTAGATTAAAAAGCTGAAGTGCAATATGCCGAAATTAAGAATATCTCCTCCCACAAAAAATACAATTCATACAACTAATCACCCATAAAACCTATTACAAACAAATACTAAGAAAAATTCAAAAGGCATAGAAGAGTGATGAAATTTCCACTTCAATGGCTGATAAAGTGAGGTATGTCAGAAATCAACTGAGCTGGAAAAATGACACTTTGAAGAGGTACTTAGGATGATCTGTAGCCATAGTATGCCATTAGTCAAACTGATGACTCTTAATACATGGACATTTCAGGTCATCATATCTAGAAACTCATTCTTAATACTAAAAGTCTGTCTTCCAGCACAGAAACTAGAGAGGATGCACCCGAAGTCAGCATTCTTAAGAGGGAGTGGGAAACAGATGGCCTGTCAGACAGGCAGTTCACAAACCAAAATTTTAAAAAAAGCCTTCTTAAGTCACTAACCCTACGTTTTAGAATTAAATTACAAATGAAAAAGAAGGGGCGGGGGGGAAGAAGAAGAAAAAGGAAGACTAGTGAAAAATACTGTGTTTTCTTCAAGCATTTTTCTGAGTCAGTCAGGGGAACAGGACGCTCTTATCTACCATCACTACAGGAGGTAATGTGAATAAAATGTTACTTTACATAGTCTACCTGAAAATCTCAACTTCATTAGAGACAAAAGAAACAACCAATAAACGTACTCTATGTTCATTATAGATGTTTCTTTCAATAAGAGTCAGGAAAATTAGCAAGATAAAAGAGTTCTACAGGGTCCTGGATAGTCAGAAGTTGATGTTTGCATAACAATTTTGCTGCTGCTACTTAAAACTAAAACCCTTGTAGGGGACAACACCACCTCATGCCTTCCCTCATATCGGTGGAAAGAGATGATGCACTCTCTATAATGATGGGAGTAGTGGGAGTACTTCTCCGGATGGCATTTTCCTGTGAAGGTATGAAGACCATAGAGCAGCATTTGAGATGGAGCTACAGCTATTTCTGCTTGCTGGAAGCCCTCCACACAGTAAGGCCGCAAACCTTCAGAAGAGAAAACCAAAAATAGCCATAAGCTGGCTATGCATGCATACAGCCTGGGGCTGTGCTGGCTATTAAACTACCAAGCAGGCTCTGCAGAAAAATATAACTTTCAAGGATAAACTGCTCCGTGAACAAGAACAGACTCTTCGGAGGAACTCAGTACAGGGTTATTTCTGTTCCTCCTTGGGAGGAATGGTTTGCAGGAACTGTCATGAACTCTGATCTCGAGAGGAAGTGTCTGCCTCTAATTTGGGGGATTTGAATGTGTTTTATCTTGAAGGGCTGAGAGAGCTAAGTGAGAAAGAGAACACGAAGACCAAAAGAGTGAAATTATGTGGTGTGCTCCTGTAGAAAGAACGAGGGTGAGGATATGTGATGGAAAGTTGGAGAGGCAAAGGAAGTTAAGTGAGCAGAAATGCTGCAGTATAAAGAAAAAGATTAGCACCAAAAAGAGCTCCGGACAGAAAGTGGATGGAGACAATCATTAGCACTCAGCATGGCAACACTGGGGAGAAGTGACACAGCAAGCCTAGAAAGACAGAGGTGTTTAAGAGGAAAAAACAAGCAGAGGAATAGAACAGAAAACTTCAGAAGGGAGTAACTTTGTGCCTCACTTACTTCAGAGCAAAGTAATAAACTATGAGAGAGTCAGCACTGGGTAATTCATTATTCAGCAGCAACTAAAAAAGCCTAAATACTTTCCTCCACTCCTTTAAACTTGAAGTTCATCCTTAATGCCATTATCTCCTTCCCTCCCCACCTCTCACACATGATTTCCAACCCCACCCCTCCCATGTTCTTACTCAACCTATCTCAATGGTCCCCTGATTTATGTTAATATAAATCCTTCTTGAATGATACCTCCCAAGTTTACTTCTGCACCTGGTCAGAGCTCTTCCACACAGTCCACTTTTGTTCTCGAACAAAGCCGCAGCAATCTAGGGATTTTTAAAACTAAAACTAGCGGGATGGAGAACCCGACAGGAAGAACATGCAACAAGCCATGAGCACCAGCAAAGGTGCAACAGTTCCCGAGTCCCCAAGCAGAGAGCACAGCACAATGGTTTCTGCATTTCTGTTTGGAGAACAAAGCTATCGGTGTGTCAGCTTCACCATCTGAACAGGCTGTCGATCATTCAACTCCCCCTTCGACAACTCAGAGTTAATTTCAAACAGTTTGACAGTAGTAAGGTTTCAAAAATAATACATCTCGAGTCACTACAAGGGAAATGAAGTATATTACATGTGACATGCAAGAGTTGGGCATATAGTCACAAGGCTAAGCTGCAAATAGCATTGTGAAGGTGTCTGGAAGTGAAAGGGGGACCTGAGGAAACTGCAGTGAGGATGTCACTGAGGACACACAGGAGAGGGAAGAAAGAATAGCATGTGGTAGGTGCTGAAGCTATTGCTGTGGTCACATGACATGGGATACACATGCACCATGAGCCTTGGTTTCCATGTACAGCTTCTCATAGCGAAAGTCCACACAAACAAGGAGACATTCACACGAAGATTCTTCTCTTCACAGTGATCTGACGGGTAACCAGATTTTTCAGTCCTAGTCACATTATAATTAGGATACTGTTGCAGCCTGGAAACCTGAAGAATTATTTAGTGACTCACCTCAACAGACAGTGACAAGTAAGATGTATAAGGCATACTGCCAATTTTTTTTTATGGTCAAGAACTCTGTTTTGTTCAAACTTATCTCTTTGCCCCCCTCCCCCCGACTTTCTCAAAACAGCAACAAATCAAAAATGCACAGACACAAACAAGAAGAGTCCCAAACATCATGAAAATTCCCCACAGAAACATGAGGAATACTGTAACACTATATACTCATACCGTCACAACATTCATTTAACACTCCTAAAACAGCAGTGTGAAAATTTATTAGCTAACGTCTACATAAACGTGTGGTAAAGCACTGTTTAACTTAAATTTACATTAGCAATCCCTACTACTGTATTTAACTATCCCATCTATTCAGACTCTATCAGCTGTCATGTCTTCCTCTATACTCCCTAGGTTCCTGCTTCCCTCTCTGCACAAGCCGTGTCCTCTTGTCACAACCCCTAATTGTCTCTTCTTCAGCACTATCCAACACCAGCAGACAGGAAATGCTGGAGGTTGTTTGCCCTGCTGGTTCACTTCCTTTCTGTAATCCTTGTTCTAAATCTCTTCCAAACCATCCCTTTCAGGGCATCAGATTTTAAGCCTTACCTTAAAGGTCATACAAAAGCTTTTTGTCCTGTAATCACCCCATTCCACTCTCACCTCCCAGGTTTTGTCTCCAATTTCAACAGAACTAAGACTTTGATTAGGGGAAACAAAAGAATAATGCATTTTAAAATATGTTCTTTGGCTATGTGAGACAAGATTTCCCACAGTACCTAGCAATTTTGTTCAAAGGACCATGTTTCTCTGAAAAGTGTTCACGCAGCCTACCCTGGCATGGCCCTAGCTGACTACCAACCAAGATCCTCTCTGGTAACAGTACTTAAAGAACAAACAATTAACCTTTAATAACGCAAAGCCTCCTTCGGGAAGGGAAGCAGGACAAAGAACCACCTCCTGCTGACCTCCTCTTCCACGGGTGTGTGTTACCTGTAGGTGTGGCACCCAGCTGTGCCACCTCCGTGTGCCGCCAAATTTCTACTGTGGGGTCGCAGCAGAGCTGCTGCTGGCAGAGCCCAATGACAGCACCCGGTCCACTGCATTCACATCTCAGAAAATACAGTCTCGACTTGTAAAAAATGTTTCATAGCCAGAAGACCCCAATTTTGCAAAAGAAGCACAAGCTTCTATAGTAAGTGTTGAGCAGCTTCACATAATGCTTTTGGAGGGCAGGGAAGTCACTTCTTTAAATCCTTTAAATTTCCACTTAAGATAACACTCAGAATTTCTTAGTACAATCATTGATTAAAAATCCTTCTAACTAAAGTAACAAATCACTTCAGCAATAGATCTGAAGGTGACCTTTAAAGGATGGGCAATTTCTATCCTTTAAAGAAGTTCTTAAAAAATAAATGGAAAGTTGTACTCCAAACACATGGACAATTAACTATAACTGAATAATGAAAATATTTAACAATTATCAATGAAATCCCTTTTTACCTAATATGAGTTTCTGGAGAAGCTCCACAGTTCAGTTACAACAGAACTAAAGTATACATAATTGTGTTTCTTACCAAGTAAGTTTAGCAAGCACAGGTTCAAGACTGAAAGCCAGGAACACTGCAGGCCTCGGCTCATTTACAGGACAAGGAAAGCACAAGCAGGACACGGAACAGAATCTTTCCCACAGTGACACTCAAGGTGCCTCAGACAAGTCCATATGGCCTGCCTAGGTGAATAAGCAAGGAGTTTAATTCCCATCCTGTTTCAAATATTTCCAATTCTGTTTTAATACAAAACAGAGTGGAAGTATCACTAATTCATTATTTCCATGGCCTTATACCCAATATAAAACTATTTGTGAATTTCTTTCTGTATAGTTAAGGACACAAACGTCATTCCAGTACAGCCTCTTCCAAGCATTAACTTTTTCCTGAATTGTCTGGATACTTGAGATATTTTTTGTGGGAACAGAAAGAGGGCATGAGGTGCACAAGAAGGCAGGATCTGGAAGATTTCTTGATCTACACAATAGAGTAGAGGGGCTCATATCCATCCTAAAGTGCTACCCTATAGCATAGTAGGAGGTCCAGGAAGTTCCTTCAATTGCACTAGCTACATTCAGAAACATTTAAACTTTTAGGAAAATTCTGATCTTTCCCTCCTACTCCCAAGGAGTGGACCAGGACTGAAGACATGGAGGCATCAGAAAGAAGAGAGAAAACACCTGGCACCTATACCTGAGCTTGGTGGCATCAAAATCTTGTCTCTGTATTAGCACAGCCGAGAAACACGCTTAAAAACTGACAGTACTGAGAGATCCAGTCAGTACTGAAAAGTTTTGCCAACACAGTTGAATTTACTAGAAGCCATAGCTTAAGCTAGCAAAATTTATTGTGCAGATGCAGCGATGCTGACAGAAGAGTGCACTTTTAAAACTACTGATGTAGATAAGCCCTGAGACTGGAGCCGGTCTGATGAATATCAGAGGCTGTTAACAGATCCAGGTGAAAGGATGAGCACACCCAGCATGGTGAATGAAGGGGTTCACACTGCTCAGCTATTATCTCCGGAGGTACTCCTCTTCGAGGGGTGGGGGGTGGGGTGTGGTCTCATTCAGCTGGGAATAATGAACAGTGTACTCCACATCTCCCAATTCATGCCAGACTGCCTGGTTCTGCTGCACAGGGAGCTGTTGGGCAGGATTAGTGATAAAATTCATGTGTGTGTAAGTTAATTGGGGTTTCCAAGAAGCAGGTGTCAGAAAGAAAAAATATTTAACCTAAGGTATATAACCTAAGGTATATTTGGGAGTTTATCTTTCATAAGGGGTAACAGGTAACAGAAGGGATAAAGGAAATCTTGATGTTCCTTTACATCAGTTAGGATCTGCATGTAACTGAATTTAAGTGTATGTAATCAAAGAACTCACACACAGAGAGCAAGTAGTGCAAACAAACAAACAAAAATAAACAACCCACAAACACAGCTGTAATACAGAAAGACAGACTTGCACAGAGAGTTTGAAACATAGTGACAGAGACTAGAGCAAAGCAGGTAAGAGATTGGAAAGGTGAGGAGACGTTTTATAGCTCTGTGGCCTGACTAGGCACATAACCATCAGATCTTAATTGATACGCAGATCTTGCTTCCCTAATGCTTAAAAAGCTTAAGTGAACATTACAAAAATAGTGAAATGTGTATGTGTGCATATAAATATATACACATATAAAAAGTAATGTTATATATACACACACACGTGTATATATAAATTAAAAACACCTATGAAGTACATGCTGTGGGGAAAGTATTATTAGAAGTCATCTTCTTGACTCTAAAATAACAAAAAACACTACGTAGCTAACCTAAGGCAAGCCAGCTTTGGAAATTTATGTCACTAATTTGACTCCCTTACCCCTTCAGCAATTGTATTTTCCAAAACACTTTAATGCTGATAATAATGAGTTCTTTATGGTAAAAGTGACCAAACCAAGATAACAGGGAGTACTGGAGGAAGGAACAAGGCAGGAATGTTCTTATAACTATTTAAGCTCCGTTTTTAAATACTGCCTCTTCCTCTTTCTCTGAAAAAAAACAGGGGCATCTCCCCCATGCAAATAAACATGGGAGGAAGTTTTTAAATTTAGGTGACAAAGCAATCAGTCAAAGGTGCAAAATGCCATCGTAGAGAAATTCTACACTGGTTTTGAAGCTAGAAAAACGTAAAACTAATTGCCTCCAAATGCCTTTTATCTATTTATTCAGTTAAAATAAAATTTATTATGGAAACAAAACAAGCATCACCAGTAACAGCAAAATATTGCTAGCTATGTATTACTCTGGTTGTCTTACCTGTTGTACCCACAGGGCTATGTTCTTGTGTACCTGAAGGAAAAATTACTAGCTTTTCTCAGAGGTGCCAGATTTATCAGGAGCTGCTGCCTCGGAGAGGAAAAGTACTCTCTATCAGCAAGTCAAAAACATTGCTGTGAGGCTGCATCTTCCACCTCCCATTTAAGCATTTAGTTACCTTTCACAACAACATGGCAACAGCAACAAAAACACTACTGGCTGGCACACAACTCTGGTTTAAAGGGCACTGACTGTCCTGCAGAATTGTTAAATTAGAGATTGTGTCATAGTGATTCAGTAACAGCTACCATATAAGGAACTAATGAAGTAGTATCTTACCTCACTAGGATGTCAGTCCTGAAAGCTTGAGCATACCGGTTCGGTGTTGCCACACTTGTGATAGGACACAATACAGTCTTCTTTGAAAACGATCTGTCAGTCTCAATTTCTAAATGCCTTACCCATAAAATCATGAAGCAGGTTGGCTTCATCAAACAAGGCATAATTCAGAGTCACAAAGCACCATTTGCCAGAAACCCAGTGATAAAATTCTAGAGTCTGGGTTTTCATGCAAGGACAGAAGAAAAGACTTGGGAGTGTTTTGAGGGAGTCCATGTTCTCCCTACTGACTGAAGAGCAAGCCAAAAGGATTTGGCAGATGCTTACAAGAAATTAAGCTGAAAACTTATTAAAAACCCAAAACAAACAGAACCTATTTTCTTGTGTTTTAAAAAAGGACGAAAGGGCAATAGCAACTGTAATAGCATTCCCTTCCCTCCTCTCCCCTTTGCAGATGCCCTCGTTCGAACGCTCATCCAAGAGGCACAAACCTGTGCTCCAGCGCTCCACAACCAAACAGGCCTGAATGCACACGGGATCATCCCACACTTCTCCTGCTGAAGCTCAGCCTTGGTGTGGCATGTAGGAGAGTCATGAAGCCAGGAGAGCAACAAGAAAGAGTTTGATAGGGTTTGGAGAAAATGAGAAGACTACCTTTTTCCCTTAGGCAGCACAGCATTAGTTTATTCCTTGTATCTGCTTTATCATTTTTAAAAAAAGATCTTTTTAGCCAGGTTTAAATAAGAAGATTCTGACCTGCAGCTATACTTCAGTCTGTTTCGAGTGCATTTGGTCATGTTGCCCAACACAATTCCTCAGACAGGAAATATGAGCCAGATGCTCATGATTTCAGGAAGCTTTAATCTAATTATATTTCTATATACAAAGTAGCCCAATATATATGATTCTTGCCAATGCTAGCGAAAGGCCAGTGCCTTTACACTGACCTGGCAGCACAGGGTCTCAGGAGCTGTCTGGGGTTGTCTTGACCTGAGCTGATTTTAACAGCTGCCAGGTGGTTGAGCAATTATTGCCTAGCCTGTCCCTGAAAATGCCATGGGGAAAGTCTGATGCCCCTCAGTAGTCACTGGGTAACAAAGAGAAGACCTCTATATCAGCTGAGGCTGGGGGAGGCTTTGGGGCAACTTTGAAAACCTCAGCTGGGAATTGATGAGAATAAAGCAGGCTACAATAAAATATATAAAACCAACCCCAAGTAGACCAAGATCAAGGAGGAAACCAGCCCCACCATGAATACCATGCTCCTTGTGGCCGAGGGCAGGGAATGCTGATGATTTCTTGGAAACACGTTCCCACATGCACCATTTTGTTTCCATCCTCACAACAAAGAGGAACACTGGAAGGGGTGAGTGTAACACCAAAAAGGCACTTGGAAGTTTTGTTTAACTATCTTAAATGTATTATTAAAGAGACTTTTCTACATTACTATGGGCTATTAGACTGTTAAAACATTAAAGAACTAAGACTTTCATAGTAGTCCAGTTATCTATGGCATTTGCCCTTTTATCTTAAGAAGATTCAGAGTGTATCAATAAAGTGCATCTTCCCATCCACAAGGAACAGCTTTTAAAAGCAAATAGAGAACTGTAAACGCTTTGGAAGATTTTAGAAACCTGGGATCCTGAGAGCACTAGATCATCAGGTCTCCTGCCACTTTCCACTGCTGTTTCCTTATTCACTCCACATGCAAAACCTTTCTCTTTAGTAACATCTAGTAGAGAGTAATGATAATGGCTGCTGCCACATAAGCTCTCATTTGGGCAACAGTGTCTGACTGACAAGTGTTTTTCACAGGACACTAGTGACATGGATGTTAAATCATGGCATAATTATTACATACTGCATCCAAGTGCTCACTTTCCAAATTCGTAATAAGCATCAATAGCTATCAGAAGTAAAAAAAAAAAAAAAAAAGGAACTTTAGAGAATACAATATTAAATTTGACCTACTGAAATGAAAGAATTTTAAACAACTACTTCAAAGGAACTACTACAAACAGTCCTTATTAGGAGGCAAAACTCTACATGACATCTACTCTGTATGACCTTCCACCACCTATCAGTTATAACAAAAAAAAAATTTTACTGCCTATCATTGTTTGAAGTACATTTTACTACTATGGGACTTGGTTTATTTATTTAGATAGGTAATTTATAGATCTAGTAATTATATTATGGGTTAAAAGATCTGCTTTATTACTAACACTAATTGGCTGAAGGAGATCACTTGCTGAAACAGCAAACCCTTTTCACAGAGCTTCTTTGTTCCATTACTGCATAAGACCTGTGATTAATATTAACCTTTATTTCACAGATCCTTACAAAAGTAAGAAGAAAATATTCTCTTTCTTGATCCTTTGGAGGAAACTGCCCTCACTCCCACAGACCTTAAATACCCAAATTCCCTGAGACAGTTTTGTGAAATGAATCCTTTGATGAGCTTCAGAATCAGGCGTTCTAACAAAAAAACCCAACCTGTGTCTCTATACTCTGCTGCTGCCACCATTGCTAACAATTATAAGCTTTCAGTACTGTGAATAATTCAGAAACTCATCTGCTCCTTTCAGTGGAAACACAATGTTGAGAGAAAAAGGTCACTTCCCCCCCCCCGTTCCAACCACTGACTTTTCCATCCCAGCGCTGGTCTGATCGTATGATGCACCTAATGTTTGATATGCATTGCCTGACATCTTCTTAGCAGCAGTTAGTCTGTTTAGCTTAGAGTACAAAAATAATAGGAGCACAAAGGACTGACAACTTTCATTGGTTATACAGACAGTACCCGCACTCACATTTGCTGTAGCTATTTCAGACACCTGATCTACAGTAGGCCTATGTTTAATTATAAAATAGACAGATGTCAGCATACGTATTGTAACCAGGCAATCTGGTACTAATGCACAGAAACAGTGGTACTTGAAAAACATTGATTAAAAGTAAGTATGAGCTGTATAATCACCTGTTTTCCAAAGACTAACACTTGAGAATACTCCCCTTCAGGCCTTTTGAAAAGACTGTAAATTCACTGCCACTTCCTCTTTAATCTTGTAATTAAAAAGTACAGTGGAAGGCTGTCAGTATATACACACGCAATATGCAGTTTTATTTGAAAATGGTATCTGTCAGAGCAAGACAGATTTATGCAATATAGTGTTTAAGGGATTAATTACTGTTTACTTCAATCTCTGCCTCCCTTCACTTAAATAAGAACCTTTTTTTAGGCCAAGAAAGCTTATTTTAAATACATATGCAAAGGATCTGTATTATCGTGAATGCTTAATTTTCCAAATAAAGATGATTGGTTAAAATTTTAACATGAAATTTTACTGAACTCTAACACACAACCAGTTGAAGGCTGCTGCACTGAACCACAAGTTTGTGTCTAACCATGAAGAAAGCTAGAGTATTCTTTTATACTAAAAAAAAAATCTGCCAGTTAATACCGCAGAGCGCAGCACCCAAGTATTTTTACTCCTCTATTTCTTTCTTTTCTTCCTCTGGCTGAAGTCAAGCTGATGGTCAAGGAAGATGACCATCTAAGGGAGAATGAAAGATTACGATGCTTCCCCTCTCAAATAAAAACCAGAAAAACCCAGAAAAAAACCCAACCCTCAAACCCTCTCCGCAAGGAACAAACCACACCTTCCCCCCTGCCCCAATCACTGGTGTTCAAATAAGGTCCAGCAGGTTGTGGTTTGTTACCTGACATCTTTTCCCCAATTCCTTCCTTCTTGCCAAGTAACTTTAGATATATCACAAGATGTCAAATTTGGTCTCCCTGGTTTTGCTGAAGGACTTCTCAATGCCTTCATTATCGAGATCCATGAACTCCTCAGACTTCAGCAGAAAGAACAAGAGCACTCTATAATGAGGAGGGTAACCTCTCTCCCAAGCACCCTTCACTCAGAACTACCTCCCCACACACCTCCCCAAACATGGCTAAAAATGAGCAATTTCACAAAAATTTAAAAAATAAAATATTTTAAAACCCCCAACAAAAACCAAACCAAGCAAAACCCAAACAACCAAGCAAAACAGTGTGCACTTGCTCATCTGCTAAAAATTTTGTTTTAATCCTTCCTTGAGAGAAAATACCAGAAATAGATATTTATCATTCTGAGAAGAGAATAAAGTCTCTGTTTCTAATTTAAAAGCTCCCTAAGCATCTCAATTCTATACAGGCTGTCAAAAAAGCATGCTGCGTGAAGAGTCAAAAGTGGTTATAAACTTCCCGCCTCTCAAATGCTGCACATCTGCAATGTCCCACTGCAAACATCCTGTGTGAAACTGAGTATCCCAGACAGTCAGAGCGCATTCTGAGGCCTTGATCATTTTGTACTACCACCTCTGCATCTCTAAAAAAATGACATTACTATCAGGTGTAGGTCTAGACTATGTCCGGTACTAAAATGATTCTCATAAACACGTAGGCTCCTTTGCACAGCTGTAGGGTAATAAGATATTCTTACATGCCTGGTAAAGGGAGCAATTGAAGTATCTACTTTTATAGTAAAATTCACATATACTATATATATTCTAAATGCTACAGCAATTTTAACAAGCCTAAGAATTTTTTTAAATTTTTATTTTAACTTCAGGCAGGTATGCTGCCTGTATATTTGACAAAGAGGGAGAACACTGGGAACATTTCAGATGAGCGACTGTTAGGCTACTCTCCTGCCAATTAACAGAGCAGCTACTGCACTTCCAGACAGGAATAATATGAGCTGCAGCCCATGAAAGGCAGCTGCAGGCTCTCCTTCGCCACAAAACCTATAGAATCATTTAGGTCAGAAAAGACCCTTAAGACCACTGAGGCCAACCGTAAACCTAGCACTGCTAAGTCTACCACTAAGCCACGTCCCTAAGCACCACATCAAATACTTCCAGGGATGGTGAATCAACCACTTCCCTGGGAAGCCTGTTCTGATGCTTCACAACCCTTTCAGTGAATAAATTTTTCCTAATATCCTGTTTAAACCTCCCCTGGTACAACCTGAGGCCATCTCCTCTTGTCCTAAATGAACACTGAGGTCTTAGAAGCCAGCCTGCCTCTTCAGGACAAAACACCTCCCCCAAAGGCTGTGATAGAGTAAAATGACCAGCATACAGGAGGCATGTCTACAAGTTCATACTGTAAGTTCTGCAATTTGCTATAGATATCTAGCTTTTATAAACAAGAGACAAAAAAGAATAAGGTAAGCTCAATACAGACTGTGTTCAACAGATCAATAGGCAGAGTAGCTCCCATTTAGACCAAGACTTTTAACTAAGAAATCGAAGTAATTAACTCCTTTATCCTAGTGTTTTGTCTCAAGCCAGTAACAACCAGTAACACCACACTCTGTACAATTTTTGGTGATTGTCCTTCGTGGAAAGAGAGTCAAACTTTGATTTTGTCCCACTACTACAGGTGAAGTGTAGAAGGAAGCTGGGCAGCAGAGTAGAAGAGGCATTTCATAACATCCAATGACTTAAAATAAATTTCTACCAGCAGGTTTTACAGTCCAGCTCAGAGTCGTGTCCTTCTGGGCTGCTGTGACGAACACTGATAACCAGTGCTCATGAACATGAATTTTTTTGCTGGACTTGCTTACCACCAGTAATCTTCATGACATACCACACTGAAAAAGCAAGGCAAACAAAAATGACGAGCTAAATTTATCTTCCACTGTAAACAAGAAATACCATTGGTATAATGACTGCTGTGGACAATTCATTTATTGTGTTATATCCTCGTACCAGCAAGCACCAATACACATTATAAAAGGGGGGGGGGGGGGGAATCAATTAAATATTTTTAATTTGTTGTTAAAAACACAGCCAGCACATATAACAGAAATACTACTGTAAGACACTACCAATTTTGATGGAGTTTGAGTTTTTAGTTTTTTACATTTCAATTGTTGCATTTTTGAAAGAAACATCTAAGAAGTATGCACAACTGTCAGTAATAAATCAAACCAAGTAATCCATCTCAGTTTAAGGTTCATGCCTAAGTTTCAAAATAATTTGAAAACACGGATGAATGGTGGAAAACACCTACATGAAAGATTTGCATCATTAATTATTTTAAAGTTTGTAAGTTCATGAATGCATTGACAACATGAAATTTTTAAAATCGTTTGCATTTAAGTTATCAGATTCCCATTGTCTCTCCCTAGTATGTTCACACTTCGAACTGTATGCTGAAAAACTGAAGAATTTCAACAAATTAATTGCTTGTCTCTTTTTACTAAGAACATTAAAGCTTACTGATAGCAGTAAAAAAATCATTCATTAATTTTTATTGCAGCAGAGAGGAGGGAGGAAGAGGGCACTATTGTCCAGGCTCAGAGGAAAACAGGCATTGAATTCAAAAAAGGTAACAAATGGATTTTTGGAATGTGTACACAGCCATATGCTGCTAAACCTGCTAATACTTATATATATGCTTAATCTTACTACAGCAAGGAGTGTAACGTCTGGAACAAAATTACACAAACAATTTTCAAGGTCACACACTTATGTATACGAGTTAGCATATCACTGTGAAAAAATTGTCTTGCTTGCTGAATGATTTACATTCCAGTATTCCAATTTTAAATAAGCTTTGACAACTCACCTTAGAGTGATTAGTCGGAATCTCAGAATTTGCAATGAGTATGAAAAAAACCCCATTGTTTGTAACATACTGTATGGAAACTATCTATAATTACCATAGCTGTTTCTTTCATGGCTATTTAATTGCCTCCCAGAATCATTTACAATCCACATGCAGCTGTGCATTCTGTACAAAACAATTCTTGAACAGAAATGTATGAAAACGACCAATACACCTAATTCAAAGCCCCTAATATTTTTATATCTAGCTGTTCAGGTTCATATGGTGCCCCTCAAGAGTTTTCCAAAAACACTTTTTCACGACAACAAAGCAAACCTAATAGACAACACAGATGAAGACTTATGACAAATTTCCCCTTTCTTAGAAGTCATATTACGAACGACTACATAAAGAACACATATTAGCAAGCTTATTTAGTGTAAAAAATACTTGTCAGTGAAGCTCCACTGTGTGTAGTGCTTTGAAACCCATGAAACAGAAAACAATCACAACCTTCAGTAAAAGATACAACATGTAAACTATGGCTTAGAAGCACTCTTTTGGGAAATGTAAGCTATTTAAATATATTTAAAATTTACCTTTATGTGCCAAAATAAGCCTGTCTTTCTCAGTCTTGGAATCTTTCTCAGTTTCTACACCTTCTTCACTGATTTTTCTCCCAGCAGGAGCCAGCAGCAGTTGCTGGAAGAAGCAGAGGGTTTCATTCCCATCCTTCATAGCAGGGCAGGGTTTGCTACAACCCAAAACCCCCAAAGCCAAGTTTACAGCAAAGGGGCTGCTAGCATCCTCTCTTCCTACAGCTTTTCTCATTCCACGTACTCTTCAGGTTTCACTGCTAACCATCACATTTACCTCAGCCAAGAGGAGAAGGATTTCAGGCACGTTACAGACACAGAACCCAATGGACTCATTAAGGTGTCTTTTGTATATGCGTTGTACCAAGCTGCTGAATTCAGTATCCCTCACTACTTCCCATATAAAGCTTGCTCAGTTTACAAGAACGTGTGCCTTCTTATTAGTGACCTCCATGCTTTCCCTGCAAGGCAAGTGATCTGAACGATCCCATTTTCATCATAATCTGAAAACAGTAACACCATGGCTAGCTACTGTGTGTCATACTGGGGGTAAAATGTGACTGTTAAGGTTTTTTTTTACCAGCTTGTTGAGAAAGGAGTTGAAGACAAGCCCAGCTACATGGCCCCGAGTATTCTAGGTCATTGAAAGGATCTAAAACTTTTTTCCTTCATTCAAAATGTTGTCATCAGCAAAACAGCAAATACTTTATAATGTTTATGTTAGAAGCTCTTCTAAGATTATAATATTACCCTAGAAAAATCTAATTTCTCCCTTCACGCAGCAAGACCAGTACTCCTTGGGCGTGGGAAGATCACAAACAGGAACTGTAAGAGTTGCAAAAGAGGACACAGGAATTTTTTTGTCCCTAGTTTAAGTGTTGTCTTCTAACCCCTCCAAACTGAAAACTATTTCAGAATATTAGGAAGTCATCAAAATGTAAATACAATAAAAGCACAAGCTTAAAGATTAACTAATGGGAATGACTCAATTCACCCTGTGGAAGGATTATTTTGTTGGTTCGGTTTGGGTTTTTTTCCCCACTGACCCAACAATTTGATGACATTTGAGAACAATGTCCTGGAGACATCTGCCAAACAACTGTATCAGGGACAAGAGGTACAAGTCTTAGACTCCAAAGAGCTCAGTAGCTCATTGAATTGCAATGATCAATTAAGATTTTTAAAGAATAATAGTAGTTGTCAAGAAATGTTAAAGGCATGGTTTATCTATCTATACACACACACGAGATATATATAATACTCCATTGATATAATGGAGAATGCTCAAATACCTGTAAAAGTTCTTTTAGATCTTCCAAATTTCTAGAAAAAATGTTTTTACCAAAGTAAAATGAACATGGTAAGGAAGACATTTGATTATGGTAACATTCTGTAACAACTTAGATTTTTTGGAGCCTATCTTGCAAGGAACATACAGTACCCTGTTATCGTAACAGGGAAAATACTCCCAGAGACAAACCAACAGATAATAGGAAAATAGGGTACTAATACGTGTTTTCTCTGTGGAGAAAGGTCCCAAAGAGTTGCACTAAAAAACTCAGGAGAGATTAATAGCAAAGCAACAAAATTAACTGAGCCTGAAGATATGACTATTCATTACCTCTTATAACTCAAGTAATAGGAATTTCTTCATAGCTTTTCACATATGGGCACAGAAGGAAACAGGATATTAAACTAGCTGAATGCTTGGCCTGACCAGTACAGTTGTTCTTAGTCCTTTATTTCACAATATCCCAGCAGTACAATGCTGTGGCATTTCTTAACTCATACTACCAAGAGACCACAGCCAAAAGTGGCTGTCTACTCCTCTTCTACCCAACCCATACACTTGCAGCGCTTTATCTAGTAGTCATACATCAGGATGAGCTAGAAAATCTGCCAATTGATTTTACTGGGTTTGTTTTTCATGAGTTCACAGCAATAGTATGTGAGGAAAAAACTCTGCTGGTTTCCAGAAGAGGAATTACAGAAGTTCACACATTGACTTAGAATAAGGTTCTCTCCTATGGAGAGTTGTAAGATACGCAAGTAGCAAGAAGGTGGTTGGAAAAGTTGGAAAATGGGCAATTTAATAATTTTAACGTTACTGTAAGTAGATTACAAACACCTCATTTTCTCTCCTGCATGGCTTCATTTATTTTTTTTTTAATTGTTTTATTTCTCAGGGAAACCTACAGAAAACTTTCCTTCTTCCCCCCCATACGGAAGCTCCTCGACTTGAAGAAATAGGTTTGAACTGGGTCAGTGAGCTGAAGCATCTCACGATGTTAAATACCAGAGGTGGTGTGAGGAGCAAAAGACATGGCACAGCTCAGAGAAGGGACTCTCTTGGTGCTGGTGAGCTAGTTTGGCTCCACTTTTACATTCCCAGTGCACCTACATGCTAGGTTATGAAAGACATTGAGCGTCATAAAGCAACTGATAGGCGATAAAAAGGGTATGAAGCACCTAAGACACCATAGAGCACGCTTGGACCTGGTGGTCCAGGGGGAGTAGTCTTGCAGACTTCAAGTGCTGGTCATAATATGGCATTTTCTGTAAGAGCTCAAAGCACACTGCAGGGAATTTAAATCTTGCGCTCCCACCATTAAGTAGAAAAAAAGGGGGGAAAAGTCTCACCAGTTGAGACCACTCCCTTCTGGTAGAAAATGGTGTTTTGACAAGGGGAAAAAATATTTTGTGTTTTTAAACAAGGCATAATATGAAAATCTTATTTTTCTGAATTATTTGTTGATGTAAGAACTCAGAGAAAACAAAAAAAATATTACAGCTAAAGTAGTTACAACTACTCTTTCATTAAGATTCAGTATTTATGCAGCTACTCCTGCATAACTCATCATGGCAATCCACCAACACTTGTCGGTGCTGGTATCCTGAGGTCATGAGGAAAAGATATGGACAAATAGTAGGTTATTTGTGATTTTCTTTATTTTTAAAATGCCATAATGTATACTTGGAAAAGACAGAAACAGTGAAACAGTGTATGTAAAAGAAAGAACATGTTTAAATATTAAAAATATTAATAGCAATTACACTCATTTTTCTGGATAAAGTCAGAAAACGCAATCCAGATTCAGGAAATAATGGAAAAAATTGAAAACTCATAGGTAACTGAAGGTTTTCACATGCAGAAAGTATTTCATTTAGCTGGAGAAGCATATTTAACACAATGATGTTGGCTTACAGTTGTGTACTGCTCATTATTTGAGACATACAGAATAAAAATAGCTAGCTATCATATCCACTGAAAAAATACCTCCATCTCCAGTCTTCCAACATAAAATCTACCGCTTCTAACTTCTTCATAACATCTGACCCTTCAAATCTAATTATGTTTTGTTTCAAATATTGTATATTTATCAAATATTACATTCACAACAATTGTCCTGAAGAAATCACTTCCATACTATATATTTTTATTTACAGCAACTTCCAGGAAGTTGAGAATTCTGCAAAGGAATATATTGATTTCAAGATAATAATAGATGGCAGCTGTGTGATCTAAGTAGCTTTTCTTCAGAAAAAGGATCAAGTGATAAAGTAGTGTTGTTATTTGTAAAAGTCACGAGCTGGCAGATCGTATTAATCTAAATTTTACAAATGGTGTAAGAATAAAAAAAGAATTTAGTTTCTACGGCTGAATCTTATCAATACCTAGCTTTAAAGAGACAATCGTAACCACAGCTCCAATTAAGATATTTTGATGAATTCACTGTATTAATTCTACTTCTAAGACAGAAAACACTGTGTTGAGAACTGTTTGCAGTAAGATTAACTTTCTGCTCAGATGCCTTCTATCTCCCCCATCTACCCTAGCTGTAAATATTTTTTCCAATATTATATTATTTTTACTACTAACAGAGAAATTGCACATTTTAAAAAAATCAAACACAATTCAAGAAAATCTATTTGCATTTCGATTTAATCTATTTAACAATACTCTGCAAATTACATCTCGAACTTTGGAGAGAGCCTTTAAAACTAAAATCTACAAATTTAAAGGAGAAATTTAGAACAAGATAAGTAAAGGGCAGAGTCCTGGTCTGAGTATTCTTGCACAAGTATGTTCCAAGCTGAAATGCAATGGAAGCGGACAAAAAGATGATTGATTTAAGAGAACACACATGTGTTCTGTACCTTTGAAAAGCAAAATTCGTAGGTTTGGGGAGCCAAGTAGAATTTTAGCAGTGTGAAAAGTGTCAGTTCTAGTTTCTTCATTTCATGAATATTCAGAAGAACACACATCTGAAGCAGCATTTCTTCAGAGATGTCTATTTTGTCTAAGCAATCTAGCAATACACATTTTAGTGGCCTTATAGGCAAAGAATGCATAGACAGGCTAGGTGAAAGACACTGCATATAAGATTTCCAGAGTTTATAGATTCCTCCATTAGTTTAATAAAAATTTATTAATAAAGAACAATAAAATATAAGTTTACAACAACAGAAATATTTGCTATATTTATATTCTGTACGAAGCTTGCTGAAGAGCCTGTGAGTCCCTTGCATGAAGACTTACACCAAATATGGTGGCAAGGGAGTGCAAAGAAAAACAAAAACTGCTTACTGATGACTAACAGCATAACTATGAACAAAAATTATCATCCAAGTTCCTGTCCCTTTATTTAAGTTTTATGCTTTCCAGGAAAACACTAGAATAGAAAAAAAAAAATCTTCTCCATAACAACACAAAGTGTTCAATAGTCATTGATCTTGGTCACAAGAAGGTATCATTAGCACCAGGATCACTGGCATCCTCTTGTAGTACTGTCCTGTTCAGGTGGAGAACGCTTATCCCTCTTGCTTACCTGCCGATCCCAGATGCCCAGATGTAAACACCAGCCCTTCAGCCTCCACCAGTATGTCCCAGCACTTTTACCTTTGTGAATGTGAAAACCATTGAAGTGTCTTTAGCTAAGAGCTCTCCAAGTAACACCTGCCAAACCCTGAGCATTGTTCAGAGCACAGCTGCTGGACACTTCTAAAGTGATACTGTTCAGGGCAGCGTCTTCCAGCAAATAGAAACACATGCAACATATACAGCTGTTAGCTGTAGGAAAATTCCTCGCTCATATAGTAGAAAGTGAAGGACAACAGCAGCTACTCTAGAGCCAAAAAGACTGCTTACACTTTTCATGGCATGTACCAAAGCCTGGTACTTGCAGCCCTGCCTCCTACAAGCCAGGAGGAGGGAGAATGTGCTCCCAGGGATGGACGAGGCACTGGTTAAGAGCAACACAAGCAGCTGGGGAGCTGAGCACCCAGCACTGCTTTTAAGTCCCACAGTTACCTTGACGTGTACAGTTACCCCCAAGAGGGGGTGCCCTGATGTGTACTATGTGCTACCTTGACTCTCAGAGCAACTGTCTTACGGAAGGAACAAGAATGAAGAACAAGGAGAGAAGAGAACTGTCTTGGGTTTGCTTTTTCATGTCTGCAAGTTATAGCTAGGCAGTACCTGTGTCAGCCTGCCCCTGCCCTGCATGTAGGCTTTGCAGTTTGTTTCCTGAAATACTGGCAGACAAGGCTCTTGTCGTATCTCATCAAGAAATGATGATCAACTGCCCACGCTGGACATACTTCAAAGACACAGTTACTAGAATAAAAGTACATAACAGCAATACCCTTGTCACAAGTCTACATAACCTGCTTTGAAATAGTGAGTATCAAATCAGAACTAAATTTTTCCTAAATTCCTTAGTGTAACCCAGAACTTCCAATAAACAAAAAACACACCTTCAAAAAAGAATTACACAATCACTTATAGAAGAGAATTCCTGAGATGTTCAAATAAGCCACACTGCTTAGAACACACTAAAGAGTGTTATACCCTACTAATCATATTTTAAAGCCATGAAAGAATCACTCAGAATGACCCTCTGAATGCATTTTAGAACCTCAGTGCATATTATTACCCAGTTTATAAAATTAAACAAGTAACTTTCACAGTAGTTTCACAGAATTTTAGTGAATATTGTTGATAAATGTCAATGAGAAAAATAAGTTCTAGAAGCAATATACTGTGTTTCCACAGAGACAAACCAGAAACTCAGCAGTAGGGGAAAAAAACTAGTTCAGAGAAGAGAAAAAAAAAAAAAAGGCTGTCACTGAGCAACAGAAGTCAATTTCCACAAAAGAATAAGGGAGTGTTCAGCTAATCACTGTCTACTTCCTCTAGACTAGTATTGACATGTACAACGTCCCATTCAAGACTAATATAAAGAACAAAGTGAATAGTTTATTTTCCCCCCTTATCCCAAAATGTAAAGTCAATATATATGAACCAATATTACAGATTACAAGGAGCAGCTAATCTAATATTAGTTATAAATTAAACCTAAAATTAGTTCTATTAGAAGTCACTATAAGTTAGTTTAATGAAAAATAATAACTATATGCCTACAGTGACAGAGGTATCACAATTTCATACTCATATTATGCCATAAATTTTTGATCCCCAACTTCTATTCCAAAACAACTCTTAAAGATGTCTTATTACTCTTGGCTAAAGCCAAGGCTAAATGTTAAAGACATTCTTGTGGGAGCCTTGCTGAATCTGTTAAAGACAAACTAGATTTCTGTTTAAAAGAACATTCATTCTGCAAGTTAGAAGACTAATTCCAACTATAACTTCTCCTAAGTACCTGCCTGCACTGTGTCTACTAAGGAGACACTAAATTACATATTTAAAAGAAGCAGCTTACAGACCTCTGCATACTCCTAAAATATTAAAATACCATATATGGTAGACAAAACATTAAAGTAGAAAAAGGTTTCAACAAAAAAGTAAATTCTAAACTTTCAAACAAATTAGGAGACCTAAAGGTCTGTCAAAGGCTTCTGGGAAAAATTTGTCTCTTATATTTGAAAATTTGCTAACATTTTGTAAAGGTTTGAATTGAATTAATTTCAAATCATACTACCTTTCAGGGTTACTCTCTGGTCAGTCAATGAAGCCTACGTGAATTTGTCACGACGTGCAAACACCAGTTTTGTAGAAGATTTCCTTAGTTCGCATTTGAAGTTATAACATTTTGACTGAAACAAACACAAGCCTCCAAATACGCTGTGACCTTTGCAAAACTGACCACCTCTTTCCAAGTTCTGCAGCTGTAGCCAGCAACCACACACTAATGAACAATTTGCCCACGTTCAGAAAAATCTCCAATGTGCTTTAACACCTGACATTTTGGGGGGACGGGGGACGGACCCAAACAAAAAATCCCAACCCCTACACTTTCCTTTGGCTGTAATCTGATGGTGGGAACTACCACATGTCTGTAGCATTAGACCAGCTCTACAGATGTGAGAGCTGATACTCAGACGATAAAAGTAAGACTCAAGTTCAGAGCTAGGGCTCTGTTGCCGTTCAACTCTCTGGGTACTACACAGCACCACAGCTCAGGAGTTGTTCTCTTGTCTCTTGCACATTGCTTGTAAAACTGGCTGGTGCTTGTGGTGAAAGCTTCCAGCCTCCACCACACTGCACAGAGGCAAGGTCTTGTTTTCACAAAAAGCACCATCTTCTAGCTCCCACCAGTCCCATGTGAATACGTAAAGCATGGAGAACCTCTTGGTCAGGCAGACTGACTCTTTGAATGCAAATGCAAGCTGAGAATGAATTTTAAATTAGAGAAGACACTGAAAGGGACACAAATCAGTACACAAAGCAGTCACGAGGAGTTTGTAGACTGTGCCTCAAATAGTTTGATACTGGAACAAATCAAAGCACATTACGAAATGTTTGCTTTTTGTCTAGGGTCTGGACGATATCTAACAGTAATTCAGTAATCATTCTGAGAAAAAAATTCAGGGGTGAAAACAGGTGTAGTAAACATTGATTTAAAGTCAAAACAAAATCAGCTGCAGTCTTAATGTGAGTAGTCACCACACTAGCCATCAGAGCAGTCTTCCCAGGCTGTTCAGCGAGCAGCACATGAGCAAGTCTAACAAGGCTGTTCCAGCACAACCCTTACAGCTTCAGAAGTGCTTATATGGAACAGGATGATAAAGGAACATTTGCATCCTGCCCAAAGATCCAAGCATCTTGAAGCTTTACACAGAGGAATGTAGAAGCAGTAATATGTGCTTTAATCACTAAAACTCTAGAACTGCCAGTCTTCTACATAAAAGACTGCCTAAACCAGTCAAATAGCCAAGGACCTCAGCATTGGACTTGGTAATGCAGGAATATCGTAAGCATCCATCACAGTAGAGGGAGTTTGTTTTTTGTTATTCTCCAAAAACTGAAGGACCATATGCAATATCATGTATGAATCACATTAAGTGTACTTACACTTTGAATCCTAACAAATGAGAACAACCCCAAACAACTTTAAAATTAAGTTTTAAGAAAGTTATGCACCCAAGTAACATGATACAGTAACTGGAAGAAAAGAGACTAAAAATTATCTTGAAGGAAAAAAAAAAAGATACAAGAGCTCCTATTAAAATACGCTCAACTCATGTCACTAAGATCTGTGCTAAAATGAAAGAAAAATACTGAAAGCAAAATATATGAGATGGCATATTTAGATTTTGAGCAGGAGAGAAGGGTTTCATATTGATCCCTGAGATTAACAGGAAGCCAGCCAAGTTCAGGACACTCAGAAAAAGAATGAATGCTTCTTTCACACACAGCAAATATGGAGACAAGAAGGAATAAAGAGAAATTAAACTGTCAAGAGAGGAAGTTCAGACCACAAGGTACTAAAAAATGCCAATGTTTATACATATACATATATATATAAACAACAAATGAGATTTGCAGGTAGAGAAAAGGTATAATTTGCGAAGTTCAGAATCAAACACGATACCGAGGTTATTCACAGAAAGTCTAAATAGCAACTATACAAGCAGAACAGTTGATTTGTCCCCAGGAGAAACACATCCATGCTAAGTATTTAGAGGGAAAGTCAACACAAGCAGACAAAGAGAACAGAGAAGAGTCATTAAAGGTGTCAAAAAATATGTACAGCTGAGAATCACGAGCACATAACTGTCAGTTAGCAGTATAGTTTAGATATGGCATATAGGAAAGAGCAGATGGCCAAGAAGTGACCCTTGTGAGAGACTCAAGAGAGCAAGGATCTTGTCACGTAAGTAGTGAACAAATACACACCTTCTTTTATTTTTTAAGAGATGTGTAGAAAAATGTCCACAATAAAAGGATGGGGCAGGCAGTTGGATAGAGATTTGTAGAAATGTGGTTGTTATATAAGGAGGCGAAAATGAAGGAAAAAATACCTGCACACAGACGTTGCACAGAGTTCCTCAGGGCTATCATTACCCAGAGTAGGTCAATCTCAAATGTAACTGCTTAACAAGGAAAAGACTATGAGTAAGGTCTAACACTGAGTATCTTCTCCTTTCACTACCAAACAATTCGTGATAAAAATGTTCCTTAGCTGGAGGATTTTATATCAGGCCTTTTATAGGTATGACATTTAAATCTTTTATTAACTGAACAATCTAAGCCAACTCTTGCAAAGCAAAGCAGCAGGTAGGCAAGCTCACTCCCAGTACTGGGTACATTTACCCATTTATTTAAATTATCTAACTAGATAGAACTGTAAAGTGAAAATATCACTTGTCAGAACATATCAGCTATAATCAGTGCTGTACATTTCACAAATAAACCAAAATTGAAGACTCTAAGTGTCTGACTAGCAACTCGCTCTATGCCAAACTTTCTTCTCTCAGAGCCTGAACAGTTTCTAAATTATCCCCTTGCTTCTGTCAAACTAAGAATTTAAAAGAATGCTTATTACTTGAAGAAACCAAATTTTCATCATAGGAAACATCATATAAATAGTAAATACGTATTGGTATAATCATATATGGTATAATTGGTATAATGATATATAAAATGGCTAATAAGAAAATAAAATGGTATCAACTTGCTCAAACTGCCTTAAAACAGTAAGACAATACTATGTATTTTGTTAAGAAGTCTTAACTAACAACAAATTTTTGTAACATTTCTTTACTTTTTTGCTATCTATCTTAGATATTGGCTTAACGTTGAGGGATCCTTCACTCCGCAGCCTGGAGAACAGACCTAGGTTCTAGGCTTCATATAACTAATGAGACGTCTATTTATGGCATATGTATGTTTGATACGCCCTTCATGTGGGCTGGAGAGTCCTCCCTGGTCTGGCAGTTTTTGCATGGATTAAGCAGAGGCCATATTAACAAGCAGGCCTCTCAAACAGACAACTCCGCCACCCTTTTTCCAAAACTTTGCCTTCCAAACCAATAAAAAATGGAATATCAGAAGCTGCCTTTTTATTACTGAGATCAGGAAAATGGGAATAAGGAAGAAAACCAGGAAGATAAAAGAATAAATGAAGATTAAGATGTTTTAAATCACAATGATGTATCGTATGCATCGTTACAGAGCACATAAAAACAGAACAGCCTAATATGATTACATTTAAGTGTTCTATGAGGATATGCATATGATAGATTGTTGTGATGTAAAACATTTCATTTCTATTGAAGCAGCTCTACAGCTTTAAAACCTGCTGCAATTTTCCATGTCTGCTGCCTTTTACATTCTTCAACTTCAAACGACAGATTCTGCTGAATATTTACTCACAAAGAACCTTGGCAGAACTTGCAGACCTTGATTTTCTTGTAGGATTGTAACTCTGTGTATGAGTTACCAGACCTTCTGCTTAGCATCACAGCATCAAGAACTAGAGTAATCTCAAGCAAAATTTTCATTCAACTGATTTTTCTCGCTGACAAAAACTCCTCTACCTAAAAATCCTGATGATTTGAAGCACCCAAAAATTGTTAGTGCTCAGTGCACAAAAGGCATCTCTGCTGCACTGTCAGACCAAGACTCAGTAGATAAATTGGAAATTCAGATACTTAAAAAAATACAGATATTTATATTTTACAGGACAGATTCCTAATCCTGTTTCAAATTGTAAAGACAAACAGATGCTAAGTACTTATGGAAAAAGCCACCATTCAATATATGAATAAATGTCCAAGTACATACACTATATACATACCTACAAGTTACACACATAGCTACTCAGACACAATACTCTAAGAAACCTTGCAATGTAAGTAGGTAAATGAATGTATAAATGAGTATTGTTTATTTTCAAGTTATAAACACTGCAGGTTTCCAAGCCAAACATGAAAGCTGGGAATATAACATATTGCTCTAAAAATCTGAATAAACCAGCAAAGAGGAAAGTGTGTTAAAAATATAGTGTGACATGCCACAAGTGGGACAAGTAGTTTTGCAAGGATTTGAAAACCAGCAGCACAACAGGTAAAAAAAAAGCTCCACACAAACCACCCCTCAAAAAACCCCACAACCCTGCAATAAAACAAAAGGTTTCTTTGTCAAATAGTATTTCAAGTCATCTGATCTTGAGAAATCAAGAGAATAGCTCAGTCACCTTCACTTTCATTCTCAAATCATGATGGAGATGGAGCACAACTTGTAAAAGATTTAGTAAATACATGGATCAGTTTATGTATTGCTAGCAATAACTTGGCAAACCTTCTCTATCCATTATAAGTGCATAGTGTTAACGACCCTTTCATATTCAAATTGAAAAGGTTACTGTAAAACAGAACAAAGAATATATCTAGCACCTTTTCACGGGTTTTATTTACAGTGGTTCTTCATGATGAAAATGTCCACATAATGTGTGCAGCTGCACCCGTTTAGTACCACGGTCTCAACAGGTTCCATAGCCTCAAGGACACTGAAGAGTCCACTCTTCCATGAAAAGGTCTTGAGGAAAACTAGGGACAGACGACACACCTCTCTTCCATCTTCCCTTAATCTTTGCCAGTGATTTACTAATTAAATGACCTGTCCAGATGGGCCTAGACTGTTTTCTGGGCAACTGACCTGAATAACAGCACTTTGTAAAACAAGCCGGTGCTAAACCCTTCCCTGTTTCTCCCACATCAGGTCCTGTGGTTGCAGTATGGCACCCATGCTGTGGGACCAGAAGCGAGTATGCACATGTTCAACCCAGCTCTCCTGAACATGATGGCTTGACTCCACTCACAACGGAACAGCAGTGTGAGCCGAGAACTGGTAACGACCAGCTACAAATATGTGGATTTCAACTGCTGATGTGAACAGGTCAGATTTAGGTAAAACCGAGGAGACTGAAGCCCATTAGCTTCCATTCACCCCAGTAAAAGCACACGCATCAATACAGGAAGGATGACTAAACTAAGTCATCTGAACACAATTCATCTTTCACTTTCCATTGCTTCCTGCAGAAAAGCAAGTTATACTGCAGTCCTGAGAGCCTGCCTTGCAGGTTTTCACATATATTTATATTCTCTTGGTTTGTTTAGCGTTTGTTTTTAATCAAAAACTTTTCATCAAACCAAACTGGTAGGTTGATAGCAACATGGTTCTGTTACAGTATGACAACGTTACTTTCACTAGTAGCTGGCAGCCTTCACAAATTTCAGTTACCTAAAGAGAGGCTAACTAGTCTGAAAAATAAATACATTGGTAAGACATAAACAATCACAGTGAAATAAAACAGACTTAAGAGGAGGATGGCATTTTCAAGGGAGGCAAGCAATCCACAGAAAGAAATCTCCTTTAATAACTACATTTGCCAGAAAGCATGGAATTAATTATTGTTCCAATACACATCATGTATTCAGAGACCTCAAATAACAGACATTACTACCTGGCATTTCAAGCACAGTGGTTGAAGTATACTGATTGTACGCATAAACGTTCATATTACAAAACAGGCAGATGGTTTGCTTCACCAGAAACATTACAGTCTGACATTTGTTATCAATTGTACTGATTTAATACTAATCAGAGTAAATGGAGACAGACTTGCAAAAATCTGTCTCTCAGGAAGATGTATGTGTGCCTTTAAAAATCTTTTACTTCAGATATATCATGCTATGGTACCAAGAGGAATAATGAGTATTTTAATATACAGCACTGCTCTGACATTTGTGCAGAGCTTTCAGGCCAGTAACCAAAACCCACAATTACAGAAGAATAAATTTATACAAGAGAAGAAGCAGAGGTAGTGCTCCAGGATCTCTGCCATAGCAGCAATCAAATAAATTAAGATTAAATTTACTTTTTATGATATTATAAAATAATATTATACCCATTACTAAGACCTTTATTCACGAGTGAATATAAGATAAGCACAGTAAGGCTAAGTTAAACTTGTTCACCAAAAGCTGAAGTGCTGTGCTCCCAGTCCACGTGTCCCTGCTGACACCATGCTCGCTGTGGGCAGAGGGAAGGAAGAAGAGCCACCAGGCTCCCCCAGGCACAATGAACTACCAGAAACCCAAAAGAGGTTATGCAGAGCAGCCTGCCCCATCACACTCACTGGCTCTGTTAGGGACTGCGGTATAAATCAGAAATCCAAAATTATGAACATCAAACAACCAGCTTAAAATACAACCAGCTTAAAATACCAGCACTTTCTCAAGCGTAACAATTACTTTGGATCTTAAGTGAATACTGTGGCATGTGCTTTGTCTGACACTGTTTCTCCAGAATCAGTAAGGCTACCTTTCTTGCAAGGATGAAGTGGTGACAGTGTTGCTTGTAAGCTAGTGTCTAGCTGCCAATGTTTCTGTGAAGTGACCACATTAGTATCTCTTGAGATTTCTGCTGTTACGAAAAGCACCGAGTCTTGAAAGCATTTTTTTCAAATATACGTTAACAGCAAACACCGTGCTCTTGCAAAAACTTGCTGAAAGATGGTCATGACAATTTTAAAATTCATTCTTAAATCTAAATACGGTGATGCCTAACAGCAGAGCAGTAAGGCAGGCCATTTAGTGAACTGCTGGCCCTCAAAACGCTGACAAGGTACATAACACTTCCCCAGAGGGCTAGCATTCCTCATCCAGCAGGACACAGAGCCCCTGCAAAGGCCTACAAACAACAAACACCACAGAAGCTCCTTCCTTGTTTTGCTCCCTTCAGATTCTCTCCTTTCTGTTCTGTTTCTTCTGCAACACCAAAATAAGCGTCATGAAATAAAAGCGACTTCTTACCTTCTCATTAATTACGCAGCATAAATTCCATGGAGATTCTGAGTTTATTCAAACCACTCTGAGCACAAGCACAGTATAAGACTGAGATGTAACAACACAGCATTATGTTACAATTTAATTATTTCACTTCAATTTATGTCAAACAGTAGCACCTGAGGACTGATTCAGACAGATTGGATTTCCTCTTTTATAGTCAGAACTTTAAGTATTATTATTTACTCATTTACTATTTCATTTAAAGCTAATGTCTGTTTAGTATCTGAGGATAGATTACTGTGTTCTTTATTATGAAGTAAAAATATATTTGCTTCTAATAATCCATACGCTGTATCAAATTAATACAACACAAAGAGGTGTTGAAAGTAAGTCTTTTAACCAAATCTGTGTATAAACAGAAAACACATTTTGTTGTCTTTTTCATTACCTGGGAACAGTGATTTCAGCTAAGATTTTCTGACCCTATATACTATAGGTCAGGCATCAAATATTACATTTCCCCAACTTTATAACATTTTATAGCAAAGACATGGTCATTGTCAGCAACTTCTAAATAAGACTAAAACCAAGATTCTATTCCTTGCACAGACTGCTGTATTAGCATACTGCAAAAATATGTAGAGTACAGTACTTCTATCTATTCTATCTACTTCTGACTGAGATAAAAATGCCTCTGATACAAAGTCAAGAAAATTTAAAGTCAGCTGTACTCACTGTAACACACTTTCTCTGAAGCTTCTCCATTGGAACACAAAACACAAATTAACTGTCATGTTTAAGCAATTATCTCCTATCAAAACAATCAAAAACCTAATTTACACCAGAGATTCAGTGGATGCATTTCCAATTCCCCCTCTAGCTTCCCCAAGACAGTTTAACTGTTCCAAACTAACACAGGCTCTCACTTTAGGGGTGGGGGGAGGGGGAGTGTGTTTTAAAAAGCTATTATTTTTCAGTAAATGGAAGAAGCATGATCTTGCCAGTAAGGAACAGACCAGAAGTACAAAAGATAGTTCAGTGGATGTTTTACATATTGGCATAGTTGTCCAGATCAGTATCTTATTTTTTAATATAATTATATTTTTGTCACAGAGAACTGATAGCACAAATAGATACTATTTCATTTTTCAAACCACCTTTTCACAGGGCAAGGAAGAGACTAAGTGGACAGAATGAATTTTGAGTCAGACTCCTGGAACAGGATTTGCCTTTCGTGACCTTGAGCAAGATGTGTGCTCCTGTCTCACAAACACTAGCATCTACAACAAGGGCAACATCAAGCCTACCTTCCTAACCAAAACAGATGAACAAATCAGTGTCATTTAGCAAGGAGGGCGGACAGGAACAGGACACCACCACAACACAGACAGAGGGAAAGAACAATCATTCTTTTTTCCACCCTTCATTCCTTCTAGACACCCTTGTGGATCTACAGCAGTGAAACTTCTACTCACTTTTTTTTTTTTAAGTACAGGGCTGGGTCTTATTTGTACAATTCTAATACTTTACTTTTAAATGCTTTGTTGAAATACATTAATGTACATAAGCAAACACATACTTTGTATACTCTCTCTTCTGCACGGAATATGCAATTTCCGCTAAAAAACACTGCAAATACCAGAGCCTGGTTTTGAAAAGTGTCTAAAAAGGCACGATATGCAAAAGACCGAAATCTTTTTGTAACTAAAAATATACCTCCTGGAGATATGAACCACTTTTCCTCTTGTATTTTTTTGTTTTCCCCCACCCCTTCGTACATACACTCTCACAGCACTGCTACTGAACTCGGGGCTTTTTTAACTAAGGAACAGAACACAATGGACAACTTCTATTCCAAAAGCCAGAAAACAGAACTATTAGTGAATGAATTTTTAAAAATTGAATTGGGTAGTCAGACATTGTCATATGCAAAACAATAATAGGAGTGTTTTTTTCATTACTGAAGAGAGTCAACAGGGTTTTTGCTTAAAAAAAAACCCAAAACAAAACAAAAAACAACCTAAAAAAACCAAACAAACCAACCCCTGCCCCAACATTAATTCTTACCCCCTTACCCACTCCCCCTTCCTTTGCTGTGGCTGTCCTCATGAAGCAGTGATTTATAAGTCTGAAGAGCAATCATCTGGATCAGCTAGAAGAGTCTGATGCAGTGTTGTACAATAATAGTGATAGACCAGTACCACATTTTATACACCTTCAGCTCAGATTTTAGTGAGAAGCTAAAGCATGGTCATTGATACAAAGACAGTAATAAAATAGGTTGTGTTCTCTAGAAACCAAAGTAAAAGCAAAAATCCCCAAATACCGTAACAAATTTTACTTATACTAGTTAGTAAACAAGTTGAGACAAAAATCATTACTATAAAACCCATTTTGTTTCCCATACCATGGTGAAATCTACTACTAAAATCTGAATGGTAGCCAGTGCTTGTCAGAAAACCTGACTCCATTCTTTCTAATGCCGAGATAACACTTGAACCACCTTCCTTGGAGACGTACACGTTAGGAGCATACAAATTAGCAGCAGGAAGGTATTTAATCAAATGCTTGCAAAACTAGGAGTAGGCATGCATGGTAGCTTTTGCTTTGAACAGGCAACAGCACTTCCTTCCACAGTCCCTAAGAACTTGCCTCGGCCCATAAAGCTGTTTGAAGAAAGATATACCTGGAAGGAGATGGTTCTGGGAAAAGAACAGTTGAAAGTTCTGAAACATGGAGTAAAAAGTTTCCATAGACTTCACAAATTCCTTCACACCTCACTGACACAGCAAATTAGTTATGGCAGTCTGTGGTTAGCTTTCACTATATTCTCAAAATACAGAAGTTCAATTTCAGTTTCGGTCAATATTCATAGCATCTTACATACAAAGTTAACCGGTAAAAATACTGCAATATATTCTTTGAGACTGTTCTCAGGAAGACTTCAAGTATTGTTATCCAACATGAATAAACCTCTTGTTTGCAAACATTGATGACAGTTACTGGAAGTATTACATTGTTAGAGGGGTTTCAAAGTGTCTTGTATGAGGCACGTAAACAGGATAAAAATAGAACTAAACATACTGCAATGAAACCATGAAGGCATAATTTAGATACACGCACAAAAAACGAAGTCCTTTTTCCTCTCAACAAGAAAACTATTAAAACCACAAAAGAGTCACATACAAAAAAGCAGCTTTTACAAAGGACTGACTTCAAAGTTGTAAAAATCAGGACTATGTAGCTTTGCAGCAGTAAGATACTGATTACAAGCACATACTCTAAAAAGGCCTCTATTTAGAATTTTGCTACATAATTTTACTAAGGAGAGCCAGCAGTCCTCAGACTACTTGCATAATTAAGAATGAATGTTGCAAACCAGAAGCTAATAAAAATCCAGGCAAAGACAAGGGAAGTCAATTGTACATATCATATATTCTTTAACAAAGACCAATTACCTAGTTTTATCATCTATAATCCTGAAAAAACTCTGGGATTTGCATACAAACAGCACATGCACATCAACTGCTGTCATCTTCTAATCCACAAATCTCCATATGTATTTCTATAACAGGATTAAGATTAGTTTTATCAAAGTTTACACAAATATAAAGCCACAGTAGTCCTGAAAGCAGTATCCCTGTGTTCTACCACTTCTACCCAAGTCTCTGCATCCCTACCCCTTATCCCATCCCAAAGTTTGTGGTTTCCCTGTTACTAGAGCTCACCAGAGTTAAATACTCACTTTCTTCAAGTCAGTTTTAATTTTGGTCCATTCCCCAACCCATAGCTTCATCCAGTCACTGTGACACCTGTGCAGGCAAGCGAAGGCTGCAATACAGCAGGCACATCTACAGTGTTCATCACCTCATAACCTGGCTTCATAATCTGAATCCAGCAAGGATTACGCAGTGAATTACAAATCTATCCAAACCCAGAAACTATTTCTGATGCAACAGTCACTTTTTGCTGAAGCACTCATCTTCTCCTGGCAAGCACACCATGAAAATTTAAGGAGGCCAGAGGAGCATTGCTCTTTCTCTTCTTGTCTACTTCTGCTCTTCTCCTGCGCTGTCAACCTCAAGCATTTACCACTGACAATTCAGGTACAGAACTCAGGTTTCCATATAAAAATCATGGGGTTTTGGAGAATCCTGGCTGTTGGTAGCTAGATTTCTACTGCTTATTTCTCATTCCCTTCTTTACGACCAAAGCTAGGCATCACTACCAAAGCAGTTTCATCTTCACACATACAAGCTGGAAAATGCCATATTATCATACTGGTCTGAAGCATGGGTCCAATAGAGAATGCTAAATGAAGATTTAGTCGAAGGTAGGGAAGCTGAACAAGACAATAATTGTTGGCAAATATATAAATATATACTTGCTACCCAAATCTGAATGCAGTGGTGAGAAGTAGAAGATGGAGGAAATAAAAAAAAGTAACTAAATTACTGACCAGGAGAAAAAGCGTACCTTGGGAATAGGGACTATGGAAAACAAGCTCACTAAAGCTGCTAACAACTGTCTGAGTGTATTGGCGTCATTTCACATTCCAAAAGGTGAGACAATATCATAGGCTTTCTCCCTGCTGAAAGGCCACTGGCAGTTTGCAGTGATGAAAACCCTTTGAGAGAAGGGAGCTGTAAGCAGGTAGAATTACAGGGTCTCAGTGGATCCTTCTCTGATATAAAACAACTTCCTAATATTAACGTCCATTCAGGTCTTACCATGTATGTAAATTAATAAAGGGAATTTAAGGAACAGATTTAAACAGACTCCATATTTCTATCAGAAAGCAAGTATATTATCCGATGATCATATAGAAGATATATGATCCTCTGCCTGAAAGGTAAAAGTCATCTTATCTAGAGAAAATATCTTATGTTTTATGCTGTCCAGTCACCGTAATTATTGCAATTATTCCCCTTCCCCTTTTACTAGGGGTGGAAAAAAAAAAACCCAAACCATGATCTCATTGGGTTCTTTAAGGAGAAAAGACACCCTGGTGCCATCTGATTGTTTTAGCCTGATTTTTCCAGGAAACTAATGTTATTATGATAAGACTAAACACAAAATTATAACATTTGAACCATGTTGTCCAAGTTCTATCAAATTTGCCAAAATGCTAGATGCCTCAGATATGAATTTCACAGAAATTAGAGACCTTACAGAAAAGTAAGACCCAGCGCAGTGACTCTTGAGGGGAAAAGCAGCTTTGTCCCTTTTCCCCTGGAGAGGCAGCAATCTATTAGGTAACGAGAACTTAGGTACTACCTGTCAAAACCACAAGCATGCCATTCCTAACCCAGCCAAAAACGGAGAGGGGCTGAAAGGAATGGCAGACTTCAGGGACATGGCAGGGAGCTGGGCATCTGACACTGGACACTAAAATACATAGGGAATGAACCTAGACGAAGTTCAGGTTTGGGGTCTACTACTCTTGGAACAGCCTGATTCATGTTCATGAAGTATTCTCAAGCCATAGTACTTAAAAAAAAAGAAAAAACAAACAACAACACTTGACTAGCAAATACATAAAAAACATACACAGATAATCTGAGTAAGTCAATCCCAATTAAATAAAAGGGATGAAAAACACTGCAATTATTCTTGTGACTGGATAGCTTTAACTATCTTGGTAGCATGCAATATAACAATGTAGATTTGTGTTGAGGTGCCTAAACAAAAGACAGAGCATATCCGTTTTTGTCAAAAGGCCTGAGTAATATGATAAACATTGAAATAGAACAGTGAGAAAACCTCCCACCATTTATTCTTCATACAAATAGATGTTATCTGTATATGCAGGCTGTCAGGCACACAGGCACCCTTTAAAGGCCTAGTTTTCCAAGTAGATTCTGTGTCCGCTTCCCCCCCTGCCCCACCCCCAGAGAATATCACTGAAAGAAGAAAAAACTCCAATAGAATAAGAAACAGAATAACTGATGCCCCCAAAAACCTAGAACAGATACAAATTATTGTTGACTCATATTGTAAATTGCCTGTCCAGTACAAGCTTTCAGAGTAATGTAACAAGGAAAAAAATGTTTTTCAATCACTGCCATCCATCATCTCGGTAAACAAGTAAAATGTATACTCTACCATCTGCTAGCTATTAGTCTGCGTAATCATAAAATATCATGTAATGTAATCATAAAAAACACTATTATTACCTACTCTTTCAATTTATAAGCAAATATTTCTCTCTGTCAAATGATTTCATGCTAGCATGGGGCTTGAACCTTCTGCACTGCTTACCATCAATCTAGTCGTCAATCTAAGATAAGTCTGTCTCCTTTTCAGTCCTTCTATGTTTGGAAAACGCTCAGCATGGCAGTGCTCTATTTGATCCCAGAAGAAATCATATGAAGAGAAGGGTCAGTAAATGATCCAGCTGTCAAGGACCTGAACAGTGTAACAGCAAGTGCTATGAGACAGTCACTGCTTTTGTTCAGACAGACTTAGATGCCACCAGGAAATGAGATAATTCTCATTTATGAGGTCTTGTTTTTCCTGCACCATATTCTGTTCAGTTTTGATATTTACCATTAAACATATTTGTATGGGAAAGAGCCCTAGAAAAGTTACAAACTTCTCAATTTACATCTGTAAAGGTACAACAGAAACAGCTTTATTTTAAAATGCCTAAGTTGAAGAATAACTTTTTTCTCCAACAGATTTACAACCAAAACTATCTATTAGATAGCAAACACGTTAATGACCAACTCTGTGCAGGGAAACTGGCAACATTTTTCTAGTTATATGGATTACTAAAATATTTTTAAACAACAGTACTGAACAGAACAAATCCACTGTATGCAGATGGACTTTGAAACTCTGAATGAACATGCCTCTCAAACTATAGAAGTACCTTTTCTTTCTTCAGCTCAGCTGTTTCAGCACCAACTTGGTTATAACCTGCCAGAACCCTTTTTTTTTTTTGTGCCTTGGTCAGTAACATTCTGAATTATTCCAAGAACGTTATCAGTATACCTTAAAGGCATGGTCCAGGGGCCCAAAGCAATTTATAATATGAAAACACAGCCAAAGGGACAGAAGAGAGATTCTGCTCTAAGAACATAAGTATGGGGTCCATGCTACTGAAAACAGCAACCCCCATGCCATGGCATTGCTTTTCTCGATGAACACCTGCATCCCTGCAGCAATCAGGATTTTATCTGAGGCAATAGCCACTCAGTCTGGCATGTGGTGCTGCCAGTCCAGTTTGGGAGCCCTTTAAGGAACAGAAATCATTCAAACTCCTCAAACGAGGAACAAACTCATCCATCTCCTAAATCTAATGTAATGGTCTTCAGCTGTTTGTTAAATAGTTCTGCAGTTCATAAGACAGACACTGTAGCAATGATGAAGAATTAAGAGTTCAAAAACTGCACTTGAAAACTACACTACCCACACTGCAAAATTGATCATTTAGAAATTACGGGATGGAGCACATGTGACAGTAAGATTTCCCATAAAAAAACCTAAAAACTAATACATAAAATGCAAAGTTTTCTCCTAGTTTTATGCTTTATGATAGAATATTTAATTATATAATCACATATTTGCTATAGAGTTCATGACTGTTTTCCTATGGCATCAGAAGTAAAATTGTACCTGCAAGCATAAATCCCTCATTTTCTTAACTTCCTGAACTTTGTGTGTTTATTGTATTTGATTTCAAATCCAAATTAAATTTCTTTTATATATATATATTTATATATATATTGCACTTAAGAAATGTAGGCTTTGTTTCCTAGGATGCATCCTATAAGTCTATCCAACTTGACCATAAATGCCACTATCCTTACATCACTGTTAGTGAAAAATTAAAGGAAGTCTCCAAAAGCAAAAGGCACTTCCTTTTTTCTGGATAAATTCTGTAATTATGCCATATAGTATATGACATGAAGAAAGGAATTCAGTGCTCCACAGAAACTTAAGAGAACTTCAGTGTACAATGGTGCAGTATTTTTTCAGTTGGGCACAGGCACAAGGAGAAAAATCAGTCAGGAAAAAAAAAAATCTTCTGGACTACTACCTCCATTTCCCTCTGGGGAATTTTAAAACAGAGACCCTTCTCCTAAACAGTACAGCAACATGCATCCTGCATCCTTGTAATAATACATGAGGAGGAGGGAATGCTCCACGAGAGCGACATACAATGGATGCTTTATGTTAAGTCAAAGTAACGTCAGAAAATTGGTCCAAGAATTAAAGACACTTTCATTTAGGTTTCAGGTTTCTTTACAATAAGAAATAGAGTTGAAAATTCCATTCAACTACAGGAAAGCATTACTTTCTTAAATTAACTATGTGGTTAACTTGCAGCAAAATCATAAAACACTTCGCTACCACCAATTCTACACTTTTGCAGAAAAAGACTTCATGTAGTTCTTCACAATATCTCTCTTTCAGTCTATCTAGGTATTTGTTTTCAGAATTCATAACATCTGGTCACTTCAGAATTTCTAACACCAGCTCCACAGAACCTAACCCAAAAGTTTAACTCAGTTTGTAGCCTTTCCTAATGGTTGTGAAGAGAATGGAGAAAAACATTTGCTTGACAGTTTTTCCTCTGTACTAATAGCCAACTCTGTCAATAGTTTCATGATAAAACTGTGAGCACTCTAAAAATGTTTACTAGGCTAACAAGGTAGTGATTCCACAACAATGGCAGCAGAGATGAGCATTTCTCCATCACCTAACGGTACTAATTTGACCTGGAGGGCTGGGCCTTGACATACGACTGCTACATCTGCCAAACTACCCAAAAAGTGTTACATATGCAAGTTTAAACAAGATGACACCCAGTTCTGCACTGAGTCGGGATGGTATGGATAGATGACATGTGATTCAACATAAAATCTGCTTACAGAAAGTGAATCAAGCAAAAGAAATCAGAACAAAACAAAACAGAAGAGCAAATTAATACTGAGTCAGAACTGGCCATGTACTGGCATTTTGATCTGGTACTGGAGTACTGGATACCCCAGGGGCTGATTTCCCACTGCCAAAGCAGAGCATATTTGAAGAGGAGGAAAGAGGGGTATCTGACTGAAAAGAAGGAAATCAGGGCATAGCGTGCAGAGCCCAGCCGCTGCACGGTGCTGAGTCTGAGAAGAAGCCACAGCAGCAAACAGGAGGGCAAATCACCAACACCACAGCAGAAAAGCAGGCACCAAGGAGGTGAGGTTGAAATGGACTAAAGATAGCTAAAACTCCACTTTCTCCCTCCCACACTGCCCGGTAAATCCCCAATAAGTTTATTACTTTTTATGCACAAGAAGAAAAACATAACTTGATAGCCACTTGGCAACATGTATCTGCAATAAGTATCAAAGTGCTATTTTCTAACAAAGAAAATGCAGCATAACCAGAAAGTAAATTATAGCTATTAATTCCCCACCCAAATTTCTGATGTTATCCATTATATATCTTTGTAATTCTATTATGGCTATGAGTTCATGACAGACAGATACTGTTAGAGCAGTCCACTACTTTTAAATGACAGCTCTCTCACTTGAGATATCAGTTAGAGGGGGAAAAAGTTAATAATCCAAGTAGAGCTCAATTTCTTGCTATTGCAGTCAACTTTTTAACTCTCCATAACAAATGGCCCTACAAGGTTTTAACTCTATAACAAATGACTATGCAGCATTTTAACAACCCGTAACAAATGGCTATGCAACACAATAATAAAGTATCTTCCTTAGTTTTAGATGAGTAAATAAAGATTAATATGAAAAAAATACTTAGATGCAAGATCAGCACACCTATTCATGTTTTCAAGAAACATCTGATTGTGAGACCAAAACTGTGCATAAACTCAGGATTTGCTTGCAGTTCTAATGTATACCTGTTAAGATACAAGTAATATTATATTATCAGGAAAAAATGTTGTTACTCAGCATTTCAAATTCAATGATGTATTCAGTAATAGTTTAGGTAATAGTGTACTTACTATGACTAAATAAAGGACAACTTCACACAGCTTGATGTTAAAATCATCAACTGTTTTTGTTAATACATACTCCACCTTTCTCAGCCTGTACTCACACATCTGGTTGGAGTCGTTCATGAGCTAGATTTCTCTTAACACTATGTATTCCTAAGGCAAGGACTACCATCTTCAACTCTGTGCAATATGCAGTGAAGCAGAGCTCCTTTCCACAAGGGTCTATTGACAAATAAACATGCTAAGTAGAAATGCTGAAGCATTAAGGTCAAGTATGTCAGCCGAAGTCACTGGGGAACCTAACAGTAGAATTAGATAATAGATCCACCAGGACACTAAGTCAGTGCAACAAGTTCTCTAGCACTCCTTAAAATGTATTTTATCAACATTTTTATTATTTCTTGTACAATATTCAGTCTCAGAGAACAGATATGTATTTCCATGACAAAAAAGAAAAATCAATAGGAGACTAGCAGCTGATTAGTAAAAAGTCTTAGGGCCTTTCAGGTAAGGTGAAGTCCAAATGCTTAATTCCTACCTAATTCCATACATACAAAGAGGGTCTTAACCCTTATCTCTTGACAAGAGATTCTTACTGAAACTAAGAATAGGGGCTGTACTCCCATTTTCCAAGGCTGGGCCCATGCTTGGCAAGTCACATCAAGTGCTTTGATTTCAAGTGGCTTTTAACAAGATCAGAGACTGACATAAAAATATAAGTGTATCAGGGCCAAGCTGTTATTGGCTTTGTCCCTTGCAATGACAATCCAGTGACCTACCAAGTTAACCTTAGGTGAACAGAAGTGCTGTAATATTCTACTAAATGAGAACGCGTTTCAACTTCTAGGTTTGTATTGCAGAGAAATACCACCATTCCAAGCAGACTTGAAGAACTTCTAATTCTACTATGAGCAGGTATTAAGGGATCTTAAAAAAAACCCCAAAAGTCTTAGAAACACAGGCCACAAACTATTTTCTCTCAAAATCTATAAAATTAGTCATAGTAAAGAAGGCAGCTTAATTTTATTTGCAGTATGAAATTTCTATAACTGCATGTTAGAATATTTCTTAAAATATTTTTTATACCAGTTTCTCAGTCAAGTGGTCAAAACTTCCAGAACATTGTACACTGATGGGTTTTTCTGGCACGCGTTTGGAATGACCAGCATAACTCACCACTAGCAAGTTCCCTTAACTCAGGGAACACAAGTGCCACATCTGTACCAAACACACTGGTTTAGCTTTAAAACAAAATATGTTGCTAAAATACATACCTAACTATATATTTTTGGAAAATATGTACAATACAGACTACATACACCTCTCAATATTTTTTATCTAATTCACAAAGACAGCACTTCAGACTTTAAAAGACACTTGCTATGAGGTATCAGGTAAACTAACTTATTCACAACAGTGACAGTTTCAGTTCCTTGCACTTCATCAACACTGCAGTTGGGTCGCTTTTGTCAAGAGATAGTAGTGTTCACACACTACAGAAAAAAAATAACTTCCATAGACATGAAAAGTGATAAAACCTTATGGATATCTTTATCTTCAACCACCTATTTAATTTTTACAAACCCTTGATTAGCTAGAGGGTTACATGAGCAAAACCCTACCCTTTCCCCCTTTTATTTGCCCCCCAAGAACACCTAACAGCAATTACATGTTTTAACTAGGTTATCTAGTACTTCCAGATCCTTTATTCTCTTGGGAATATTACCATTATCAAGCTATGCAACTTGATGCACACACCACAACACTATTTTTTCTGAAGCCAGCTGAAAATAATGATACTCTCTACAGAGATAGGTGAAAGCTCCCCATCTCAGCATTAGCACAGAATGAGGATTCATATTACACATTTGAGAAACAGAAAATAAATGTATATAAGTAATGCTATACAGTAACAGAACTAAACATTTCAGGAGTTATGGAACAGTCCGTAATGGCTTAAAAATATGAAAACAGACAGCAAAAAGCAAAATCCTAATACTGATTTAAAAGTAATGAAGGTCTATTACCTGAGAATTCTTAGAGGGCACCGGTTAAAAGCTCTAGATCAAAACAAACGGGCTTGGTATGTACGCAGAAGTAAAAAATGGGACACCCAAATCAGAATCAGGATCCAAAAATCTGTAAAATACACTACAAATTCCTTCCTGCACCTTCATAACAAGAACAGTTAAGCACTGGACCTGCCTGCTGAGAGAGGCTGTGAAATCTCCATCCCTGGGGATTTTCTGAGCTTGACTTAATGAGACCCTGAACCACCTCACTCCACTTTGAAGGTAGCCCTGGTTTGAGCAGGAAGCTGGACTAGATGACCTGAGGAATACCCTTACAACTGAAATTATTCCCCGATTTACCTTACCATACACTGGAGAACCCCTTAACGAGACATTGGTGAGAGCTGTTAGACCTGCAAAATACACATTCAGGATCTGAAAAATTAGTTTCCCCAAGCAAAAATATTTATATTGGTATACTACCCTGAAAAGTTGATTTCTGGTCAAAAAATCAGTAGGGATGTCTTCAAGTAAACCAATAGCACAGAGTTAGTAAAAACAAGACTGCAGGTCCCAGGAGCTTATGGCTCTGAAGTGGCTTTCATAGAATCATAGAGTCATTAAGGTTGGAAAAGGCCTCTAGGATCATCCTACCGTCAATCCAACATTATCACATCTCCTAAACCATGCCCTGAAGTGCCAGATCTACGTCTTTTAAATACCTCCAGGGATGGTGACTCTACCGCCTCTCTGGGCCGCCTGTTCCAATGTCTGACCACTCTTTCAGTAAATAAATTTTTCCTAATATTGGCATGGCTCCTTCTCCTTGACCTCACTGGCAAACATCCTTATCCTTCCCATTAATTAGGCTTCGCAGTAGAGATGCGATGATGATTAAGCCTCATAATAAGAGTCTGTCCTCAATGAAATCCTGTTCACTGTGTGTGCAACCTTTCATAGGGCTCTAAAACTTGAAGGCATTCTAGATTAACAGGTCAAAGCTCCAGGAAAATGAGCTAAAATGATGGAACCAAAACCACACAGTTATTCCAAAACTGGTTTTTACTTCAGCTGATGTTAAAACAAACACATGTACATGCAACCAAACCAGTGTCAAGGTGCACTCATTTCCCTGTCTCAGTTTCCTCACCAGTGAGAGCAAAAACTGCTCAAGCCAGAAGTATTCTGCACATCCAAACTCCTCTTAATGTAGCTTTTTCCTTCTGTTGGGGAATTTCTCAGCTCCCTTAAACCAGATTGCACAGATGCCTCCTTTCCCCAGGGTGTTGCCCGAATGCTTGTGGATATACTGTTCCCATTACAACTTTCCGTTCTCTTTGTATGATGACCTGTAGATGTCTTCAAATGTCTTCAAAACCACCTAAGACATTATTAACTACTTCTGAGTTCAGATGTGAACAACCAGTTTATCTACTCAGTAGTTACTCCTCTGCCAAGGATACTCCCTTTAAAAATAAATTCAAATATTAACACTGTAATTACATCTAGGCCAGGTGAAACCTTTGCACACCACCACCTGTGGGTTTTATTTCCCATGGTGTTTTCAGCCCAACATTTGCACATCTTCCACAGCCCAATATCAAGCAGAACCAATACCCAGAAGACGCCAGATTACCTGACGCATCACAGCATCCTTTCAGCCACACTGATGAGGATTCCAAGCACACCAGAATCTAATGAAGTTAATGAAATTTTATAACAATTTAAATGAATCCAAGTCACTACTTCTGTTGTCCTCCCCTGTTGTCCCATCCACCAAGTCCCTCCTTTGCTCTGACATTTTAATGATTGCAAGGTGCACTGTTTCAGAAAAGTCAAAACACTGAAGGAAATGAGAGGAACTCAAGGTTAATTACTTCTCTGAGCAGCTTTCTGAACCAGCTTTGCATGGTTTTATATAAGCACCAGCAATGATATGAAGGAACAGTGCACCCCCTGCCTTACTTTTGCTTAAAGAACAACAAAACCCTAGACTCTTGAATGTGAGTTATAGTTAAAAAAAAAACACCAAATATTTCTTGCTATTTTTGATAGTCCTAGAAGTACTCCACACAACTATATTGGCATCCTCTTCCTGAAACACAAAATCATTGGATATTCTGTGTCTTTCCTGATTGTCAGTTTTCCGGTAAGTATTTATTTGCTGCCATAATGCCAAATTTTTGGGCTGAATTTCAAGGAGGCTGCTCTTTCCAAGTTGGAATGGAAGTTTAACCCATTAGTTTATGGGTTACCTCCAGTAATTGGAGGTCAGGAAAAAATAAAATGTAAATGTATTTTATGTATTACAAAAGGCCAAACTGAATGATTACCTATACTCCAAGACATGAGAGTAAAATTTTTCCTGAAACCTCTAATAGGTCTACAGAGGCTATTTTAAAAATATTTTCAAATAAATTTTTTAAAAGGAAACTTCAGGTTAATGCCAATCCCATTATTTCAAATAGTCTTGACACAACTTAAGAACACAGAACATTCAGTGTTGCTCAAATTTAATTAGCCTCCAAATCAGGGTATCCAAATTACAGAAGCACCACAAAACCTACTGTGCTGTAACAGCATACTAGATGATCAAGTTTGTTTTGCATGTTAGGAAAAGTTAATTCTCATTTAGTTTATATTGTACTATAGTCTGATTGCCCCTCCCTCACCCACATCATCACTTGCACAGAAATTCTTCTTTACAATGGTACAACTGTGAAATCCCAATTAGACTGAGTAAATCTGCACATGGTATTTTAGCACATTCAAGAGATTGAAATAATTCTTTAAAATTTTCTGCATCATCCTATGGTATTTCACCTGAAGTTTCATCATTGGTACAAAATAGGTTGCAGTGATTTGTTACATGATATTCTGAACTACTCTGCAGCTGTAGTCTGCAGGACTAAAAGGTCTCTTTTTTTTTTTTTGATTACTTATTAGGATCTCAGGAATTCTTTAAAAAGCTTCATAGAAGGTTCACTTACAAGGCTGTCAAGTTCCTGCCAAATCAGCTCCTATCAAAGAGGGAAATGGTGAGGCAACAAAATGTTAAAGATGACTACATACAAAATTAATTTTATTGTTTCTCTTTAGGTAGCTGTAGCTCTCGGAATACATTAAGGAGATGGGTGTCACCTAGACAGATTAATGTGCTAGGGATTATGTGAAAACTTAATTTCATTATGAGGAATGTCTGTTATACTTCCCATCACTACTACCACCTTCTTCAATAAGAAGTGTAGCCAATGACTTTTTGTCTTAGCCTTCAATGCACATTCAGTGCATGTATCCAATTGCCTTTATTTTTTAAAAAAGATTAGCCTAACAGAAGCTTAATGTGAAATACGAACAACAATGGATTCAGTAACAATTTTCATTAGAAAAGTACTTTTTATATCTTCCTACACAAAGGCAGTTGTTTCTGCTCCACCCCATTCACTTACCCTTTCTATTGCTGCCTTTGCAAACAGAAGCCGGAAATTCCTCCCAAGATTCACTGGGAGCAGAAAAAGTGTTCTGTGTTGCTATTACCAGGCATCCCTGCATGTTGCTGCATGCCACCTCCAAAATGCTACACACCTCTTTCCTTGAAAAGAAACTGAAAGTGCTTGGCACCGTGGAAAAAACCTGACACCTCCTAAACCCAGCTTTTTTTAAAATTTTGGTTCTTTTTTCCTCCTGTCTGTACTGTCAAGCTGTAGTCAATGTGATTTGCAACCCGTAAGGACGTTGTGGTTTGTACAGCAGACAAACCTGCTCAGGTTAGTGACTGCAGTTTAAAGCAGTACTACTGCCTGATCTCTGCACCTCTTCCCTGTGCTTGAAGATAATAGCCCATAGTAGTAACAGAGGAGAACATACCACAGTAAAGCTACCACAGTTCACAGGCCAAGACATTAATTCAGAATTTTAGAAATTTTCAAAAATACCACTGAATGAAAATCATTCCTTGATCACAGTGCAGTCAGTAAGACTCTATACCACAGGCTGCAATGTCATACAATATACCAAATTGGAAACAATACTCTCCATCATCTTGTGAGACTGTATCAGTAGCAAATTGACTTAACAAGAACGATATGAACTAGTATTAATTTCTTCAAAGTAATATTGGTATCAGCTTCTACACGAATAAATCATCCTGTAACCATATATAAAACTAATTTTGGATACTTTCATTAACGCTACAAACAAGATACAGAGATGAAAATGAGAAGAAAAGTGAATACTAATGAATATATCTGGTTAGAATGTAATTTACAAAGAAGCCATCTAAACACCGGCTATGGATGTTGCAGATACAGAGCCTTACAAATAAACTGGTAAGGATGATGGAAAAATTCTATTTAAAGACAACATAGTGTCCTAGAATATTATATGTAAATACAGATAGTAAGTAAAAAAGCCAAGTTTATAAACCTTACTAAAGGCATCTGAGGTAAAACAGGGAGGGAACAGAATGTCGTTTCAGGTATTTTTTCAGATTTTATTCAAACTTTCCAGCATTCCATAAATTAAAACAAAACACACATTCCCTCTTTATTTTAGTATACTGAACTTGCATTGCCACGTGCTGCTTCTGAAACCAACCTAACTGCCCACATGACAATGTATGTTAGTGTGGTTACACTTTCCAGTGGCATGAATCCTTTGTAGTTATCAAGCAACCAATGCATTTTATCACTATAGTGATAAAGCTCATACAGGAGTCTTACAAGAGATGGATAACCCCTTTTTCCTCAAAGGGGAGCTCCACTGTTATAATAATGATGACTGGCAAAATAATCATGCCATCAAAAGCCTTAACTGATTCAGCTGGAACTCAAGATCTGTCATTAAAGCTACTTGCAAAGATTACTGAAAATGCTTACAATACTGGCAAACATGGCATCAGAAGGTGGTGATAGTTTTTCAGAAAGCTAGTATACTTTCAGAGAAAGTTAAGCGAAGCTCGAAAAAATAGTGAGAAAAATTATTCACCTGTTGCATACATATTGAAATTTGAACTTTATGTGAAAGTATACATTTGTATACTAGCATTAAAAAATCAATATATCTTTAGACATACATCTGGAGAAGTATCTAGCAAGCAGTATAAACAACAGCAATACTTGTTTTTAAATGGACTGCACATTTAAGTCTTGAAACATAACAGTTAAAACAAGGAAAAAAAACCACCATGCATTGGTTCTTCTAGATAGAGTTTATTATAATGGCAAATTCTACCATGCACAGTGTTTTTGTGTACTTGGAATAGTATTTCCAAGGAACAGTTGTGTGCGTACAGATTAAAGTTCCACCCACTGCATCTGAACACTCAGAGTAAGAAAATGGTTGCAATAGTGTTACAAGCAAGTAAGAATTCTGCTCAGCAGTTGCTTACAATGAAACATAAAATACTCCCCCAATTTACAAGTGTAAAAAGACTCAGTTATAAGTGAAATTACCACTTACAACTAGACAGAAAGCTAAAAAGCTACTTTGTATGTATTATTAACAGCAATATTCCGCTATTTAGCATTAAAGAATAATAGCACTAAACCCTCCCCTGGAGATTATTATTTTCATTGTTGATAGGTCAGTAACTGAGATTTCAGAAGTTAACCTCTGACTAAAAAACATCAAATCTTTTTAGGTCATGAGGTCCTACATCAGGTCTCTCAGAAAACAAGCATAAAAGTCCTAAAATAACAAGCACACACACAGGTTTCTCTTAATTTGCCCTGTTGGATTCCCTTAATAAGTGCTTAACAACTCCATCCCCAGAGCAACTCCGCAGTCATCAACAAGACCATTTACCACATGATTTAGCAAACATATTTTCCAAGATTTTCACTTACATGTGCTACACAGAATTGGAATAGGAATTAATAAAAGGCAATTTATGGGCAATATCATTCTTGCCTTCAGAGTTCTTTTCATATCAGATCCAAGAGAAAGCAGCTGAATTTCCATTGGACACGCATAAGTTGTAATGCTATGAGACCAGTCTCTTCCTCTCCCATTTACTGTGTTATGGGCAGCCAATCAAGGATTGTGCCCTTTCTCTCTCCCAGCCCAGGATTTGGGTTTGAAGAAAGGTGATAAAAATAACTGTTCAAAATGTAGTAGCATTCACATAAACCAGTGGTGAAAGTCACACCGTTTGTAACACTCACAATGAAGTATGCAGCCATCTTTCACACTGAGCCACTTCGTTTTCTTTACCCCACATTAAACTCCCTAACTGGGAGTTTGAGAGCCATGCAGACTTTTGAGTAACAGCTCAGCTAATTGTTAGCTTGCCTTCTGCTGTAACACCACCAGCTGAGCACTCCAAACAGCATGAAGTACAAATATAAGGTGGCATCCTAGTTGAAAACACAAGATACCCAGAAGATCGCAGAGACCATATTTAAACCAATGGATTCAGATCTACCAGCAATTCAGATCTACTTTGGCATTGGCTCAACACATCCACTACTGACCTTCTTCCATGTCTGATGTTCTCACCAGGAAAGATGGCATTATCTTTAACAGAGCTGATGTAAGTCTGAAGCAGAAGTGACACTAAATGAAGTAAATAAACCTGATCTCCAGCACCTGAAACATTTTGCAGTGACCTTACTACCATTTGATTACTCTTTTAATGGCCTATTAAGTCTATCCTGATAACTCATGGGATCATACTATTTATTGAAGAACTATGCCCAAAGGACACACAACTCTAGCTGAAGTCTTAGCAGTACCAGTTTACAGATCTTGCTACATAAACTTCAGTTCAGCCTTGAAGTAGCTTGTATTTTTTTAATACACACACACAACACACAACCCCCCACCCACCCGCTGTAAGTCAATGGGACCTACTCTAACTTTACAGATTTTTCTCTACTGAAATGGTAGCAGTGGTCAGTATCTGCCCACAGTCCTGTATTTTAGTTTATTCCTCTTGCCCATCAGCAGTAATTTAAATATATCTAGCTAAATATGCCCACACAGAATGGTCCACTACTCCAAATAAAGTGTTTTCTGAACAGCAAAATCTTCTTTTACCAGATTGAATGTCAATTAATTTTAAGATTATTTGATTCCAACCTTATTCTAAAGCACTGATGGCAAAGTTCAAAAAAGTTTACAGTCTCTTCCACCAACAGCAACCAAACAAAAACTCAGTAGCATTGGAGGTCACCATACAGAATCTAACTGGATATAACCTTCTGTGTAGGTATTGAACTGCTGATAGTTACTTTGTAAGTAGAGTTATCCAAGCAGTGCTGAATCCACCTGGAATAGTTTTTGCTGCAGGGTAAGGTTGGTATTTATTATTAAGTCATCAAAAGTCTAAAAAAAATCCACACTGATCAAAAGGATCCAACATGGGGGGAAGTTAGGTTGGACTGGTGTTGTCTTCCTTCCCTGGAAAAACCCACCCAAACCTTCAATCCTAATTTGTATTTTAGGCATAATGTTATCATCTTTACATGTGTGTTCCTAGAAGCAGAATAATCAGACCTGTCTATGTTAATTTTTAGTCTTTTGGTACATCATCCTCCACCAGTTCTCAAAGACTACTCATTACAGCTCTGAAATACTCATGACTAGAAGGAAAAAAGAAACCTCCACAAAAAACTAAACACAGTTTATATTTTGTCCTATTATTAAAAAAATAAGTAAAAAGGAAAAGAAGAAAAAGAAGAGAGCAGGAGGTAGCAATTTACAGCTTAACATCAATTAACTTCAGTTTCCAGAGAAATATATAAGTAAATAGTGCAGGATGGGTAAATGACTGAGCTGCCATCTGCTTCTATTCTCAGCAGCTCTTTGGTAACAGAGCTACCTCAGTGAAGTGTATGCAAATACTGGAGCAAAGAGGGCAGTATGTAACCTGAGGGGAAACAAGGCACCAAAATAAAGCTTTGATATCCACTCGGCTGTAGGAGTTACCTACATTCATCACCTTTCTAATCCCAAACCAGAGAATCTCTTCAGATAACATAAGTGCCATGTGCATTCTGTATCTGCAACTTCCCGTTTGATGCTCCTACACCTGCTGGTATGCAGAGCTATTCAAACAGAATATTTATTTGCGCAGAAGTGTTCCTACTACCTCAGTAAAATAACTTCAACCTGTATGGAGAAACTTTTACACCTTTGGTCTGTTTCAGTCTCCTTAAAATGCAACTAATCAGATTAAAAAGAGACTTTATAACAGATTAATCATAGACCAGAGAAGTGTAAATGCTAACTTCCGTTTTTGCAAAAGTATTTTTCACCTACTTCTGTGATATACATTACTAGCTAATTTACTACACACGCTATCCAGAGGTGTCATTGCAAAATTTTATTAATCCAGGTAAAAATTCCACTCAACTGGCCACTGCCTTAATGATTGATAGATAAGAACACTAACAATATTTTATTCACCTATCAGTTTCTTGCAAATGACTGTTTCCCAAAGAGCAACCTGAATCACTGCTGTAACTTTAAGCATTTCAGTTATGCGTATTGGCTAGTATTTCTTACCGTTTTCTGCTTCCGCCCGCCCCAAGGTTTGACACCAAGAAATCCTAACATTTCAGAAGTTATGAATCACTGCTGAATCACCATCATCATAGTGCAAACATGCACACAAAGAAAACATAAAATACACACTTGAAATTTTTTCCAAGGTCCTATTAAAAAAAAAAAGTAAATTAATCCAGAGGCATATGAAGTTAAAAAAAAGTAAAATGCAGACAAGAACTAGGAAAAAATGTTAGCACATACAAGTACAGCCAGCAGAAATATGGCAGAACAAGACTGATTTCTTTTGCCTGTTTTTAAATAGTCATATACATCAGAGCCTCCACATCTCTTGCTCAAAGCTCCTTTTCCTTTTGTACCAGTTCTCAGATTCCATTTCATGTTGGTTTTGCTGTAAAATATACAAATACTATACTTTAAGCTGAACATGTAGATGACTTTAGTAATTTACATCAATTTAATGATGCAGTTTATCTCAAATTTCGATGACCGTAAGAAGTACAGTTTCTGAACACTGCTTATTCACTATTTGTGAGTGAATAGTACTGAACACTCCCTCTATTTTTTCTTATGTAAACTATACAGAAGAATACTATCAAAATGTCTAGTTGGGAAACAATTTCTAGAATTTCTATACAAGAAAGAGTTTTGTTTTGGGTTTTTTGGTCAAAAATTTCAAATATAAGAATTACTTCTCAGTGCCAATTTTTCTCTCCTGAAAATAATTAAAAATAAAAGTCTCTGTTGGATATTTTAGTCATTGATTATTTAGTAACATGTTTACAATGTATACAATATCCTAACACAAAATACACAGAGAAAATAAATCCATCCAAATAATCCAGTGACATAATATTAACTTGGTATTCAAAATATCCACCAAATGAGTTGCCATCTGAAAGCCTTTCAGTTTAGTCGCAGTTAACACTACAGGAATATAGTTGCCTTGGACTGTGCCCACCAAAGCTTCCAAAAATATATTTGAAAGGATCCTCTTAGCCACAGTTTTGAAGATAAAACTTCTTAGCACAAAGCAAGTACACAGTTTTTCTTCAGCTATTCCTAATTTTTAGAACAGAGGTAAAGATATTGTGCAGTAATGGAACGTGAGATGAAATGGGTAGCTACAGTGAAATCTGCAGAGGGGAATGAGGCAAATGGGAAGAATGACTGTCAAGTCACCACCTGTACGCAACTGTCCAGGAGCAGAGACAGATCCCAGGAAAATCCCTGCCACAATCATGAGGAAACCTCAGCTGATCAGCACCTATCATTCTTTTCCTACCTTCAACTATTGCAACTTAGTCTAGAAGATCAAGATTTCAGGCTTGGTTTGTAAAACTGGCACATTGTGATATCCCGGATGATATCCAAAAAACAAGACTTTTTAAGCTCTGAGAGTACCCACCTTGAGTGTCTTCCCCAATATGATTTCAAATACACTGAAATAAACATTTCAGTATAGAAGTTGGCCCCAGATAAAAGCTTGATGACCTCAGAAGGTAGATGTCCTTCTTTCTGAACACAGAGAACACAATGTGCAAAGTTTCACATGTGAGACAGCTGCATGGAACAGCCTCTGTAGAATAGTCGATGTCATTGTTAAGTGTTAGTAAGGACAATTATTATCCACCTATTTGCACATCTCATCTTTTACCTTCTACAGTAACTAAAAGTCATTAAGGAATTTTGGTTCAAGGACTGAAACAAGAAAGCGTTAGTCCTTAAAAACGTACTTCTGAGGGCACATCAACCCTGGAAAAGCTAAATGCTGAGACGTCATCTTCAGGTCAAGACAGGCACCTTCTCTACATTGCAGCACAGCAGAAACAAAGCTCCTGGGTTGTTCTTCAATGAGAAGCAGCTAGGGCTACCAGAGAAACATCTGCAGAGCTCTTAAAGAAACTGATCTAAATCAAACACTCCTGGATGCAGATGTTAACTGTTAAGTCAGATAACTTATGGAAAAGTTCTAAATTTATCATGGGTAGATAGCAGCAGCTTAATTAAGGCTGTTATCAGCTTCCTCTATGAATATTTGCTTTCAGCTCTCCAGTTCTCGCCTCAGACATCTGACTTGATTTAGCAACTAATACACATTAAAGTCAGAAGTTGATACTTGTAGGAAAGTTATGTATAAATACACATTTGTTAGGTTCCAATTTTCATCTCTTTTACCGTGAATTACTTGTTTCTTCAAGTAGATTTGCACGAAAAAACTATTTTAAAGCACACTGCTTTTGATAGTTTGAGTAATTGGTGCTTCTACTGACCTCAGAAGGAACATTTAGGTCACAAAGGCATTCACTGATTGCTATACAAGTTTGTTTTATTATTTTACCTCCAAAGATTTCAACACCAGGCATTGCATTCATTAATATCTTGCCTTCTGTGAGGTTACTAGTAGTCAGGAAGATTATTACTATGGTCTTTCTGTACTGACCGTTACTGAAGATCTTTCTTCGTTTTGCAGATAACCAAGGCTTGTGTGTGAATACTCTAGCCTGAACACTGGCAATGTACAGAAAATTGTTAACCTGCTTCCTTTGGTTGAGGTTATTTTTATTCTTCTTGAAGTTGGCCTTTTTTCCACTTTTTCTGCTCCATCTTTCTTGCCAGGAAGTTCAGATGTTTTCAAAAACAGACTACAGTTTAATACAAATTTACACAATTCTTGAAAGTGTTAAAGATATCTGACTACAAAAAAGGCAGCTTGAAAATGACTGATAAATTTTCTTCTACATCTATAGCATTTTTGCATCTACTCTGTGAAACACATGAATTTCACCTCTGAAGAACCGTCAGGCTGCACAAAACAATAAAAAAAAAGACAAGTACTAAAAACCGTTAAGAAATTACTTAGAAACTAGACACGATGTCCCAAGGTGACAGTGAAAGTAAAAAGTCAGTGGAGGATGTGGCCTGTTCTATCATAGCCCTGCTATCAGTATATTCTCTCTACAACCAAACATACAAAGGTGATGTATTGTTGCAAATAGGGAGCTGTAGCTGACAAACACTTTTCGTGCTCCTTACAAAAAACAAGCCCCAATCCTTCAAATTGATCTATGAAAGCCAGCAATGCTTTAGGCAAGTATACAGGTTGTTCTTGCACTAAAAAATTAACATGCACAAGGTCACATTGTAGTCACGCGTTTCTTGCCTTTTCTTTGCCAATATTCTTTTAACAATTTTAAAGCTTCCAAAAGAATACGGGTACTCACCTGCAAGCGTCATTAGCTTTATCAACTGCCATCGCTGATTTTACAATGTAGTGGTCAAAAATAGACAAAATGAGCATGGCAGAAGCCATGGGGCAGAAAGGAAAATAAAAGCTTTTAGACCAAACCAAAGTACTTTTTAAGAAGCAGCTAGAGCTACCAAGTGAAGATTGAATACTTACTCATCACATCATTTACAGATCCCTAAAGGAAACAATTTGCCACTGTCCAACAACACTGCGCAGTCGATGATAACATCTATATTTAGGCTAATGCTTTCAACTATAAATGATGGTGTGTTTGGGTTCCCCCCCCCCCCCATGAAACATTCATTTTCCGGAGAAAGTTATTACTACTCAATAGAGAGAATGTAGTAACATGCCTTTGCCAAGTGAAACTATCACCATATATGTCAAAGTTAGAAACCTCCCAAAACATTCCTCTTCTGTCATCTGCCACACCAGAAAAATAAGTGAGCCAATGAAGACACTACTCTAATGTGATCTTGCCAACAAAAGGCAGGACCCACGCTGATTTCAAGGGAAACAACAGTGGCATACAGAAAGTCCTGACAGAGATGACAACCCCCTGAAAGGCAAGAAGAAGACAGCTGTCCTTGCTATTCTGGCTAACTTCCACAACATCTACCTCATGATACCTATAAATCATCTTTATGTAGAAAGCCTCACAAAACAGCCTACACCTCCAACCTGGAAGATCCTAGACCATGGTTCCTAGTTAGATGGGCTATCCTCCTGTTAGTGCCTGATATGCCCAGACCTGCATTGAAGATATCCTTTAAAGCTTCACTGTGATGCCTCATTGTAATTACAGCTGTACAAACCAGTACCTATCCATACCCCCTGCTCCCTGCCTCATCCCATATCAGAAACAAAGCAAAAACCTAGGGCTTAACATAACATATGCAAAACTACACAGTAAGACAAATGCTATAGGTTGTAGCCACACAGATTGGTTAGAAAGGCCAAAGATTCCTAAGCAGTCCAGTCGCCTTGAGCCTAAGTACTATCATGCATCTGTATTTACATGTACACAATGTTCTGTGTGGGGGGTTTTTTGTTTTGCCTTTTTTTTTTTTTTAAAGTAACAGAGAAATTATCAGGAACAAAACTTTTACCATAGCTCCTCACCCAGCTTGGGAAAACTACATGTGATGTTTTACGCTGCCCTGCTTTTTGCAGCCAAAATGAGGATGGATTCAAACCACTTCGATCTGTTCTGATCTCACTCTGTTTTGAGGGTTGGAGTGGAGATCTTGCAAACCAGCACCTGGTAGTTACAGAATTACACAGAATTTTAACATCTCTGCCTGAAGACATTTTTTTTTCTGCTTTATGTTAAGCCAGAATATAGGTGAAAACTGACAATATATTATTGGAGTATTTAAGAACTTTTATAAGAACACAAATAAAAACCACCCTGAAAAGCCTGAACACCTGGAAAAAATGTCTTCAATGCTTAATAATCTCTCCAAAGTCTTTGGCTTTTCCATTTTAACAAGGGGGAAAAAAAGGAATTAGATCATACATTCTATGGAACATTTCATTAAAGGCCAAAAATACGTATTTCTTAATTTTTGTGCTCTGGCATCTTTTTTTCATTCATGGCAAATACGGCCTGATTAACTATCTTGCTGAGACCTGCTAAGAGACACCCTGATTGAAGTTTTGAGAACAAAAGCAAGCTGAAAACATGTTCCATTTTGTATTAAAAATATTTACTTCCATCATTGTCTTATGCAATTCACGACCATTTAATAAAAAACCTCTAAAGTTTTTAAATTTTCCGTATTTTTCATTATGCATTTCAAAGATATTTTTTTAAATAAAAATATCTGATTTAATTTTCAGTCTCTTTAACGAATCCCATCAGTTATTCATACAGTCTTCATCACTCATTTCAGCTACCAATCAAAGCTCTGCTCAAGAACAACAAGGACAGAAAGCAAGCAGGACCAGGAGCATGGTTTGATTTCCTTACACTAACAACTATCATAAATTATTTACTGAACTTCAAAGCTTTGAAACTGATGATGAATATGGTAAAAAAGAAAAAAAAAGATGTGTTTGTTTACTATCAATTATTTATTGCATATGTTTTACAGTATAATATATGCACAAAATAAAAATGTATATATTCATTTCATTACAATTTACTGTTCTTTCTATCCATGCAGAGATTATGAATGGACTATTGGTAAATTTTCAGTAATACGAGATGCAAAAAACCTGACATCTTAAGGAAAAAAGAGGATTACACCCATACTTTGCAGTAAGAATCTGTATATGCAAAACATTACTCAAGACTAGACAAAATGAAGTCTTGAATCAAAATAAACTACTTATATAAGCCAACTCAGGTAATAAAACATTTAGAGCCCAGAATACGAGTGATAGCTGAATTGAATTCATATCCTAACCAGTCAGATCAAAGAATTAACACGTCAGTCCTTCCAACCAAAGTGGGATATCAAACCAGTTGATCAGTTACAGATCCAAATTTCTTCTGATTACAAGTAAGTCTGGGAAGCACCATTGTACACCAGGTAGCTATTGTTTTTAATGTGCCTTAGGTCAAACGCGGTAAACTTCACACTTCTAACCAGTGCTGTTTGTAATAGATTGGATAAAGCACGTTTACAAAAGAATCAATAAATGTAAAGACTGGAAAGAATTAGACAGGCTTGCAGGCTTGTACCCATTGTCTGGCGGAATTAGATGTCAGTTTGAGTATTATAACTCCAACAAAGGTTTCCTAGCTTTAATTTACTAGAACACATAATGGGTGATGTAGAAGCTGGGAAACACTAGTCAGTCTGAATATATGACTTAAAGAAACAGTTTAATGAACGTTACAAACATTATTATAGTCCTGGCATACTTTCTCTGCTCATACATTTTTATTTTGCAGTCTTATCATGAAAGGATATTTGTGAGGCTGTTCCACTTAAACTTGAAGTCTCAGAAGCAAAAAATGCTGCAACATGTTCAAACCATGTATCTAAAGAAATTGCTATAAACAGCAATGCTAGAAGCTATATAAATAACCAGTGATACACAGTTTCCAGTTTGTCTCACACAGGCAGCATATATGTATTTGCATAGCTTATGCACTTTTACAGGTTAGCTACATCCTAAATATGTATCTTAAGAAAATCTTCCATTTGTAAACTAATGCATAAAAAGAAACATATAAAAGAACATGAGTAAATAAATGTAGGCCACAGTGGAAAGAAAAAAAAAGCCACCAGCACATTCTTTAAAACCAAAAAGACTGGCTGATATCAGAAAATAAAGCCCATGTCCAGTTCACAAATAAAAGAAGTAACAACTTCTTTCCCGAGGATGCTTAATTCTTCAAGTAGTTCTGGTGAAACAGAACATCCATACCCTTTCCTAATTAAATATTTCAGTCATCTGATTTTGAAGTCAGATTGAACTCGGGACTAAATTAAAACATACAACCTAAATCAAAAAAGCACAACTGCTGTATTCCAATAAAATAATTAAGACATATGGCATAGTTTTACATCATGCTGAACTTTAAGGTTTACCTGTGATTATCACAATATATTTCCTCACATTATCTGATTCATAAAGTAGAAAATGAAGACACAGTGATGAACAACCTATGCATAAGCTTTTCCAGATAAACCATATGGTCTAGTGTTCCAACAGACAAAATGAAATTTCAAACACAATAGGGTTTTTTAATGCCATATTCCAGTGGGTAAAATTGGATACAGAAGGTTGGATTTCTCCATCCCAGGGTCCCTCTTCAAACCACAAGTTGTTCATGTGCAGCTGATAAGTACAGTATCTCTGAAACTCCCTTTATAACCCAGTGCATACATTGAAACAATCACTGGAGTGCATTTTTTCCCAGGGAAATGTGTAAAGAACCCAATTTCTGAAGACAGAAATGTATTCTATCATAGGGTTTTGAATAACAAGTTATTGAGTTCTTGTTTTACTGTGATGGGAAAGCCTCACTTGGGAATTTTTGCTTCATGTGACAAGAAGTTGCTGTGACCATAAAGAGAAAGGTATACCTATATCTGCATCACAAAAAACGTCCTTGTTACTGAGAGAGAAAGACTTCCGATATTACTGCCCACAGACAAAAGTAAACATAACCTAGGTTCATTTTTACGTATTAAATGCTTGCATGTTCAGATACAAGTATGGTGGTATAGTTTGTTCCACTGTACTAACACATGGTATTAGCTTTGTTTTCTATCCCGTCAGCAACAAGCTATGTTGTTAATACACTCGGGTGTGCTTTAACTAGTATGAAGTATTGCTAGTCGCTATGCTACATCTACAGCAAAAAATACGCATACTTGATGTTCTGCTTTCCTCTCATTTAAATCTACTTTAACAACTTGAGGACCTTGTCACTTGGACAGCCAAGGTCATGATTGTTGAAGAAGGTTCACTGCAGGCAAATCCCAAAGGGCGATATGAGTTTCTCTTTGGTCACATCTAAAGGAAGTTTTAAAAAGGGTTAATTATCACTTTAAAGTAAAAAGGAAACGCACTCCACAACAGAAACTGCTGTTTATACTCCTTTGGGCTGTTCATTGTGGAAATCTGGTTGACAGAAATTGGGATGAAAAGCTTAGAAACAGCTATTCCCAGAAATAGCTGCCTCAGAAAAACAGGACACTTGATTAACCTTTAGGTATATCATTAGCCTAGTAAATTGTAGCATTGCACAGTGCAGAAACATACTATGTAGTTCTTTCTCTGAAAAGAAATCTTATTCAAATTTATATTCCAGCATATTCCTTATATGTTTAAAAAAAATAATCAATAGTTCATTCTACTGGTAGCCCACACACACACACGCGAACTGAGAGCTACTACCACCCTTACGCAACTGACAAGTTCCCAGCTTTTAAACCTGGGGCACAGGGGCTGGGCACTGAAGTATTTTGGAAGCTGGCAAAATGCATCTTCAGTCAATAAAGTTTCTTCGCTATGAGAAACCTAGTGGAAGTACTTCCCTGGCAAAAAGTACGATTCACCTTGCCTCAGCAAAAAACTATACCCCCAGCTATACACTCATTTAAAATCCATTCTCCTCATGGTTAAATAACTGAACAAACAGCTAAAATATTTTTTTACTGGCAGTGAGGCAGGGAAGAAGCATACCTATTTACAACTTATGTTTGCCAGCTAGAGGTGGGGGAAGTGGGAAGTTATGCATTTCAATAGATTAAGGGTAAGTTGTATATAGCATCAGTAAAGGACGAGCACAAATATTATTTGTTTATAGGCATCCACAGAGAAGGGCAAACTATTTTTATACATGGAAATGTCATCTTTCTTAAACACCATTCTTAGTTTTCCAGTTTCCTCTCAATACCCTCTCAATTTCCCCTCCAATACGATACCAAACACGACACTTATGACAGCTTACCTCTAAAGTTAAAGAAATAGTTGCCTGATTGTTGTCAATGTCTCAAACTTCCTTTCACCTTGCAACACTGGAAAATGGAAAGCCAATTATTGAAGCAAAATCAACTATGAGGAAAAAAAAGCGTCCTCATAAGGCTTGTTCTCCAGACTCTTTGCCAGCTTTGTTGCCCTTATCTGGACACACTCCAGCAACTCAATGTCCTTCTTGTAGTGAGGGGCCCAAAACTGAACACAGTATTCCAGGTACAGCCTTGCCAGTGCCAAGTACAAGGGCACCACCACTTCCCTACTCCTGCTGGCCACACTATTCTTCATATGAGCCAGGATGCTGTTGGCCTTCTGGGCCACCTGGGCACACTGCTGGCTCATGTTCAGCCGGCTGTCGATCAACACCCCCAGTTCCTTCTCTGCTGGGCAGCTTTCCAGCCACTCTTCCCCAAGCCTGTAGCGTTGCATGGGGTTGTTGTGACCCCAGTGCTGGACCTGCCACTTGGCCTTGTTCAGCCCCATACAGTCGGCCTCAGCCCATTGATCCAGCCTGTTCAGTTCCCCATGCAGAGCCTTCCTACCCTCGAGCAGGTCAACACTCCTGCCCAACTTAGTGTCACCTGCAAACTTATTGAGGGTGCACTTGATCCCCTCATCCAGATCATTGATACATTAAACAGGACTGGCCCCAACACTGAGCCCTGGCGAACCCTTCTTGTGACCACCCACCAACTGGATTTAGCTCTATTCACCACAATTCTCTGGACTCGGCCATCCAGCCAGTTTTTTTACCCAGCAAAGAGTACACCTGTCCAAGACATGAGCAGCCAGTTTCTCCAGCAGAATGCTGGGGGAAACTGTGTCAAAGGCTTTACTGAAGTCCAGGTAGACAACATCCACAGCTTTTCCCTCATCCATTGAGTGGGTCACCTTGTCATAGAAGGAGATCAGGTTAGTTAACCAGGACCTGTTTTTCCTAAACCCATGCTGACTGGGCCCGATCACTTGGTTAACCTGTACATGCTGTGTGATGGCACTCCAGATGATCTGCTCCATAACCTTCCCCAGTACTGAGGTCAGGCTGACAGGCCTGTAGTTTGCCAGTTCCTCCTTCCAGATCTTCTTATAGATGGGCATCACATTTGCTCATCTCCAGTCAGCTGGGACCTCCCCAGTTAGCCAGGACTGCTGATAGATGACGGAAAGCAGCTTGGTGAGCACTTTCGCCAGTACCTTCAGTACTTTCGGGGGGATCTCATCTCACCCCATAGGCTTGCGTGTGTCTAGGCGGTGTAGCAGATTGTTAACCATTTCTCCCTGGATTATGGGGGCTTTACTCTGTCCCCTGTCCCTGTCTTCCAGCTCAGGGGACTGGGTACCCAGAGAACAACTGGTCTTTCTGTTAAAGACTGAGGCAAAGAAGCCATGAAGTAACTCAGCCTTTTCCTCATCTTCTGTCACTGTGTTTCCTCCCACATCCAATAAAGGCTGAAGATTCTCCTTAGCCTTTCTTTTGTTGCTAATGTATTCATAGAAGCATTTTGAATTGTCTTTTATGGCAGTAAACAGGTTAAGCTCTAGCTGGGCTTTGGCCCTTCTAATTTCCTCCCTGCACAACCTCACATCCTTGTAGTCCTCCTGACTTCCCTGCCCCTTCTTCTGAAGGTCATAAACTCTCTTTTTCCACTGAGTTCCAGCGAAAGCTGTCTGTTCAGCCAGGCCAATCATCTTCCCCGCCTGCTTGTCTTTTAGCACATGGGGACAGCCTGCTCCTGTACCTTTAGGACTTCCTCCTTGAACAATGTCCAGCCTTCCTGCACTCCTTTGCCTTTCAGGGCTGCCTCCCAGGGGACTCTTGTCAATCAGTCTCCTGAACCGGTCATAGGATTTTTAATTCCTTACTGGATACAGCCTTACATACTACAAAAGGAACAACATAACATGAATTTTGTTCTGTTGTGTTTTAGAGGAAAGTTCCAAGCTAGTACAAAAACAGCTTGATTGCTCTATTTAATTATAAATTTTAGGACATCACTAAATACCACCCCAGAGAATATTTAAGTATTTTAGGTACCCCCATGTAAATTCCCTTTCCCCCGCCTTATGAATTTGTATGTAGCGCTTAGTTTTGCTGCAAATTTTTATTCCAAAGTAGATTTTCCATGGCCATATCTCCACTGTTAATCTAGACTACAAAGGCAGAGCAGAAGGATCATGCATCTAACAGACAATACCTCAAATTTAGCACTAACATGCCAAATTTTTCTTTCAACAAAATTAAACCTGTCAATCCAGATCTGTTCATGAAGAACTCGGTATTCTAGCAACTTCTATCTACCTTTCAAAACAAAAGACTAGGCTTACTACACCCATCTCCAGTACACGAATCATTAACGTAAACTATCTCTTGATTTATGAACATCACAGCAGGCAAGACATTACATTCTCCCATTACAAATTTGCAGCTGATATTTTCCATGTTTATGCCGTTCAGATAGGCAACAAGTACTCTATATTTACCTGCGGACACCTTCAGAAGCATATCTGACAGTCCTTTAAATTAAATATTTACTGCAAGTATCTGTAGGATACTTTATCTGCTACACAGAGATCTGTAAGAACGTACTGCTATTAAGACATTAATATAGTTTGGCCTATTTGAGATCTCTTCAAACGCTGGTGCCTAAGCCATTTATCATACTACACATGGTACTGGTACAGGTAATCAATAGTATCTGCAACTTAGCAAGAGTGAAAAAGCAAGCCTACAATTCAAGACAAACACATAGCTTGCGTAGGCACTCTCAGTTATGAGGACTGAAGAGAAAGAAATTTTTTGCTAATGATGCATTAACAAAGCTATTCTGTTTGTTAAATGCCATGCAGCCCACATAACATTAATTAGCATAATCCTCATCCGAATTGTTGACATCTTTTACATAAGAGAAGTACCATGCTTCATAAAGGCGTAACTAAAATTTTAATGCATTTTCTTGAGCAAAATGGCAGTAGTATTTTTCTCAATTACACTTACTAAAAAGGAGGAAGCAAATTAAACTGAACTAGCAGAAAAAAAAAAAAGAAATCATCTCATCATTGCCTTTAGAACATTCAGGTAGCTTGTGTGCTGTAGACATCACAAATACAAATGCCAGATTTTCTTTAATTCTTTTTCTTCTGTAGAGATAAAATAGCTAACAGACAACACATTGGTAGCTGCTCTAAGGAATCAATTTCAACCTCTTGACACAAAACACTACACACTAGCTGAAATGTCTTCTTATATAATTATATTTTTGCTAAACAGTCTAGCAAAGGTGTTAGCTTTTCCTGTCTATGTTCCCATTTTTTACAGCTTTAGCAGCATTTTAAGAAGTCAACAGGATTATCCTTATTTTACCTTTTTTTTTTTTTTTTTATCAATACAATTTCTCAATGAGCCAAAAATCTTGCTTGTAACAGTTCCCAGGATGACCCCCACGTCCCAAGAACCCTTCACCTACAGTAGTTCTGACAGGAGCCTGAAAATGAAATTTTTTTTAGCGATTATCATCTTTTCTGATTTGCAAGTTATCAGCATTTACTCTTCCTCTACCAACAAGCACCCAAATCTGGGGTCTTATCCATGAGTTCTATTCTCTAAGTTACTGTGACAAAGACTGAAAGATAAAACCATGTAGTTATCTACTCACACCTTTAGCTGTCTTACAACTGTAGTTCCTTATCACACAGCTCTTTACAGCTGGAAGATTCTACATATACAAGAGCCCAAATCAGTTATTAACTGGGATATCAAGTACCTAGATTTTTGGGTTTTAGGTTTTTTGTGGGGTTGGAGATTGTGGGTTTGGGGGGTTTTGTTTGTTTGTTTGTTTGTTTTTTTGGGGGGGGGGGGGTGTTGGATCTGTTTTGGGTTTTTTTTTTGTGTTTGTTTTTGTTTTTAAATTAAAAAAGTCGAAACCTTTTCCTTTACAGGGAAAAATAATTGTTTAAGCATGGTTATAGTTTTTACTTCCCATATTAATGTCTTTTAATTTCTTCCACTATTATTTGAGATTCTCTTGGTCATATGCAAAGAAAAAAACTTCAAGAGGATTTGCATATTTTTCTCAAGTTTTTCATTTTTCCCTACAAATGCTTATCTTTTGTCTTAGGCATGTCAGTGAATATTTCTTTCCCCACCAACATACCTGTTCTCACCATGCATGAAAAGGATAAAACTCGAAGTACTTATCTAATGCACACACACCTACTGGAAAGCTGTTTTAAGCTTAGTGTATTCTTTTAGCAGGTTAATACTGACAGGGGTCAAATTGCAAAGTCATTTGTATTTCCACTTGCTAAAATAAAGCACCAATAAGAAGCAACTGAAAGATAACAAGTTTCTGAATGCAAGGACTGAGGTGTTAAAAATACTTAATATTTGTTCAAAATAGCAAACTGCTGATTACCTTTCTGATTTATGGAATTACGCTATATAATTCACACAATTATTCAGCAGAGGACATTCTGCTGATCAGATATTATGCTGGGACATGAGCCCCATTTTAGCCTTAAATTTGTATGTAAAGAAGCAGAATAAAGAGCGTGTCACCAAAAATGAAAAAAAAATAAAACCATGTACTTACAAATATATTCTCCTGAATGAATTCCCGATATTGTAGTGATAATGCTACTTATAACACAGAAGACACACAGAGCAGATTTATCTTCTACAAGGATTAAAGTACTTGACCAGGACTGGGACTATTCCTATTTCATAAATGGGAAAACCATGGTGAAAGGTTGTTTTTATAAATTCAGTGGCAGGCATGAAAAGACTCGAAGTCCATAATTACCACACCTTTACTGTATTCTGTAGATGAAATTTAATATATTTAAATAAAAGTTAACTGTCTGATTTGTAATATCAATACTGATTTCAGGGTAAACATGCTTAACTTTACCCAAACAATTAGTAAACAGTGCTTGCAAGCTGAAATTTAATATTCCTTTCTGTGTACCTCAAACCCAAGAATGTACAAATGTACTACACAAAAGAAATACTGTATCTTGATATTGTGCACTCTACTTTTTGAAATATGGAAGACATATAATTGATATTATATAATATCACCAATATCTATCTGAAAGGGCTAACATCTGTTACTAGCTTAATGAAAAGTACAGAATAAACAAGCTGCCCAGTACATCTTAGGGTATGTTTACATCATCACAAAAATTTAAAATTGGAAATAATATTTACATCATCATCATCCTATATTTTTTGCCAGCTTTTCTTTTAAAGCACCTTAGAATACTTTCAAACAGGTGTTTCACTCCCCCTCACCTCCTTTGATACTTGTACATTTGGAATTTCATCTCCATAATTTTTCTAGTATCCCTATTTAATTAAACAGCACATTTTATATCATCTGCTCAGCAAAGAAAGATGAACTTTTGTTTCCTGCCTCACATTACTAACTACATAGTAGCAACATTTTAAGCTAGAGAGTGATTATTCTAGGGTTACCGCTCAGACCTCCTGTTTTCTTGCAGCTGCACATAGTGAAAGCATTGCCATTTTTAAAAAAAAGGCAAATATTACTTTCTTCTGAACAATTGGATCTTACACTTTAAATAGTACACACAGTTATAAAGGTATATGTTTCACTCACAGATCAATCCAGTAAACAGAAGCAAGAAATTTCCTGAAAGGGAAGGATTTTGCTTTAAGATCTTCCACATCATTTTTTTCCACTTACTTGGTCTGGAAAGATGACTGGATATATACAGCATGTGGTATAATTTGGGACTCTCCTCCTTTTGAAGGGGTACAGGCTTGTCACACCACATAGAAGAGCAATAATGGAATTGCAGTCGACAAGCACTTTGTCTTTGGGAGACCACTCAGAAAATATTAACCATCCAGCAATGGCTAAGAGGCCTTTGTTGTCTCAGTAAAAATGAAAGTATTTTTGGTATCTGAGGACTTCACTCAAACTCTGACCTTATGTTCTGAATGTCAGAAGAACCTGTGTGACTCAGTACCTTTGATCAGGTTCATGATAAGGTCTCCACAATGGATCATTGTAAGGATGTAGAACACTTTCTGGTCAAACACTCAAGTGTTTGTAAAGATTGTGCTGTCTGTTCTGCTGTACTATCAAGTTAAACCTTATTAACCTCCAATTAACAGCTGAAAATTAAAAAAAATAGTGAACAGGCTACATCATTCATGCAATCAGCTAAACAGAAATCAATGAATAAAAGAAGTCACTGTAGCATGCACACTTGTTACATTTTTAAACCTTTTAGTATTAGTTTTCATTTTAAAAAAAAGGAAAAGGCTTTTACAGAACACATACCAAGGACTGTATCTCAACAACAAAAAAGTCCACACAGCAGTCTGCTTTATTCCACACGACTGACTCATCTTAGGTACAAGCATGCAATCAAGATGCCAGCCAACTCACATATAAACATTCCAATAAAATAAAAAAGAGTGAACAATAGGGTTTAAGAAATGGAAACTGATAAAAAGCAACTGAAGCCAGATATTCCATACCCTCAGCTGCAAGCCCAGTTTAGTTACATGTAACCATCAGCTCTGCAAAACTCGGTGTACACAAAACCCGGTAGCAATAATGTCTAATGCATAGCAGTGCTAAATCCAGCCAAATCAGTGTTTTCAACAGAAAATCCTAAGATCATGCCAGGAACTTTTTGTAGAAGAAAAATACTATTAATTATGCAAAACATATTTCGCTTTAAGTAAGAAATTATATAGATAATGAGAATAAGGCAGTTTGTTCCAAAACAACCTTGAAGGAGTAACATAAAGGTGCTTGTTTGGTCCAGAAAATAAACCAGCACAGAGACACACAAAACACACTGCCACCACACCGACAAAAAACAACAACAAGTCCCAAACACTAAGCACTTATTACAAAGGATTTTAGTTTCTTTAAAAAGTTCTTTTAAAAATTGCCTAGCAAAGGTAAACAGCTAATCATTATACCTGTACCGCTCAGTACTCCCTGTTCTAAACCAAGAAACACACATTATTTTTCATTCATTTAATACTTTATCTGGTCACTTCTTGCTTCCTTCCACCTGCTCATGCGCAACCCTTAATACGCGAGCTCTGTCATCACAGCACAAGTGAGGTTCTAAAGGACCAAAGGCTAAAGCAGGGGATATTCAAGTATATTCCCACTACAAGTTTTTAAAATATTTTTAATTCTAAGTAGTTGATATCTAACGTGATGACAATTTGTAGCTTTTAGAAATAAGAACTGTTCTTGGAAAACTATTTATTTAACCCACAGCACGTTAGATACGGCTTGCTACAATACAGAGCTTCAAATTCAAAGGGAAGATGGACCAAGTGTGTTGAAGAATATGTAATAGATTATTTCCCTTCCCTGCCTGCCCCCCCCCCCCTCCAGCCCCAAGATACAGGTCACACACCCTTAAGGATAGTTATTATTTGTCTTACAGACTAACTTAATCCTATGTAAGGTGTCCTGAATACACCATGCATCATTTGCAGAATACAAGCCATCCTCAATGCAACAGAATCAGACCCAACTGAGCATGCAAAGCTGCATAAATATTCAAACTATTGTTTAATTTCACTACTATGGCAATAGCTTCTTGTCTTTCTTTACTATGTATACTCCTACTTACATACTTACGGAACCAGTAATCCAATCAAGTGTAGGCCATACAAACTAAATCCACACTCCTCTCTACTTCCACTACAACTGAAAACAGATTTTAACTTACTGTAAAACAAATATCCAGACTTCTGCAGTAGAGATAAAAACACACCCATTTTTTGATGATGTGAGTCGTACTAAATTCAGTTTTTAATCCTAAGAGAGATCATAACTACTCTTAACCTTAGCCCATGCACAGCAAGTGACAAAAAATAACCCAATTGTTTCCACAGAAAGTTGGGCAACTTGCGCTTGCACAAAAGCTACACAATTTTGACTTTTAAAAGTCCACCGCTTGAAGGCAGTTTTCTACTCTCCTGCAATGTCATATCAGTATTTCATTACTCATATTCTTAAAAATTTACATGTTTTTGTCAGTGCGATTTTTTTTCCAGGTCAGCTTCACACATCATGCCTCTAAGTATCAGATATCATGTATCTAGTGGTAGCCTTTTTATAGTTCTCCTTGAAGAACTGGATTGAACTCAAGTTTCTACTTGGAAGCCATGACTTTCAGCTTCACCCTTTCCTCAGTAATTGCTACACAGCATCAACACCAGCCAAGAAAAACAGTAACAACCCAAGCCGCCTTGAGCTTGGCTACTTCCAGCATTTCTCTGTTAGCAAGTTCCATATGTTTTCTTAATCTCAAAATACCTATCGTCAGGATAATCCAAGCTCAATTTTCTTCCACTGTCACATTGTTCAGTCTGCTCCTGATACTTAGGAACTGAAAAGGTGCCAGTCTGTATCTCCAGGACAGACCATTAAACCTTCCTGTCTTATCCAAAACACATCACAAGTCTCCTCCATACGCAAGCTTAAGAAAATGTCAAAACTGACAGTATGACTCAAAGATCAAAAAAAGAAGGGGCGGGAGGGATGAAGTTTACATGCCTTATTAATACATATTTTAAAAACCCTCTTGTTGTTGCTGGGGTTTGTGTAGCACAAAGGAAGAATCAAGTATTGTTACACAGTCTGCTAAGCAATTTTTATACCACCAAAACTGCAACATGCTATCATTATTTTAATTTAAAAGACAATTTTTGACACGTAAGTAGTCAATACAGATGCCTTTTGCACATTGTTAATTTAAAACCAATACTCTTATCACAAAACCTACCTTTTAACAAGAAAATCTACTATGGAAATGTTATTTGTTTCGCATGCTAAAACACACACCTACTTAAAATGTTTAAAGTTGCACACTTCATTTGTGTGCATTTCAGCCTTTTAAAATAGATAATTTTTATACTGTGGTCACAATTGGCTGGTGTCAGCTTTGTATATAAGCTTTCTGCTTATAATCTATTAATGTCCTTTGAAGTGGTTAAATCAAGGATCATGCCTTGCCATACTCAAAATTGTTTCATAATTCCCAATAATAATGCTCTGTAACCTCTAAAACAAAACCCACATAATACAGCATACTCTTATACCTCATTCTGTTATTTGTTTTGCATTATTTATAAAAAACAGAACTCAAACTATGTGGTTGTCTTTCAAATTTTAAATGTTAATCAAGCAACAATAAATGAAAGTAATTAGTGTCTGAACCTTAATATATTTGTCAAATCCCAAGTATTTAGAAAGCAAATCTGATTTCTGTTAAATACGATTCTTTCAGCTAATCTCAAGCCACAAAATGCGTACTCAAACACATTTATTTTTTTGAAGTCATGACTGTCTTTTGTTGAGGTTCTGACTGAAGAGATGTAATTGAGTGATTTAATAGCACTTCTCTCACCAAAATCAGGCTAAGGTTATCTAGGAATCTATGCCAGTTTAGCAACAAAATCCTCCCCCTCTCCCCAAACAGCTATGACCCATTTATTACTAGCTATTTCTCTCCTTTTCTATCCCCTCCCCTTTTTAGTCACAATGGTTTATCTTTTTCTCTCTGGTCAATACAGTTATAATGACCAAACCTTTGTCTGAGCTTGTTCCCTCCGGCTATCTGCACAAACTCAACCTTTCCTCGCTGATTCTGTAGCAATTATTTCCAACTAGTTAAGCTCAAAAATTCTTACTTTTCATTAAAATATGTTAGTGAAATACACTAAAAAAAAACAAGCATACCACTTCAATTTTCATTTTGAAACCAGGATTATGATGTGTACCATCAACAACCAAATATGGTCACACAACCAAATTTCCAAGAATACTAAAACTTTTTACTTTTTTAATGAGTTATTCTCTGAGCTTTCTGAAATAGCACTGACCATGTTCTCTGTACTTACCGTTTGCTGACACGCTGTCAGCTACTTGAATTTGTTTTTTGCAGAGAAGGTTTGCATACTAAGATGTGTCAAACCTTCAACCAGTTTAGACAGAGAAGAAAAGGTAGCAGAAATTAAAGGAGGAATAAAGTGCCTCCATCTATGTAAAGCACTGCAGGTCATATATCATTTCTCATGACAGATGGTGACCTCGTGATTGGCAGGTGGTAGCGAAAAGGGGACCTCAGTGTTTACAGAAGTTTATGGGAAATTCCGTGGACCATTTGTGCTGGACACACTGGCCAAAGCTGGTGTAAAGCCATCATCATTATGAACTGGAAATCTTCCATCACAGCCCATGCCAACTGCTCTAGACAACTCTCAGGGAATCACTGGCAAAGGGGAGTTATTTGGACACGTGGGGCCTGAGTACTCAAAAGTATTGCACTGACAACAGATACTGCAGTGTGGGCCAAGAGGTATGCTTTGAAAGGAAAAGCAGCCCTCCTGCCTTGGACACAAGAAGTACATCACCATCAAATCTTGGCCTCCATGATAAGTTCAGTACTTGCTCCTAAATGGACCGCTGCTTCCTCCCAGTTTGCTAGCTATAATGAAAAAATTAAGATCCCAAAGGTTTATTTTGTCATGCAGATGTTTTTGGTTTTGACAGGACAACATTTTAGACAGGAGGTATTTCCTACTTGAGAGGCTCTCTCTTTCAGTGACATTAAAATCAAGCAAAGATCACAGTAATTTCTTTAGTGTTTATCATTCAGATAAACCATGATATGGTAAAACAAAGAAAAAGAAATCCAGAGAATATGGTCAGGGATCCCAGTACCCTCTATGTTTTCTTCTCTGCACCGTGGTAAACCAGGTAAGTCAGTGCGCAACCTGACACCCTGCCATAACAACTCCTCCAACGACAGATTATGAAACTTCCAACTAATAAATATTTCTGTTTCACAATATACGCTGAATTTATTCCAATACATAATTTATTATTTTGATTTCTGGTACTTCCTTGTCTCTGTTATCCAACCTTTTAAGTATAGCTTTTAATATTTACGACCTTCACTACTGTGTATTTATAAACACTTAGTCCCTATTTATATTTCTTTTCATAATCTATGTTAAGATTTGTAGGTTTTCTTTTCTTCTCAGCCCAACCATTCACTGTAATAGAGGCACAAAACCCATCTGGCACCAGTTTCATACAATTATCTTCCCCATATTAGATCTAATCAGCTGTTAAATCTAATAATTTATATGCTTTCTTTAAAAAAATTCTGGTAAAATGTCACTGTTTATATATTTCAGAATTTTACAATAAAGTATAGATAACTGGTTTGTAGAGTAAACAGTGCATTCTTATGCTATTACTAATGAGTCTTGGCTTTATTCTTATGTGCAGGGCACAAAGAAAATCTTAGAATTCTTAAGAAAACATAGCAAGAGTTTCTGACTTTTAGGAAAAAAAGAACTTTAAAGATGATAAAGATATTCAGAGTTGAAAAACAGGAACAGAAAATTGAGATTTTTTACATGTATATTACTGAAGTATCTATAAAATCAAAAATTTCAAGTCAGATAATATTCATCAACAAGATAATTTAGAAACAGTAGTAAAATGCAATCACTATTGTTTTGCAGTCATTGAAGGACTACAAACAACAGCATCATACAGTAAGAGCAAGTCTAAAGCACTCCATTCTAAAGACACATATCCATAAAGATGTGAATTACATACAGAACAAAGTACAGGAAAAAAACCTATTTGCTCGTTAGGGAAATCAAGCAGTGCCATCTTATGTAAGTACCAACAACATAACTAAGTCCTGGAATCATTTCATTATTCAAACCTGTGTTTTCATGTACAAAAAAAAAGCAGCAGAGACAGAAATATTGTAAAAGTAATAATGCCCTTTCTTACATCCATACTAAGTTGGATAAAAGCAACTTGTAACAAGAAAGCCTATCACTAATTAACAGGTATTCTAAAATCTGGCTCTTCTACCTTATTGGTTTTATCTTCATAAAAGTTCATGAATCATTTACTCACTGCTCAAGTGCTAACCAGGCAGGAGAACTTGGATATCACCTCTAATCAAAGCGATCACTAATAATACCATCTGTTTGCAAATTCAGCAGCATAAACACTTTGAACATTCAAAGCAGGGCTTAGTATTTTCTGTGGTTGGTCCTTGCACTCCTATCTGAACCGGGTCCCTGTGACCCACTTTCAACAATATTGAGGAGGACTCTAATAAAAAGCAATGCCGAGGTATAAAAGATGACAATCAGGATTATCAGAAGAGGCCAAAACAAGAAAGAAAATAACAAAACAAAAGGAAAAAAAAACAACCTGTAGTTCAATATGTTTGCAACAAAGGATAGCAAGAAATTTGGGGGGTTTTGAGTATCTGTAACTCAGATCTACATTTAGAAAATAAGACGCTTTAATAAAAGTGTTTCATTTAGTGCTTTCAGAGTGAGAAGTTGGTATAACAGAAAGACATTGATGCAGTCTAGGTAGATCTGGGCTTTGTATTTTGGAAAGTATTTTTGATACTGGCAATGTATTGTCATGCCATGTATATACAATGAAATTTTCACCCTCATACACCCTGATACTAGATCTATATTTGCATCCTTTAAGTAGTAGCACATTTTTACATACTGCTCTTTCTTCAGCTCTTTTACACAAACATGAGCAAAGATCTCTCAAAAAATCCCTCTATGAATTAGAAATCCAAAACATCTTTGCAATATTTTCCAGCTGTTATTGCTAAGAGGTGCAACTTTTTAAGTTAATTCAGTAAAAAACAGGACCACATGCTACTGACCTGCTAAGGTTTTGGTTCAGCTTGGCTGTACATTGCAAGTGGGTCTGACTGAGCAGGCATTATGTAAATGGATGGACTTAAATAAAAGGCAGCTCTCCCGTATTAATCCAAGGCCTGGGGTGCTTTCAGAGTAGGCTGGAGACAATCCCAGACACCTGGTCTTTGAAAGACCACCGAGGGAATATGCAAGGGGAGAGGGGGAGGGAAGGTCAGTAAAAGCGCCCTGAAATGAAATTTAACTAAATTCAAGCCTGTCTTAAAGTGTCTGGGTCAGCAGCCTCGAAAAAGTTTCTTTCTAGTTGTCAAACACTGAAACATATTTCTCTATCTTGAACACTCAAAATGCTTTCCGAAGCAACACTTATTACATACTTCAGGATTCAGCAAGAAGTACTACCTGGAAACAAGAGATGTTTTTAACTGTAGATTCAGAATGCATTTTACCTTGGCAGCTTCAATATTTACAGTCTCTACCTTGGTGTGATTAAGCTCCTCTGGAAAAGCAACTGTGCCATTTGAATTGTGGAGATGCAAATCTGAAGAGCACAAAATTGACTATCAATTGGAAGAGCTACTGCTACATAATCACGAACAACCAGGGGTTTAAGCTAGACTGGACAGACGATAGAACATCAGTGTAACCAGGTATCCAATACTCTGTTTCAACTGCCCCTTCTGTCTTCCCACACCAGAGCCTAAAGAAGGTTCTCCATAAACTGCCTTAAAAATGAGATTAAATTGATCTTCTCTTGGATTCTTTCTCCTCTTATGGCTATTTGTTCTCTCTGTAATGCTTTTTTTTTTCCCAGGTATTTTTCCTGAAACTTCTGAAGTAAGTAGGAGCAGATAGAATATTTGCTGTTTCTTCTTTCCACTATTTTCTTTTACTCAAACTTATTATATAGCCTCCTTACCTGTACGCTTCTCACATTACTTCACTCCCATAGAATTATTTTCAGTTATCGCTTTGTAGTCAATTCCCAAGTTGTCCTCCCTCCCAGTCATTTTGCTGTCGTCTTCTCACTTAGCTCCCTACACCTCCTACATATTCCTCATCTGATGCAGACATTTGGTTGCCTGTTTGGTTTTCCCCTCTAGCAGCTCTGGAGAAGCGGTCAGCAGACATACGCATTAGCCCCTGACCAACAAGCCAACCAGCACCCTGGCAGCTCTGCAACAGTCACAGCATCCGCTGCCTCCCAAACAGCTGACCCAAAGCCAACAGCGCCAAACCCAAAGCAAGGACAAGTGAGAAGCTACTGTGGGGAGAGGATGTTGATGTCAACAAAACCAAACTTTTGGAAGCCTATCAGAACTACTTGATGCATTTGCCATCCATCAACTATTAGCTTGTTATGGGAAAAGGGTGCCACCTGGTGCCCAATCCATCTTCCTTTAGCTTGTCACCTAGCCTGCTCTTGCTGTTTTTCTGTCCTTTGTTCTCCAGAAGTTCATCTACTTCTCTACCATGAGTCCCCAAAACTTAACATACTCCTATAATCTCTTAATCCCGTGCAAGTTTTCAGATCTTGAAGTGTTTTCCAATTTACTATCCCCCAAAAGGAACAACAAAAATGCAAGTAATGTCATAAAACAAACCCATACACCTGAACAAATTACCAAGTAGAAAATTTCTAGTTTGTTTATCCAACAGGGACCCTGTATAAATCAACCTGAAGACTTCTTGATCGGTAACTACTTAGACAGTAGGGCCAGGATCATGTGCTGCCTTAAAGGATGCAGCAAGAAAAAACAGAATAACTAGAGCTTTGCTCTAGAAAACGTTTTTTTAAAAAAATATGAACCATTTTTCCTCTGTTATTTTGTTCTTGAGCTCTACTACAGTACATCCAACAAAACACTGCCTTTATTTCCTATGGTTCTGCTCACAACTACCCCAACACAAATAAAAACAAAGGTACTTATGTTCTGATTCCTTCAGATGGATATTTAATAATTTCTTGTCTGTGTATGACATTTTACCTTTTTAACTACATAAAATATAAGGATCATACTGAGTCCAAAGTGGAGTTTCTGCTCATGTTTATCACAGGAGAAAAATCCCAGAGATTTTTTTGTGGAGATCTGCAACAATTAAAATCTGTAGGAAATGCCCTAATTGGCTGTAAGACCCTCTGAGACTGTTTCTGAGTTGGGGTGCAGATACTCCCCCTCATATTTGCCCTTTACCAATCACAAACATCCAGCTGAAATTCAGGTTTATGAGATGCGAATGCTTTCTATTATTCTAGATTTTCGCATCTCTGCTTCTCTCAGTCAGCTCAGTGGCTGTGGCCTAGAAAATGCACACAGGCTCCAATGATTGGCAACTTTGATCTTCTGAAACTGTTTAGTACTAAATACAATATTCATATGTTTGGGTAAAACACGGTTAAAGGAACAAAAATAAAATACTTCCTTCTATTTATTTCAAACTGGAATTCATACTTGATTTGTCACACTGAATTTAATCACTAGTTTAAGACTCCTTTCAATTTAGAGACAAAACATTTCCAAGTATTTATCTATACTTAGCAACTAGTCTTTGTTGTAAAGCAGCTGGATGCTTTGTGCCATTTCTACATCCATTTTCTAACTACAGCATCTTGAGCAATAAGAGGAATATATTTGACTTTTGGTTTTATTATTACATTTGGATTGCAAATGAACTTCAACCCAATGATGCCAAAAGACTGCCTTTTTAAACCAAGATTTAAAGTAACCTAGATGCAAACAATAAAGCAAAATTATCCTACTCTATTATAAGGAAAATTATTTTCCCTTTTGTTTTCATAATTAAAATATTTTTGGTTAGTTTCATTGTAGAGGGGGAAGCCAAACCACCAAGGAAAGTTTTACTTTCCCTACTGCTATTCCAGAGCTTAACACAAAGTTAACAGTAATTTTGTTAGAGCTTTCAGTAGTCTGTCACTGAGGTCTTTGTATAACAGTATTTAACAAGTGGGCATGTGCAAATACAACATTTTTTAGTTTCTACATAACTGTGTTCTATATTTTAAGCTTTTAATTCTGTTTTATGCATGTATTTACATACTTATATGTTTAGTATTAGTAATATAATTACATAATACCTGCATATACAAGTATATACACACACACAATTATACATGTAATAATACACACTAAATAGTGTTCTTATAAGAGACTAAAAATATGCCAGGTTATATCAATATGATTATTCTGAAAAAAAAAGTGCAACAGAATTAAGAACTTTACCGTACTCATTATTCTAAAACAGCAAGTCTAGAAAGGTGAATGACAAGTTAACTCACATGATGTGCCTGCTAAATTTAACAGAAATATATAAATTTTTTGAGTGTTGTAGGGCAGGTAATTGCAAAAGTAGAGAAGGAACTGAAAATCCCATTCCCTAAAAATGAGGCAATTCCTGTCTAGTCTGAAGTGTATGTTCCTTTGTAAATGTCAATATCTGAATATCTCTTTCCTAGTTGTGAAGCTATTTATCCATCCCAATCAGACCACAGAGCTTCCACAAGACAAATATCCATCAAGTATGAGGCTGTTTACTGTTCATTTATTCAACACCTTAAAAAGTGCCATTCACTGTGCTCTGATTAGTTGTAATTACCTGACCTATAGACTGATGAAATGATCAGAAAACAAGATGAACCCTTTTAGGGAGCGAAACTTGTAAAAATCGTAATAATATAGATGAAATTTAAAATAGAACAACATTACTAGCAACTAATATTTCAAACCACTGCTAGGTGCAATATCTACAAAAAAATAAGCTGGGTTGGACTGGAAGTGAGAACAGAAGCTCTGCTCCCCATTATCCACTGCAGCTAATAACATGCCAGACTCTCTGCATTTATCTCTTGCTCTAATGCTGTTCCCACAAGGAAATCCATAGGCAGAGCTGACAGAAGATTCCTTGGCAGAGTAACTTCTTTAAAAATGCCAGCCAGCCACAATCGAAAGACAGAAAACACAAGGCATTCAGGTGGATGTTTAAAAAATACCTATGAACCATTATAAAACCTTTTAACAGGCCATAATATTTGTTTGTAAATTATGAGATTGACTATATATCTACTCATCATAATTGAAGTATTACTATTTCTACACACACAGCTCCCAGTTATATTTATTGAAAGCCAGAACTTTAAAATTAATTTTGAAATAGAAATTTTTAAAAGGTAAGAATCAAACAGAAAATATTATGTTTACCCAGAAAACCCAAAGCACTGATTTTTTTCCTAGTCATCTAAAAAAAATTCAATATAAAAATATTTTTCTAGATCTTCTTAATGCAACACATAACAAGCATCAGTGAAAGCACTGCTTCAGTCACTTGAAGATTTACACAGTCTATAATATGGTTGACTAATAAGATTCTATTATAGCTACTGACTGAATACATCTAAGAGGTTTGGGTTTTTTTAACTTGGAATAAGATCAAAATGCTTGCAGATTTCAGATTGCTATTAGACACAATAATTATATGCTAAACTAATTACAACTAAAGCAAAACCTGACTTACAACTAATTAAATTTTATTGCGTGAAAATAAAGCATAGTCCTTATTTAACACAGGGCACAGCTATAAATGTTTACGAACTCACCAGTCTGTGTATTTATTTCAAGCAAAATGTCTGGGTCACACTGAGAAAGTTGGAACATGGCATGATTTGGACAGCTAGCCAGCTTTATAAAGTCATTCATATGCAAGACGATAAAAATCAGATCAACGTTCCTAAAATTGTTGCTTATACTGCTAAGAAGCAAACCTAAATGAGAAATTCCCCATTAACATCCTATTTCATTTTCATATAGATCTTCATTGCAGTTTTACACCATGGATCAGGTTTAAATTTCAGAAGTAGATAAGCAACTTAGGAGCTTAAGTTCAATTATGAAGGCTTAGAGCTAGATTTTTTTAAAAGCTTATTCAGACCTATAAAGATGCTGACAGGGAACTTCGACTGAATATGAAGTTAGATATTTTAGTTTAAAATCCCACTGCTTGTCCAGCTCTTATATGGCAACGGTATGTTTAATTTTAGCAGAACACTAGCATGCTTGTACAAGCCTATGTAAATAAATCAATGCTTCTAGCAGAAGAGAGCAAAGCAAAAGGATTTAGACATCAAGAAGGAAGGGTGAATATGATCTCAAACAGCAGAGAAAATGGAGGTTGAAAGAACCAGCTGCAATCACCAGACACTGAAGTTAAGCAGCAACAGCCTATAGCTTGCTCGTGGTTTTACAGACACTTTACAGAATACTGAAAAATGGTGTTCTCACTTTACTATTACCAAGACATCTCTGCTGAATTTTTTCCTGCCCTCCCTCTTTTAGGAACCAAGGGCACCGCTACCATACCAACATTTGTTTGTGTGCTTGTTGGTCCTGTCACATTATCCTAGATTTCTTAACACACGCTGCATAATTTAGACATATTCTTAATGTAACAATTTATCTGAGAATTTAAGATTTCATTAGAAAATAAAAACCACAGTCAATACCCTTCACAAAGCAAAAGATGATCTCAAAGGCCCAAAACCTACACACAAATTCAACTTTCACGTGCTCCACTTCAATTCTGTCCCATCCACTCCTACCCATCATACAGCCTCCATGTGTAAAACATCTTGACACTGTCCATCCCTTCACATCTTTAGCTCTCAAATCAGCTTCCTACCAGAAATGTCTTATAAGTATATAAATGTTTTAGGACATGACAATTATGAGAAGTATCTTGCCTCCCCCTCATGTAAAACTTCTCATCAGATGGCACAAACAAAAAGATGACAGAATGGAATAGCAAGGGGAAGGGGCTAGCATTTAAGCAATTTTATAAGCAGCACAGTTGATTATCCCTAGTTTGCTACAGCTATCTCTAGTCTTTTCTTCTCTCTCCATATGGCTTATGTTATAGGGAACTGTTAAGGTGTCTCCCCTCTACCAAGCCACCTGGACTCATAAACATTATGGGAACTCAGTGCCTTTGGAAATCTTTTTCTGACTCTCATGTTTGTTTGAAATTGGCTAAGAGGTTCAAATTATTACAGCAGGACTGATGCACACATGGTAGGATCATGTAATTGTGTTTCTTAAGAAAACCCTACTAAAAATACAGAAGAAAGTAACAGCTCAGGGAACAATACAGTAGATGAATAAAGGAAAAAAGAGTAGATATCTGAGAAGCAAAACATCATACAGAATGAAAAAAATAAGGACGAATAGGAAGAGAGAACACAAAAATATGAGAAGAACAGCAATCACTTAACTGCTTCAGTTACACCTATGCATTCTGTGTGCATATGCTTCCTATGTTTTATCACATTTCACTGAAAAACATTCTGGTTTGTCTGAGCAGAAGACAGACATCTAACTATTGAATAAGCAGGGAAGTTAATAAAGCAGATATTCTGAAACAATTTTATGCATCAATGCACTTGTATAACAATCTTTTAAATACTATCACGATCCCCTTCCTATTCAAGATTTTCATCAACTTGGTTCACCTTAAGTTATTTGCAGCCAGAAACCACAAGGGGCATGCTACCTTAACTTTAATTTTCTAAAAAATGTTTACTTTCTTCCAGATGGCAAGATTAAATTACATAAACACTGTCAGCAAGTTGAATCCTCAAATGTATTCATTTCCACCACAGAAGCTTCAAAACCATCTATAATTTTGTTACTGATGTTCGGAAACAGCTGTAGCTGACATGGCTGTGTGGTGTATATGTCAGCATTAAAGGATTAAACATTCTTAACCCCCAATGGAACAAACCTGCTCTATTAGCAAGACATAGTGTAAGGTACGTCAGAGACTATTACTACAATAGAGATGTCATACTAGTTCATTGATAAACAAAAAGGTTAAAGATGCTGTATTTGGCTTCCCTCTGGAGAAATGCTGGGGGAGGGCTAGAATTTAAGACATACTGGTATTTTTAAATATCACATAGTTTGAGGAACATATTAAGGCTACTTCCGTGGCTGTAGAAAAATTTTTACATAATTTTATGCAATCTTAAAATAATGACATCGTGCCGTTTACAATACAAACTTCAAAAACTAAAAATACCTTTTATGTTCCATTTTCTGTGTGTGCTGATATAAAAACAGATTTTGTACAAGTGATGTATCGTATGAATAAATCGAAGTGCACACTTATGAATACTCTTCCTTGGGAAGGGTCCTTGATATGACTGACTGCCCCAGGTACATTACTGAAACAAAGAACTGTGCTGATAGGAGTTGTAGCTCCTGATATCTTCACCTAAGTCAGAAAGGTCAAAGGCCAGGAAGCAGTTGCAAAGCTGTCTACTTCAGCCTTGTGGTTAGAGGACTGATGAATGGAGCAACTTCTCATCCTTAGGAGAAAAAAAAAAAAAAAAAGCAGTCTCATACAGTTAGGAAGGAAGGTTTGCTATTTTTCTACTTTGCTATTCTGTATCTACTTTCCAGCTTCAATTATGAATGGAATGAAAGACGGCATCTTTATAAAATTATCTTACGTGGATTAAAGAAGTCAATAAGGCTGTGAGACTTTTTATAGACACGCTACATGTATACACTTTCTGTACCCTGAGCACATATACAAATCTCAAAGCCCTGTTCTACACATGTTCCTGGCCCTACTATTTCCTGGCATTTTCACATTAGGGTGAGTAGAAGAAGATATTTATAAGTAATGTTGCAGCTCCCCTGTCCACATTTGTTTAAAAGAGTCTCCTTTAGAAAACGTGCCTGATCCTAAATTGTCCGCATCAACAGGTGCCTTCACTCCAGCTTGAATGGGAGCAGAGGTAGCTCTCATTCCTGTGGAAAAATGGGAAGTGGAAGAAAAACTGCATATGAGCAACATGATTCTTGGTACCTTATTGGACCGTGGTGGGTTGACCCTGACTGGACACTAGGTGCCCACCAAAGCCACTCTATCACTCCCCCTATTCAGCTGGGCAGGGGAGAGAAAATATAACAAGAGACTCATGGGTTAAGATAAGGACAGGGAAAGACCATTTACCAATTACCGTCATGGGCAAAACAGACTGAACTTGGGGAAATTAGTTTAATTTCTTGCCAATCAAATCAGAATAAAGACAATCAAAACCAAATCTTAAAAACACCTTCTGCCCACCCTTTCCTTCTTTGCAGGCTTGACTTTAATCCCGATTTTCTCTACCTCCTCCCCACCAGCAGCACAGAGAGACAGGGAATGGGTGTTGTGGTCAGTTTATCACACATTGTCTCTGCCACCCCTTCCTCCTCAGGGGGAGGACTCCTCACACTCTTCCCCTGCTCCAGTGTGGGGCCTCCCATGGGAGACAGTCCTCCACAAACTTCTCCAACATGGGTTCTTCCCACGGGCTGCAGCTCTTCACAAACTGCTCCAGCGTGGGTCCCTTCCACGGGGTGCAGTCCTTCAGGAACAGGCTGCTCCAGCATGAGTCCCCCCATGGGGTCACAAATCTTGCCAGCAAACCTGCTCCAGCGTGGGCTCCTCTCTCCATGGGGCCACAGGTCCTGCCAGGAGCCTGCTCCAGCGTGGACTTCCCACGGAGTCACAGCCTCCTTTGGGCATCCACCTGCTCCAGCGTGGGGTCCTCCACGTGCTGCAGGTGGATGGATACCTGCTCCACCATGGACCTCCGTGGGCTGCAAGGGGACAGCCTGCTTCACCATGGTCTTCATCACAGCTGCAGGTGAATCTCTGCTCCAGTGCCTGGAGCACCTCCTCCCCCTCCTTCTTCACCGACCTTGGTGTCTGCAGAGCTGTTTCTCTCATATTCTCACTCCTCTCTCCAGCTGCAATTGTGCAGGGTCTTCCACCCCCACTTCTTAACTATGTTATCCCCGAGACACTACCACCATTGCTGATGGGCTCAGTCTTGGCCAGCTGCGGATCCATCTCTGAGCCGGCTGGCATTGACTCTATCAGTCACTGGGAAAACTTCCAACAGCTTCTCACAGAAGCCACCCCGGAGCATCCCCGCTACCAATACCTTGCCGTGCAAACCCAATACATGGCAATTCTGTGAACTCTTGCAAAAATTAGATGATGAATTAGGGCTGCCCTAGAGAGTTCAACATTTCAGCAGACGACATGGAAAGCTCATTGGTCCTAGTGATATCAGAGATATTTTCTCCTTGCAGATGGCACAGCATTTCTTCCTCTTAAATATTTCCTGAGGTACATTTTAAATTCAACATGGTTTTTCGTTAGACTTTCACGTCTTCCCTTTTTCCGTTACTTTTCAATTCAGTTTTGGCTATTGCAAGAAACACTCTCCTGTTTGTCTGCTTCCACTCTCCACTGAACATTTCCAACCCCTTTCACAGGGCTGCATGATAGGGAAGAATAAGAGACTGACCTTTCCTCCCTTTCGAGCCCCACAGGCATTGCCATCCCACTTAATTCCACATCTAAATGAGATTTAAGATTTCATTTCCTCACTTCAACACATGAAGATCCAGGCTGTTCCTTTTGTCCCATCAATTTAGGGTATGCTCTGGCAGCAGACACTAAAAGCCGTATTCTGGGGCACTGAAATGAACATCGGCAGGAACAGACTGTTCCATCAATTTCGCCACCACTCTCCCACAGATGCAAGCTGTTCAGTGCCCTGCCATTGGGAGAAAGTTGTCCTGTGGCAAAATGCTATATAAAGTATAATCACTATGATAAAAAATTAATCTGCTGTATTTGAAATTCGGGGTGTTTTTTTCTTTGCACGTCTGACATATCACATCCAACTGCAACGCACAGTAACAATATGGAGGAAGAAACAGGATAGCAGAGTAGTGGAACAGGTATCTATAAAATTACTAGTTTTCTCTGTAAATGTTTATATGCTTATGTAATTGCTTGCATGCTATATGAGTAAGTAGAAATATTTTCTTAGTGACATAATACTCTAAAAAGCTGGCGATTTACAAACACTAGCATTGTTTCTTTTCAAATCCGATATAACCCTATATCTGATATATTTCTGCAATCTAAGGTAAAAAATGATGTTTACACTAAGTGTTTTGAAACAGAAAAATGTAGACTCTGCAGAAGGCACAGGCAACGTGATTTACAAAGAAAACAGCATATAAAATGACCCCTGTATCAAAGTTAGAGCAGATGCACACTTGCAAGGTCACTCTACCATCGCTGTTCAGACTGGGTCAGCTTTTGAAGACATATTACTTCAAGCATGCTTCTTACCCTGACACAGACCTCGCAGGCATGTGTCTACCTTCATACTAGACAGCTTAACTAAAGCGTCCCTATTGCTTAAGAAGGACACAGTATCCCTACACTGACAGTGCAATACCTACATGCGCAATAGCTATTTCAGTTGGCAGATACTCTCATGTTCAGACTTCTGCTGTTACTAGAACAATCAACTAGCCAGACACCTCAATTCCTCACCTCAGGAGGAAACCCTGCCATTTCACTAAAATCATGGGGACCTGGCTGCATCACTATGATTCACATGGATGTCAGCAGATAAAATCATCTGGTCCTCAAATCTGGCAAAGTCTGAAAAACCACCCAATATAATTGCTTCGCATCAGTACCAGAACTGTACTACTTGTCCCGTGGCCCACTGCATTTATTAACCCCATGCCAACTGAGCAAGCTTTTACCTCTGTCCTGAACACACCCACTCCTTGCGCAACAGCAGTAAGAAACTCCAGCTCCAGTTCATCCTGTGGAGCGCAAAGCCCCTCTGGACACTTCAAAGTCTAAAACGAGAAATAACAACTACAATAGCGAGACAGGATCACTAGGTATCATGTGTTTTCCAGAAACATCTATTAAACATTTCAGCAACACTAAATGCTAAAAACCTCTACAGTCAGACAAATGTTCTATACATTACTTCAAAATAAGTAGTTCACATGGAAATGAGAAAGCAGTAAAAAAATTACACTAAAAAAATGGAGAAAATAATAAAGATTTAAATCAAACTGGCATTGAGCCAGAGTAGCTTACAAAAGTTAAGCTGAAAGAGCCACAAAATAATCTAGCCATCCTGATGGACAAATCAAAACCAACCATCTCATACGTACTGTAAATCATTAGTGATCATTAGAAGAAAGAGAAAGGACATTTCTTAGAACTGAAATTTGATTTTTCTGACTCTTTTCTGGAGGAAAATGCATTCATTCCATTGCCTTCTGAACAATTACCCACAGACCAAAGCGATACACAAAGCTGTGGTTCATGATTCACAGTTCATCGTGGGTAAATGATTCTCCTCTTAAAGGAAGCTTAAGAATCTGACTTCTCAAATATTACTTTTCCAAGTTGCTCGAAGGACATTGCATAACTGAAATTATAGGAAAGGTGATGGATGAAACATGCTGCCTGTTAAAGTAAGCTGTACTTAATCTCACAAAGCACAGGAGACTTTGGAGACTAAATGTTTTAAGCACTAAATGAGTATGCCTTTTTCATCTCTGTTGTATGTTTAGAAAGTTCTCAGACAACAACGAATGCACCACCCGATGGGGAATTCTCAAAAGAGGTTTTTCTCCCGTGGAACAATAATCCCTCCTGGTGAGCTGCATCCTCCATCCCTAGCCTTTTCACACGGATGGGGTGGGGGAGGAATAACAGATGCAGATTATGGACCTGAAGATGCCGAGTGCAGCACACGATCCTCCCCAGCTCCAGGGGAGTACAACTCAATCAGGAGCTCAAATGCCTCCATCCAGCCGCTTTCACCCCAGCACAGCTCAGCCACTGTTTGAAACCAGGTTAACATTAACTACTCCAGTGAATAAACTGGTAAGAGAGGGTAGAGACCAGTTAGGACTCAACAATACGCGTGCAGACTAGAACAACACCTGCTCCATCTGGGTTCACAAGACAGAAAGGAGGAAAATTCCAGATACATCCTTGTTTTACTAGACAAGACTGTTCTAGTCTTCATTTGAATAGGTAACTCAGACTGGCTTATGGGTGGAACACACTGCTCTGCATCATTATCTTTTCTTTCGATGCTCCCTTACAGAGAAGCATGCTCAGGATTCAAATATTTTTGGTACCTTTACCTTTCTAATGTTTTCTTTCCTTAATAACTACCTCATCTATGAGACAAGATCAAAATTCTCTTAAGTTGTAACTATAAATAGAAAAGTAAGCCTGTGATCCATAAACGGAACCTAAGAAAATCTTCAAAAAATTAATAAAAGTTAATTATTTCTTACTACTACTAGATTCTAAGTCATATAGAAATACATTCATATTGTTGTTAATGAACATTTTTATACTTTTGAGGGAATGGGGGGAGATAAAGTTTAATTTTATACCCATTTTAACTGTGATCTATACAAATCCGTGAAGTCAACTACCTAATAACAGTTCTGTAACACCAAAACAACAGACTTTTAATACCCAAATAAAAGGATGTTCTCAGTCAGTGACTAGATACAAAACATTCACCTCAATGACTTTTTCATCTTTGGTTAATAGCTTTATAGATAGGATGCAACTAAGAAAAAAAGGCAATAAATCCACATTCAGAAGACGCACTGTGCACCTTCATGGTAACAATTTTGAGGCTACTTAAATTAAGGCCATGTCTGTGCTACCACGTGCACTTCAAAATATTCACTTTTTTCACTGATAGCAGCAGCAAGAAACTCACAGTATTAATATGTGTGAGCTGCCGAGACTGTCACCTAAAAATGTTAACAACATGGTTAGTCAGCACCTTCAAATATAGCCAGCAAAGCTTTGCAAGGAAATTTAATCACACTGGAATTAGGAAGCAGCAGTGGTGGGGGATTTTCAAACCAAAGGAATTGAATGAAAATGTCTTCTGCCTTGAAGCATGGCCATATTTGAAGACAAGCAACTCAAAACCACAGCTTAACACATTATCTTTATTCTATACAGAAGTATGTGTGACTGCTTCCAGAAAACTGTAAGATAAATTAATGCACCAAGTCAAAATTATGGGCAAGCCAAAAATAAGCCTATAAAGAATATGAACTATCTTCCATACAGCCTAATTAGGAGTCAGATTATATGAGGGCTCTACTCTAAGTTCTTACAGTCCTATGAGCAAATCATCTTTCACTGCTTCAGTGTTCAGGTCTGTAAAATAAGGGTAAACTTCACAGGTTTTATCACACCTAATAAACTCAGCTGGTGACTTTTATTCATGAACTACTGAAAAGGGTTTGTAGTGACAGTGGTGTTTCAACCTGTAATGACAGCAGTCGTTCTGCTCTTGCTGGGGAGGGACAAGCACACACACATTTAGAGGGCGAGCCTAGGATACCCATGCATACAAGAAGAATCTGCTGAATTACATCAGAAACACTGTGCTGCTGCCAACATAACAAAAAAGAATTTTTTTTTTTTGTAATCTATATTTCATTTTTGAGCTGTTTACTTCACATTATTTTCATTTTATATTTATATATATATCTTCCCTTTGCATGTACAAAACCATATGATCCAGGACCACAATCTGACCCAAAGCTTAAACAGGCAACCGTTCCTCCAGAGAGAAAGACAACAAAGATCCAAAAAGGGACGAGCACACTTAAACTTGGATTTGGGCTAGGAAGTGGGTAACATCCCTTACAAGCAGAAAGTGCCCACATTTTGCCTGTCCTAGCTTTTTAATATATATGCATTCATGTTGTAGTTACATGCTCACTTTAATCCCACATAATCCCTTTAAAAAAATGCATTCCCAGCCTTCTTAGCAATTTCTTATTCCCAGCTTCATCTACCGATTCCTTCCTCTTGCGTGCCAGCACTAGCAATTGTACTGTGGCACCAAGAGACAGTTCACAAACGGAGCTAGCAAAGACCAACCCAAAAAAAGGAAAAGGAAAATTAATTTGGGGGCAGGGGGATATAATCTTTCAGACAGATAAATTCTGGCTCTGCCCAAAGGCATACGAATACTCATGTCAGCACCAGAGCAGTGGCAGGAATGAAGGAAAAGGACATCTCTGGCAGATTAAAGGAAGCTCTAAGATTTCCCCTTCTCAGATGCATGCCCTAAGCATCAGGCTGCAATGACTCATCCCCCCTTCTTTGCTCTCTTCTGATCCAATGAATCTTTAAGTTCTTCATGGGAAGCAGAACAACTTCAACAGGAAAAATAAAAGCATCAGCATCCTAACCTATAGCTAAGCGATGATGACCTTCTCCAGGAAAAAACTGTAACTGAACTGTGCTGCCTCAAACCAGCAAGGCTGCACAAGGCATAACCGTAAGTCCATCAGAGGATGCAGAATTACCTGCTGTCACATCAGCTGGTACTAAAGTGTAGGGTTAAAGTGTAAAAAGCCCTGTGATCCCCTTCTATATCCTTGTCTGGAAGGAGAAATAGGTGGGCGGAGGGAAAAGCTACATAAATAGCAGCATCTCCTCTCTTTGCAACCCTGAAGCCCAGCTCTAAACGATCAGCAAAGACTTCCAGGAAAGCTGCATTATGAAATATGGTTCTCCTTCGGGTTTGTTTCTCAAACAGAACAAACAATTCTAGGTTACTCTTTCCTTGAAAACTTCTGAGAGGCACAAACCACCAACTCAAGCATTGAGACTATACTGACATCTGGTTTTCTGGTTTTGGGGTTTTTTTTGTTTGTTTGGGTTTTTTTGTTTATTTAAAAAAAAAAAACTTGAACACAGAAAAGCATGGTCTAGAGAAATCAGCCCTCTTATGTTATCTGTAAACAAGCACTGATTGCTGTGACATCCCTTCTGCTGATGGTTGAACTCCTGGAGAATGACTGCAATTCAATTACAGAGCAAGGAAATCTTAGTACCAATGCTTTTCCTTCTATAAACCAGTACACATTAAAAAAAAACCTAACTCATGTGACCCTACTGTATGCATGTACACAGTTATTGGAGGGAAAAAAAAAAGAAAAAAGGCAGTCTTGTATTTCAATTTCCTCTCTTTTATTTATAGTTTCTCTTGGTTAGCCTAGTCCCAAAAGTTTTCTGCTGTGATGTTGAATATTAAACAAAGCAATTCACGGAGAGGAAAAATATAAGTTGTAAACCCATTTCTAGGAACTCCCTTGCTCCTGTAGGTGTTTCTAATTTAATAAGCCAGGAAAAGTGTAGGTGGTGTGCTACTCCCTTTCTTAAAAGAATAAACTGAAAAGGCAGTCCTATCCTCCTTATGTTCCTGCCCTGCACTCAGCACTATGCTGTGGTTGCCCACTGAACTGGGTCAGTGAGCTGACTACCAACCTGGCGAAAAAAATAAATAAAAATAACTAACTAAATTAAAAGACTCTCAGTGGTTATTTTTCAACTGTACCACTGCTCTGAATTCAGTATATGGCCAAGCAAACAGCTCAGCTTATACAAGGGGGAAGGCAACAGAGCGGAAGACAGGCTGTAAAGGGTGCAGGATGACAATTTCTTATTTTTAAAGGCAGTACTGGCAGATTATGAAAGCTTAAAATGTTAATCAAACCAAAGCCTTACTGTTTTTTAAGGCAGTTATGAACCACCATAGAGGAGACGAAAGAACAAGCAGTTCCTGCGCTTGTCACACAAAAATCATATAACCCATCTTCTGGAAGTAGAAATTTATATCTAACAGTCGTTTTCTGCCATCATGGAGAAATACAGCAGGGCTGAGTGAAACAGTCATGAGAATGGCACCATAAAGGAGGAAGAAAAAATACTAAGACCAAGCTTTCAGAATCCCTAGTCCTTTTGATTTGTAGGATATGAAATTCAACGAAATATGTTGGTAATGTGATGAGGAAAAAAGTCTACAGACATTGTCTACTTACACTTTTGAAAATATCGATGAGCAAGAAGAGTTTTAGTAGTTAAATGCACTTAACCTGATTTTTGTACATTTTGCTAATTTTAAATTCTTTTAATTGCATGTAGCAAAAATATTTAAAATAGCACCAGATACAGTGCTTATCAGTTAATCTGTTTATAATGAAATCATATATAAACATTTTTTCCCCTGAAACAATACCAATCTAAGCCAGAGCTTAAAAGCATATATATATGAAAACTTCTACATATTTGCAGCAATATTTATTTCTAGTGTGTAGTTCATGTATGTTAATGTAGAAGTCAAGGTCTTATTTAGACCTGCTGACAATATCCAACCTACAAACTGATGATGAAACAACAGTTTGGGAATATCTATAATGCGATTTTGGTTATAATGTTAAAAAAAATAAAGCAAAACTGAAAATAATTGGTTTAGTTCCAATTAAAGAAACCCTTAACATCCACAGTATTTTTACAATGCCCACATAGCTGTTGATGCAGTTTTGGTTGAGGCACTATATATGAAATCCAGTCTGTTTAGCTTAGATCACTAAACTGAGCCTACGCTTTAGGCACCTCACAAAGCAGCACTACTGCAGTATGTGTCCAACTTTCAAAGCAATGGAGAGAAGGTCATGACATACCTTAAAGACCTTCACAAAGATAGCCCATTTGGGTGCCTAACCTCAGGCAGACAAGGTCCCTTGTAGGCCGTTTCATTTATTTTCCTCCATTGAGTGGGTATGAAACTGAAGCACTGCAGAGAAAGTGCTTCATAAGGCACCTGCCTTTAGGTTTCAGTTAACTGCTTGCGCTCAGAGGACTACAGCTCACACCACTTCCAGTTGAGGTACCTAACTGCAGTTCAGTTCCGTGTTAAGCAAATGCTTTAAAGTCTATCTATAGATTGTGTTTTTATATCAATGTGATATCTGGTGATGTAGCTTTTGTTTAGGCACTACGTGCTATGTGTGAGCTGAGTCTCTTCACATCCAAAAAGTTGGTGGTTAGCGAATATTTTTTTTAATTATTTATTTTATTAATGTTAAAAAACAGCATTGTAGCTTGTTACTTTTGTCCATCTGTAACAAACCACATAAAAAAAACAACTGTAGAAAAAGACTACAGATTTGAGATTCTCATATCAAGTCAGTTAATATCTTTAATGCAGTCTCATAATAAAAACCTCAACAAAATGCTGTTAATCTGGGTTCCATACATGATGTTGCCCATAAACAGTAACGCTAACTATTGAGCACTTAATATAAACCAGTAAACTTAAATTCTGTCAGGTTAACATTGTGTAATAAGTAGCAGGCGTGTGTACTAAAATCAAGTTTTTTCTTTCTTACCATTTGAATTTTATCAAGTTTCTAGTGCAGGGCAACTTACTACACCTAATAATGATTCTAGAGTTTGAAACAAGTGCTGAAAAGAGACTTTTTAATACAGTTTTTTGGTGATTAACATATTAAAAAAAGAGCTAACTTCCAAAGGTTAAATAGCTCTTTTCAAGAAATACCTTAAAGTTTCTAACATAGAGGGTCCTCATTGTGCTTGTCCACTCCCACAAATCCTCTTGATGAGTTTACAGGAACTATCATTTTAATTCTGAGCCCATTAAACCAAGCTATTCTTGCAAATGTGGTAAACGGAATTAGCATTGGCACCACTAAACTCAGATGTGATGCCCAACTAGTAAACTTGAACACCCCTGAGAAGGATTGCAAGAGTGCAATCAGGAGGCATGGAATAGCAGAATAATTTAGGCTGGAAAGGACCTCTGGAGGTCATCTTGTCCAAAACCCTGCTTAAAGCAGGTCTACTTAAATCAGGTCTGTGCTAGTAAAAAGTCTTAACCTCTAAATCAGGAAGCTCGAAGCAAAGCACTTACTGGGAACAGGCCCAAGAACATATCCCTAGTCTTAACTGCAGAACTATGCTCAAGAATTGTTTGGGGAACATGAGTCAGTACAGATCAAAACACTATAAGGATGTTCTTTAAGAGTTAAGCCATACAGATGATTTTGTCCCAGCACGTGGGAAAGTTACAACACGGTGTTTAATGCAGTAGTATAGGCACAACCTCATCGTGCACCCACTTGGACAAGTGTGCTCTTTTGTGTGGTCCAACAAACAAACAGTCACTGGACATGCTTATTGGAAATGCTGGCGGTGGGGTATGGAAATTACCTTAAATACATTTAATAAGGTTTGACTGAGCAGCAGAGTGCAGTCAGACTGCTCAGTGCTTTATGGTCTCTCCGTAAAAACTGAATGGTCCATCAAATCATTTCTAGTCAAGTATTTACTAGAAAAATGCAATGCAAAGGTAGACTTATATCAAAGGTCATGGGCAGAGTGTGTAATCCCACATCAAGAAAAAAAGAAGAAAAAACATGCTGATTATTCTCAAACTCTCCTCATCTTAGACTATCCTCTGAAAGCAATGAGCCTAAGCCTGTATTCCACTGATCACAGGCACAATGCTTATTCACTACACAATCTCATTGAAGTCCCTGGAACTACCAACTGAACAGATTATTTAGAGATTTGCAGAATTAGACTCAAGCACATCAAAACAACCCAGTTTCCTACTTCTGTCGTAAACTCACACTTAAGAATTCAGAAGCTGAGGTCAAGAAAATCTGAATGCCCTCTAATTCACATGATAAAAACACAGTACTTGTAATTTAAGAAGAAAAACCGAGGTACTCAGAGGTTAAAAAAAAAGGTAAATATAATGTAGTCTTGTGTTTTCTGCTTTCTTTGAAAAATAAGGCTTTCAAATGAAAAATCAAGATGATTCTACTGGCATTTTAACTCTCCCTGGATAAATAAAATCTGATGCAATAACGATAACAGCAAAGCAACCAACACAAAAGTTTGCATCAAATAAGTAAATACAAAATATTCTGCCCTAGATTGTTGAATGAATGTCACGTCGCCATTTTGACCGAAAGATTTGTTACTTCACACCTCAGGAATTCTACCTCCTGATGACAAAGTATTATGGGAAGAACAGGTGGGGAACATCACCATTCACATCCCTTTTTAATGACAATGCTTAAAATCTGTAACAGTGTTAAAACATCTTGTTTAAAAAAAAAAACAAAAACAAAAAAACAACTTATGTAAAACAGTAGAATATATTAAATTTCTGTTACTAATTCTGCACTGAATAAGTGAGAGTTGACTTATGCAGCTAAGATTAAATTTAGAAGTTAAATACATGTCCATATTGTATGCAGCCTAGCTGGAATTCACTAGATTAAACATACTAATTAATTTGGTCATGGTGTGTTTTGTATTAAAATTCAGCATTTATTTATGAGGCCCACATATTCAGTTTACTGAATTTAATGACTGCACTGTTCTTAAACATATCATTAGAAGTGCTAACATTTTGTATCATTAACCCTGTATCATTCCACAATTAACATGAGATGATAGAATAATACAAGCAGCTATGCATTTTTATGCCACTTAAAACATTTCTAAAGGTAATTATAACTATTACATGCTAAGTAAGAGTTGACATTCCATTTTCACTCTAAGATAGTCTTCACTCAAGAGAGAAAATAAAACCCCAGCTTTCCTGATCACTTCTTACTTTTAAGTTTCCTGTAGAGCAGTCATTCATTGATGTATTTCTGGGTTATCATACATTTAGATAGACTGCTACCTCTTACTGACTGCAAGAAATACGTGAAAGATGAAAACAGGCCACAAACATGAATATTTCATTACAACGTGGGTCTTGTTTTGTGGCCAAATAATACACAAATGACTGAAAAAACTTCCTGAAAAGTGACGAGCATTTCTACTCCCAGCATTCACTGAGATGTCACTATGAGCCTCAGACCTCAAGTATTTCAGGGATTTGTCGGCACCTCCCAGCATATTGGCCTCTGCTGAAATCACACACTTCCACAATTGTCAGACAAACTGCAGGGAAGGGGGGAAATCCTCCTACAATTTTGTACTGTAGTGCTTACTAAGTCAAACTGTATTGAAGGGTCAACACACGCACACACATCTGGGTTTTTTTTTCAGCTGCCAGGAAAGCTTTTCATTCATCTTCCAGCAATTTATGTCAAAATCAAAATATTACTTTTGAAGATTACACAGTTAAAAATGGGTGGGTGGGCGGGTGTGTGCATATTACCATTGCAAGCAGCAAAGCAAGGTATTGAAAGGAATCCTTCCTACCGTCTATACAGTCTCACTCACACACAATGTCATCTCTTAAATAAGGCCCAAAACAAAAATAAGGAACTATAATGCTAAAGAGTTCTCTGTTGCCCGAAGTCTGAATTTTCTAACTATTTATGAATGAAAGGAAATCAAATTTAAAGACTTAACATCTATCTGACTTACCAAAAGAAAGCTAGAAGTCCCCAGCATTCCCAGCATTTTTGTTTGATCTAAGCTCAGACAATCATTTGTGGAGACCCAGCTTTTCTCGAGTTACACCATTACTTTAAAAACATGTTTCTGCCTTCTGAAATGGGAACAACAGTGAGCAAATGGCAGCTTAGGAACTGCTACCTGTATGTTAAGACTTCCAGCAATTTTGCCTTTGCTGCTAAAGCAACACGCAAACACTCACAACTTGTAATCAAAATTTCAACCAGTTCATTTGTTGGAATGAATATCAAGTCGTTCCTCAGTTCCAGCTGCATAGGTTCGGACAATGCCACTCAACCTTTTGACACTGAAATCAAGAATACCTCTTAAGGGGAGTAGGGAGACATAAAAAATTTTATCTATTCAGTAGTGTGAATAAAGGTCTTTTCAAGAAAAAATATTTTATAACAACACAGATTATTTTCTGCTGTGCCAAGTTCACTAACGATGTTGGTTTTTTTTCTTTTAAAGGAAAATAATGTCTGAGCGCTGTCACAGTGCTTTTCAGGCGCACCAAAGCCTATTCAAATTAGCAATGTTTTTTATAACAGGGAAGACAAACAGTTGACAAAAAAAGAAGAGTTAAAGTGAAATCTAAACTGAAAGTGTTTCATGAGCATAAGCCCTACACATCAACTGCAAGGTAAATGACAATGTCTTCCCTGAGGTGAGCAGAGCTGTGCTGGTTTGCTTTAGCTGGGCCTGGGCCTTCATGCTCTCATTCATAAAAACAAAGCTACTCCACCTGCCCAAGCTTTCTGAACATATAGAGGGAAAATATTACCAATACAATCTGGCTTTAGATTTTTTGTTAGACAACTGTGATACTATTTACTTTTGTAAAGCTGCTCAGCACTCATTAGTCTCATAATCATTACATCATTAGGAAAATATTTTTAAATAAATGAACAATTTACTGTAATAAGTAACATTTGATATTTTTGTGTTAAAAGAGGTATTATTCCTCCTGTCATTAGATTACAAACTTCTTGAGGCAGGTGTCGGTCAGTTTATTTATGTGGCACTCTAAGCATAAAGTTTCAGTACTGTTTCTTTTAAAAGGTCAGACAAACGTTCAAAGAATTATAATGAGAATGGATGAGGCCTTTGAAGGACGATGCAGTCTTTCATTTGCTAATCTAAAGTACCACTTATTAGCAATGATGATTTCTTCAACCACTACACAGTCACCCACTCCATGACCCAGACAAAGTGTATCAAGGGCTTCTATGATTTAGGAAACTATTGTTGTATTATGGTAAGTCATGTGCTGATTACATTTTTTTCCCCTTTCAAAATTCTAACATGCAGCTTTCTATTACAATTCCTGCCAAGAAAAATTATTTGAAATATGTATTTCACCAGTTTTACCATTGACAGTTTTCTTAAGAGACTAAAAATTGTCAAGACTCATATAAGGAAATAAGACACATTAGTTCCTCTATATGTTTGTTTAACTGCTGTCAAAAAAACTCTTAGAAATTCAACACAATGTTGGAAAATAACACCAACAGCACTACTGACTTCACTGTGACATGTTCCAAATTCCACAGCAAAAGCGCTTGCTTTTACGATATTTGTTGTTTTTCTGAACATTTTTTCTATGTTGCTACAGGAAAAATTAACGTTGTAATATCTTAAGATTTTTGTAAGCTGCTATTTTACACTTCTGCAATTCAGATGCAAAAATACAGATGTATAGGTTAAATCTTTATTTTAAAAGGTTTATAGAATATAGATTTCAGACTGTCATTATAGAAAGATATTCTTCTCCTTTTTAAAATAAACTACTTCAAAGAGTAAACGAAGTTGGCAAACCTGGTTTGCACTAAAAATTTCGGCAATCATTCCAGTGTTTTGCGGGGGAAGGGGGATTAAACAACAGAGAAACAGAGACTCTATTACTACATAATGATAATCCATAGCCAACACATTAGGATTCTCATTTTAAACATTTACAAGAAGCATGTTAAAAAATAAAAAACAGGAAAGTCAACAAAAACAATCTAACATGTCTTTTCTCATATTGAAAACTGTTTTGTTTTCTTTTGTATGTGAATATTGCATTTGCATTCATGAAAGCCTACCGTAAAACTAAGCCAAAGTTGCTGCTATAGCCTATACAGCACATTTAATATATAAAAAACAACTTTTAACACAAAGAGATACTACAGACCCACAGTGCTGTAGTACATAGCAATCCAGGTAATTTGCTGATTTCAGTGGATTTACAGGGTATGATTATCAGTGCTGAATTTAGTATAACACTTTCCAATTTCTAGTTTGCTCCTTTGCTTTCTGTATTTCTATGCACTAATGTTTACAATTAAGTTTGTGTCTGCAAAAAATTACACATCAAATATCAACAACCTCGATCTGTTACACAGGAGCAAGTGGCAAAATTTAAAATAATAAGTTCAAGCCTAGCTGACCTAGTATGTCAGATATCAGTCTAAATTAGAAAAGCATACCCACTCCTTTGCAAGACCCGTGGTGTATATCAGCATGAAACAGTTCCAGGATTAAACTACTTTTCTATCTTGTGTCATCCAAGAACCACTTTTGCGCAAAAGGTATTTTACAAAAGAAGTAAATATACTGTAGGATGAAAGTACATATCATGCGGACAGACCTCCATCTAAGAAGTTGTTCAGCGATACAGTGGGTGTTGTGTTCTCTATTTCATTATACATTTAAGAGCTTATTCCCTTTTTATTAGTTTGGTAGTAGCTTTCCTGGTTATGGTATTAAAATGAACCTGTACTGACAACGCTTCTTACACAGCAAAAGACTGAGCTATGTGGTGTGGAGCCCTTCAGCCTGGTATTCATAAACATTTTGTCTTTTTATTAGCTTCTGATCCACATAAGACCAGAAATATTTTTATACAATGCTTCAGCTGTAACATTATGTGTATCATTTACACACACACTTAAACTAGAAGACTCATGTAATTAGTTCAATACGCAAACTTAAAGAAACCTACTGAATGCAATTAGCATGTCTTGCAAGAAATACATAAATAACTACAATTTAGATTGAAATCACTATCCTGACAACAGGTGCACATACATAAATCTCCTCTGAATTGCGGTTACTGTTTTCAGGTTTTTAATTTTTTTTTTTTTTAATTTTGGCTTTTACTTATTTTTATCTCATAATCAAAAAATCAGTTTTTCCTGAACTTTAAATATTTATGTATCACACAGAGCATGAAACGGTGGTGAAGCTGAGACCAGAAGGTGCACAGAGGGAACGTGCAAATATTTCAGTAGGTGTCGAAACAAGCACTATCCTTGCTACTTATGAAAAAGACAAAAAGAATTAGCATGTCTTTCATTATCTATGCAGGCAATATGCAGTAGATGTACGCCTTGTCACGGGAAACTAGCCGCCTGAGTTTTGATTTCAAACAGTAAAGCTATTCTTCAAAATAATCTAGAAGATATGCATTGTTACAGTACGTAGTGATGCACAAAGACACTATCTGTGCATCATACCTGTCACCCTAGACTACGTGAACACCAATGCCATAGTTAAAGGAACACCATTCAATATAGGTGTAGTGGGGTTTATTGGTTTGGGGGGTTTTCTCTTCGAAAAAGCACACCATTTTTTTCTAACTACTCTGTCAAGCTCCAGTCAGGCCACAGAAAGGGCACCTGAGTCGCCTGACCCTGTACTCAAAACTCTTGGAAGCCATAACACTTGTTTTGAAACAAATCGCCTCTGGAGATAGAGCAGGCTTGCTATCAATCACTAACAAGTTAATTCCACATAATAAGGCAGGTTTGGATGCAGACTGATACATTGTGAAATGCTGTATCTAAAATTGATTAGAACAGCACTCAAAATGAATGCAGCCCTCCAAACCACTTCTTTGCTCAGAAACATTAATCTCAATTATAAGGAGAGCTTCATAATGGTAATGCTTGGTATGAAAAAGTATGAAATAAATCAGGTTTTATAAGACACAGCAATTAATCAGTTTTAGAACTAAGAGAAGGAAAGGTTGTTAAAGCGGCACATTTTTACAATGGTACTCTTTAAAGCCTCGGTAATCTCTGAAAAATTAAATGTTTAGGGTTTTGTTTTGATTGCTCAGCTGACAGCGTGGATACCTACCCTAACTTTGGGTTTTGCTTATTAAAAGCAGCTATTGTGGGCTGATTTGTAACTTTAAATCTAGTTTCTATTACTAAATCCTTTCTTCCCTTTTCCATTTGAACAGAGAATAATTACTCCTGGCTCAAAGAGATTTGACTGAAGTACCAGTCTTAACTTGCTAACTGGATTATGTGTGTTATTCTGGATTTTGTTCCTGCAATAAATATTAATCAAGAGAATCTTCTTAGCGTGGTCAAGTATTTCTTCTGCTGAACAATATCTTGCATCTGAGTGTTCACTCATATAAACTCATTTCACTTTTTAATCTCTCGTACCCATCTAATACTTCAGTACTATTGGCTTTTTTCCCTCCCCTAATTTACCAGATCATTGCAAATAACCCAGCAAGTTCATAGCGGCAAAGCTATGAATTGTAAAATAATATTGTTTTTCTCAATCTATTGTATTTTCCCCAAATTTAAATGATATATTTTTCATATGTATTCACACCCATATAGGGCCCATTCTTCCCAACTATTCTCACATTACATCGAAGTACACTTTATGAAAACCTTTCCTTACATACAATATTAAGCCCATCTCCTAAATACGAATGCATTAATAATTCTGAATAGCACTTGGATTATTTTGGAAGGGAAGAGCAGCTGTATTTTTCAATCAGAGAGTGTCTTTAAGTGTTCTACAATTAACTCATCTGCAAGGTAACCGACCATGGTCGAGCAATGTTTATATTTCAATATGCTCTTTACCAGACTGAATTTTAGGATGTAATATCCACAGAGTATTACTGTAGCTCTTCATGCAAAGTATTTTGCATCATTCCGTTGAAGAAGTGCATGTAAAACGCAGCAGGTAACAGCCAAATACAACAAAACGAGCATCCAGCTAAGAAGGATTAACATAAAGGACGAATGATATTTACGAAGTACAAAAATAAAACCGCTAAAAGTCTTCTTACACAAAATTATTTTAAGGCTAAAGATTTAGGTGACCCTAGAACTACGTAATATCTCACAGAAATAGCTCCTGTTAAAACTTTTAACTGTGCGAGCACATAAAGATGCCTTTTTGCGTGTTTTTATCTTGTTACATCACTTTGCTTTAAAGCAACTTCACAGCATAAAAACTTTTAAGCCCACGGACGGAACAGCGGACCTGCTTCCTACAGCCGCGTGAAGGAAAAAAACCCACCAGACGCCAGAGACGCCCCTCGCTTCACGAGGGAGACCGCCCCTCTCCCCCGAACCGCCGCGACACACAGCTTCCTCGGGCCGCCACGTGTTTTCGCGGCACGTAACGCGATTTTCACTGGAGTTCGCCGAACGGATCGCTGAAGGTGCGGCCCGCGACGGCTCTCCTCACGCCCGCTCCCTCGCGAGCGGCGCCGGTGAAGCCCCCGCAGCGCTCCCGGAGCCCATCGCCGCCCGCAGCCGTTGGACCAGCGCGTGGCCGGCGGGCTGCGCGCGCGGAGGGACCGCGAGCCCCGCGTAACGCCAAACAAGTTCCAAACCCGCCATAAACTTACTGGGGCGAGCCGCCGCACCCGCGCCTTGCCCGCCGGACACCGACCGGTACGGACGCTTCCATGCGCCCTCTGAGAGCCACGAAGCCGACTCGGGAAAGCACCGAAATCGCGGCGGTGGCGAGTCCCGCCGCCGCCCCGCGCTGCCGGGAGCGCGCACACGCCCGCCGGGGGCGTGCACACGCCCCGCTTTGCGGGGGGGCAGCGCTGCACCTCAGGGCGAGCGACCCCGCTCTCCTCCCCAACCACCACCCCCCAGCAGCTGAGTTGCCGCCGAGGCCGCGCAGCGCTGCTGAAAGACTCAGGCCTTCCCCCCCACCCCCCAGCTCAATTCTCCGCGCCGCACCGCGGAGTTCCCAGCTCAAGTTGCGCCCCCGGCCCCTCCCTCCAGCGCCCCCGCAGCCCGACCTGGGGCCGCGCTCCGGCCGCAGACCCGCGGCTCCCACCTACCGCCCGGCGAAAGTCCGGCCGCCAGCGGTGTCACCGCAGGGGCTGGGGAGATAAGAGCGGGCCGCGGGAACCCTCCGCCGTCCTCCGCGCTCCGGCCCCCGGCCCGCTCGCTCACCCGGCCCCTCCGCCGCCGGGAGGGCAGCGGCCCCGGCTCCCCAGCCGCCCCCGCGGGAGCGCCCCACTTACCGCGGGCGGGCGGGCGCGCTGAGAGCCTCGCCGCCTCGGCGCCCCGGCAGCAGCGCGGGGGAGAGCGGCGCACGCCGGCACTTTGTCAGGCCGGGCGGGCGGGAGCGGAGGGCGGGCGGGAGCGGGGGGAGGGCCGGGGGCCGGCCGGGGGGGGGGGGAAGGAAGGGGGGAGGGAGTTGCTGCCCGGGCCCCCCCGCCACCAGGGCTAACGCGCCCCGCGGAGTTCACTCTGCCCGCCTCCTCCCCCGGCGGGGCGGGCAAGGAGTTCAGTCCCTCTGGCCCGCGGGGCGGGGGGGGGAGGAGAGCGAAGGTACGCGCACAGCGGCGCGCCGGGCGGGGGAGGGGCGCAGGGAGGAGCCGCCGCCGGCACCTAGTTGCGCTGTAGCGCGGGGGGACCCGGCCGAGAGCCCTGCTGCTCCCCCCGGGACGGGACGGGCCCCGCCGGTTGCGTCGCCTCCGCCCCCCGCCACCCCACCCCGCCCCCCTCGCCGCCGTTGCTGCTGCTGCCGCCGCCGTTTCGCGTGGAGTGCCGTGGCGCGGCTCCCACGCTGAGCCCAATCAGTGCATCCACGACGGCGGCGGCGGTGATTTAGGGGTCATCCGCGAGCGGCACTTCAGGCTGATGAATGGCTCTTCGCAGCTTTCTGCCCTGATGAAGGTGCCTGCGTGCTCCTGATTGCAAACACTAATGAACTTACACGGCTTCATTACGCATCCCCTCCTCCCGGCGGAGGCAGAAAGCTTCCGTCCGCCGTAGTTTGTTTTCCGCAGGGACCTGTTTGTTTTTATGAAGGGAAGGGGGAGGATTTGGGGCAATACTCGGCGCCCCGCCGGGGCACCCCGCCCGCTACCGGCAGCCGGGGCCGGCCGGCAGCCCCGCACCTAGGCAGGCCGGGGGTGCCGGGGGGTGCGGGGGGTGCTCCCCGCCCCGGCAGCCAGCCAGCCCCTCGCACGGGCAGCCGCAGCCCCCCGGCCTCGCCCCCGCTCCCCGGCAGTTTTCGGAGTTAGGCGGGAGCCGGAGCCGAGCGACCTGATTTACAGCTTAAACATCTGCTTCTGAAGCCGCTTCTCCCTCGCGTACAAAGGCGCTTCTGCTTATTTTTCTCCCTGACTCCTCAGCATCCTCTCGACTCAAAGTAGTAGCTGTAACTTCTCACACGCTGAGATGTTACCTATCCACCTCTCTAGGACCGCACTATCTCTCTCTCTTTTTTTTTTCTCGTTCCCCCCCCCCCCCCTCCCATTCCTTTATCCTTCACTTTCCAACTCAAAGGCGTTTCGCAGACGAGATGCGAAACGCGCGGGGAAGTTGGACGGCCGGGCAGCTTTGAACGTGGAGCTGGCGACCCGCCGAAGCACTGTTGATTTTCCAAACTTAAATTTATATGCCGCATCCCCGACTCTGTAATGAAAGATGCGTGACTATGTCACCTTAAACGCTCCCGAGGAAAACCCTTGTATTTCTCTGACCCGAAACGACTGGAAATACCCCCCAATTAAAGGAACGTTACCGCGGGTGTTACCGCCGAGCGCTGCTGGGGGTTATCTGTGCTCCCTCCAGCACTTCTGTCTCATACGCCAGTGTTTTACCCCTGTGCTTTCCACTGCGTTTGCACTTTGCTGGGCTCGACCTGAGGGGCGAGGTACCTGGGCATTTAAGCTGATCCGACAGTGCTGAGATCAGCGTTTGGGAATTCCAGCGGAGAGTGAGTGCACACGCACAGACACGCACACGCACACACACCCCGCCAGCATCACAAAGCACCGTTGTGCAGCAACTGTAACAGAAAACCGCAAATACTGGAAGCATATTTAAATGGACAGCCAATGTGTAATCCATAATATTGAGCATACAGAAAAGGAAACGGGTATTTTATAACGGAAATAACTTGCTTTCATCCCTAGGAAAGATGTAATATGATTAAGTAACTACATTTAACTACAGGTTTGGAAAAGTTCTCTTGAAGATAGTGAAACTAAACCAATGGGATGGAAACGAATAATGTGCACTGACTTTGGGGGTAACTCTGAAGTGATGGGATTTCATTTTAAAAGGTAGGAGTCACAGAAACCTCTCCAGAGAGTTCTGTGCAGGTAAGCGCCCGGACGACGTGAGCAGAGCTGCAATCGTCATGACCTTGTCTTTCAAATAAAACATCCTACAATGGTTTTAGTCCTTATAAGAAAACACTCGAAGTGTGAAAATGTGAATCGCACAAAATTCATTGTTACAAAACATATACACAGCTAGACAAACATGAGTAATCTTAACCCTGAACTTACGCTGGATGCTGTAATTATTGTTGCACAGTACACAAGTTAGCATTTCTGCCGAAGTAAAAGCAAATCTTGAGAGGCAGGGCTTTACATGTGGTTTCCTTCCTTTTGGCTTACAGTCCTCTAAGACAAAATTTAAAATTATACTTTGCAAATGCAAACACATAAAGTGGTATGATTTTGCACTACTACCACTAATACTGAGCCATTTGCACTACCTTACCTAATGCCATCTACCTAGTACTAACCCGAACTTTTTACCGCCTCCAAATACAGTGAATGAAGATGCTCCTCTATTATAAATTGAAAGATTATATAATTTCTTCCTTGTGCAAAGCCCACCGGATAAACAACAAACGTCAACTACATATTAGTACACATTTGAAGTTCAGACTAAGTTATTTTGGTGCTCTTAACTTGAAGGTAACTGTAGCAGAATTACGAGGCTTACCCAATTTTAATTAAATTTCAGCCTTCAGAGTTTAAACTGATTTGAAAAGGGTACAGTCACATTTGTGGTAGAGCTTTGTGGGCAAGTGTCTTCCTAATGCCAACTATTAAACGTGACTGAACTCTCTAAAATCACCATCCAGACCTTCCTTACTCTCTTGGATTGCCAATAAGTTTCCTATTTTGGGAGAGAAAGAACAAAAGGATATGCGGGATATGCGTTCCTTATTGACTTACGGAGACCCTTTTTTTTTTTTTCATGTGACTATCAGTAAACTTTTGTGGACGGTAGGTGTTAGTGAAAGCAGAGAGCAGGACGTCCGCTGGTGCGAGGCATGCCGGCCTCTGCACTGATCTACCAGTAGGACCAAAAGATGAGACAGATTCAAGACGCCGTCATGTCCTTTCCAAACTTCCTAAACTGCTCGTAACGTGTCCTTCCGTACTTAAACGGTAACTCGGGCTTTGCCAGGCTTATCAGACTTTCTGCTCCCAGGGCTCTACACTCCTTAGGATACTTGCTTGTCTGAAAATAACAGATCTCAAAAGCTCTGCGTTGCCAAAGGTCCTGGAGCTACAGCTCACGGAGGAAGGAATTGTTCCGAACCACCCGTTTTCCTTCGGGGTTAGCGGCAAGGTGCGGCTTGGTGCAGCTAGGCAGGGATTGCCTCTGCGTGATGGAAACAACTAGCGCCACGGCCCTGCACCAGGATACCTCATGCTCGCAATCCTAATCCAAAAAAAAAAACCAAACCAAAACCAAACAAGCGCTCCTTTCGACTCCCCCATCAATCTTGCTGGCTGATGCTAACATGGCAGCAGCTACGCCCGTTCGCTCTCCGCACGGTGAGCTCCGCGGCTCCCCCTCCTCCGCCGGCCCCGGGAGGGGACCGAGCCCGCAGCTGCTCCAGCGGTCGCTTTGGGAAAGGCGGCGGAGTTGCCCCGCTTCCCTCCCCGCGCAGCCCCCGCGCAGCGCAGCGCCGGGAGCGAACCGCGGCGGGAGGGAAAAGGTGCCTGGACCGGGTCAGGAGGTGACAAGCCGGCCCTGACCCCGCTCGGCCGTAATCCCTGGCGAAACCCGCATCCCGCTTTGGGGACGGGGAAACTCTGGGGAGAAGGCGCCGGGCTGCGCGGCCCGGCCGTCGGGGGGGAGCCCAGCGCGCCGGGGCGCGCCGAATGGGCAACCTGAAGAGGTCTGGGGGGCACGCGGAGCTAAAACGTGAAAACTCCGCGGGAGCAGGCGCGCTCTCTCTCCGGTCTTTACAGCAGCCTGCTCCGCTGCCAGAAGCAGATCGAGGAAGGCACTTTCCCCGAGTATTGAATTGTGGTACAATTGTAAAACAAATATTCTAATCTGATCACTGACAAAGCCATAAAATTAAATAGCTGTCTGCAGAGGGAAATATGTCTTAATTACCTTAATTAAAGCAAGATAGGCCCTTACACACATTCATTTTGAAGCCACTAAATGTACTGATTATCATACAAATCAACCTTTAAATGGGGGTCATGCTTTTCCACTACATTAGTTTGTGTTCCACTGCATAAAACAAAGCTATATGGGAAGCTGACCTCTGGTGAGGATGATGCACTTCAGCTGCACACAACTGCTGACCCTCTTCATTGGGTTCTTAGGAAAGAACCTGAAGGAGTTTGCATGTGATTTGGAGTACAAAAATGCCTTTCATGTGGTGTTAATACTGCATTAGGAACTACTGGCTGAGCTAAACTTATGGCCTTAAAATCAAGCACGTAATCATTTTAACCACCTTGTATTCATAAATAGGAGCCATCACAAAACACCGTTATTGCCATCAGTGTGAATTAGTACACGAGGCCATGAAAAATTGAAGATTTGTGTTTGCTGGTATAACGCTTTCCCAGCAAACTAGAGCTGGGGGTGACTATCCGACCTTTCCATTAACAGGAGGAATGCAGAATATTTATAGCGATTCAGAAGCCAATATACAGGCCTTATATGTGCATCCAGAGGTTTATGTAATAGTCACATTTATTCAGAATTTATTATTTTTGCAAGAAGAAAGAGGCCTTGTTTTAAATAAGCTTCATACCCATAATTAACTTTTTTTTTTTCCTTCATAGATTTCTGGCTGAAAGATGTATGAAAAAGAAAAAATCGTTGTAAGAAATTCCACCAATTAACTGTTCAAATAAAGGAAATCTACAGAAAAGATTATCTGAAGAAAAGATAAGCACATAGAATGAGGAAAAAGGTAACCAAATGTGAGTTTCTGTTTGTTTCTTTCCTTTTTCCTTCTCCCTTGACATGTACTCCTCCTAGTAGAAGGCATCACTAATAAATGCAGCCTAGGAAACATACCTCTCTAACTAAAAGCTCTAATGAGAGACAATGATCTGATATTTTATATTTTGATAATTTGGATGTTAATTGCTTTATCTGATATGCCTAAGCAGAGAATTTATTAAAATATTACTGGTTTAAAATATTTCTTAGACTGATGGTAGTAAAAGACGTATTCAAGATGACTGCTTTCTTTCCTGGAAGACAAGAGCTCAGGCAGTAGAGTGGTAACAATCTGTGTTTGTTCCTGGCTGCTCAGGAGAACTGTTTCTAATTGATCTGGCATGGAATTTAGTTGGAAATGTGTATGTTGCAACCTAAGCACAGAGTCTGTATGCTTTGTAAAGTGATCACCATATGGGCCTTATTTGAAACATTTGAAGGTTTTAGCCATTAACCTTGTTTAAATTAAGCTGTAAATTCAACTCTCTGAGCTGAAAAATACATATAAATGTGTGTGGATGTATGTCTATCTATACATGAATACATATGCATGTGTAGATATAGATACATGTCCACACACACATATATATGCAATAAACACACATCTACAGGCGTGCACACACCCTGACCATTGTTAGGTATCATGAACATGTGTCAATTATTTGCACATTATTACCAATTAATAAAGGTACTTATTATATTTTTAGAAAATCTGTTGAGTGAAAACAAATGTGGATCTAAAAAGGAAGCTGCTGGTATTAGCGACATTTTCAATAGATGCCATTTTAATATTTGAGGATATTTTAATATTTTTTTGTGGAGAAAATACACTTAGGTCTATTTCCACATATCAGAGTATTTTTTAACCACTCTCCTGATGTCATGGGGATTTAATTAGGAAAGCCCAGATAAACTAACGGCAAAGCCGTCTGACGCTCCTCCACAGAAAACTTTTAGTAGATAATGGTTAACCGTGATTCTTTCAATCATAGGGCCAATTATCAATTTTTAACCCCCTAAACTCTTAACAGCGATTTCTTGTTCTGAATGCAAAATGAATGGCTAGGCTTTGTTACAGGTAATAGTGCCAAGTTATGAATGTTGATGGCCTTCTTGTACAGCCTTAAATTACATTGAAAAAGATACAGTTTCTTTAATTAAAAAAGCTGCACTGAACTAATCCCTCTAGCTGAAAAAAAGAAAAGTTTTAAGCAATCTCTTTCTGCTCTGGGAGAGAAAAGCAGACAATACCATAACAGATCAGAAACATAAGCTATAGCGTGCAGCCAGGAGCACAGCAGGGAACTGAATACTGCTCCGACTGTGTCATTTTTTAATCCCCCATCCCAGTTTTCCCTGTCTGACCTCATGCTGAGATGAAGTTATCACAGAAGACAGCTTTACTCTCACCAATGAATCCAACCCTGGATCTGTATTATCCTCAGCAGATCAAAACACCGCTTTCATCAAATAGCATTATCTGCATAAAAGGCATGCAATTGCCCGATAATTTCACCCAAACTATGCTATTCATTTAAAGGACAAGAAGAGAAACGTAATTCATTCCTTTTTTTCCCCCTGGAAAAGCTAACTTATACTTCACTCATGGGAACTTTTCTTTTTTTAACACAAGATCTCAAGAAGAGGTCCATTAAAAGTTCCCCCCTGGTTTACAATTAATTGTTAGAGTACCCCTGTGCCGCTTGAGTGACATAAGTGTAGTTATGCAGAAAACTGGCAGGGAGAATTCACAAAGCTTGCTGTAGCCATGATACTGATTCCATTAGCCATGGTTCTGCTAACCCTAATAATTAAATCATATGTGGCATAATTGTAGCAGCCTAAAAATAAATAGTAGCTGAAGATATTTACAGGAGATTTGGGTGATACGGTCTTTCTTACAGTTAGAAATTTGAAGTCTAGTCATTCTGCCCTAGCATAGAAAAGCTGCACCACAAGATCCCGAAACACCCTCGCTAATGTATGTGTTGTTTATAACAAACGCGCACATATATTGAAAAACTCATGCTGGTGCGTTGGCTTCCAGAAAGGAAAGTTCATGATGCTGTGGCTCATTGGTGTTATTGATATACACTACAAACATTACAGTCATAACGGAGGTGAGCAGATTGCTCCAAATGAGTGCCATTACAACAGATAGTATATTTGGACTATTCCACGTACTCTGCAGCAAATTGTCAAACTATTCTTGGTATTCTTCTGCTTGTAAATGGCTTATGCATATCTCATGTTTCTTCCAAAGAAAAACTATAAGTAAACTTTTTCTTTTAAATTTGGTTTGGTTTGTTAATTACCTGTCTGAGAGAGTAAAGATTCTTTTGTGTTGGAGTCTTGTGCTTTCTAGATCGTTGGTAAGAGGTGTTCTTGTTTTTTGCATGGCAGTGTGGATGTTCAGCACCAGGAGCAAGCACTGATTTGTAGCTGGCAGAGGGAACTCTCCCTTTCTTTTTCTAATAGTACAAAGTCCCTGGCATGTCATGGGGCTGCAGATGCTAAACTGAGTACTTGTCCTGCCCTAAATATTGCCTGCTCTACACAATACTCTGCCAGTTACTTTTCTTTAGGACCACTGGACAGGTACTGTTCTCTATTTAGAGGATAAAACTTTTTTTTTTCCAGCATGTCTTTGATACTTTTTAAAACAGGAGTTCTTTGAAGTGGCTGAGAGGTTTGGAATCAGACGAGTTGCCTCAGAAGAGCTGGATTAGTGAGCCTAACAGAGGCGCCTCACACATTTACCATGGGGCTACAACCTCTCTGTGTACATGCAGACACTATGGAACTTCATATTATAAAAAGATATCCGTTTAGTCCATAACTTTCTTGGGTCTTTTGAGCCCCAAGACAGAGCTCTTCCCCCCCCATTTGCACAAAAGCTTTGGATGTTCCAGTGCTTCTTTATAAAATTAAAATACGTAAATATATATATATGCACTTTCCCTGCCAAGTGTTATCTTACTTTTTAATGGAAACACTTTCCTATCATATCTGATAGAGGATCCTGATTAAGAAACCCCATATCTGAAAGCTTGTGTCCTTTTTCAGGTAATCAGAGCCAATAACTGTTTTTTTACAATCCTTGCTTCTCATACATTCTCAGAACATCTCACTTACAGCAACTAAATGGCATATGATTATTGAGGAACAACGTGTGTAAGTCCAGTTGATTTTGGACATGTGTTCCTAAACATTATTCCCTATTTGAACCCTGTTTGTAGGGTTTATCATGTGTTTCCATGGCAATGGAATGTAACTGCTTAGTGAAAGATTTTTAAAATTTTGTTGTTGCTGTTGAAATGGGTTACACTGCTAGGCATTCAACCCAAGGTTCCTGGGTGAAAGAAACAATATGAGCTGAAAATGCTGATTTCCCATATTGGTATGGTACTATGCTCTGTATGTTCGTATAATCATGTGTGGAGCCCCACGTGCTGTTAATGACTTAGGAGTACTCATTCTGTTTATGAGGAGCAGGGCAATTTGACGATGGAGGAACACAGGAAGAAGAAAGGTGCCGGTCAGGAAGTAAGCTGTAAGCTCCCCTTCCTCCAGACTTCAGGGGTACTTCTTACCTACTATTTTGTGGAGCAATGATGTAGATAAAGGGTAGGTCAGCTCTAAACCCACGCCACTGTCCAGGTATCAGGTAGGAAGATGAGAGAGTGTTGTAACTCTGGTAGTTTACTGAGTAGTAGTAGGACAATCCTTCTGTCTGGTGCCAGACTGGTCACACTATGGCAACTATAATCAAGAGTCCTGTTAATATGCAGGCAGGTCAACTGCATCATAACCTATCAGCGTTACTTTTTAAAAAGTTACAAGAAATATAATGCAGAAGACCAACCTTCTCTAGAGAGATTTCCATTTAGGAAAACCAAGGAGGTGACACAGAAAAACAAGCATTCAGATATACTAAAAGTGCAGTCAGCAGCTTTACCACAGGTGCTAATACTGATGACCTTGTACCAACTTTGCTAGACTAGAACTCAGTTTTTTTATCTTAACATTTATGCTATTTCATGATACACAAATTATCCTCATTCTGGACTTCCAAATCTTTTGTGTTCAAATGTGTTTATTTTTCTGGCTTGAGAAAAGTTCACGACATTAAAAATACTGGGGTTTGCAGATTTTTTAAATGGAAATAAATTGAATTGAATAAATAGAGTTCTTAAATCGCTGGAAACTATATATGGAAAACTCCAGATGTCCTCCATGAAAATTATACACAAAAAAGAATTGTCTACTGGATAATTCTGCCCTCGAATAGCAGTTCTGAACAGAATTGATTTCAGTCACTTAGAGTGACCTAAATTTAGATTCTATGATATTCATCTCGTATTCAGAACAATGCGACTTCCGTATGCGCATGCAGAAACTAAGCAGCTGAGTGGGACTCGACACTTTTACATATCTCACCTCAGCATTGGAGAGCCACCAACTGTGGGAGATGGTTTTGGCACTGATATAAATTTGGACTGCCATAGTCCCTTCCGTCATATGCTTTCAACCTTCTGTTTGTGTATTCTTTCAGTTGTCCATTAAATGTTGCGTATATTAGTTAAGGTGATGTTGAAAGACCCGTAGCTTCTGGATGCATCAGTTCTTTCTGTTCTTTTTTTTTCCAGGAATTTAAATATAGATAAATGAAATAGAATGGAGGATGAAAACCAAAATAAAATCACTTTTGCTTTCATCATCTTCATTTTTTTTAATTCTCAGCTACTACCATATCAGCGCAACATTTGCGTTGCTAATTTCACAGCAGTGTAATTGCACACAGCATGTCTGATTCTGCATTACTTCTCCTGAATTACATTGGATCAAGACTAGATGTGAAATAGTGTATTCATCAAAGCTTTCAATAGAAGATGAATAACGGCAGGATTTTTTAAAAGCTAAAATTGTCATCAGGCCACTGAATACTTATGCTGTGTTGATGATATCATAGAAGTCCCTCGATTCAGACAAAAGGGTGGAATCTTAGAAAACCTAAATCCCAGTTCAGCACTAATGCCAGATCTAACATTTGCTGACTCAGAGAAAAGCTGTCCCACTGTTTTGGGAACAGGACTTGCAACAAGGCAAAATGGAAAAGGAAATAGTTCTAACCAGCTTCATTTTACACACACAGCTACAGTTCCTCTTTCTGAAACGTTTGGTTTTAGAAGAAAACTAGTGAAACCCTTTGTATATGCACACTGTAAAAATACAGCTTTTCTGCTTTTACACTCATCATAAAGAAATGGAAAATCATAAATAAGCAGCAGCAGCAATCTATAGCTCATATGCTGGCAAAACTAGAGCTCTGCATTTGTACTTTTCCATTGTAAAACAAATAGTTCTCAAAATAATCTCAGAACAATAAACTCGTAATATCTGTCAGAAGGAATTCTGTCATAGAAAGTAAAAGAAAAGCTAAAGAAATCTATTGATTCAGTTTTACGTGGCTTATAACCTGTCTGAGTGTTCTTGCAAAGGCCGTGTTTGTACAGCCTGCCACTTTGACCATTTCAGGCACTGTGGCAATAGCACTTTCTTCCCCTGGCAGCCTCTTCTCCACTGTAGAACTTAAGCTACTTGTCTTCATTTTAAGGATTCTCCCATTGCCCTTTCCCATCCTGCCAGTCATCGCTTTCTTACTGTCAAGAGCTCAACACCCATGTCAGCCTGGCATATGATGCCAGTCGCTGTTGCCAACTCTTAAAGTTTGAAATACATCTCTCTGCTTTTTTTTTTCCGCAATTCCTTTCACACTTGGAAGAAATTCTTTGTAAAACCCACAAAGCTAGCTATCTCACTTGCTTTCTAACTGCTTCTCAGATTTTCTTTCCCGTGATACCTTTGAAAAGCTTGGACAGTTATTTGCGACTGTGCTGACCAATAGTCCTGGTGCTGCTGTGAGCCGCCATTAGCTGCATTGCCCTGTTGCTTTTGTTTTATGCTTAGATAGTAAGTTCTCTGGAAGCAGGAAGAGTCCTCTCCATTTATGCTATGCCTAATGCAGCGCGTCTGAGAGCTCTTGCAGTCTGAGTGCTTGTTGAAGCCATGGCAATACAAATAAGTAACAACATCGGCAATAATCAAATTCACACACCACTTCCTTCAGTAATTTGATAATAGGTTCCAGGTCTATGCTGATAATATCCCTCATTTTTCTGTGTTTTCTGTATGTGCAAGTACTACTTTGGCTTAAAGAGGTGCATCTGCATGTGTTAATCCTCATGTAAATACCAGGCTATTTTAACACATATACTTATTACCACATATTAAAATGAGAAGTGGTATGCAAAGAGCAATGAGGTTGCTATATCAACCAATCGAAATTCAGCCAATACCATCAGTAATCAAGGCTGCCCAAGTGACTGTAATTCAGTATCCTGCTTTTAGATATAAGGATATTCTCTTAGTTTTTGTAGAGGCCAGTCTTATTTAGAGGAAAGGTAATTAATCACTATGCATTTTTCTCTCCTAAAATCAATAGATTTTGCCCGATCTTTCGTACTATGTGCCACTAGAATGATATACTGAATAAAAACATTATCAGTTCTGTTGTAGGCAGCTCTGTGGTACTGGGGGCAATACAATTTAGTATTTTACACTGGAAATAAACCTACTGGGGCCTAGAATTAAAGGTCTAGAACCATCCGACCAGTTTAAAAAAATTTGGGTGCTTAATCTGGAATACACGGGGAGGCCGAACACAGAGAACATTGTGCCATGTAGCACTGTACAATTTTCTAGAGAACACCTACCCCAGAAGTAGAGCCAACTCTGAACATTTGAGCTTGAGAGACTTGACCAGAATCGTATAAAAAATTCTGTAGCAGAGGTGAACTGATTGCTTGGTTCTTCAGGTAACATGTAATGTTCCCTGACCACAAAACCGCCTTTTGCCTTGCAATCCATCACAAATACATATTCATATTTTTCAGCTGAAGAAGAACGGCTTCTAAGGAAAGCCCTTTCAGTACAAACTAGTCATTCATTTCCACTGGAGGGCTACTCTGTGCATGAAGCCATCATTTAATTAAACCATGTGACACCACCACAAAATAATATTTCACAGGCACCCCACATTTTGCTGCTTCCTTACTTGTAGAATATAGTTTTTCAAATTTTAATACTAATTTACTTTCTTCTTATAGCTTCTGAGCAAAAAACCATGAAAACAAAAAATGTATTCTATGGCTGAACAATAGCTCTCACAGTAAGCACTCAGAAATTTTACCCTTTAGTTAACAAATCTTTATCAACTAATAAATTTGTGTGATTTGGAGCTAGTTTCTCTGTGGACTAAATGAAGGGAAAAAATCTCTGTTCTCTTTCTATTCCATTTCAGCTATCAGTTTCTTTTAACTGAAAAATATATTAAATATTGGATTTTTTTTCTAGGTCAACATTTTGAAATTGAAAAGCTTAACTTTGGAATATGTTAGAATAACAATAAAATAATACAAAATTTCAGTTTGAAATGCCTTTCTTAGAAAAAAAAACAACTTGAAAGCAAAATTCTAAACAAAGTTAAATAAGTGGAAATGAAAGAAGACTTCACTTTTTTGACTTGGAAAAAAACCCCCGTTTGCATTAGCAAACTGATTCCCACTCTTTTCCCCCATTCACTTCAATAACCTCTCCATTATATTGTTTCAGTTCTACTTGAAACAGTCCTCTCCTCTTTATTTTTTGTGTTTGGACATCTGCTTCTCTGGGGGCATTTGCTAGCTCTCACCACATACATCCCCTCCAGCTCACACATGCCAGACCCTAATCCACCTTCCTTAAGCTCCAGACTTTTTTCACAGCTTTGTCCACCTCACATTCCTCTCAATGCTCTCTCCTACTTGCAACACTTCCTCTTCAGTTTTACACTTTAATTGACCACAGGAGATGTGTGGGCATCGACTCACTAAAATATGGCTGTGCTGGGACTAGCAGTGGGAAAAGAAAAATCTTTTTCCTTTAGATTCCATTGCTCATCATCAAGTGCCCTTTAATAAACCAGACAGAATGGCTGGGATGAAATTCCTGCAATTTTTAAGTAGGAAGTACTTAGTTCAGACAGTACCTTCAGAAACCTCACCTTCCAAAGAGGACTTTTCCTTCCCAGCAGGGGACATTATCCTGAACTTAACTCCACTGCACCTCTCCACTGCTACTAGTTGTCAGCTGATAAGGTTTGCATTAAAAGATGTTTCTACACTGTACCAGTATCACTGAAGTGATTTAGCTTAATCTTGGCTTGTTGAGTAGTCCTTGCGGCATCATTCTAGCCCATTTAATTCAGAATAACCTGAAAATGAGGGGAGGTTTTCTAGGACCATTTTAACCTTCACTTAACTACACAGAAGTGTCTTTAAATCTTTCTTTTTTGCACTTACCCTGAACATTGCAAAAATGGAGGAGCTGGTCTAGTAGGTTTCATTTTTAAATGTCAATCTCAGTGAAAGGAAAAGAAACAGTTTTAGGGAAAGAGTAAAATCTTTTGAACATCATATTCAAAAATAGGTGTGTTTGAACCCAGTTTTTAGGCTATTTTCTCATTCAGCTGTGCCAAGCACTTGGTACTGAGCTGATAGATATGAGACTGCTTAGTTTGTCTAATATAATCTCATACTTTTTCTAGAAGATGCTTTGTAACTTAGCTCACCAAATGATAAAATTAATTCCTCTTTTGAAGCCGTGATGTAATTGTGGAATTACGAACTCTCACTACTTGGATATAAACTTTCAGGAGAATATATTGTACATTCAGATGGCTGGCAGGTGCAACACTCCCAGCCCTGTTTCTTCAACTGGTAAAATTTAGAAAAAAGAAGAATACATTTTCTGTATCATTGAGAAAGTGTCTGGAGGAAAACCTGAATGAACAAGAGGAAAAATAGCCACAGTGCTTACCAGCTTGTAAGCCCATAATGAATGTATCTAACCAATTGCTCAAAATGCTAGCAGTTGATTGTACAAAATATATATCATTGACCTCCTTCTATCTCCTATTACTTTTTATTCTCCTGATCTTCCTGCCTTGTTTGTGCCAAATCTAGGAAACGGTTTCAAATGGGCAGATTGTTGCTTTGCTATTACCATTACAGCCCTGTGCTTGCAACGAAAGAGAAATGGGGAGGTTTGCAATTTCGTTACTGGGCTTCCTTTGATTAGCTGGGGTAACTTGTGATGCCGAGCATTTGTCATATCAATCTATGCCCAAGTAATTGAAGAGATTAGAGGAAGCGTTCCTTGTCATAACCAACACGCTGGCTAATTTTCACACTATATTAAAGGCTGTTAAAATTCTGCCTTCCCCCACTTATGGCTGAATTTCCACATTATAAGTGGTATAGCTTATAGTAAAACAAATAGATATCAGGATAAAAAGCAAGGATCTGAATAATATTTAATATTTTTACCAAAAAAATGCTCCCTAATCAGAAAAAAATATTACATTTAGAATAAATTAAAAAAACCAAACCACCACCAACAAAAAAACCCAAACCAAACAGCGTAAGAGAACAATTATATGTTAGTTGAGAATTTCAAACATTTACTTTGGAACAAAATAGGACAGCTTTACTGATTTCACTTGGTGCTAGTTACTAATATGGACCCAATTGTTTACCAGCAGTTAAAAAAAAAAATTAATAAAACTCTATCAAAAAGTTAAGCTGTGGAAAGGACCAGGTTTTTAATTTACCTTACAAAAGCTCCATTAAATGTTTCTCCTACTTCAAAAATTTTTTGCTAAGTTGATGGGAAAGAATTACTCACCTTTCTCTGTTGGTGTTGTATAGAAATGTCATTTACAGCTGGATGCCTTTCCATCAATGCATTAATAACTCCTGTTTGTGTATTTTTATAGTATATATTACCATTTTATAATGAAATGTTAAATATTTTACTTGTATTTGTGTTTTACTTTGATTTGTACTGAGTACTGAGCATTTGCAGTATTTCTATTTACTAGAATATTTTATTAAAATGAATATTTAAAATCAACCATTGCTTAAAAAGAGTACTGCTATTTTTTATAGTAATTGTCTTCCTTTCAGTACTGTTACCAACATTTAGTCTGTTGTAGTAAAATATCATGGATACTGTAGAACTTTACACCACCTTTTATTTTGTAAGTTAAGAACAGGTTCCAGACCACTCTTTGCTGGAAGGCATCTCCTGACTGTACCATCCAGTAGTCAACTTCTCCTTTACAGAACAACCACTTTAACAGTATCTTCTCAACAACTGCTTTTATTGCTTTCTTTCATCCAGCACATTCTGCCACATCTGTTTGTACCTGGATCCCTCATATGCTACCGACTGCCCAGTAACACAACAGAAAAGGAAAAAACAAAATACGGACATGGAAATCTCACTGAGTCACTTCTCTTGACATGTGTGAATTTTTAAAATCTTAAATTAGCTGTTAACTGGAATTATGCTGCTTTACTTCAAGCTACACCCAACATAGGATGCTTGTTTCTGTGCTTTCTCATCGCAAAAATACAGAGAGTGTGCGCCTCCTTGGCTCCTCTTACTGCCAATGCACAGCTACAATCACCCCTCAGGCAGGCTTTCAGCACTTAGAAGATTAAAAGGCTACGAACCGTACAAATGTATATCGCAAATGTCTCCCTTTGGTATTAATAATAGTCAGGATTTACTTAGAATTTTCCCCCTCTGATTATTCAATGTACTTGTCATTATATATGATATTTGTTTATTGTTTGAATTTCTCACAACTTGGGTAATGAAAGTTAATAAAGAGTTGCCCGTGTATATTCTTTCTAGCACAATATTAACATTTCATCAATAAAATATGTGATTAAGAACAACTGTTTTTCTGGTCCAAAAAAAAATGATGGGAACATTTTTGTTGATTTTGCCTTACACTTGCATGTTGTATGAAATACGCTCCTAATAATGCTATCAACATACGTTTGGCATAACATAAATTTTTTAAACCCTGCATAAAATCAGTCTCCACAATAAAAATGATAAAATTTATTATGAGATTTTCATTAGAGAATTTTGTACAAACTTGACATTTCTTCTCACTCTCAGCATCTGCTGCCCATACTGGTATTTCCCATAGAGAAGACCAATTAATGTGCACTGTCATTCCTGTTACCGTACTGTATGGCTACTTAATCATGTTCCAGCCCAGAGATTCTATGTCATTTCTCCTCACCCTCCCCTTCCATGGTAGTTAACTCTGACAAAATTCTCATTTGGTACTGAAAATTGAAAAGAAGACTTAAGAAATAGTAGCCTAAATCCATGTGTACTTTCTTCTCCAGTACTCTCACTTACAGCATAGGTTCTTACACAACACTCATCACTACATTACCTAACCCAGTTCTGGGTCAAAGTGCTGCCAGGTTTTTATTTTAAAAGATTATAAATTGTTGCTGTACGCTTCTGTGGGAGAACTTATCTTGGGCCGCATATCTCCGGGACACAGGGCTCTACCCACCCTGAGGACAGTGATGCACAGACATCAATATGATGGATACAAAATGTCCATTTATTTAGCTGCGTCACACGCTTATATAGCTCTTGTGCTTCCTGTTCCTGCCACTCCTATGGGGAGGAGTCTATCTTTCCGTCACAGCCCATGATCTTCTGGTCGCCGATCCCTGTCTATTTCCCTACAATAAATTTAGTTGACCAAATCCAATCACAAATTCATCAAAGCATTATTCATAAAGGCAAAAATCTAGGTAATATTATAGATGTGTTTTTGAGGATGAGTGGAGGGAATATTTTAAAAATCAGATGCCCCAATATGAAGAGATACTGCTCATTCACATCTATGATTTAAAGTGAAATCCCATCAGCCAACTTCAAAGTCAAAAGATTTTGCAGTAACAAAGGTGGGTGTTGGGGTAATTATGGTCGAGGTTATAGAGACTGCCATCTCTATACCTGCCATCTGAGTGCTATGAAAAAAATGCAGTGTCTTCCTGTTGTTAAAACTGATAACAAGTGTTTCCTTTGACAGTACTTATAAAATATTTTCCAGGGAAGTTCCACAGATAATATAGTTTAACAATTCAATCTGGAAGCCATAAAGATATATTTTTTTGAAATGTCCTTACCCAGATAAAACCTTTACATTTTTTTCCTAGGCAAATGGTCCTGTATACTGCTGTTCAAGGCTGTGCTTTGATCAGTTGCTGACTGTGAGATACTAAACAACACTGTTGGTTCCAGGTTAATTAAACTGGAACTTCTTCCCAACTGTTAGAAGCTGACATGTAACTAAAATTACCGTTGCCATTTGTGTTGAAAACCTACTTTTTAGTTGTAAGAGTTTTATAATATTTTATCTGTTAAGGAAAACTGTAGGTCATATCTTAGATACAAATTATTTCTCTGCAAAGTAATTCATCCATCATTTCCACTTCTTGACAGATCCAGATTTGTAATTTATGAGTTCTGAAGTTATACTTCATTTTCATTTTTCCTAATGCTTATACCTTGATTTGAATGTGGCCTGGTGACAGATATTGAGAATCAAATTCCTCAGTCAGGAAACCCCTCAATAGCATTGGGAAGAGAGATGGCGGTTTTGAACAGAAAGCTTGGGATCTTTGTATCTCAGAAGAACGGATCAGTCTCCTATGCTGGCAGAGCTAAGGGATTCCCTGCATGTCCTGACTTCCAAAAGTTCATTTTCATTATCACAAAAAATATTTTCATACTGAAGTTGGACTTTTTCTTACCTGATTTCCACTCAAGGAATAGAAAGAAATGAGCAATGCATCCCAGCATTGCAAGCTACTTAAGAAGGGATGAGCTGCTTTCTATGATTGCTGCCTCTGTAACGGCTATAGAAGTTGTTCACACAGCTAGATTAAAGCAGATGTGTAACTAGCAGATATATGTAACATAGGACATGTAGTTAGAGACACCCCCTAAATAACTGGCCTGACATAACACAGCCAATCTGTGACACAGCCAGAAACTGGACTCACTGTTCCCAACCGACAACATTCAAACTGCACGTCCTAATATTCAAAAGGCCAAATTAATTTTAAGACGAGGTGACTGCACATTTTGGAGGAAGTATAAAATCAAAGATGGTCATAGTTCATTATCACCTGAAGCCTCTGCAATTAGAACTCATTAATATATTGCATGTATATTTATAGTTACTCTTAGTTATTTTTATAATCTACAACCTTAAAAAAGCCCCACTAAGCTATGAATTTTTTTTGAGGATAATGAATGAATGTTTTGCATTCAAACCTAAAAGAATATATTACTAACTTGGGGCTAGTAGACTCATTTTTACCAAATTCTACTGTTAATTCTTATGGAGGACCAGCTGAGCGGTTTTGGAGGTCTGCTCAGCAGAGGGTAGAACACAAAGCTCAGTTCTGCTGGCTCAGCCAGGAAGATGCTTATTGCTGCTTGTTTCAGGGATGTGGCAGCACCCTGCAGATCCTCCTAGGATGATGTCTCACAGGAACGTGCAAGATTTCAGAAGTCTGGGACTTTGACTCATTCAAAGCAATATTTATATGAAGTCTGGATTTGAAACAAAATTCTTTGAATGAAATACCTCTATATTAACAGCATGTACTATAGACAACCAAATAAAATATCAGACATCAGTATAAAGCAGTTCTTAAAGTTGCAAGTGACTTTAAATACCTGGTTAACAAGCAAACAAAAAATAATATAAATCATTGTTGTCGTGTTGTTGGCTATTTTTTTTCCTACCGGTTTGTTTATTCTTTAAGTTTTGCTTCATGATCCAAGTATAAAAAAATAAAATCAATGGATTAATAATGTGGCTTTCTGTAGAAGAATGTACATATGATCAAATACATTATGTGATACCACTGCGCTAAAACCAGTTTAATTTGCAAGTCTGTGGGAATCCACAAAACCTGTTTTTGCCCATTTCCCAAAGATTTAGCAGGCAACGTGCTGCAGTAAGATGTCTTATTATGCAAATGGTATTGTTTTACAAAATACCCTCTAAGGGTTTTTTTGCAAGTATGGAGTATTATGAAGAATTAAAACTAGCCTGCATTTGTCAAATAAACAAACTAAATTTGTCAATTAAAAACCCTCACATTTTGTGATACGCTATCCTTGCATTGTGTTTGCTTGCATGTCCACTAATTCCCAAATTCAATGATTTGTGATTGCTCTTCCAGTTATTAGCAGGAACCAGTGAAATTGACTGGCATAATTATTTACATCTCTGCTGCTCCTCATGTCATACTTACTGCTCTAGACAGAGCTAAATTTTATGTTTCTTTATGGTCGGATTCATAGTCAGCTATCTGCCTCCCTCATCAAAGGATGTATATATCTAAAAATATATATAAGATTATTCTTTCATCAGTAACTACTTAGAAAGTTGATGCAGTATTTCCCCCAAAATTTGTACAACTAGGCCATGCAAGTAATTATTAATTTCCCCCAATATAACAAAAAAGGTCTTGGAATGTAGGTCAAACCAAGGAGTTTAACAGTAATTTTTTTTCATTGTTTAGGGGAAAAAAAACCTATGTTAATATTATTATTGTATTTTTAGACTGGTCTTTTCTTTATGTTTTATTTAAAATGTTAATGGAGTGTATCTGCAATTCAGATAATTTATCTTTAAATCGCTGTTCTCCAGAATAATGCACTGTGAGCACTGTAATACATGGGCAAGTCCTCTTAAAGAACATGCATCAACTCTCTTCCCTTCCGAAGCACACTGCAAATGCCCTCTAACAGGGCACGGCAGCATTACATAAATCATCCTATATGAAAAATTAACATGACATCAAATATTTATAAATATTAATGTGTATGTTAATATAACCAAAGCTGTAACAAACAATCATAACCTTGCCAAGTTTCTTAGGACAGGCGCCGCTGATAATGATATCCATTATCTCTGGAGGAACGCGCAATTATGAAAGTATACACGGGATGCTATATTGTTATCTGCTTTTAAGTTCATCCATTAAACACTCCACCTCACATTGGATGTTAACCCTCCTCTTAGCTCTTTGTCAGGTACTATTATTCTGTGTGTTTACACGTCCATGGGAATGAAAAATGAACAACTGTTAAACGTATACAATTTCCCTACTTCATTAACACATGTATTTAATTTCATATCATACATTCCTTACACCTTATCATGTCTGATCTCCACCTAGCTACCTATCTGTCTGTCTATCCATCCCTCTATCCTGTACATAGCATAGCTCACAGGAATTTGTGAATCCTGTGGTTTATCTTTTACACATGCTGCATTTAAGCTATTACAATTAAAGCTGTGTCAGTATTTACAGTAGAAATATTATTTTTTGTGGCTTAATAATTATTCTATAAAACTTAATTTCACATTTAAATGCAAAATACAGTAGAATGCATTCCATCATGATCAAATTTGATCAGTTGCTATGAATTTCAAGCACTTTTTGTTATCATCACTTACCTAACATAGTGATGGGGAGGAAAACGTTGAACCAACACCACAAAAGTAACAATGTTTCTCAGACAGACGCCGCCAGAGGTTTTACAACTGTGCTTAGCACATCAGCAAAAGCGATTATGTCGCAGGAAAGTTCCTTAAAGGTTTAAATGCACACCCAAGTCTAAGTGGAAGCTGATTACCGTTTACAATGAAGTCTTTGCCTGAGCTCATCGAGTTGTGCCTCTTTTGTAATATGTAGATTCAAATACATACGAGGACTTCTTCCCGTTACTTATTTTTCATAAATGATCATCGTAACTACAGACTCAGTAAAAACAGCCACTGAAACACTTTACACTGTCAAGATCCTTTATTATTCAAGAGAACTAAAATAAAAATTAGCAGCTTCACGTAATAATATTCTTTTCCTTATGATTATTACCAGTACCATTGTTAGGTATGACTATAGTGAAGACCATTTCAGAAGCTGTTTGAGGAAATAAGCTTTAAAGCCCAAGCTTAGCAGCTACAATATTACTATCGTTATTTCACTGAGGACCCAACCAAAATGCAGAGTAGGTAAAAGACTTGCCCAAACTGAGGGGAATTAAAAAGTGTATAGCTCAGCCAGGCAGCACCTGGAAGAATGGACTGCAGTGAAACCACCTTCCAGGGCTGCTCTGCCCCACAAACCCCATGTCCTTACAGGGCCGTTACTTTTAAAGGCGTGTCCAAGGAACTCTCAAAACTTGCGCATGATAGTTAACATATCAGTCTAATGATTCTGCTTAGTTTTAAAATGGATATTTAAAAAATCTAAAAGTATTAGGATTTAGGCGGTTCACCCGGAAGAGCTAGCAACTCGTGAGGCAGGAGGTGAAAGCTGCTTGCTCTGTAAAAACTGTCTAGGTTTGGATGAGTCACTTAAGATGTGTTCTCAGTATTGCATTGATTACTCTGATATTCCAAATGCATGAGGAACTTTTTTGGGGGGTGGCAGGGGGCAAAGCAAAATAAAATAAAAATTCACGGATTCTAAAGAGGAACTGGCCTGACTAATTTTGCCACTTCAAATAAGACCATAGACTGCTTTAATGGTTATATTCCATACCCTTTTTTATTTGATAGCCCATTGTAAAATAGGGAAACCAATACTTTCTATTACATGTGAAACAAGCTAAAACCAAAAACTGAGCCTGAATTTAGAAAGCAAAAAAATTTACAGAGGACACACCTTTTTCAGGGGATTTTCACCTTTAAATGTGTCTACCAAGTCTTAAATGACAGAGTATTAAAATTCCTAAATCAGTGCTGGGAGATTTAGATAAGTTTCCTTCTCCCTCCCCTCTTCCCCCATTTATTTATTTATTTATTAAAGGAATGGAGAAGGGACTTGTAATATAAGTCCTTTCTCACAACAAGATGCCAATCTGAATAGGACCTTTTTGCCTATGCAGTTTTAATCTTTACTTACAAAAAATCGATAGCTGTCAAGTAAAAATGTCACTCTCGAGTGAGTGTATTTTCCCTAATATATAAAATTATCAGTACAGTTTTTCTTAGCAATTACTTTTGTATATCCTATCCTTTCCTTCAGAATACTGTAAAGTGAGACACAAAACTCTCTGGCGATCTGCTTAGAATAACATTTAATCCCACAATTAAATAAGAAAGCACGGATTTAGTAGCTCCCACATGTTTCGGCAGCTTCGTGAAAGGGCTATAATCTAGTTGAAGTGATTCAGTATTTGCTCCGTGTCATTATACAATAAGAAAAATCCCATTTTATTCCTTCTGTTAATCAGGCCTCTTTTAATGCCACAGTCCTCCATATTAATTTCCCAGTGAAGAAATATCATATTCCTGTACTCTAGAAACATGTTCATTAATGCAGTCACCTAACTTTTTACATACAGAAACCCTACACATACCCCAAACCGTGTTTTGGACTTACATATTCTTGTATTAGTATTAATCATGTGGAAATATAAATGCTTTCCCTAATTTTACCAATAAAGTTAAAAGTTCTTACGCAAAAAGACTGATTGGAAAAGAATCTATTTAAAGAACAGAGGTTAGATTAAAGATTGCAAATTTACTTTTTAAAAGTATTTGATCCCTTTCCTACTGATGCAGAGATGACTTTTAAACTTCTGATTAACACACAACACTCTCTGGACAAAACTCTGATATTTTAAAAGTATATTCTGTATATCACTCATACTTTTTTTTAAAAGAAAAGCTACAAAAGTGACAGTTAAAGAGACACACATTTTCTGATTCCTCTGCAATGTCTTTTCCCTGCAGTATTGAAAAGACTGGAGCAATTTTTAGACAAGTACGCACCATGACAAAAATACTGGAAGTTCCTACTGAACTAAAAAGGCCCCTGTTAGACTTCACAGATGCTTCAAAAAATGCATTGAAAGTATGGGCTTAAAAAAGAGAGTAATTCTGGCCGTACATGTCCTTTTCAAATGTGGCCACTGTGGTACCTGCATGATTTAATTTAGGTATGACGGGAAAACAAATTATTTGGGGCACGAGGAGAAATACGGATTTTACTTAAATGAGTAAAGAAACAGCTGGTCTTGTGCCACAGTGGTCTGTATTCAAAAACCAGCTGAAACTAAGTTCAGGAATGAATAAAGGATCTAAGACTGACGGAAACTAAGCATGTTACCAAGGTGACACACTTCATCTTGGTGGGACAGCTGTACTATTATTGAAACATCCTAATTCAAATATCCTATGGTGCGCTACTGCTCAAAAGACAACTTGCTTTCTCTGCTTAAAAGACACTAAATTGCTGTAATTGCTAACAGAAATAATGCAAGGAGCAGATCAGGTTGTGTGTTTTACAGAATAAGGAATTAGGATAGGGACTAAAAAAAAAAGGTTATAAAACTTAATAACATTTTTTATGTTTTCCTCTTAATAAAGGTTACAAACTAGCCAGCCAACATTGTACTTCTATATATGTACATATATAAATATATATAGTTAATTGTAAAATAATGCTTATGAAGTCCTTAACACCAAGGAATCAGCTTCAAGAGGGAGAGTGTTTTCAGAGTGGCATGAAGGTATTAGCAATATGGACTACCCAAAGAAAGAGAGATCAGCAGCCGTTATCTGGAAGGCAGAGGCTTCCTTCAAGCAGAGTTGGAAGGCTTGACACAGGCAGTGTGAGACTTCTGTTCCAAACAAGAGAGCCAAGGGCTCTATTCCAGCTGATTAACACTTATCATAGCAATTTCTACTCTGTTGTTTATAATTGTATTTTTTCAGCTGTTGCATTCCATTAGCACAAGAACTTTGTTTAGCATTTAAGCATAAATATATGGTTAAGTAGGGGCTCTAGCTTTTGTATACCAAAGAAAATAAAAATCAGACAAATAATACAAGATCAGAATTCATTAATGTTCCTTCCTAGACTATTTCCACTTTCCCTCCTTTCCTCTCTGTCAGTATTTACTTTAAATGCTTCAGGCCTCAAACTTACTAGGGTAATATCTAATAATATACTCAGAACATAACGATGTTTGGGGTAAGTATACATTACAAGGCATTTTGTGAACAATGACCTTTCTCAAGGCAACCAGAATGGATCTTTGCCCTCATGTTCCTATGACTCACAAAATACTATCTAGATGTGATTGACTGATTTGCTGATTATTTTATTGTTGGTCATAAATGTGAGCAGATTGCAGGTAGAAGAAACAGTCCAGGGAGAAACATCAAGAAGATCTCTTGATGTAGTGGTCTGAAGTTAACAAGGTTTTAATCTGAAATGCCTTAAAATTAACAAAGTGAAGTGTTTTGTGGTTTAAGCTTTATATTTACCTCTAGAGCATGCCTAAGTTTTTCAGCAGATTGGAATAGAATGAAAAGGGATACAGAATACGCAAATTTATCTAAGTCTCACTTTATGAATGTTAATGACATTTCACTTCTTTCCTTTAGATCTGAAATTGTCTTTTGCAATCTAGATCCATATATTTAAAAAATATATTTTAATTTAAAAAATATTTACTACAGCTCTTGCTGACTCAAACCAGGGAAGGGCAGTGCCCTTCCTCCTACAGTAGAGATGGTCCTTCAGGAACAGTCAAGTATCCTGGTGAGACGAAGAGTTTCCAAACAGCAGTCTCCATCACCCAGCCAAAGCAGCTAGCTAGAGTCCAGATACTAAAGTAAACAGAAATATTGGGGGGGGGGGGAAGAAAGGGAGGGGACGCTAAATTGGATCTGAAAAGCAGCATTAATAATGCATAAGATGGAAAATACACACAGGGAAATTTCTTCAGAGCCCAGCTACATTGCCTAGTGACAGATTCATAGTTACAAATACGGTAGGATTTTCCCCTGCCCTGGAAGGTCATAGTTTAAGATTTTCTGCAATCTGGAGTAGGACTATGTCCATATTTCCCCACATCAACCAAGAATATTAATGCTGGGGATGGGGAGGGGGTTGTGGCAGTTGAAAAAACAGAGACAAATTCAGCTGTGGCGAATAAAAAACAGTCTTAGTCAGGCTAGGACCAGGATGAAACTGGAAATGCAATTCCTGGAAAGCTTGGGAATCTCCTGGAGTGCAGGGTTTTCAAAGACTGTTTAACCATAAACCGATACTGTTTAAGTTACCATGCTGAATAAAGACACAGGTCCCTCTCTCAGGCTGCACAAATGCTATGTTGTTGACAACTGCATGGAAAAGAGCACATACCTGGAAGAGCATAACTAGAAGCGTATACATTTAAAATAGCTATGGTAGCTGTATACATGAAACAGTTTTGGGGAAGAAGGGAGACTAGCAGTCAGTCCTGGTTCAGGGGATCGCGCTTAGCCCTGCTCTTATGCTCACTATACTCTGCCTGCAGCTTTGCACAAAGGTTACTTAAACATAACTTATAAATTAGTACCTGCCTCTTTTACACAGCCATCTTTTCAACACTTAATTACCTTGTAAGTTACAAGCATGAATTGTGATTTGAAGTACTAATATATTGTAAGTATGGTCATTTCTACTGCTACACACGTACTGAAATGTAAGCATGCTTTCGGTGCTTTTCTGGGACACTCATAATTATTCACAATGCCTCTGTCTGGCCATGCAGTATCCAGACAGCTTTATAAAAATGGTAGATGTGGAAGCTACATTTAAAGCTTCATTTGCGTAATCTGAGAATTGAATTAAACCAACAATACTTTATATGCTTTTTTTTTCAACCATAGACTAAAAAAAAGTTCTGAAAGTTTTGCAGCTCTCAAAGCTCATGAAAACAGTGTTCTCAGCAGACCTGTAATGCAGCAAGAGTTTAGTGGTTTTAGTGTTTTTAATCTCCAAGCAACTTCTAAGTGTCTAAAAGTATAAACTTTATCAGGAGATGAGTAATTCTTTAGTTGCTGAAATCTGCTGGGACTGTGTTGAGCCTTAACAATTAAAAATAATTCTTCTGGTGGATGTCCAGAAACAAGTTGGATCCTGAGTCAGTATTGCCTTTATGAGTAGCGCAGCATATTGAAAATACTGATTTTTAATGAAAAGCAATAAACTGCATCCTTTCCCTAACGACCCTGACAACTAATTTTCTATAGATTTACACTTGAGATCCCTGGATGAATCCCTTTTGTAATCAGTATAATGATATATAAACAGAAAACTCAACACTTCTTTCCCCTAAAGCTCAGGGGCTTGAAACACTGAAGTTGCACATGAAGCACCGATAATATTTCTCTATGGTTACATCAGATTTAACATTGCTGCATAGGTCAATTTAGAGCATCACAATGACCACGTACAAGCTTATCGTACCAAAGGTCACGCAAAACCGTCCCTGCATTGAAAGCTATTTTGTCCTGTTGTTTGTTAATGCTGATCTATCTATACTAATGGATTTAGCTTGTAGGGGGCTGGGGAAAGAATGAGAGTCACTATATCTCAGCTTCCATTCTTCATTAATATTAATTTCATCTTCAGCTACAGCATACTGGAACGGTACATGCTAAGAACTTACAGGACAAAGAGCTCAAGTGCTTAACAGGCACGTGTATTCATTTTGAGAATCAAATACACTCTGAATTATTAACTGTGGCCTTATATGATAACAAAGAACTTTGTTTCAGTAACATCTCTTCAGACTTCATAGTCTTAAAGTGACAACATAAGGTTGGATGTTTACTATATAAAAAATAAGTTTATTTTTAAAACACTGGTATATTTAAAACAAAAAGAAATTATGTTTAGATGTCAGTAATGTCATCCATATGCTTAAAAAGCTTCTAGTTTGTTTGCTATGAGCTTAGTTACATAAAATGCTGCAGAATCATTCCCGAGTCCCACAAGAAGTCCCATTAAAAGCAGTAGAAGTATATACATCTGCCAGGAAAATCTGTCTGGATAAGCATCTCAGACTGAATTCTTACTTCTGTAAATCACGGTGATCTTTGCATATGCAATGCTCTGCATTCCTGTCACTACACCTAGGTAATTGAATTTACTAGCCAAGCCCCTTGAATGTTCTCACAGAAATTCCCAAAGCAAGAATGGTAGTTCATCATATAATTCTCAGTGTAAATCCATATAAATGATGTGTTTAAATGTTAGATGTACTTTTGGAAAAAAATAAAACAACAGAGAACACCCCCCCCCCCAACCCCAAAATACTTTCCCATAAATGTCTATTAATAAATAAAAAAAATAGTGATACTCAGGGATCTTCTACACCTGAGTAACTCTACACTGAGAGAGAATAAACTCCAAAAGCTACCTCTCAATCCCAGTAATTGCATATAGGCAATTTTGGAGCAGAAGAGCTCTCTAGGGATAAGAAAAGTGCTGGAGGAAAAAACAAAAGGAGGAAAAAACCCCTATATTAAATAAATAAAAAAAAAGAAGCCATTTGCTGAGATACAACATGGAAATAACATGATATCTGGATGGAAACCCCCCAAAAGCAACTGACATTGCATGCAAAATGCATTCTATTAAAAGAGAAAAGTAATATAATATGTAAAAAGGAAGTTGTGATATCAAACTCACTGCACTCCGCAATATTATAGCAGTGGTCCTGGATAGTCTTTCTCTAAAAAGAGAAGTACTGGGAAAAGTTGAGACAAGATTGAATGTTTACTTTTGGATAACAGAAAGGTACCTAAAAGGCAGTTAGAAAATTAATAAGCAGAATTCAGAGTTGGCTAAAATTTGATTTTCATAAATAATGGTGAAAAAGTTTTCCTCTGTTAGAATACAGTAATTTAAAAGAATTTTCATCTCTGTTTACTTTGTTCTAGTTATGCTAAAACTTTCTATTTACCTACTAATAATTTGGACCTGTCTCTAGTTTGTAGTGTAATTTTCTTATTTTAATTCCATCCTTCATCTGAGCACATATAGATGCTGCATCTCCAAATTGCTACTTGTTTCACACTCTTGCTTGTTGACAACAAATATTCTTAGGTAACTCATGTTGAATATGTTCAATACTCAATATTCTTGTATCAGAAAGCTTAAGCTGATGATAATGTCTAGAAACTTTGGTAAAATTTTCATGAGTCCATGCATTTTAGAAATTCTTATTGCAAAACACACAAAAAAAGAAAAAACTGAAAAAGTAAAAAGAGGAACAGCGTTTAATACCACATACAACAATGCAATATATGTGTAGAAAATAAACACTTCACATGAATTAGCATTTCAATGTTTTGTAAACTGAAGTAATATATGCTTTTCATTATTTTAGTAAAATTAAGGAATGGGTTTACAGCAGTATCTTTAAAATTTCATACTGTTCAAGCTTGTTTAGGCATGGCAAATCATTTCAGCATGATGAATGCCTATGCAGCAATCAGAGATACTTATAGATACTGCAATACTCCTTAAATTCAAAGCTAAGAGAAACAAACACTCTCATTTTTATGTAAGCCATTATTAGAATTTACTCATAAGAAATCTGACATACTACATGCTATTCTTTTAATATAAGCTATATATTAGAAAATGTTTTTTTTCTCTATTATGTGGGATTCACAGGAGCAAAAGCAATTGCATAATATGGTGAAAGCACAAAGATTTATAGCATATATGCCAGTGAGGGTGAAGTGAAAGGTATTTTGACCTACACTTGGGCAATCTAAAGGAAAAAGTAGTAAGCTAAAAGACCCTAGGAAATCCCATTAAAATATCTACAAACATCTTTTGCTTTAAAAGCAGTAAGTATTTTTACTTGACAGCCACATAAGGAATTTTGAGTTTTAGAGCTTGTTCCTTCATTGCCTTTGTCCAGCTTTACATCAGGATAACCGCATTGATTTCACTGGAATTTTCACCAGCGCTGAACTTAGCAGAGAGGCAGATAAGAACTGTAAGATATGTGGCATTCATCACCAAGGGTGAGCAGCTTACAGCTAAAGTGAAAGGAATTTGATTACCTGTTACAGATGCTGGAATTTCAGAAAGCACTTCAGAGCCATAACATATAATTCTTTCCTCCTTCTCATTTGTTAAAAACAACCCCTTGCATTCAGATTGAAAGAAAAAAAAAACACCTCCAAAACAATCATTCTCTGGAATAATTCTTCATGCTTTTATAGTACACTAGCAATTTGAAAGTTACTCTAGGTTTGGTCATCTTCTTAGACTGTAATGGGCTTTCTAAGCTGGTATGTGCTCCCAGACACTTTTATCTTCCATTCGCTTTTGATTGAGAAACTGATGGGATTTTACCTGTCTAAAGAGGGAAAACTTATGCGAATGTCTCAATTTTAAATGAAGGTTTTTCTGCATTTACAAGCAGTAACCCTACGCTTATTTTCATAGGCTTCCCTGAAGCTGGTTTCAAGCTACCCACAAATGTGAAAAGATGCTATTTATAGTGCAGGGTGTTTAGTTTTCTTTTGTTTGTCTGTTTAGTGATGGGTGTGTTTGTGTGTGTGTGTAACATCAGCATCAAAACTAGCAGTTCTTTGCTACACAGAAAAATTATTATTTGTTTCAAATACACATATTACCTTTGATAGAGTTTAAAACTAAGAAAATTAAATGGAAAATATGAAAGTATCAAGTATTTTGCAGGAAAAAAGGATAATGCTTTTTGTTTCTTTGTCAACAAGTCTTAATGTTAAACTAATCATCAGGAAGGAAACTTAAGAATTATTTCTCTGAAGGTGGGGAAAAAAATTCTTTTGTATGTTTGCTTTTCTTTTTTAGCAAGCAGCTAGAAACAAATGTGTGACACTGTATTTCTCTCTGAAAAGCAACTATTTTTCTAAGTAATGGTTGGGGAGAAGAATGCATTCTCAAGATGAAATAAAAGATGAAACTTCCTATGGGATACATCCAATTTTCAATGTTGCTGGAATGTGATCTTGATATTTTATTACAGTCATACCGTCACTTCTTTTTTCCTAGAGCTGAAAACTGTCTCTACCTTCTGCTGTCATCAATAACTTTCCTTACGCATTTGTGTGCTAGGTGACAGAGATGACTCTATGGTGCTGACACTGACTTCCCCCAAGATGTTCAGATGGTGGTTCTGTCCTCTGCAGTTAGCCAAAGGATTGAGAGGTATCCTATGTGATTTTCTTCATTTCAAGGAAGCAAAGCCAGCAAATGCATAAACCCCCAAACTCTGCAAATTGCAGAAATTTCTGCTCTTCACTATCCAGAAGTTCTTCTCTTGAAACAGTCCCATGTGCTGCTAGAAGTGAGAATGCTCTGCATGTCCATGATGTTATCTGACTACTGAATCAAATTCCTCACAGATACTCAAAGGTCTGCCTATTGTTTTCAAATACAAATTACTATGCCATAAGCTGGAACCACACAAAGTTTCTTTAATCACTATATTTTCAATAAACCTTGGATCTGTAGGAGGGATTGTAGGAAATTTGCCAGTTATACTAGTGAAGTATTCTTATCCTTCTATTTTAAATTCAAAGAGAAATAATTGAAAGATTATTCCAGTAAGGTAACATAGAAACTCAGAAAACATGATCTTAAATGTTATATCTTACTAAAAAATGTAGGCGTGTAAGAGGATCCTTGTGAAAGAGCATAATGGTACATAAACCAGGAATAGACCTTTTGCAATTTTAAGGGATATCAGAATAGCTGATATACGTGTCTATGGACGTGCTACATATTGCGTTCTACTTTATCCTCTCCAGCCTTTTCCCCAAAAATTTCCGTAAAGAAGGAGAAACGGATACATTTTATCCATGTATTCTACTTGGGACAATACTGATTTTTCAAGTCACAAATATGAAGGATATAAACAAGCACCAAGGCAAAACTCTTCTCATCATTGAGTATACCTATTCAGAATATTGCACATTAGTAAATAATTCATCCTTTGATCTTGTTCATTGGATTTTTATCTGACTCATGCTAAACCTGTCAACTGCTGTGCATCTAAGAAAATACCATCATATGCATTCACGAGCATAGCAGGACAGAGTGAAATGAGTAGTTTTTAGATAATTTAATTAGGTTGTAGGTTTGTTAATGTAATTCAGTAAGTATGTGAACTTTTAACTTGTGTTAACTCAATTTCCTCATGCTTTCATTTACCATTTGTTGGGGACATTACAGTGATTAGCCAAAGCCCTTCCAGCTCTTAATGTTCTCAATAAATTCTGGTTTAAATTGACTGTCACTTTTTTGCTATAATAAAGTAGGTATTTGACATCTCAGAAGGAACCAGACTACTGTCTATTACATTTTCTTGAAAAAATTTTTCTAGTTCCACAAAATCAACAGAAGTACAGTTATACTAAAGATTGCAATGAGTAGCCACAGCAGGTAGGTGGGCTGGACGACTACACACTCAGACAGTTGCACAATTCAGATTCTTTGGGGAATTAAAATGATGCTGCATGCCTTTTGTTTGACAAGCTAAATAACACTATATCCATATTTAATTGTTTTGTTACCAAGTTATTAACAGTGTCTGAGCTCCCTAAGAAAAACCAAAATATCCAGCTTGTCAGCAATATATATCCACTGTGCTGAGATACCAAAGCAACAGCAGTGTTCTTTTTCTGTTAGGTTCAAAGATTAGTGTGGGCCAAGTGCCTTGAAAGCCAATCTGCTAAACTGCAAAATGGCACACTAAAAATTCTGCAAATTTATGTATAAAAATTCTCTGAAGGCTTTTCTATCTTTTTTTTTTTTTTTCCAGATTCAAGCAATTCTAAGATATATTCATAACTTATTTGGTCAAGTAAAGATCAGGAATGACATATGGGATAGAAAAAGAGGAGATTCATAGCCCTAAGTCTCTCAGTTCCTTATAATACTATATATTCACATCACAGACATGTATCTTGCAAATATCTGTATTTTGTAATCATTGCCTGTGCAGTGCTCAAAATGTGTAGGCCAATAAGAGTGTGGTAGTCTAGCATTTTTTTTGAGAACAAATTCTGCCTTCGTATGAACTCTGCATACTGGATTTCTGGCTCCCCACCCCAGCATTTTTTTTCTTTCTCTAGACTTCCTTGAGCTCCAGCATGCCATGATCAGGTTTTCCCCCATATTTCATCACTTGTGGCCCTCTTAATTAATCTCAGATTTATCTTCCAAGACAACATGTTTTGGAAAGTGACAGTCTCCTGTCCATCCCTCCTGGTAACGAGATGTGCTTGGTAATGCTAGCTTAAAATTTCCTAAGTCTCTTGCTCTGGACTCTCCATGGATTCAGATGAAAAACATAGCACTCTCCTGCAACAAATCCTTCCTCTACATTTTACAGTGCCTTATTTTTTCATATGCCTTATTTATTTAGAAATTAATCACGAATTACAAAAATAGGAACCTCCAGCCTATATTTGTGCTCAGGTTCTTAGGACCCTAGCATTCTAACATACCGATCTCAACGGGGAATCCTGAGTGTTAAGCACTTTTTGAATATCAACTCTACTATAAAGGGTTTGAATCTGGATTTAGATCCTAAACTCAGGATGATATTTTATTTTTAATTTTGCCCTGACGTAGTGTTGCCTCTTAACATTTTTTATTGAAACAGTACTTTGGCAATTTCTAAATCATTCTTATACCATTATCCATTCCCCATTAAAAAAAATTCCTTCCCTCCCACAAAAAATGTTTTTATATTTAGTATTTTTATAGTTCCAGGTTGATTTGTTTTTATGTGAGCCATTTTTCTTTCACATCAGTACAAAAAGAGCTGCCTTCTGACATCTATCTTCTTTCATTCTTAGGTTCATCAATAATAAAACTCGTAATATTCTGTATGAATAAAATGCAACAAAAATAAATGGTCTTGTATTGTGTCTTTTTTCCCCTTTTCTATAGTTCATTGCATCATATAGCTCTAAACCAAACCCAGTATTTTTCCAAAGATCTTGATATTAAGTAGCTGAAATCTCACAGAATAATTATACAAAGAACGAAAACACTGTTTTACATTAGACTTGTAAAATAAATTCACAACATTGACTTAATTTGCACATATATTTTCACAACAGTAGACTTTTGGGGAACATACAGGTCTTCTAACTTGTAGCCTGCTGTATTATTGTAACAGAGCAAAGGAGAGTTAGACTCTGTAAATGTTCCAGAATGTTGTATTAGTGTATTGAAGTATTTAGCAGGGGAAGAAAGTAAGCAGGTATAGGAGATTTACCTGCAAATGCAAAGAAGGAATTGCATTAATGTGAGCTGGCTGTTTAGCTGGGAATTTTTATTTGTACTGGAACATTCATTTTGGCAGTATTCTCAGGCTCAGAGTATATAGAAAAAATTTAATTTTTTTTTTTTTAACCTTAGGTCATATTTTGAATGTGTTAAAGTTTGACAGTGCCCTTTAAGCTTCCTTACTCTCCTTATTTATTTATTTTATTTAAATCCTCTAGGATTAGGCAGAGAGCAGATTTTTTACCTGCTATATAGTTTTAAGAGAACTCTGGAAAATAATTTTTAAAATTTGTTGGAAACAACTGGAAAAATGCATCACATCTAAAATTGTTAATAGCATTAATGCAATTAACTACTGCTTATTCTGCTTTTCCATTTTCCATCATGGTCAGTACTGTCATTTCTATTGTAGGGAAAAACAAACTGGCCTATCAATAAGTCCTATACTTCCATTCTCAAAATTTGCACTGGAACAGAAGAGGACTCAGTCATTTTTTGGCCATTAGTATGTCATTTGTTTACCTGGGTGGTCCATTTGATCGCCAACTCTGAAAGTAATCTTCCATAACCTGATATACTTTTAAAGGATGAAAATTACCTTTCCTGTAAACCAAGAAAGCAATAAAGTACGTAACACCTATAAAAGGACTCAAAAGAAGTTACTTCCTGGGAAGTATACGTCCCACAATTTCCCAACGATCAATGACAAGAGGATAATAGGAAAGGGATGGGAGGCTTTCTGTTCCTGGTGACTCCAAAGTCTGGGGTCTGCCCAAGAAGACCTTAAGAACTGTAGGGATTCAGACTGATTTCTGAGGACAGTTCTGATGCAAAGGCACTAGCACTGGTCAGTGTGGAGATGACACGACTTACTTTACAATGGGAAATAGGTGTGAGGTTTTGGGAAAAAAAACAACAACCAGCAAATAAAAAAACCCTACATAACCTGTTAGTGAAAATGTCATACTTCAGCTTGGATGACATGAAATCCTTAAGTACAATGTTTACTAAAGAGGAAAGTGTTATTCTTGCACAAATGAAAAACTAAATTATTTAATCCTAAGAGGTATCAAGTTTTGCACTAATAACAACTCAGGAGCTTTCCTGGTAATATGCAAGCAGACATATATAATTAGAGTTATTAGAAACAGTAGAGAAAATTAGAACCATGCATGAGATGAAGAATATACTTGAAATATTGAAATACTGCTGCATACAATTCTGACCCATCTTTCACTGTGAAAAAATTGTTAATGGAGTATACCTGGCAAGCCTACAGGTATTCCTGTATCAAGCAAAATGATAACATCACTGAACAGCATTATCCCTGAACCAGTGAACAATGCTGTCAAAGAAATGTCCTTCCCTTTACAGCTTCCAGTGGGGTTTGAATGGGTATTTATATATATATATATTAGACAGAGTATACGCCCTCTTAAATATTTTGAGGCAAATCTTGATGACAAATCCACCAGAAAGAAATCCTGTGTAACACACAGTTTTTAAAAGTAGAGTACAATATACTGTTTAACAGTACCGATCTGTCTGAACAAGGAGGATGGGGGAGAATGAGCTCTTTCCTCAGGTTATAAGGAAACCAAGCCTCTTTCAAAATTCAAGTTATTTTGTCCTGTCTGCACAGTACTTATGACACGTGAAGGGAACGATGATCTATCAGGTCGGTTTCAAGACAGCTCTATCTTGTCTTCCAAAAAATGATGGACTCTTTATTACAATCTTCTAACATATTTGTACACGTATCTGGCTTCTGCTATGCTTTCTCTTACCCTCCTGACATTTCAAGAGTTCTCTGCCAGATCTTACAAATGCTCTCCACTAAAAATAACTGCTGACATTTGCAAGTGGCATGCACTAATCACATTCAGAATAGGAGTTTTTTACATACACTTATTTGTGTTCTATATTTTTTGTAAACCTTGTCTCTGGTTGTTAAAAAAATAATGGTGTCAAATACATTCCATAGCTGCATTAAAACAAACAATTTAAGTGATAACAACCAAAATATTTTGACACTAATATATTACGTGGGGTTCTGGGTTGCTTTTTTTTTTTTAAAATAATTGCTTGCCTATCCAGTTTTCAGTGAGGGAAAGCAATGCCAGTCTGCCTCACTACATGAACAACTCAATCTCTAAAGGACAGAATCATGCACACTGAGTAACGCAAAACTGGCTCCTCCAGAAAGATGGCCTCACCTCTCTGTCAGAGGGAATAGAGGCTCATAAATTTGTAGACTTCATTCATCATTTAAACTTCTCCCTAGGGCTTCACAAGCCACTCATTTCTTATTGTTTCTTCACCTACTCAGACTACAATGCTGTTGTAGGAGCTCTGTCCGTAGCTGTTTGACACACCCAGGAACTGGGAAGAGTGTTTTTCCATTAAACCCAAACTGGTTACAGTTTGGCTTGGTTTGGATCTTTTCTTCTTACATCATCAAGGAAATGCAGAAACTTTTTTATTTTTTTTTTAAGTGGCTTTTAAAGAGTATGGCTGTTAATTGGTCATTAGGAGGCTGAGGCCCATGCTCACTATGAATAAAATTCCAGCTGGTTTGCTCCCAGAAGTGGGAATTTTCATGCTTTCCCCTGGTGGACCCTGGCCTTTCAAATCAGAGATGTGAAGTCTTTGCTAGCCATAGTACCCAGTTTGTACCTTCCTTACTTGCCATGGAGCAGAAAGATGGAGTGCTCAATTCACTGACAGGTTGACTGAAGACACTATGCATTTGCTGCGGGATTTTATGGTGGGAGCCCTGTAACTCCTGCACAAACCCCCACTTAATGTTTGGTATATTAAGTTAATAAACTTCTGACCTGCTGTTCAAATCCATCTCTGTTTTCATCTCAGTCTTCTGTATATCTTAATCAATGTTTCAGTCACAAATATGATACACAAGGTTCACAAATATGGTACGTAAAAACTTAAACACTGAAATTAAAAAATCATGAAGATGTTTCTATAAATGTTTGAACAAATCTGCATATCATTTGTAAAAGAAAAGCTACATTTTTTTTTCCTTGCAAAGACCTTTTAATTCTCCTTTAATCACATGCAACTTAGAAACCTGAGGTCATATAACTGCACCAATATTCAGGTGAACAGGGAAGACATCCAGTGTCATCCGACAGGAAAATGATACAACGACTACAATGACTATTCTGTTTCAGTAATAACTGATTGTCTGTCTTAGCCCAGAGGGAGAGGCAGCACATGTGAACTACAGGTTGTTGCTTAGGACAATGACACAAATATTTTACCCTGTTTCCCCCAGCCCATTATTCTGGTTCTCGCATGGCTCCACCACTGCTGTGGCATCAGAATGTCTAATATTCTGTTGCAATCATACAATTTTCAGTACATATTCGGAAGAGTTAAAGGAAGAAAACACCTTTATCATTATTATCAATCAGGTTGTTGGTTTTTTTTGTTAATCAGGCTACTATAGAACACATAAAAAGGAATGTCTACATTTGTTGTATTCTTCTGATAAACATTTTCTCTTTACCACATAAAACAAAAAATAAACCTTACTATTACCTTTGTCTTAAGTTAGAGTTCCTGATTCATAATACCTCCTTCACTGCAGAACATGTACAAATTACCAGCTGAGGTTCTGAAAAGTGAATGCATTAGCATATTCTCAAATGGAGATATTTTCCCAGGTGATTCATACACCTTACCTAACTTCCTCTTCCATAAATTTAGGATACAGACCTTTCTTCTCCCTTAAGAGAAAAGATATGGCTGTTCAGTCATGTAAATAAGATGTCTCATTGCTGTCTGTTATTTGAAAACTTTAAGACCTACCATAAAAAAAAAGAAATCTGTCACAAAGAGTTAAGCTGAAGGTGAAAATTTTTATGTAGTCTGGAACATAAGAGACACCATTTCATTTTCATATCAGATACTGTCTGTTCTGTACCAACAAAGTTTCATATAAAAGTAGCTAAAATGCAAAGCAATTTCAGTTGACTTCAAACTGGAAGAATCTTCTTGATGGAGCTTATCTCGAAATCATTTGAAGTCCAAAGTGTCTATGCAAAACCATTAATCTCAGAATGTGTCTAAACACTATCCTGGAGACAGGCTGCAATTTACAGTTCTCCGTGACAGGCAAATCACTGGTAGAGCCCTGTCACTTAACCCCAATGATTTCTTTGGTAGGCATGGAAAGAAAGGTTTTCATACTGCCCTGTCATAAAAGGGCTACGGAATATGTCAACACTGTATAACTTTACATAAAAATTAAAGCAATGTGCAGGTATTTCAGTCATGAAAAAAGATCAGCAAGGTGGGCTTCCAGATCAGTGTCATCGACAAAAACTTGCTACATGAAGTATAAAGAGAGCTTTTGCATTTTTAGGGGAAAATACGTGGGAAAAACATGTTTTTCTTGTGCATCAGGTTACATAGTTTAAATATAAGATAGAGATCTCTAGTTTTATATAAGCCCACAGTATGATTTCAATCTCCTGTTACTTAATGGTGTATGTTTGCTAGAAGTAGAGGACAGCAGAGCAATGGTCATGCTTGTCTCCCCAATACACAAAAATCTTGTCAAAATTCTGAAGGTCCCAGCTGGCTGAAATTTGGGTTATGATTATTTAAAGGGCACACTCGTTGGATTTACAGTTTAAGTGCCTCTATGTTTAATGTGTTTTGCTATCACAAATCAAAGTCTATGTAACCTAGGGCCCATCTTAAAATTTACAGGTATTTGCAACACGTTTTCTATACATTTTTTTCAATTGCTTTCATGCACATCTATTTAGAAACTGTTTAGTAAAACACAACAAGCCAATCTGATAATTGTTTAACTTTTTTTGCACCTGGTGCACTACATTTTCGTTCGAAAAATTTGTTGCAGGGTACATACCTGAGAACTCATATTCCACACCTGCCATCATTGCAACCTTTTCTGTGCAGTGTGGAAAGTAATTATGTTCACATTATGTACAGCTCTTTGGATAAAACTCTGTTCCTGGAACATTATCTAGCGGATACCACTGCTGGTTGGTGTGAAAAATGAATGCCAGAGAGACACACATGGAGTTGCCCAAAAGTCATCCGGTGCTTCCTAATTTTACTTGCCCTGATCTTCCTGCAGAAACACTTTCACCTGTTTTGAGGGATATAAGGGAAAGTTATGGCATTGTATTTTCCTTGCGGTGACTTACCAATAAAGGAAACTCAGGGGGAAAAAAAGAAGGCATTCCTGTATGCTCAGGAAACTGGGCAGCGTGGCTTCAAGAGTGGCTGTCGTTACAGCGAACCCAAAGAGACAAACTGAATGTGTCCTAAAAACCATGCACGTCTTACACAAGTAGAAACTGGTGAAAGGATCAAGGATCAAGGATCAAGGAATAAACCAAGGCAATGGAGGGGAAGAAGAAGAGAAGAGACCTTTAGCTATATTCTCAATGTCTGCAACTTTCAAATGTATGTTTTGATTTTTCTTCTTTACTACCCACAAACATTTGAAATCACAGACCTGGCCATCGATGCATCAGCACCTGCATTTGCTGTATCAGCACCTTGGAAAATCCTTTGGGAACACAAGATTCACCACCTTCTACTCAAGCCTTGTCAGATGCTAGCAGAAATTAAATAATTCTAAGACTTCTTTAGATTTAAACAAAGTGCTCACAAATGTCAGTATGGTTTGACTCATTTCCTAACAATTCCATATTTCTCTCATATGTCGGGGGAAACGTTTGGCTATGGAGCTCCTATTAGTAATGATCCTTAGGAACTGTCCAAGATTTATGAACTCTGCCCCAATTATGAGTGTAAAAACAGATGAAGGACTTCACCCAAAACCCATGAAAGCAACAATGGCACCAATGGGGGGGGACTGGAGTCAGTGTGTTTGAATGCCATATCTGGGTTTGGTAGGCATAGCAAAGTATTTGAAGGCAGACTAGATAAGGAATAACATGCATTTTGTAGGCATATTTTTGAACTGCAATGGCAGTGATAAACACATAAAAACCCTCCAATTATGAATTCATTTGCATCTGCTCATTCAAAGTTAGTAATCCTTGATGAGTGATAATAGTGTATTTTATGCTGGTTTTGAGGTGCGTTAAGGTGTGTTAGAGGGACTGACAGCACTTGTTAAATGACATGGCTTACAGAAGGTAACTATTAGCATTTCTGTGCACTGGTTTAATCCAGATACCTCAACTTTGATTATCAACACTCAACATATACCAGTTCTGAGCCTTCCCTATGAAAAAGCACTTCATTTTGCTGAGCTCTGACAGAGTGTGTACTGATGCACTAATCAGGACAAATGCTCATTAGGGCCAGGGTCTCTCAGTTGTTCTAATTTTGGTTTTGTAGCCTGTAACTCGAGTTCTATCCTTCCATTTTCCACAGCTTCAGTTTTTCTGTGTGCATGAAATTCCCCACCTTAACCTTAAATTATTCTGTCCTTCTGGTGTTCACTGACAGTCTCTGAGGCTTGGGCTTTATTCTCCTTCAGGGTTCATTCTTCTTCTAAATACTCATCATCCATTGCATTCTATAAAGAGAGTTCCCAGCAGTAGTTTTTAAAATAAAAGAGAAAATGTTCAGTATCTGAACATTTAAGGCCCTAGTGTCAGTACCTGGAATGCCTCCTGTTGACAATGATGGTTATCACTGGGGGCAACTGAAATCTGTTCATTCTGAACTGTCTTCAGAAATCAGCCTTATCTGATTGTTCTTTCAGATCAAAAGAAATAGGAAGACAAAGTAAGCTGTGCATATTCTTTCACTCTGCACTTTGTTGTTAAAAAAGGAGGAATCCCACTAGGACCCATAAACCACTTTTAGATATCACTAATCTTTGCTATGGATTTCTATTTTTTTCCATTTATTGCCAGCTGACTTATTAGATTTTGATATTTTAATGACATAGAGCAGCACTGTTAGGAATTGTGGAAAACATATAACAAAATCTAGATAGACAAAAGAGCGTTTATTGCACGAAGGGAAACGACATGTAATTCTCATCATTTACAGCTGAGATTAGACTTTTTTTCCACATGATAGGTATGTATTCCATAACAGGAATAGTTGCAAAGTCTCCAAAATCACACCTGGAGCTCCTGGACTCAGGTACAGTTACTGTATCTTTTAGGTATTTGTGCCTCTTACATCAGGTTCAGTCCCACTGACTCAATACATAAATACCTTTATCAACTGCGTGGCGAGCAGTCTAGAGGAATACTATTCTTCACTTTTTGTATTTTTTTTTAAACAGCATAGTTAACATTGTTGCTGACAAAAGGGGTGTTTCCCAAAACTTGGTAGGACCCTGTTAAGATTCCTACTTTTTTATAAACAGCATTACCCATATGATTGATAACAAGTGAATAAATGACACATATATTTTACTCTGTTTTATAGTCTCTGACACAGCTATTATCAAGTGAATTAAAACTTTAACATGGAGCCTGTATCTTACATCTGTTTTCTACATCTGAATTTTGGTACTTACTATTAATTTACATACTTCTGAACAATTCTTGGGAAGTCTATGTATAACCAGCCAGTTCCCTATTTTATAATCAGTTCCACCTGGTTCATTGACTTGTGTCGTTCCACCAATCTCTCCTTGTTTTGTATTTTCCCATTAAAAGACAATCAGGTAATGACCATCTTAGTGACACCCATAAAGCTTCCATTCACCTTTCTGCCTGTCTTCCTGTATTGTTAAAATGAGTTTTGTGAACATCATCATTTGTACAGTAGCCTCAAGCATACTGAGGCAATGCATGGAGTCTTCCCGATATCTGTCAGATGCTGGAGAGAAGGATGACAATTGAACCTGAGACCAGTTTGCCATCAACTCAGAAGTGTAGCATGCATGAAAATGTCCCTTTCTATCACTATTAACTGACGGGACTATCTCAAACCTCTTCAAAACCCCATCAGAGTAGATCTGAAGGTCAAATCTCAGTTTCAGGAAACTCTACCCTTCCTATATAAACTGTTAAACTCTACCTCAAACCAGCAAAAACTCAAATGTTGTTTCATGTTTTACACAAAACATGCAGAAATCACATTTTTTAAACACAAAGGCAGAATGCTGGGGAAAAAAAAAAAATCAAGTTCTTTGTTCTTTCATCAAAAATTTTCACTGACAAATTGAGCTATACCAACTCCTGGTTCAGCTTGAAGTACCAGCTTCAGATTTTCTTGATTTCTATGCTTCCTGACTTATCTCCCTTGGGCTATTCAGGTTAGACGGATTCAGTAGGTTAAATATAAAAATCACAGTACAAAATCTATCACAAATTAGCCTTAAAAAGTAGTTCAAAGAACCATAACAAACCACAAGAAAGGGTTTTTAGCCTCTTGAAGGGAAATAACAAAATGCTTTTTAAAACAATAGTTCAGTGGCTCAAAAATAATTGAGCATCTTAAAATACAAGGGCTGCAATACTTGAGGCAACTCAAAGCATCAGCTGGACTACATTTAGACAGGTTATTACCATGCTGCAAAAGTGAAACTGTCAACTTTTTTTAACATTTGCTTAAGAAACCCACAAAATCTTAAATTTTTTCTTTCATTTTTTTGGCATGCAAGCGATACACAGTATGAGCAAAAGAAAATGAAAGACAAAGGAAAAAAAGGAGACTTATTAAAGGAAAAATCCCTGCTCTTTTTAATCTAATGAACTTCTCAAAACACCCACACTCTAATTAGTTCAGCTGTATTCATAATATCTGACAAAACGCAACTTTCATTGTAAACATTTTTTCCTGAAAAAAGAACTTGGGTTTCTACATAGAAAGTAAAACATTACCATTCTACTATCCAGTTAGTATAAAATTTTTACAGACCAGCAACGACAGTATTATCTAGATTTATCACCTGGGTGATAAATTCTGATCCTGGCTTAAACAACATCTCTGTTAATATCAGCAAGCTGTAGAACTAAAAGCAAGTTTTGCTTGGACTGTACTTGCCTAAGCACAGTGGTTTTTCCCATTCCTCTGTACTCTGAAAGGGAATCTATGATTTTGCCTGTTATCTCTGCAAATACTACAAAGGAGAATCTTAGCAATAAAGACAGAAATTATTCCTAAGGACAAAAGTAAGTTTTCATGTTTTCAGACTGTAAAAAAGAATACAGAAGCACAGAATCCTTTAGGTTGGAAATGACCCTTAAGATCATCGAGTCCAGCTGTCAACCTAACACTACCAAGTCCACCACTAAGCCGTGTCCCTAAGCACCATGTCTACAATGTATATGTTTCCCAGAACACTTCATACTGAGTCATTTGATAACCTGTATGCATTAGGTCAGCCCTGCCTAGGTGAAACAGAGCACAAACTCTATAGCTACTGTCTCCTGATTGTGGCTACGCCAGCAGGTTGTGCTGAGGCTCAAGAGTAAGGGCTAACTTCTGCTTTCTGCTGAAATCCCAGAGGTTCAGGATCCTGCTCATGTGGCAAAATAGGAATGTGATTTAGCAGTGACTTTCCACCTGAGGCTATCTGAGCTTTACAAAGGAGGCATCTCTTCACTTTATTCTGCTTTAAACAGGATAAGTTAGATATGTTCGGGATCTGCTTAATAGCCTGACAACATTGAGCTCATTATTGATCAAACAGCTCTGGCCACTTCTGATTAAAAGTATGATGTTGATTTTGAGGATAATAGGCTGAAATTTAACAGATTTAATATTGGCTTGAGAGGTTGAATTAATAAATTAATACGTCTCAAGAGGTTTTAAAGAGGGGCTGTACACTGGAGGTACACTGAATTCCTGATGACTAAGAATGTTAGAGACAGAGAAATTTCCCTTGATAAGCATAGCAGAAAATTGTGGAATTTTACCAGGAGAGGAGAATTGTGGCCCTAATCCATCCTTCCAGAACTATTTACACAAAGCACTGGGCTTTGTGATCCTTCCACCTTATGCATTTTATGGCTGGTCTTTAGGGCTACTGCTCAGAAGCAAGATACGTGGTTTTGAGAAGGACCTAGAAACAGAAATTTTTCCAATTTCAAGGAAACCATTTTCTAAAGACAGGAACTAGCACCATCACTAACCCTACCCCTGGATTTTGAATGGAAAGAGTGAGAAGCAGTCTGTCTGGAAAGGCAATTAAATCCAGGAATTCAGGCCTGTGACTTCCAGACTAACTTGATTTGCATTTCAGGACTTCAGATGGGGACCTCAGCTTTGATGGCAGAGAGATTTCAAACTCATCTTTGCCACTGCCTACTGGTGGCTAAAGTACTTTTTGGAGAACTCATGTCTCAGATTTATAACTAGTATGCCAAACAGTGCAATTTTGTGTAAAGATGCTAGAAGAGTCTGCAAATATAAAAACATGCATCCAATAATGCAGGTCTCCATAACTGACTGACTGATTGCCACGAGAAGATGATAGTTCAATGATTAAGCACGATACCTCTATCTTCTATCGAGGACAGCTTGAAAAAATATTTCCACTGGCATGCCTCTCTACAGCTCATAAACATAGGCAGCTTGACAAAGACTTGATAGCAATGTAGAGGAATCATACCAGTATTTAAACAGTAATCACAGAGATGCATAACTGTAAGAAAAAAAAAAACAAAACAAAAAAATATGTGTAGTACCAGGGAGGCGGGCCTACTATCAGCTGGGAATTCAGCTTTGATTCTTTTATCAACAGTGCAAGGGACTCAAGATGCTGTGACATTGAGCCCATAGACAGAGTCAAGTTACAACAGGAGTGACTAAGTCACCGTAATCCCTATGTACTAAATGAAAAATTCCATGGATGTCCAAAAATATATACAACACAGAAGAAGCCATAAGCTTGTTAGACTGGGGTGAGAACTCCGCTCCTACTGGCACTCAATACTCTTGTATACATTGTCATGAAAGGAAAAGAAAAAAAAGAAAAAAAGTTGTGACAATAATAATTTCTGCCACAAAACTGCATCATCAGGACTTCTATTAAATATAGAAACCTCTACTAAAATACCAACCTTTAATACAGTGTACAACACCATTTGACTGTTACGAATACAAATCAAAGCAAAAGGTTAGCATTTAAGCCACAGAACAGAAGTTGAAAATAAATGTTCATTAAAAATGTAATGATAAAAATTGTGAGGAAAGACTTTAATCTACTACCAAAATGCATAAGTTTTGTACAGGTTTATTGATTTTAGCTTACTGTTTACAGTAGTATATAGTCATAAGACAATGGTCTGGAAGAACAGGGATTTAAAAGTATTTAAAAATTGCTTTCAGTAGAGACCTGCTTGACACCAGGACCATTTGCGTTTTTTATAGCTGTAGTTGAGATCCATTGAGGGCTTACACTGTTGCAAACTTTTGACAATTGTGGGAACACAGACCTACAGAGACAATGCCACAGGGCTTACTTGATAAATGAAACAGACCTGGAAGTCATTAAGGGGAATACCAAAAAAACCCAAGAAGAACCAGATGCATCGCCACTGGACTCCTACTGCACCAGCAGCAGGAGTACTGGCTGCTCAGTTGCATCTTTCAGGATACACAATGTTTGAACAGCATACCAGCCTTGGGAGTAATTTGAGAACACTGCCTGTTCATGGCTTCAGGTATACTGATGTAGAACAGAGGAGTTCAATTAACAGACTGCATTAAAAAAAAAAAAAAGGCAACAAACCCAAACGCAGAATAACTGTATATATCTGATGCTAGTTTTGTATAAGAAAAGTACAATCCATCTTCCATATGAATATTTGTGAGATCAGGTATGTGAGCATTTACACAGCACAACATGCCAGTTAGATGGAAGATATAAAGGTCCGTTCTTATTCAGAGATTCAGATTTTAAAAATTACCTTTTGGAAATAAATACCAAGTGTACTTTACTATTAAGATGTATGTCTGTATGAACATTAATGAGAACTGGAAAGATCTGTTACTGTTTTCATTGATCTTGATTATTGCTGTCCCCATGTGCTTTGAATTTTCCCTTTACTGAGAAGGATTTTGAGTACAGTGAGGTACAGGTGAATTAGTGAAAGCTGTAGCAGTAGAAATCTAAATTTGTAAAATTAAACTGGTAGAATTACTGGCTTCCCTTAGCCTGTAATGGCTAAATGGGAAATGGAAGATAACATCTTACATTGGTTAGTTTTACAAACACATGCTAGTTTCAGCTTGTCTTACCCAGGGATACATTTGTGTTCATACATAAAAGCATACCCAAGCAGCAGCAGGTACAGATATTACAAAAACAACCTTTCAGCTTCTCTCTCGTAGGAACACTACAAAACACACATTCATGTAGGCTATTTTAGTTTAAATGCTCAGTCCAGGGTAAAGGAGGAGCACCTTTCAAATAGCTGAAAAGAATTTGAAGAACTGCCCCAAGTCTGACATGTTTTATTAGAGCAGCATTCATACATCCCTTCCAAAGTGGAACAGAGACTAAATTAAATGCTAAAAAAGCAAAGAAGTAGCAACAGTGTACCTCAGTAGCATAGACATCGCCTTTGTATGTGTGTTGCAACTAATAGCAAACCAATAAATATTGTTACGTACTCAGCTGAATACCAAAAATAAATCTACAGCCTAGAATAAATGATATATACCTACAATTCCTTACAGGTACTTTTTATTCCTAAAATTACCATAATATAATCTAATAGTTCTCAGTCACACACCACATTTGATTAAAACCAAAATAAATATAAGAACATACCTGTAAATGCATTTAAAACTTTCTGCAAAAATGTTATTCTGGACATTTTTGCTGCTTATTTCTCTTATGCCCACAGTAAGCTCAAAGTAAGATTAACTTTTTTGATTTTGCTAGGAAAACCACATCCAGAATCTACAAAGCTTTGTCAATAAAAGCTCCTATACCTACCAGTGCAAGTCCTAAGCTATGTTCTGAAAACAAAACAATAAAGACGACTAATACTGCATAGAGGAAGTACATGGAATTTTTCCATTCCTTCTAGACCTTTATTTCAGTATTAATTAATTAAGCCTTAAAAAAAATAAAGCTTTATTGTCTCCCACAGGAGACAAGTTAAAGTGCTGAAGAGGGCTACTGAAGAAGGCCATAGTGGTCAGCTATATTGTATGGAACATCAGAACTGCAAATATCTTTTTTAGGTGATACCTCTTATATTCACAGTTCTGCGAGTGAGATACCCTACCCCTCCTTACTTACACTGTCCCTTTGTCAGATTCAGGAAAAAAACTGTATTACTCAGCAAAAACAGAACACATTTACATTAAATATGGCAACACAGCTAGGAAATGAGAAAGGGAAAAAAGCCAGTAAAAAAAGTCTGATAATGAAGACTGCAGTTCTGGTAAGTAAGTGATACAATATCTGAAGCCTTCTCCAGTTATTGAGATTTTTGTTCTTTTAGATGGACAGAGAGCAAGTGAGAAGGATGGCGGGGGGGGCGGGGAGGTGGAGAAAAGAAGAATCTGTGGCCTGTAAATGATCAGCACAAAAAATAAATTATGGTCAAGTAACTGAACTTTTCTGATGTGTAAATTGAATCATTCCCACACGCTGGTGTTTTATAATTAAAAGACCCTTTTCACTGTGGGAAATTTTACTGAATTTTGTATTAAAAGAAGAAACAAGCCATCAATCAGGAGGAGGTAGGGGAACTCAAAGAGCTCAACCCATTAAACTTGAAGAGTGTAGTCGAATTCTGAATGACTTGCTCTAGGAAACTTTAGCTCTTTTAAGGCAGGATACTGTACAAACATTAATGAGCAGAACGCGTATCTGATCGCTGTTCTAAAATCTTTTGTAGTCATACAGAAGAACACACTTTCCATTTGGTGTCACAAGATGCAGAATATGGTTTTAAATGAACCCTTTTTGTGAGGTTCGCAAGCTTTAAATTACTTGCCTTTGGTTACCATTGAGAAAAATCACTGAGCTAAAACCAAAGGAAAAAAAAAACAACCAGGTACTTGTTCAATTCAGTACAGTTGCTATGTAAGTACTGCTCAGCCAGATCACTGCCAAATACAAACACTTCTGAGCGGGCACCAAGAGCTGCCGTTTCAGAGCTCTGGTACCTTATGTGCTTTCAGCTGAGTCGAGGTCATGGCTACTAATGACATTTTCAAATTATTAATCTAAAGAGGGGCATTATTTAAAAACATCACAATATGGCATACCTAGGCAACAGTAGTTTCCTGTGGAAACTTGAAAACTCTCAGAAGAAATTTAATAGTTCTTTCTGAGAATTTAATTATTTATTCAATTATGTTCTATTCTTGATAAGCCTGGTAATGGTGGAGAATTTATCACCCTGGATCTTCTTTCTTGGACGAAATACATACATCTGTTAAAGTTAGCACTACATGAATTTATCCCATTTTATATTTTGACCTACACTGTTATTGCAACAACAGTAAATTAGATACAGCAGCATAAATTATTGATAGCGGACAAGTCAGTAGAACATTGTATACTGAGCGCATACTGGCCTTTTGTAATTTTGTAGTTTGCTCTATTCTGTCAGTTAGACAGCGGTGTGTCATTTAAAAAGCACCAATGCAATATACGGGTCCCACCAGAGCCTGAGGCTGTAGGATGTTTCATCTTACCTTCAGCTTTCTATGTGATGTTATGCTGGTGGGTCTCTGATGATCCAGGAATCTGCAATGAGAATAGATTATGAAGAGTTTGGTCATCAAACATATTTTTAATATGTTTAATTATTATTACAAAATATCACAGTAACTTCAAAAATCAAAACATCAGATGTTTTTTTTTCTGTACCATTATTTTCCTCCTTGTATTGTGATATACAATGTGTTCATAAACTGTGTATCTTTCCTAAAGTCTAAATGAGATGCAGATTATCTGTAATAAAATATTTATTATAGCTGCTGCTAGACTGACAAATTACTATACTGTAAAATGCAATTTTATTTGTTTGAACCATATGGAAGTGTTGATTGTATGTTGAATACTAAATGTAAAAATGGCATTGTGGAGATCCATGTTCATTGCACTTCATTCATTTTCACATTTGGTTCCTTCAGGTCACACATGAAAAGGTTCTTTCCTTTCTGCTACAGTGGAAAACTCATCATGTGTCCTGAGAATGTAATAGCAAATTTTAGAGAAAGGTCTTCCTAGCTTTAGCACAGATGATATGAATTTTCAATTGCAACTTAGCAATTTTGATGATGTACACACCAGCAAATACATTATAAATTCCCCTGCCATAACTTTGCAAAGCCAATGTATTCAATAATAATAAACATAAAACATATGGAAAAGATAATTATTATTTTTCAAGAAAAAGAAACATAATGGCACTTAGAATGTATACAAAGAGCTATTTTCAGACAGTATTTTTCATAAGTATTACGAGGTTACAGTGTTCTGAAGTTACCTATAAAATGACTTTCTGTTTTAATAATCAGGCATCTGGGAGTATTTCACATATAAAGACTGAGCATTAATAAATTAAATGGATACATGGAAAAAAGTCCTTGCCAATAACAATAGTACCTGAAAATCATGTTTCATTCTTATCTTTCTTACATTCCAATCACGTTCACATTGTACTGTCTGCCAAATAGGGAAGAAAAGTATAATGTCTTGAACTGCACAACAGTGTTTGTTTCTAGAACTCCTTTTCAAACAAGAACCCAAACAGCCTACACAATTTTCCTCCGAGCCTTTAACAATGCTGCAATTTTGCAAGTGACAATAACTTACGATGATAGCTCAAATGTGAAAAAACCCTGTACACTTCCTGTATTCGTGTAAATACTTTTTCCCATTATGAAATGTTTTCATTTCACTGTGCTTCCACCATTTAAAAAATATAACATGAAGGAGCATTTCACCAGTAACCTTTTTCATTTCAAGCAAAAGAGGTGCTGTTTTATTCTTTATTTCAAGCAAAATAGGTGAAAGCTCAGCATTTTCTGGGATTTTTTTTTCTTTTTGAAAGGTATGTGTTGGACTGACTGATCAAAGAATCAGAAGAATGGGTATCATATGATCCAAATAATGGTAGTGTATTTCTTTAGGTTAGAAAAGAGTTAATTTTCTTCACAGTAGCTAGTATGGAGCTATGTTTTGGATCTGTGCTGGAAACAGCGTTGATAACAGAGAGACGTTTTCGTTACTGCTGAGCAGCGCTTACACAGAGTCAAGGTCTTTTCTGCTCTTCACCCCACCTCACCAGCAGCTGGGCTGGGGGTGCACAAGAAGCTGGGAGGTGACAGCTGACCCCAGCTGACCAAAGGGGTATCCCACACCATATGAGGTTGTGCTCAGCAATAAAAGCTGGAGGAAGGAGGAAGGAGGAGTGTTATGGAAATTACGCATGCCAGCCACCATGACAGGGTTTGACTCCAGGTTTCCACATAAGCCAAAAGATAGATTCGTTTATGAAAGTACTTTTTATTATTAGCAATACAGCTTGAGCTGGATGCCTCTGAGGAGGGACCCCAAACAAAGAAATCCCTGGGCAAGTAACCCTTACAATCTAAGTTCCCCACCCCTCACATGATAGTTTGGACCAACAGTAATCAATACTAAGGTTTGGGGTCTTCTTGCTTTTTATTGGTTTGATGTGTTTGCTGTTTTGTTACTAAGTGGTCATCTTTTACAATATCACATCCTCTTATGTTGGTTTGGGTTGATTTTGTTGCTATTCGGCATGTTGTCATATGGTTGTTACGGTTCACATACCACGATCTATAGCCTTTGTCTACTCTAGCTATGATGTTTAAGCTGCTAGTTCTAAGCTTCAACTAACTTTTTCTACAACAGTTCAGAGTTACTGTGTTTGCCTTCCCAAGTAATCATTACACATGATGAAACCCTGCTTTCCTGGAAGTGGCTGGATATCTACCTACCGATGGGAAGTAGTGAATTAATTCCTTGTTTTGCTTTGCTTGTGCACACAATTTCTGCTTTACCTATTAAACTGTCTTTATTACATCCCATGAGCCTTCTCACCTTTACCCTTCCAATTCTCTCCCCCATCCCTCCAGGGGGAGTGAGTGAATGGCTGCGTGGGGCTTGGCTGCCTACCAGGGTTAATCCACAGCAACCAGGAAAGTAATTCTTAACATTGCCTTCCAACTTCGGACAGTCAGAGATTAAGCAGCAGTATTAGCATCCTATTTTTAGCTTATTGGGAAACCAGAGTGCATACTACATTAGATCATGATAATGACTGGCTCTACATTCTGAAAAAGTGGGTGGGTATTGGATCTGTGCAGCCAAATTCTACCTGAACCATGAAAGGCATTTCCTACGGTATCTGTAAATACAAAACTGGATAATAAAAGTCAGTGCAAACCCTCCCACATGGTTCTGAGACACAACACATATTTCCATAAGTTTATGGCCTGGTTTGTAAATGAAGAGAAAAAAATTATGTATGTACAGACACATAAAAAATGAATAAATAGCTTGACTGTACAATCAATATAAAAATGAAAGAAGCTTAAATACTAAAATATAATTGTAGCAATATAGGGGCAAGGTACTGAAAAAATAAAGGCTCAATATTAAAAATGCTCTAATGCATGGTGACCAGTTACCAAACCATTGATTCACAGCATTTGAGAACCTGGCTCCATAAATCTACTTGTCATATGGCTTTTATACCATTAAATATATGAAGATTCCATTTAGATGCGTTGCACATTACTTATTTTCATCTTCTGTGGATATAAAGTTTATTTAAGAACCAGATGAAGTGAAAATTCTGTGATTGTATAGATTTGCTGTATTGGCGGTCATCAGTAACATTAAGTCCTCTGGTTCATATACAAACCCAAATACTACAGTGTTTGCATTTTTATTTTTAGTTATAAGCAAGTACAAAACCAAATACACAATAACCAGACTTGTGTCTAACTTCCCAACTCTGTGTCTAACCATTCCCATTTGTGTAATTAGAATACCTGCACCATAGATCTTACCACAGCCTGCTTCAGGAATTCAGAACCCCAGACAGCAAAGGAGCTGGAAAGCAAACCTGAATCATTAATGTGAAGAAATCTATGGCAACCATCTTAAATTTTGTCCTTGTGTTTTCTAAATGTGTTATCATTTTCAGGAATTTAATCTTCCACCTCTGGAGGGTAAGCTAATGAATTCTAAGCAACAACTTCACAACTGTCAAGAATAGATATTTAAATTCAAGAAAAAGCAGGAATTCTTATTACTCTACTCCCTTCAGTATTTCCTATTTCTACATTTAGATGACCCCATGCTCAAAATTCTTCCCTTCATGATTCCATTTCTAGGTGACTAACTGTCCTGATTCACTTAACTCATATTTCTGAATATATTCCTAGCATTGCACACTTGAAAGTCAAGCTCGGTGACATTCACTGCCAACATATTTAACTCGCTTTGATGCTCTGATCTTCGTTTACTGGAGCATGATCAAAGAGTGATGCCCTCAGAAACTTGGGAAGGAAAACTGAAAATAGGAGCTGGTTAAAGTCCAACGAGTAGCAATGGAGGCTCATCCCAGATTAGCTCTTCCTGAGGTGTAGCATTTTTCAGGTTCACCGGAATCAGTCTGATTAATCAGTCTGCTGGTTTTAATGGGAAACCTACTGTTCACCAGAGGGGTTTTGATCAGGATATTTTGTAATTAAAAAAATCAAACTGTTAATCTATAGTAGTTCTGTTCATGCACAAAGTCTTACAACAGACCAGGGACAAGAATCCCAGCTTCTTGAAAGGCATTGCTGTGTAAGAAAAGGAAGAGGAAGTGACTTTTATCAGAATGTGTAAGTGCCAATCCTCAACAAGAAAATGAAAATTTCATTTAATTGTTTCTAACTAGCTTCTGGAAGAAGACAACAGATGGTCAAATATGATGCCTCTAGTCCAGACAACAGGGCACCAGTACAGTAGCCTGGCCTGTGCTGCCTTTCCAGGAGGCAGCAGGTCTCCCTTAGGTCCTAATCCCAATGGGACAAGACACATATGGTTAGACAATGGCATCTGTTTCTAGCAATTCACCAGAGATATCAATTCTTGCTTACCACCCACACAAAGTCAGTGGAAAATTCATTATACGTACTGAGATGGAACCTTCCATTCCATGGAGAAAGTGCAAAATAAAAGAGATGATAAAACATCAATGATATTTTATGCAAAAGTGACTCAAAAAAGCTTATAAAACTTTACTGCTGCCTGCCAGATAAAACACTGAAATGATCCATCACGTCCTATCTCTTTGACTATCAACTTTAAAGGTTTATGAACTCGCAACTTAAGTGATTATATTGCTATGTTAATATCTATGAGAAACCATACGTTGATTTGAATCAGGGAAGAGTAAGTTGCACATGAGAATATAGTTTTCAGTTTCAGGACACTGAACAGGAACTTCATCTCCTGCTCAGTTATATGCTGAGATGGTAAAAATATCTAGTGGGTTTTTCCATACAAACATTCTCTCTCCACCTTTGTTGGCAAGGACTCTTGAAAACCCTAAGTAACAATGACTCAAGTGACTGTAAACTGAGAAGGAGCTAGTGTAAGATAGAGTTGATGCCGTTATCTAACAAACAACAATTTATGTCAAGGAAACTAAACAGGTAAGTAGCTTCTCACTGAACAGGACCCTCCACACAGGATTTCAGTAAAAGTTATATGGAACAGAATGGATAGGGCTAGATATTTATCATCATCTCAGAGAAGCATCCTGGCTCCTCTGTAAATTATATTTGAGCCACGTCCCTAGACACAGATGGAAAGAGTCCTGAGCCAAAGATCATGTAGGGCATTTTTATTTACTAGTTTATTGAGTTGGATCATTGGCACAATTGATCCAAAGTTCTTGGTAACAAATTAATTAGAAACAGCCAAGAGTTGCAGTTCTATCAAGAATAAATAATCCTAGGTTCTCAGCATCAGCCTCATTCAGTATGAATGAACGGACCCTAAAGCCTATGGCGGTAAACCATAGTCTGCTACCATAATCCCAGCCATGCAAGAGCCACCAGAGACCACAGTGTTTGTACTGAGAAGAGAAGCTCTGATGTAAACAACTAACTAGAACTGAAAGGCATGGTGAGAACAGATTTCTTGGGTTCAGGTAAATCCACTTGGGTACAATTCATGTAAAAAATAAAATTTAGAGAATATAGTTATATATATATCTATATTTATATGTATCATAACTATAGTTTTTATATATGTATAAAACTATGCATATAGTTTATATAGAACAAGTTTGCATAGAACAAATATGTATAAAATACTAGTTATGTATAACTAGTTATATGTGTGTATCTTTATATAAATCTATATTTATACATCTTTGATTATATATAACTACATATATAATTGTTCTGTACAAACTTGTTACATTGTTCCTTGCGTGCCAAAACCAGCTGCTCCATACACATATATTATTTTATAACTTTGCCGCAGTAAAACCCAATAACATAACTGTGTATTAGTGATAAAGATTTACCTCCTTCTACATAAGCATGTATTTTTTATTTAATTGCAACAGGAATATATCTATATGGTCTGTACAGAACCTCAACATGCTGTTAAATTGCTAGACCTGTCAGTAAATTTGAACAACAGTTTTGAAAGACAGCCTTGGAATACGCAACATTTTAATCTTAAAATGTCATTACTTAGAAACTACGTACTTCAGCTGATGAGTGACTGTTGGTTTTTTTTATTTGTCAAAAGTTGTTTAGCACATTTTCTATATCTATGATATCCTTTCTCATAGAACAGATTCTTAATATATTATTTTCATGTTCACAGTATTACTGGTAAAGCCTGCTGAGATGCAACCTCACAGCTATAGTGATGCCAGTTACCTGTCATACATGCTTAAAATAATTGGTATCATAGGAAAAGTAATGTGGCAAAAAGTAACATTAAAGAACAGGTTTCTCTGTGATATAATGTAGAACATACATTTAAAAGATGTGTAATAATTAGAGCACTGTGCATTCCTTTTCATATCAAACCTGGCATTGATTAAACTATTTGTAGGTATGAACTTCATGCTATAACTACTGGTTCTTGTGAACAAAAGACTTCTTTCCTCAATTACTTGTTCACCCATACCATACAACTTTTCCAAGTTCACAACACTTTATCCCACTCAAAGTCCACTATCAAAAACAAACAGAAAAACAAACTATGCTTTCACTATGAAATATCTACTGGAGTTTTCTTAATAGAAAGAAAGAGTAAATTATGCAAGAAAAACAGGGTTAAAGGTAAAAGAGGTGACGAGTGACTAGAATATTTTATTGCTTAAAGTATTGTGAACAAGACTACATCAATTTCTGCACTTTTATTAACTTTTCAACAAAGCTTTGAATAAGCATAAACCAACAATATGACTTATATTTTCAATTTGGATTTACTCCTTAAACAGAAGAATGTTTTTTCTGTTTACATGGAATAAAATTAGTTTTGCTGCTGACAGCAGTATGAAAAATGCGTTCTATCTAGCAAGGTTGTACATACAAAAGTATCAATATATATTCTTCAAAAGTCAAAAGATGACTCTGTATTTGAACACAATTTCAGGAATATAAAGACTACATCTTTACATTTACTTTAGATTAAGTTTTATCATCATTATTATTGTACGCATAGACCTCTTTTCTGCCCCTCCCTTGATTCTGTATGTTTAGATCATGATGAACATTCACATGAAGCTGAGAATGGCCGATGTGCATGGAAGGAGCTTTTTGCCACAGATTGCCACTGAATGCTTAGCAGGATAAATTTGGGCAGTTCTGAGAGAAACCTAACATATATGAAAGCCAGTTGTCAAAGCATGTTAGTATTCAGATTTGTACTGTCTAAAATTTCAAATTATTGTTAATTAAATGGAGTCTGGCTTTTAAAGGAACTCTATTTCCTCACTGATTAATTAAATAATTACTATTTTAATCAGTTTTAAGATTAATTTCTGGCCCATCAAAAGCAGTACTTCTAAGAAGAGCCAAAAAGGTCCTGAAAAGGAATGTTTTGCTATACCAAGACCTTCACAACTCTGATTCCAGCCCAAGCATGCAACATTTTAAAGTGGTTTTTGCCCCCTCATTGCACCTGCCAACAGCACTGAAGGTGGTACATAGATTTCACCAGTTCCCATGCTTAAACCAGACATATGAACACACAGTAGTTAATTCAGACTCTTAAAAGCTATTCTAAAATGTCAAGCTCTCTCCTTCCCCTCCAAAATCCCAACTTGTCTTATTTCTCTATTTTATCTATGTATTATCTCTGTAATACTTACCTATTTGTATTGTACTGATAAATTGTAATTAACTGCAAATTTCCTTCAAATAATTTAATTTGTACTGTGTCATGTATTTCCACCATCTCTCCAAGTTATACAGAAATATAATCAGTGCCTGGTACGTGATCAGGTGTCCTGTTAGTATTAGGTAAGTTGTAATTAGAGCAGAAAATTCTGTTAAAACTGCTGTGTCTTATACATTGTAGAGGTAACATAAAAGCCTCAAAAAATAAAAATGAATTGAACAGAATATAATTTATTATTTTCAAAGAGTTCTTGCAATGGATGTCACAAAAGGAATATCCAAGTGTGTTAGTTTTGAAATATGCAAAGTCAAATGAGACCTTGTTCACTAAAACTAAAGATAATCACCCTAGGCTAAACCTGTGTGTGGTTTTGGATGCAATGTTCTTTGCACTTCTATTTTTGAAGTCTTTTTAGAAAGGTGTAAAATAGTAAGGATGTGGAAAGAGGGATTAAGCCTTTAAAGGTTTTGACAGTTTGCTCTTCAACACCTATAACTGGATTTACTGAAAGAAACCAAGTGAAATATTTAAAAAGCTTATGCTGATCTGCAAACATTTGCCTCAAGCATATTTTTCTTTTATCAAACTCTTTAATAGTACTTTGAGAGGATGTAAATTTTGTCTCCACCTTATTTTGGAAGTTTTGACTAGAACATGTAAAAGAAGGTAGGCCTTAAAATCCAAGAAGTGTCTTGGGGAAAACCAGTGCCCTAGGCAAATATGGTTACTGATAGACAGCAGTGGGATATAATTGCCCTTGTCAACCTTGAACACACAGTGACTAAATATCAGGAAAAAACCCAATCAATATTACACCAACTGTGTGCTGAACTACAGTGTTTCTGTGTTCACATGGAGGACTCAAGCATCAACTTATTGTGTGAGAGCTACAATCCTTTCAGAATTCAGTCAATCCACTGGTTTATTAATGCTATTGATTACACTGAACTAAAAATGTAATATGAAGACATGCCACGTCAAAATGTAGCACTCTGTTTCCAGTTTAAAGATTTGATTTTCCTCTTTGGGATGTGAATTATCCTTTAGACCAACTCCACTAATATAAATGGGAATCCTGTGAAAAGATCTATGCCAATTATATTTCTCTGAGTCTGCAGAGAAGTGCATGGTATTGCCTTTTACTTTCATACTTAAATATTTATACACAGAAACCCCTTTTCTAAGATCTGAGACAAGACGGACACAAAATATAATTGCAATTAGAGATATGCTGAGCTTCCAGAAAAATATGTCTGGAGGCTAAGTCATGAAGAATACCTGCTGATTCCTGGGTAGCGTGGGTACTTAACTCACCTGCATGCTGTGCATCTAGTTACTGTTTGTATTTCACAGGAGAGATCCATTACCCATATCAATAGTGGGCAACCAATTATAACCAGAACATATTACTTCAACTATCATAATATATTAGGTTGCAAGTGGCAAATCATGAAGACGATCTACGATAATTAGAGCAAACCGACAGCAAGTTATGCATGTGTGTGATTCATCAGACAAGAACAACATTACATGCAGAAATCAACAGTAACTGCCACATTAGGTAGACTGGAGCCTTCACCTTCCTCCTGAAGTTTGCAGTGACAGGAACACCAAAGATAAGCTTTCATTATTTACCCCAAAGTACTAATGCTTATGCTTTTGAATTATGATTTTTACTGGCAGAATTTCTCAGCCCCTAATGGTAAACATTTAGTTTCTTTTTTACCCTGGAGAAGTACACATTATTATGAGTAAAATATGAACAGAAAAGGCGACCAAAATATAGTGTTTGTCTCAGTGGAAAACTTATGTCTATTCTTAAAAAGTTTGCTTACAGACTATATCTAATTTATGTCTTATTATTGGTCTGAAGTTAAGAAATTAATACATTTCCTGTAAGAGAAAGCAAAATATTATTCCCTTTTCCAGTATAGACACAACTAATACAGGCAAGAATCAACAAGTTCAGCTGGAATGTGGGAAAACATTAATGATGTTTCAAAGGATTTTTAAGTATGGTCTCTTATGTGCACATTACAGAATTAGAAACCTAATACAGGTATCTGTGCACTAAGGCATATGAACATATATTGCTAACAAAACAATTACAGTCAATGAGGCAGTCTCTGCACTAAGGCAAAGTGAATTCTTTCACTGAACTACTTTATAGTGGATACAGTGAAGTCCCATTAAAGATCCTTTATACCTTATATTTCTTGTGACTCAAGGTAGATAATTTAATCCTGTAGATTTTCTGATCTTTATTTTTTGGTCTCATTAAAAATAATGGGGGATGTTAGAAGACATAAATCTTGATTTCTGTATGATTCTTCTATGTGCATTTGGGTTTGTGATATATCTTCAAAAGACAACAGAACTATTGTGCCATAGCATAGCATTTAATTTTTCATACTGAAAGATAGCAGAACTTTATATACATTATCAGTTTCATTCTCCCTTGATATTAGTGAAAGTATTTCTAATACTCTGAATTAGCTGGTTAGATACTATATATATAACATGTAGGACTAGCTGAGAAGTCCTAAAAATGTCACAACTCCACAAAATTTAAAACCACCAAAATCATGGATGTTTCACAGCACTTGCAGTCTGAAAACTGATACTTATGAAGTAGGTGACGCTAGGAAGTGAAGTGAAGAGAAATGAAGACAATTTAGTTTTAATACTCTTTGGGGTTTACTTTGTATGCAAGTTTTCATTCAGCTACATAGTAATCTGGAAAAATTACAGGTAACTATCCAGGCTCCAAGCCTATTTGTTCTTCCTTATCATGATGATTTTTAAAGGTGTTCTCTCTCTTCCCCTCACAAACAGCAAGCAAATAAAGATTACTTATTCTATGGCAATTGCATAGCATTGCAGTGTGAGGCTTGCAATTTTACATCACTAATTTACTGTGCCTCAACTCAACATTGCTAATTAAGGGTACTTAAAAAGGTTCAGCACTACTGTACTGTGACCTCTTTTTTTAAAATAAGTTTTGGAGATTTCTCCAGGAATGCATAATTCAAGTCATCTCTGATGAGCTGCTTCATCAGGGAGAGCTATTTGTTTGAAAGAACAGATGTGAATGGTACACAGAAGTTGAATGAGTGAAACTCTGTGTCGATATATACAACACAGACCGTGTGGGAATAAATACCCCTTTCTATACATTCAAAAAGGTGGATTCTAAATTCTGCTTAGAAGGAGAACTTGGGATTCATTGTGACTACTTCTCTAAAAACACAGTCTTCCAACCTCAGTCAAAAAAAGGAGCATTAGAACATTAGAAATTATTAGGGAAAGAAGCACATCAGGAAACTTTATTAATGCTATCAATCCATCCGCTCTATATTCATGTTGAACACTGAATTTCTGATCACTGAATCTCAAAAAATTGCATCAGACCCAGGAAAGAGGCAGAAGAGGCAGAAAGAATACACAGGGATTTTGAAGTCATTCCATACTGAAAGGCAGTGGAATGGACCACAGTTCTTCAGCCTGAAGAAGAGATAATTGACGAAGGATATGATAGAGGACTATATAACAATATACAGAGAATCCTCATTACTATGACATTAGAATAGGGATCTTTCAATTCAACTATCACAAGAAATTCTAAAAAAACAAATGCAAAAGTTTTCTTAACAAAAAACCTAATTAAATTGTGCAAGCCACCATCACAAGATGATCCAACCCAAAACCAGGAATAATTCAAAAGGCCTAGAGGATTCACTGATACCTATTAAACATAATGACCTGGATCTGACCTCTGACATAACAAGACTTCAAGCCACCAACTGCCTAGTGACGGGAGGGTATGCACAGGGAAGAATTGCCCAGAAACCCTTCTTTTCTCGTATTCTTTCTTTAGATGTTGCCTACTTGTTCAACTCAATGTGTCTGTATCTTATGCATGAAAAGTAAACCATGCTAGACTAACCTGGCTCCTCTCTAATAAAACATCTGTTTTCTTTCTGGATATAGGTAATACTGTAGCTCTCATCCATCACCATTAGTAAACTGATGGAATGCCACAATAACTGAGCTCAAGAACAGAGAGGCTAGATAGGTAAGGAATTGTCTGAAGGCAAGATGCATGCCGGAAGTGGTGAAAGACAGGCATAGAAGAGTTTGTCAGAGCCTGGTTTTTCAGTTACCTGATTTAATATTTTCATTAGCAGTCTTGGCAGAAAACAGTAGAAGCATACTGATGAAATTTGTTGATAACACAATGTAAGCAGAGGTGCTCCAATATAGGACTGTTACATCATACAGCAGACAATGGATGACCTTGAGGACTGGTGTAATAGAAATGGGATGAAATTTAACAATAGGGAATGCAAGATTATATATAAAAAGTATTTCTGTTAGGAACTGGAAGCTAAATATCTGGAAACAACTGAGAAGAATCTGTTGTATTAGTTGATTTCAAGACAACCATACACCCTGATATAACACTGTAGAAGCTAATAAAACAGTAAAGGTTAATAACTTCTCAATCTTTTAGACTTAAGCTTTCAATTTTATCCTGAAGCTTCTTACATAGTGTGAATTATCCAGATTTCCTAGTAATACAGTGCAAAATAACCATCTCTGATGTCATTCATGTCCCAGTACCTCTTTGCTCATATAGTCAGCATAGTTGTACGAGAAATATTTGTTAGGTTCTACCAGTCTTTAGACACTACTATAGGAAAAATGGGTGGGGTGGGGTGGTGTCAAACAGAAAGAAAAACTCAACTCCTTTTTAAGTATACAGTAATTGTGTACTCACTGGCGGCTTTTTCTGATTTCCAGAGTTATACTGATCTTTCCAAAACCTCTCTTGATTAACATCAGCACCATAAGCCACAGAAAATAAGATCTTGATATCTTTCCATCACTGAAAGAAAATATTTTACACTACTAAAAAGCTAAAGACAGGGAAGATCTAGTAAATGTATGAAAACCCTGTTCTTTTAAAGATAGATGTGAATGTTATACAGAAAATAATTCACCATCTGAGATACTTAATGGCTCCTTATGCCATTTCCCTTGGAATGCTTTTCAGAAGGAAATCCCCAGACATATTTCCTAATGCTAATTTATTTTTCAATGTCATTGCTTTCAATTGTCAATTCCATTATGACAAGTGATTTTATTGGATAAATATTAGATGCAGAAGTAATCTAAATGAATTACAAATCAAATCTCCGAGAGGCAGGCAACATAAAATTGGTATGTAATTTGCATAAGTTATGTACAAGTTACAGACAAAACTTTTTGTGAGAACTTCTACAGGGGGCTCAGGTGCTACTCTCTAGTAGTCTGATTTGATTTATTTCACAGAATTGGCTGTACATGCTTGCTCTGTTCTTAAACTCCTACCAATGCAACTTCTACTGATGATGGATTTGGAAAGATGTTTTTGCAAAATCAGATACCAAGTTCAGCATATCGAAAGGCTGATCTGAACAACACATAAATTTACTGTTGGAAGCTCAGCTCCTTCCTCTGATAGTATTGTGCCTGGAGTTTAGTTTTTGATCCAGGAAATTATTAAGTCTTGGATGTTAGCACAAAATGAGAACAAGCCACAAGTTTCTAGGTCTTGGGGCTGTAATGCATTAAATTTTCAAGGATGTTTGTTACAAATAACACTGAGTGTTCCTACAAGACTGTTCTCCTTTAAAAGTTACCTTAAAAGTAAAGATTTAATAAAGTTCCAAACATAGGTCCAAAAAATTCAAACATCTACTTTGCCTCTCTGGTTTGCTATCATTTATAATAAGACTAGGCAAATCCAGGCCTTTATCTTACTTTCTACAGGAAAGAATTGTACATTTGTTCACAATACCCTGGGACTATCTCGGGCTTTAACTGAATTTTTCAAGTAAAACTGTGTAACTCTTACACTGAGGGTTTTTTCCTGATTATGAGGATTAGTTATATTAAAAAATATCCTAGATTTAAAAAAGTCGACTTCTTATAGAGGTTAATCTCAGAATTTTGTAGTGCAACAGAAACATATTTACACACACATACACAGTAACACACACGTGCATGACACAGGATCATTTTATCCCAACTTACTCTAGTTTTATTTATAAGCTTGTTTCACCTTCTACTTAATAATGTTTTACCTTCAGCTTCTATTGGAAGAAGAATTTCAGCCATGAAAACTACCTGTTAAAGACTTGTTTATTTTTGTAATTAATATAACAGTATGAAATGTGTCTCTAATGTCTAATTCAACATTTACACTTTGTTATGTCAGTCAGTAGGTTATTGGATATTCTCAATATAAATCATTTTTTGCTCCAAGAAAAGGATAAATTTGCCTGGTAAAGTTCAAGTTGGGCTAGCAACGCAAAAACAACTCCTGAAAAATCACCTGGTAGATTTGTAATTCAGTAACCTGGAAACCAATAGCTAGTTGACTTCTTTCCTCTAGCAGAAGGTTTAGACACAATGAAAGAAAATATTCTTGATTAATTATGAATAAGTAAGTCAATGTGATGTAATACGAAGTCACCAATACACTCCTATAGGAATTAAAAAAGCTGTAGTAAGTCTTTTATGTTTGCCTCATACAAACACTTTGGTTACCAAGAATTCTTTCTAATCACTTTGAACATAATTTCATTCCTTGAGTGTAACATGTTTTCATAGTTTATATGCAAAGTCCTTGTTACTTATTTTTAAAGTTGCCTATCAGTTATGCATCAGGATATCAGTCTCTGGCATTCTTCAAATTAATGGAAATGCTTAAGAACGGGAAGTGAGTTCAAGTTATCTTAATAGCATCCGAAGTGATGTTTAAGTTTCTTATTCTTACATGAATCAGCTGGATCAGGGCCTGATTCTGCAGTTTAAGATTTATTCATCACTAAATGATGTGGTTTTCTTAGGGATTCTATCAATAAAAGAAGTTTTCATTTCTAAAGAATCCTAAACACTTTTAAAACTCTCTCTATATGTATGGCTTTAAAATACATGCATGGCTATTTCTGAGTCTCAAAACAGTATTCACTCTCATAAATTTGTATGCAATCCTATTCTGACCATTCTGCACCTCTATGGGTTACTGATTTTTTAGACTGTGTGGTAATGCTGGTTTAAAATTGATCTATCCATCCAGTAACATAAATTCGATATCAATTTGCCTTTTGTCTATTGCAAAACATTCATACCAAACCTCAAATGTATTTGGAAAGGTAAAGAGTAAATCACAGTCTGATCTGATAAAACCATGCTAACGGTTTGGCATCTCACATTTTGTATAAGGAAAATTTTCAGCGTATAAACATTAAGAAAATGTAAGAATAGGCCTGTAGAAACACTGTCAAAGCATTGGACATACCTTTGCAAACTTTATTCAATCAATCGATGGTATTTCAAAGACAATACAGAGAGGAAGATCCATTAAACTTCACACATCCAGACTTCAGGTAGCTCAGTGATGAAAAACAACTACACAGTCAACAGAGTGATTTATATGTCTCCAAAGGCAATTCCAAAGACCTAGATTAGGAGCATACCTCTTGCTATTAATTACACAGGACTCCCAGTTACATAGGGAGGTGTAAGCACTTAACTTTAGGTATTTAAGTTAGAAGGCTGAGCCTAGATCTTAAAGTCAGACATCAACCTATTGATTACATCCTTATATTTTGTTCTTAACATTGCTTCAACTCTGGGATTTTTTTCACAGATACTCTGTCCTATGGATGTTAGTGATGTAAGTTACTGCTCTAGGAATTAGTTAATCAATTTATTATGTCCAGAGCAACCTTCCTTTTTACAGCACAGCCAAAAATGTTGCCCTTTCTTATTTAATTACCAGTTAATTAGAAAAAGCAGTTGGTTTACATTTCTAAAAATTACTAAAGAGCTTATCATTCAGTAAGTTTGAAACTGACAACTGGACAGAAGAGAGAAAATATGAACAGGGAAAATCCAAGTGCAGGATTCCAGGTAGTAGTCTCTTAAAAGATACTTAATTAGTAAAGTTTAACATCTGTAGTCAGGAAAAGGAGAAAAAAAAAAACCAACCAACCAACATCCCCGCTTCCCCCTCCCCAATAAAACCTTATCAACATGCCTATTAAGACAATGAGGAAAAAACTAATTAAAGTAAATTAGCTTAATGTGCACAGGCTGGATAAAGACAGATCACTTTTAAAAATCCAGGAAGATAATGGTACCCATTTGGGATATGTTTTTGGCATTTTTCATATAAATTGGACAGTTTTAGAGGATAAATATGGTAGAGAAGTTCTTACAGGCAATTATGTCTTTACAGTGCTGGTGGCTGACATCATAAAAGTATAATTTTAATTGCTATTAATTGTGTTAAGTCTACTTTTATTGAATACTTAATGCCATCTCTGACAGTTGTAGTAATTTATGTACTTTAATGAAGCTTGTTGGTAGAAGTTGGGACTTATAGGGTCATTTACACTATGTTCAAAATAAGGCATTTTTTTAGCTAAGAAGTACAGGTTGTAAAGCCACTGATTTTTGCCGTCTCAAAATTTGTTTATTTTCATTAGCCTTATATGGATGACTATAAAACCAATTTCTGTCTTATGTTTTAAATGTATCAGAATTTACTAAACATTTTTAAAAGAAACACTTACTGCATAATTTTCCAATATGAAGCAACCTCTTTGTTTAATAAGAACACTGAATTTAGAGAAGCTGATGAATGACTAAATGACACCAATTCACATTAATATTGTGCCATTTGGGAATACAGAATGGGTAAAATAAAACCCTGAAATCGCTTTGGCATTCAACTACAAAACCACTCATGACTTTAACTGAATCGGCTTGTCTGCGGGAAGAACTTGGCTCAAAGATTTAAGAATAGATAAAATAGTAGAAGAAATGTAAAATAATAAAAATAAACCAAATAAGTATTTAAGAACATAATTTTATGTAATGCAGAGAAAAATAATGTTATCGACTTTACATTTCTGTATTAAAATTCACATTACTGCCAATAATTGTAGGTCTTCGCTGCTAGTGTGATTTGCATTATTAAATTATGAGAAATCCATTTATCTCAATCAGTGCTAGTTTCAATATTTGCAAATTAGTAATTGCCCCAGTCGCACTAATGGGACAATACATCTTTTATTGCTTTTCTGTCTGTTTTCATGCCTATTTAAATTAGTAGCAGCAGTATATACAAAAGAAATTATTGACTGGGGTAGGAATGTGCCTCGAACTCCTCCCAGGCTTTTTGGAAATCCTAGCCTGTTGTCAGAACTGTGCAAGGCATACTTAACAGAACGGGCTACCTAAAAAATAAAAATAGGGCAAAATACACCGCCTTTTTGACTCAGCTCACAGAGGAAATTACAATTAAGGTGATGCCCCCTAATGGATCTTGTAGCAGAGGGTTTTATGTAAGTGGACTGAGATTTCTGTGGGTTAGATCCAAAGACGTGGCGGAGTCAAATACAGCTGCTGGTTATCCATCATCACTTTCATTTTGTTATCTCTGAATCATGTAAATCAAGAAATAAGGCTTATAACTAGGATTTTGCAGTCCTGAAGGTGAAATTATTGTCTTTGAAATTTCATCCTTGTTGCAAAATTGGGTGGAATTCTCACGGTTAATTTTTAGACAACTAAGGAATGGACATCTGTTGCTTTTGTCAAAAAAAAAGCCACCAAACCCCAATAAACTAGAAAACTTCAGAACATTTGAAACCTGTCTAAAGGTTGTGATGTTTTAATCTGGAAGCCATATTAAATTTAAATTATTTTAAAATTAAAAAGAAAAATATTTTAAAGCTTATTACAATAAATAATATTGTAGATATGCCAAATATTATACATTTTTCATGACATATAGTTGATTGCTTTATAGATATATCTCAATATACAATATGGGCACCTGATAGCTGTAGCATCTCTTAGACCAGAGTAGGGGAACTGCTTGAGCAAGTCCAGCAGAGAGCTACCAAGATGATCAGGGGACTGGAGTATCTCCCTTATGAGGAAAGGCTGAGAGACCTGGGTTTGTTCAGCCTGGAGAAGAGAAGGCTGAGGGGAGATTTCATAAATACCTATAAATATCTAAAGGGAGGGTGTCAGGACAATGGGACTAGAATCTTTTCAGTGGTGCGCAATGACAGGACAAGGGGCAATGGGCACAAGTTGGAGCACAGGAAGTTCCACCTCAACATGAGAAAAAACTTCTTTCCTGTGAGGGTGGCAGAGCAGTGGCACAGGCTGCCCAGGGAGGGTGTGGTGTCTCCTTCCCTGGAGACATTCAAAACCCACCTGGACGTTGTCTTGTGCCCCCTGCTCTAGGTGTGCCTGCTCAAGCAGGGGCTTTGGACAAGATGGTGTCCAGAGGTCCCTTCCAACCCTTAATATTCTGTGAGTATGCGAAACCGAATGCTTGATAGTTTAAAAAAACCTAGTTCTAGGAGTACTCCATTTTAAGGTTACTCTGAAAGAAAAGGGGTATTTCTGCTTTTCAGTAAGAATTTTTATTTCTTTGTTTAGGAGTTCTTTAGTTATTCAATAATTTTATTTGTATGCAAATGTTTCATTCCCAATTTATCCAGGACACCAGTTAATTTTGCTTTTTTGTCCATATCTAAACACATTTTTACCTGCAGACATCCCATAAGAAGGAAGATGCCCACAGACCATTATAGATTACTTATTGCCGAACTTCTTTATTAGTATTCGTTATGGTAGCAGTCCTCATATTAGCAAAGTGACCATTAACGTAGGATAAGACTGTGTTTTTGCAACGCGTAGGGAACAGACATTTAATAACATCTTTCGATTTGCTTCAAGTGTTTTTACATTATTTGAGCAGAAGTTTTATTTTAATGAAGTCTGATTTCTGAAAACAACATTAATCAAACTTGCTAGAAATGGAGCAGGCCACCTGTTATTAAGCCTCCCCTCTTTTCCTTGCTTCTGTATCTTTCCTTTGTATAGCAACCAGAGAAATGAACTCTTTTTTTAAGAGAGTGCAATTTTTAGATAGCCAAGGAATAACACAACATGACAATGAATAAAATTACATAATGAGGGAAAAATACAAAGGACTGCCGTTGAACTGAACATCCACCTTTCACTATAGCAAAAATGAAGTTAATCTGAAAGGCCAAAGAATAACTAGTGTTAAAATGTGTAAGTAGACACTCTTGGTTTTCCTGTTTTTTCACACCACTTTGGGTTTGTTAAAACTCCAGCATACAAAGCAGCATACATACACTTTGCTTTACATCTCCCAAAGTGACATTCTGCAGCACATGGGGAAAACAGTGAGAAAACTGATATGGTATATATAACAAACATCTTTAAATCTGTACATTTTAAAGTATTCTTAAGAATGGTGAGTTACCTGTGCATAATTCAAGGAAGTCAGATAAAACCATTTTATAGGTTTTTAAAGATGATTTAAATTTGAGGTCTTTAGAAAATGAGAAAGCTTACACCTAAAATTAAAGGTCAATAGTATCAACACAGTGGTCTTTGAAGTGTTTGGTCTCACAGTTCTCTGTAGCATTAGAAAGAAAACTTAACTGCATGTTGGATTCTTCCTTAAAACATAGATTTGCAAAATAGAGATAATATGCAATATAGGTGAAGCACATGACTGTAACATATGCATTAATCTTTTTTCCAAACTGCATCTGGAAGATGACGAACTTTTCTGGATTTGAGATGACACTGTAGAACATGGTAAAACTATGGTAAGGCTGAACAAGAGAAAATATAGTACTGGACAAGACCAGTAATGAGACAAAAACTGGAAAAAATATTGTTTTGTTCAATTGTGTATAAAGTTAGATAATGGGAAAGTTAGATTAAAAGTACTGGAACAGCGTACCTACAACAAACACATTTTTAGCCGTTTTTATGAGCTAACCCCCCACTCCAGCACTACAAGGTACTGAAAAGAAGGGTGACAAGAACTGAAAAATTCAGATCCTAGATTTTAATAGTCACTACTTATGTTTATTATTAAGATCTAGTCATAGCTTTTTACAGTCTTGCACAGGGTGAGGCATTCATAAGGAGAGCTTGCTTTACTTTCTTTATCTCCAAGAACATTTCCCTCACTTCGTCTCTCTTCTATTCCATTTTCAGCCTCTACACCCTTTCCCTTTTGTTTCTCTAACTCACTCTGCTTGCATTTCAGTAGCATATCTACTAGTATATTTTTCATTTAATAGCTGTACATGTATTTACTATTTATCATGAACCATCCTTTTTTCTATCAAGCAGCCATTCAGATAAGAGTCTGTTAGGTCTGTCAAGTAATTTTGTAGTAAATGCTTCTCTGAGTAAATATTTTTATATTATAAATTGCAGAAACTACAGCATTTTCCTGTAAATTACCATTGCTGAAGTCTCTATTGATTCTAGTAAGCTGTACAGTTTTTGTTGTCTGTACATATATCGTGATTGGCACTAATGATAGAACTAAAAATGAATGTATTTTAACAAATAGACTTCATTACTTATTATAAGCAGAAAATGAAATGTAAAATAAAATCTGGGTTAATCAGCATCAAGTTTTTGTCTTGGAAAATATAAATCCAAACACCTACAGTACAAAGCTGCTTCATTGCACAAACTCTGAAAATCTCTTTTGCATTTTAAGCTATTTGAGATTTTTATGTTTTTACTTTCAGTATCTGTGTAGAAGTAACATGGTCAGAAATATCAGAAGGAAACAAGATGCATGTGAAGATGACAGTTGAATTTCCTTTTGCAGTCTAAATAAATTAATTAGGTTTTGACCAAATATATGGCTCACAGTTCACTTTCTCTTCTCATATCTACCCACAGAAAACGTCCTCAGCAAAATGATTATAAGCTATCCCCAGCATTCAAAATTTCTCATAATATATCCAGGATTTATGTTAACAGAAAGAACAAAACTAAGAGGTGAAAGAATTGTATACATAGCCAACAGCCGTGAAAATAATTTTTAGAAAAAGATATTTAGAGAAAGCTATTCCCAAGCTGTAACATTTCTTCTATTTAACTTCTCCCTGGGAATATTCCATCTTCTATTACACAGGACTGGAGGGAGATAGATCCACATTTTTGACCTCTTAGTTCAGTTAACCTCTCAATCATACTGCTGTAATTAAGAATAACTTCACTGAATCAAACAGAATTAAAGTACGTGTAAAAGAAAGGAGAATCAAATCCTGTATGTGTAACCTCTACAGTAAAAGCCAATAAATTCATGTCAAGGCTGCAAATATTGTTGCTGCAAATTATAAAAGCTGAACAATCTTCCTTACTTTCGGGGTTTTGTGTCTTTGATGGTGTTTATTGGAAAAAAATGCAGGTAGACAATCACATACGCTTTACGTGCAAGAGAAGGAAGAGGGCAAGGAGGAGGGAGAGCACGAAAGCAAGAGAGAAAAATGTTCTCTAAGGGAGCTGACAGAATGGGAATGGCACAAGGCAACTGGCGGAAGATCAAAATAGAGTTCAGAAAAGTGAGGAAGGATTAAAGGGAGCCCAAGACACTTTATGAGGATCACAGAAACATGAAGGGGGTGACAGTGAAGAGATGTAGAGTGGCCCCAAGTATTTTACTGGCAGTCAAAATGTCCCAGTGATAAAACCATAAAACATGACAGAAGAGGAACTAAATACAAAAATGTGGGTCAGTTGACCTTAAAGGTCTGTCTGAAACACTTTAACAGGGAAGAAAGAGGAGTTCAGAAATGACTAAGTCTATATCTGAGGTGCCTTAAAGCAGTGGGGGACTACTCCATTCTTAACACACTTCATTGAGTTTTTGATTTCCAGGACATACAGGGTGAGACAGTGGAATGCAGAGAAAAGCTCCTTATATAGAGATATTCACTGCAATACAGCTCTGTCTTTATTTTTCAGATAGAGAAGAAACTAGAGCAGTTTTTCAGTAGGACATCTTGATCCCAGAGGATATTGATCAATGGACAAAAAGAGGTATGTTGAAAACAAACCACCCAAATCCACCCAAAAGTCTAATAATTTCTGCTTTTATACCTTTCTCTGCCCCCTTTTTTTATTTATTCAATTGGCAAGAAAGGTTTTACTCTTATTTGAACTAGGGATTACTACATTAAAGAAGTACTTGTGTATTTTGCAAACAGACTAGTTACAACTGCATGATGCAAAATTCAGCCCCACTTTCTTCCCTGTGCTCTCAAGTTACTTACCACAGACCTCACAGGTCCCAGACCCATAGGGTCCTCCCAGATTTACCTGCATTTGAAGATAAGGTGTAGAGAACAGCACGTAGGAGATGCTGCAGCTTCTGCTTATTGTGCAGTGAGAGAGACTGAGATGGAGCCACTCCGTTTCTTCCCCCTTCCTGGTAGCTCTGGGGCAGTGTTAGACTCTGTTGCCAGTGTAGAGGGGATATGAATCACTGAGAAAAATCCTGAAGGTGTACTGATCAGCTGCCTTTCAGTAAGTAAGCCCAAATCTTTATAACTCTCAAAACAGCTGATTTACTTTGCTGTGCGTATTCTTAGCTAAGTAGTCATTAGGCCACTCAGTCTCCACATGACAAATTAAGCAAAGAAAACATTATACTGTATCAGGCAACAAAAATATTGTAAGAAACATTAAAAACCATTATGTTTCCTTTTTCTTGTTTTCCAACTCTCTAGTAAACAGAAAAAAATCTCAGCTTTGATCATTGTCCATTCTTGCCTATCAAAGCAGAGCTGAATCTTCAGAAATATTAAGATAAACATCCATAATAATAGTGATAAAGAACAAGATGTCATGTATCTTTCGTGAAGCATAAAAGTTGAGTACATTATTTAAATGCCTGCTTATTGCTTTACAGCTGCCATTTCTTGATTTTCCAATATTCAAAGCATTTCAATATTTACAATTTTTTATTTGCAAAGCTTTTCTTCCATAATCTTTTTACTTTCAGGATTCCTGAGTGTAACCACTTGCTGCCACATTTACATGGCAAATTATGGCTAACAGGAGAATTCCTAAGAGGAGCAGAAGAAGCAGTGTTTGTGCTTCTAGGGCTGACACCTGAAAAGAGATGGTCCACACAGTAGAAATGTGCCTTCCAAAATGCCTAAAACTCCAAGAAAGCTTTGGAGCAGAATGAGAATGAGGAGGGTCAAATGTCAAAGGACAAAAAACCCCAGCTGGTGCCTGGTTACTCAGTAGCCCATATCCCAGTGCAGCAGTTCTGTTGCCCTGTTTTTGGCAGCTGCCTGGGGACTGCGGCACCCTGCTCTGCCCTCCTTGCACATTCAGAAACCTGATAGATACACAGCTGTTGCCATCAAAAGAGAAATTCATCCTGGGCTGTGTGCCAAAATAAGGACTGTGGCACTATTTAAGCCCCACTAAAACCTTCAAAGGCTTAAGCAGCACTTAAAACCTTGTGGTATTTGGCAGAGACTTTTACCAATGTCAGTGAAGGAGCACTAGGCTATAAGTGCAGCACTGGAACCAAATTATTTCTTCTAAAACTAGTGAATGTCACCAGTGAAGAATTTTCCCAAGTACCTCCCCCCTCCCCCCGGCCCCCTGAGGTCTGGAGAACTGAAGAAGTCACATTTGTGTTCTAATAACATTAGAGGTATAGCTTGGAACTTCATTTTCTTTCAAATGTTCTTAAAAATTTTTGTTTAAATGGAAAGATTATAAAATGGTTCTATTTAATCAAAATTACCTGTTTCAGGATGCCTAAACTACTACTTTTCATTTTCTGGTAATAAAAGACCTTTCAATCTTTTCATTTCAGTGCCATGAATACACAATACAGTGTCAGTGTATTTGTTTTATTTCTGAATTGTTAACAGACAATGAAAGAGTATTTGGAAGGTCACCTATTTTCCATCCAAAAATGGAACAATCCACAAGTAAGGTCTTAGTTGTGTTTGTGTATGAAAGTGAGAACAGTTGGAAAACAATGGGATAGAAAAATCTATATTTCCACCTTGAAGTGATAAATTAGCTACTGCACATGCTAGGTCAGCCTTTTATACTATAATTATCACCAGAAAATCTGGTGGAAGTCAAGTAGCATGCTCTGCTAACAAGTAACCATACAGAACAGCTGTGTCCTGCCAGCAAGTCTTTTAATAACTTACATGTTCCATGTTTCAGTTTTCTGATTTGTAAAATGGGAGCAGTAGTGCCAATGCATCTTCAGTAAGGAGCTTGTTATATAAAGATAAAAAGCAATCTGCATGCTGAGTATGGCATCTGGTCAGTAAGGGGTATATGGTCTTCATAACTTCCATGGTCCATAAAATCAAAAATCTATTCAGAATACTGTTAGAAGAATAGGGTTAATACTGATAAATGTCAATCAGCAGGCAGTCTGCTGTGTGGTTCGGACAAAATTCTGTCTTCACATTGCACCAAGGTATGGAGTAGAACCACGCTGGAACTGTGCAGGCGACTCCTCTGAAACTGCATGAGAGACAAAGGATATTTGGTCTGGTTTTAAATGCGATCTGGCAGTTAAGAATTGAAATCCTATTGTTTTCCAGGAGTTTTTATATGATGCTATTGTCTTACTGCTAGTTACTACACCTATCATTTCACTTTCATGATATATATTTTCTTTTATTCGTTAAAAACAGTGCCTATTCTAAAAAACACAATGTGAAGGAATTTATATTTCTCTTTTTTCTCATACTTCTTTCTTCCCTGTTATAAATGTGCCTATTCTTTGGATTTATTGTGTGCTCATAAATCAATACTTTCATGCAGTAATAAAAATAACTTATTGTAATGGTAACAGCTCCAAAGGACTCCTGACTATGAGTGGCATTTTATTTAATTCAGATCTATGTTCCGTTCCCCAACTAATGGCACACTGTGGATTATAAAGTGATTAAAAGTGTTGTGAAACTGGCCTCCTGGAAAGAGGGAGACAAACTTCTTTTCCTGCAGCTGATAGATCTGCAGGATCTATATTTGACTTCTACAGTTGGAAAACAAAGACAAGCTAGTGTAGGAATAATAGGCCAGGAAATTATGGAAAAATGGCTATTTTTTTCTCCAATGCCTCTCGTAAGCATGTTTAAGTAAACAACAAAAACAAAGCAGTAATCAGCATTGCTGTTTTTTGAAGGTTAATGGAGATACAGACAAAGAGATTTGCCTACAACTACACAGGAAAACATTATAAAGGGTAGGAGTATAACAGATCTTTTGAGTCAAGTCTCTAGTGTCTTTATTACTGTATTTCTATCTTTAGTTCTTTAAGGGTCACTGGATTTCTTTCTTATTTTTTAAAATTTATGTTTACTCTTTTCAATATTGCTGAAACTTCTCTTTATAATATTCCTGAGAGATATGCAGACAATATATAGAACTGTTTGGTTTGTTTTGGAACTTCAGCACTTGCATTCCACTTCACGAACATATTTCCCCAATAATGAAGGGAAATGATTAGGAACACTGTAATTAATTTATTAAGTGAAAATTCCGAAAAAGAAGATGAAGTTGATTACTCTTTGTCTCAGCTTCTGCTAAGGCTAGAAAAAGCCTAGATAATGATAGTTTGGAATCACCTTTGCACCTGATTTTCAATTTGCTACACTGGTATATAAAAGAGCTGCCACACAGAAACGCTTGTCAATTCTAGATAATATTACCGTATATCAGAAATTTCTAAAACTCCAGAGGTATTTTTCAGAGAACCAGTAATCTATGCAAGTTGTCATAAAAGGGAAATGCAATCAGCGTGTCATCAGTTATGGCTTTCTGGCTTTTACTGTTCTAAGAGAAAAAGATCTACTATCTGTGGTCAATTAGAAAAAAAAACTGCTTCTGAGAGGAGCAATACACATGGGTCCTCCAATAGAGCCAAGTGTACATCCTACTGTATTTCTATCTGTTGAAGTATCAATATGTACTGAGTGCAATAAACTATATACAGATAAAAGCTGCAGTGACCTAGTGTATGTTTATGCTTCAGCACAATTCCTCTCTTATCTTCCTAAGAGGCTAGATCGAGGTATAACTTAATCTCTAACCCATCAAATTTAATTTTACCCACCTGTAACCTCAGCTTTTTCTCTGCAGAAAAAAAAATGTTATTATACACACTCAACAGTCATGATAAAAGGAAAACAACACTTCTGGATACAGACTTAAAACCTAAGCTCCCTAAAATACAATATATCTGTTTAACATCAAGCAGTTTTTAAAACTCTCCTTGAGATCCCCCCTTCCCCTCACAGCTTTCTCCATGATTTATGATATACCCTGTATCTGCTCACACTATGAATCTTTTGAAGTTCAGATTTGTAAGTCACTTTTCTAATATACCAAAACCCACACTAATAACTGAAATAAAAAGAAATCTGTAAAAAGAATAGGTATCTGCTTAAAGACTACATTTATACCCATGTTTTTTATGAACCCTGACCAAAACCAATTCTGCAAAAAGGACTTTTTAGCTCACCTTCTAATGAGGAATAAACCATGCATATTCTCAAAGAAATGGCGAACATTTTAAAAGAAAAAAGAATTCAGTTCTTGCAACAGTTCTTCTAAATACAACAGAAGGTAACGCTGGGTTTTTCTATTAAATAGATCTCTCCTCTGCTGCTCCCTTGCTCTTGAATGATGCTTCAAGAGAATCTGCAAATTGAATTGAGCTAAATTTCTTTTCTAACTTGTTACCTAACCTTCTATTTGCCACATTCAAATGAGGCAGCACTAACATAAAAGCAGTAATAATCACTGGTGGGAGAAAGCACCCAGGAATCTAACTTAGGCACAGGATGGTCTGGATTCAGTTTCAGCTTCTGATACAGGCTTCCTTGCTACCACTGGTAAATCTTAGCACCTCTGCATCTCAGGATACCAACTATAAATGGCAAAAGAGCAGGTCTGTTGAGTCGTGCCATTTTTACAGCCTTATTAGCTTAATGTTCTTCCCAAGGCAGTACGTGTGGAAGAGATGTGCCACGCATATATATTCTGTAAGGGTTAATGTGTTCCAGCAGTGCTTCATATTCCCTTTTGCTGTAACTTCTCTATATCTAATACTAGATTTAGGACAGCGCCATCATTGCAGAACCCCAACATACAGAAGCACTGTTGTGTAGAAGTTATATTGGACAATCACTTAGGTCTTGAAACTGCTCCCGGCCCTTGTGTCACTCATGAGCAGATATTGTAAGATGGCACCGAGAGAGTTAATGCGTACTTTATAAAACTTTGTTGTGCTTGTTTATGTTAATTTTCTTTTTTTTCCTTCTGAATGTTTTTCCCATATCTATTTTATTCTGTGACCTGTGGCTAATGCATGTTTTCTAGCTGAAAGCCAGCTAAGCCTCTGCTGGTGCTTGTCATATGTTAACAGTATTCCACAATGCCTACAGTATTCTAACAACTTCATACAGATAAGAGGGGGGAATGCATCAGCATTCATGGTTTTATCTTAGATTCTTTGCCCAGATACCAGTGGTTAAAAACACTTGAAGAAAATAGAAGGAATGAAACTGTGCTTCATGGACACATTAGTGACAAAAGAGAAGGCACCAATGAGCAATTTCCTCAGATTGAATAGGAGTCAAACAACAATTCTAGACAAAGCCATTGGGCCCCAAACAAGCAAATGAAGGGATGAGGCTCAGAACTAAATGTAAGTCATGGCTGACTAGCTGATGAAATAGGGATAGCAAAATCAGCCTTCAACCTTCAATGGGTCTTCTCAAAATTCCTGACGTGGCTCTCTAAAGCAGAAGCTTGTGACCTGAAATCTTAGTGCCCTGCCCAGTACAAGCCTTTCTAATATGAAACTTTGTTATCATGAACATGATAGCAGATACAGCTTCTTTACCTTTTCCTTAAGAATGTTGTAGTTATGTTCTTTTAAGGCCTCTGCTTCCTAACAGCGTGATTTATCAAATTTAAGTTCCATTTACTTTAACTATTTTTTTTTCTGTTGAATCCTCTACACTTAGAACAATTTGCTAAAGGCCATTCAAGGCAAATGGGAACTTTGCTTTCTCATATTTCCTCATATAGTTTCTATTGTTCTTGCATTACTTAAAAATAGTTACTGCAGCATAAACTAATTTTGCTGTTAAGGTTACTGGACTTAATTCTCCTCTGTGCTGCACATTGTTTAATTACATCTGTGTAAATAAATACAAAAGCCTAGCAACTCTAATACTCACTTGTACTGTTATCAGCATATTCTGTTCTGATGCAAATGGCAGAATGCGAGACAGCTAGGAACCAGTTCTGTCGACTCCACTCCCCAAAAAAGGATTTATACTGAAATCTTGGTGCAGTGCTTTGTCTATTCACCCTTGCTTCCACTAAGCTCACAAATGAACAAAACCACAAAGAAGCTATAATCTAATTATCCAAAACTACTGCACCTGCGACTAAGAAAAAGCTAACCATTCACTCATATTGATAGAGACTGATATTTTTAAGAGTAATGTACACATATTATGGATAAATATTAGTGTTTTCCATTTGATTTTTAAAGCTTGAATAAGAGTCATCATTTATATGAAATTCTTAAAATAGTATAGAAAGGAAAAATACATCATTATAGTCACAGAATGACACTCCTACTGTCCCAAATCTGAGATCCTCAGTTGTATTTTTACCTTATGGCAATACCATGCTGTAAATAGAAAAACTAATTTTCAAAAATTACTTAATTAAAAAAATTCAATTAATGAATCATAAGCATCCTGCGAAGAGACAGATTCTGCCGGCTGCAGAGTTCATCAGACAGAGATTTGGGAAAATAAACAGAAAGCTGGCCAATTAAAACTTTATTCTTAAGAAAAAAGAATGATCACAGAAGCACAAGAAGAATGTCCAGATGATATCATACAGGTCACACCTGAAGTATTTGGATTTTCAGTGTGTCACTTCACACACTGTGTTCTTCCTCTGGTCTGCACAACAGGAAGGTACCTGGCATTAGAGGACTGACATTTGAATGAGAGACAGGGCATGCATGGCAAAAAGTCAGCACTGCCTAGCTCAAGATCAGCAATGGTGATTTGCGTGGGCTTAGCTCTGTGTTTTGAATTTATTTTGGAAAAGGCAATTCTTCTTTTAAGATAAAAGGGAAGGCACTATGAAGTAATGTACAGTCAAACATTACAGCTAGACTCACTTTGACATAAATTTTATGGCTATGTTGCAAAAACAAGTTCTTACTCTTAATCCTTCTGAAGCTTGGAGTCAAAGCCTTTGGGATAATGCCAATTCCTGGCAAAACACACTGATACCAACCAGTAATAACACTACTCCCAGTTACCAAAATGGGTAACATAGATTGCAGGAATCAAACCAAGTATTGAAATTCTGATCAATAGCATTAGCTTTGATTCTCACTGCTGTTGATTTTAAAATACAGGGATAGAAAGATGAATTTTCTAATTTCCGATATTGTTAAAAATGCATTATTATAACATATCACTTGATACAGGTAGAAAGTGATTCCAAGAAATAGGGAAACTTGGAAGAAAAAAGGTTTTTTTAAACATATAATCTCTGTAGTTCTCACTGTATATAGGTGAAACAGGTGGCATTACGTCCTGCTGTAACATATTAACATGAAGGCAAAGGAAAAAGGGAGTGAAACAGCTCTTTCAGAAACTAATAGTATCATATGAACACAATGGAAAGAAAGAATGCAGTGTTTTTAGATCCAAGATCCTCTGTAGGTTTCTCCTAACAATAAAATAAGGCAGTGGCAAAAGGAACAGTATAGCATAGAGTTGTTATACACTGGCTTGCAAACTCTTCTCTAAACCCATGAAAGTTCACTATTTTTAATGTTTATTAATGATGTCTTAAAAACAGCTGACAATAATCCTAATAAACATACATTTAGTTCTTCTTATCCAAAGAGAATAAATTGTTCCTTCTCTAAACAGATATATAGTCTCTAAAGCGCTTATGATATGCTGTCAAATCCTTATGTTAAAAAAAATGTTTAAATATAAATCACTGTTCTTCCTACCTCATTGAATTGAAAGTACGCAGCACATAGTCAGAAATTTCCTGAAGCTATTAAATTTTTAATTTAACTCCATCTGCAAGTCAGCTTTAAATTTGGAGGGAGAGTTCAGAACCTTTATACATTCAAGTGGAAGCATACAGATTTTTGCCCAGAAATTGGTATCTCCAAGTAGTATAATTCTATTTCATTGCTGAAGAAGAAATGTTATTTTCAGTTGTATTTCTTAAGATTCAGCCTGATGAATAAATAATAGGATAGAGGAAAGCAGCCTATAGTAAGAACATATATCATACTAGATAAACAAATACCTCCCATTCTAGCTTGCCCTGAACTTTCATTACATACAAGACTTGTGCCTTGCTTACACCAGGAACCAGTGCATGGCCAAAAAGTAGCAGTAAGAGTTATTCTATTTTAGGAGACAACACACAGTTGATCCAATTATTTTGAAATAGTGAGTAGCTACGGGTAATTGCTTATATATACATAGCTAGAACTCGGTGCTCTGTCATGTCTTCCTCCTGGTGAGACCTTTGTATCCCTTTGGCTGGATTACTCTGTTGGAATGATATTCACAGGAAAGGTGTTATAACTAACAAGAAGCTTCAAAAACCTTTCACAGAACTGGGAACAACAGGTGGTATTCTGCACAACCATCCTCACTAGAAAAAGAAATTGGAGTATAACACACCAGTGGAAAAAAAATGTCTAATAAACCAACATATTTTAAAACAGTTGTCAACAGATGTTCACAGGTTCTCATACAAGCTGTTCCTGAACAATAATCTCATAGAGGAATCCTGGTAGTTTGGAAGCGGGTATCTTCTGTTAAAGTAAAAAATTACAGACATTGGGAAACTTCCTCACTGCTTGAGCAAACATCAGCCTTCTTCACTTAGACATAACTATTTTCCAGAACCGTGCCAAAATATGCAGTAATTCTGCAATATTTATACTGTTTTATAACACTAGGTTGAGATCACCAGAATCGATTCATTTGCAACTTGACTTGGATTGAAAGTGCATACACAGAAAACTGTTGGCAGTCACAAAATGTACTAAATTGCTTTGGAATCTGCTCTGCTGTCTCTTACTCTTGACCTTCTGGTCATATGTTGTTAAAATCTTCTGAGTGATTTTGAAAATGTGTTCTATTGTTAGACGATTCATTAAGTTAGTATAAAAGCACAAAAGACTACTCAGAAGTGGCAGTGTCATTTTAAGCAATTTGTTCTTCATGTTGTAAAACCTTCTCCCACTCCCACAGTGTTAATATTAAATACACAAAAAGAGCAGGAATGAAGAGCATTTATCTTTCCATTCCTAAGGTGCTATCACATACACATCAAACTAGAGCTACAGGCTTTGCTGCACATATTTAGATATGTGATATTACCCCAATAATAGAGCAAAGAATCAACCTTTACCACAGTGCTAAAGCAGCTGATACTTTTCTGAGGATCCAAACATGTAGACACTGAAAACACAACCTACAGATGTGCAGATACCTCCTGCTATACAACTTTTTAAGGCTTCAGAAGAGTCACAGCTAAGAAATAGTCTAAAACTGCTAAAACTGACAATGACAGAAGAAACAGCTGTGATAGGATGTCCCACATCTTTTTTCAGTTTGATTGTCTAAATCTTTCAGATTAAAAATTTTTTGTTTTTCCAAAACAAAAATTTAGCTTATTAGGTGGATGTTCAACAGCCACTGTCATCAAACCAATCCACTTACTATACAGGCATTGCCCTCACAACTTCCATGACCTCTCTGATAGGATCCTCCTCACCTCTGTGCATAAGCCCTTGAAGTATGAGACTGGTTTGCAGTGGAATCCTTGTTAATGTGAAATTTGTTGATGAGATTTTATGTCTGGAGTTTCTGTGGTGGAAGGCAATCTCTTGGCTACTGGAGTTCAACCATATTCCTATGGCTGGCGCATCAAAGACTTCTGTAAGTGGAAATCCATTTGAACTAAATTAAGAGATCTTGATTTCTTTTTTTTCTTCTGATGAGCAGTGGGTCAGGAAGACAGAAAGGCACAATCCTTCTTTGGTAATGAGTGGAACAACCAAGCTACTATGCTTTACAGATTAAGAGCTGCTCTGAAAAATCTAATGAGGAGATTCTGGAAGCTAAATTATCAAGAAATCAAAGGCCCAGAATGGGCAATATATTCCTAGTTTGGATTAAAAAATAATGCATATTGAACCCCTCTTTTTTAATCAAAGAACTTCCTCCTGTAAGTTGTAAAAGGTGGCATACTTTTTATTCTAACTGGATCTCCTGAGACAGTTCTTTGGAAAGGGACAAAATAGGAGTTTAGAAAGAGGTTCGGTTTGCTTCTGTTCTCTAGTGTCCACCCCTACAATCTAATCTTCCTTAAATAAAACAGCAGTTGCCAAGAGGAAGATGTGAGGAGAAGTAGAATGCAAGAAGTCTCAAATGATTCACTTACTCTCAGCGTTTTCACTAACCCGGTTTCCTCAGAGAGTGATTAACTCCAGTAGAGCAGAGGAAGAGATGGCTATTTTCAGTGGTATCACTCTACATTCCTCAGTGACTCTTAGTTTTTTTGGAAG